>NW_022111310.1:12046897-12089030 GCF_000313985.2 Echinops telfairi
GATTTCACTAGGAAAATCTGCTTCATAAGGCTGCATTCAAGAGTTAAAAAACAAAGATGTCGCTCTGAGGACTAAGAAGTGCTTGACCCAAGCCATTTTCCCCCCCATCACTACAGATGCATGTGAAAGATTGACAATAAAAAGGAAGATCAAAGAAGACTTAATGCCGTTGAATTATGATATTGACAAGAACATTAACTATACAACAAATTTCCAGAAAATGACCACAGCTTGGAAGAAATACAGCCCGAAGACTCCTTAGAATCATCAAAGGTAGGGACATCTTGCCTTAGCTACTTTGGACATGTTATCAAGGGGGACCAGTCCCTAGGACAGAGCATCCTGCTTTGGGGACATAGTGGGGTACTCAAAGAGTGACACAGTGGCTGCAACCAAGAGCCCCAACAGAGCGATGATCGTGAGATGGGGCAGGGCCAATTCATACTGTGTTCTGTTGTTTATAGGGTTGCTCTGACTCAGAAGGGACTCGATGGAACCTAACAAAACAAGAGCAGCAATAGTTCAAACAGATGGGAAAAATAGCTACCACAAAAGAGAATGAGTTTTTGACAAAGAAAGTGGTTAGCCAGAAGTAGAAACTTGGTCAAGGACTTTTAGAGGAGCCTAAACCATTCATAGGAGATTGGACAAGCTCTCTGGAAACACGTGACTGGAAACATCTTAGAAGTGGATGGAAACAAGAATTTTATGGCTGGTCTAACTATAATATAGGTTCAGTCACGGAGTCTCAAGGATTCATTGCCCAGCGGTTACAGTCAAGCTTAGTAAACTAGAGAAGATACTTTCACCTGTCATTGCCATAGGTCGACTCTGGTTCACAGGGACTCCATAAATAGAATAGAACTCTTCCTGAACATTTTGGAGACTATCAGTCTTTACAGGAGCACAGAGACTTATCTTTCTCTTGCAGAGTGGTTGACGGGTTGATGGATTTTTAACCTTGATTAGCAGACTGATGTTTAACCCAGTGCACCACCAAGATACCAGGGATGTCAAAACAATATGCATTCTCCACTTGAAGTCATTCCCAAAGTCCTACTTCTATCAAAGTTAAATAAACCAAGACATTTATTTTTTATTAAATGCTTTAGAGTTGGAGTTCTGTAACTTAAAACGAAGAGAATCTGGGGTAATAAACACACCCACCAAGCCTAAGTACACCATTGAAAAGCAAAAACCAGTTCATTTTTAAAAAGAAATATAAAGATGATCTATTTTTAAGAAGTGATGGTCTATTCAGTATTGCTTCTTTCCTGCATCTTTTAATTTTTTAGAAACTATTAATTTTTCACTTTAATTGTAATTTCTTTTTTTTAAAACAAGCACTTGAGAGTGTGGCAATTCCCAAATGTTTTGGGGAAAAGTTGATTCGTCTCTGACAACGGTTTAGAGGTTTGACATTTGTGTATGTGTCTTTTTTAAGTTGCTAGGCTGTTTTCCTCTGAGTAATGGACAGAGATGAGTATCCATTATTACACAGAGAGGGTATTGATTGGCTAGGATGTTTTTGGTCAACAAGGAGCAGAAGAGGTACAGATGAGTCAATGAAAGAATCTTGTCTCCCTCCTCCCACGGATGGCCCTGTTCTGGTTCTTGGAGGCAGCTTTCAAAACTTGATGTGACTTCACCTCGATTCCCACTCAGAGGGCAGGGAGGAGTCAGGGAGCATACAAAACCAGACAGTCTGTCCACCTCCACAGTGGAAACGATAACAGTGTTGCCTAACTGGTTAGCCTCTGCGTTTGACTGTCTATCTCGCTGAGGATTTAAATGAGCTGTGGTATGCCATCTCTTTCCAGTTTTGACCAAGACTCTAAGCATTTGTATCCGTCTATTGCAATCATGCAATAGACTAACTCCCTTTTGGCTCTCTGATGACAATCCCAATCATGATCATCATTTGTGTAGATAAATGTCTTCCATGAAGAAGACCAATGTACTGTTTCCAATAGGGTCCCTTGAGAACTTTGTATCTCAACAAATGTGTTTACAATGAAAGCCTACTCAAAAAAAGCTGCTCAATCCCAGTCCCAAACAGTCATATTTCTCACTGATTATTGACATTTTTTTCTGTCTGATAGGAAAATGAAAACAGATTTATCATGGTTGATCTTCCGGAAGTAAAGGCTCAGAGAATGTGCATTTAGAAGGCCTGTGGTCAAAGGCTGAATCATGTCAACTATATAATCGGAGACCTCTGGGCACCATGCTCTGGCAACAAGTTTTTGAAATATAGTCAGTTTGTCCACACAGGCAAAGAAAAGCGGGAAGCAGACCCAGGTTTCCTGATTGTTTAGGTCAACAAAGAGGGAAAATCAGAGGGTGGAGCATTTACTCTACCCCAGACCTCCAGTCGACTTTTGTTAAGCATTATCACTTTTTGTTTTCTCCCTGCACAACTGCTATGTCCATTTTACACATGGGGACGTTGCGGTTCAGAAGCTGTTCAAGGCAACCCACCTAGTAACCACAGGGCCAGGGTGGGAGGTCTGGGGTTCATGCTCCTCGATGCTAACTCCCTTTGTTCGGTTTTTGGAGTGGTTTATACCTCGGTTCTTTGTTTCACATGCTGAAAGCATTCAGGCGGCAGAAGCACTTTTGTAATCCAAGTGAATTTTCCCCCCATTAATTGCTACTAGATTTTATTTTTACTGATGCTTCCATGTGAGTTTTTAATGAAAGAAATGTAAGTTTCAGATATTACAGTCTCAAAAAGGTGCACGCTATTTCTGGAGAGCATGTGGGCTGCGCGGGGTTCGCAAATGGGCATGCAAATCCACGTGGAAAGGATACAGGAACGTGGAAATACAGGACCAGAGCGTGAAACCAACATTCGTGGAACTGGGGAATCTCCAGGGGCCACGAAGCCAAGACTGTGGGGCCCCAGTAGGAGTTGTGGTTGAAAACATTGGCAGATCTTATTGGTTGTGTTTAAACGCACCTGGGTGATGTCATGGTCCTGGGTGGAGCCTAGGTTTTAGGTTTCACCTGTGCTAGGGGGTCCTAGTCTGTGCATCCTCAGTTTGAGTCTTCCCAAAGGTGTCCAGTTCATGTGCCTGATCTCTTTCCAACCCCTGAATGTGGCCCTGCCAGGTGATCTCTGCTAGCGCAGGCATTTGGGGGAGACAAGCCCACCTTTTCCCAAATCTAGTGACCTAATACTTTCTTCACTTGATTCCCTTCACTGGCACGTAGGACAAGCAGTTTCCACAACGCACTGCCATTGTACATATAAAGCTCACCTTCCCTGCCAGCCTCTGACCTCCTAGATACGCCGATTCCTCTCTATGTATTGCGAATCGCCTGGTCATCAGTGGGGACTCAGTGGGCATACTGTGCCACGATAGGGTTAATGGTTGGATAAATGAAGAGATGAATGGACATACAAAGCAACAACAAAGCAGGAAACACCTAACATGGAGGTTTCCCTCCCTAGATCTGGATGCGACTTCTTTGTAGATCTTTTCCCAATGGCCTTTCCCCAGACATCATTCCGACAATCAGTGAATCTTTACATAATGGAATTCTCAGAGGTCCTTTAGCTACAAATATCACTTAGACTAAACCCTTTCAGGAAAGCATATTATTCAGAGACAGGCAGGTACATACACATCCAACCAAAGCAGGTCTGGGAGGAGGGTTTTGCGAGGAGGAGGCGAAACCACGTGACTAGGAGGAGGGACCCTCGGGTACTGAAGGAGAAGGAGGACTTCAGAGAGCTCACGTTTCACCTTGACAACTTTGGGATTCAGTGGTCACCTTGTTCCCCAGTGGATTATTCTACCTTCCTCATTGCCGAAGCACACCATAGGGAAGGAACCCATAGAACGAGCCGCAGGAACTGCCTTTGATAAGACAATTTGAACCAGGATGTCATGACTTGGAAAGTGGATCTTGAGACCCGGTATTCCAGGGTGCTGGCAAACTTCCCACAGCGCCTCAAAGGTCTGAGGGCGTCTGTGCACTCCTAGGAAAAATCATCTGAATTCCTTACCACTGTGCCCTCAGCTCTCCTGTCAACTGTGAATGGAAGTCATTTGTTTATGGTTAGCAGCGATCCTATCAGCCAGGGAGAAGGCATGGAGCCACATCGTATCATGCGATCTGCTTTTCTGCAGTATCCATTACAGTGTTATAACCATGGGTCCCAGACACTTGGGGAGGCGGGGACCAGATACATGGGCAGGCCATATAATCCTTCTGTGCTAAACTCTGATCATTGTGGGTGGAAAGGGGCCAAACGAGATACTCATCTGCATAAGACCCAATGGTGTGACAAAACAGACAAGCAAGGGCAGGGAGGCTGCAAAGAAATCACAGTCATTTGGGAATGTGCCCACATGCCTGCAGCCTGGGGAGAAGGTTGGGGATTGAGGCTTCTAGCCAAAAGGTGTTCGTGATGAGAGATGAGATTGGTTTGCTCGAAAACTGGCATCACATCTCAATTGGCAAATCACACTGGTGTCCATGGTCTTTGGCCTCTTGATACTTTCTGAATTGCACAATGGTTTTGGGTTCCTCCTGTGCATAGTTGCAATCCATCCTCCCATCGGGTCCTTCTCATCCCTTGCCGAGTGTCACACGAACCATTTCCCTGCTTATTTTGGGGGTGGTGTTTGTATGTCATGGAGGCCGTTCCCATTGCATAACGACCCTGCATGACAGCACACAGCAGGTCCACCGAGGTCCCTAGATCGTAATCTCCATGGAGTAGATTTTCAGGTTTTTCTCCTGTGGAGCTGCTGGTGGGTTTGAACCACTAACTTGGCTGAGCAATTAACTATTGTGCCACTGGGGCTTGTATGCATCTGCTCTTACCCACCTCAACTCCAGTCTATACCGTACACACAAATAGGAGGGACCTACAAAGAGATCGTGGAAGATTTCCATTACCTTTCAATTCCGTGTCTCTGCTAACTCTTTGAAGCTCCCTTGCATACCCATGACTTCCCTGTTAAGTTCATCACTGACTCCATCATCTGCAGAGGTGTTGTTTAATAGAACTTTCTGCAAGGATGGTCTAATATATTCCCATTGAACATTGAAACAGAGTTAGTGCAACTCAGAGACTGGATTTTCATTTTTTTTAAAGTTGTAATTAATTTATATTTAGTTGGCCACATAGGTCTGGTGGTTACCATATTAAACTAATTGTCACCAGGTCAATGTCGACTCATGGAGATCCACATGCATTCAAGAAGAATGGTGCTCTCCAACTTTCTCAATGACTGTTTTATTTTAGAAGTAAATCAATAGGCCTTTATGACAAGGCAACTCAGTGTGGACAGGAACCTCCAAGAATGTTACCACCCAAGCTACCCTGGAGTACTATGGTACCAGGGAGGTACCCAAGCTACCCTGGAGTTGATTCTAATGTATAGGGACTCAATATAGGGTTTTCTGAGAATGTAAATCTTCATGGCAGCGGACAGCCTCTTGTTTTTCCCATAGAGTGGCTGGTGTTTGAACCACCAACCTGGCAGTTCGCAGCCCAACATTTATCCATCAGGGTTATCGCATTAGACAATGTAAATCTACAGAATACACTTTCATCTGGTATTGAAACCCTTTAGAATCTAGTCTCAAATTATATCAAACTGCCTCACTTTCTACCACATTTTCTTTCTTTCTTTTTTTAATCATTTTATCGGGGGCTCATACAACTCATCACAATCCATACATCCATTGCGTCAAGCACATTTGTACATATGTTGTCATCATCATTCTCAAAACATTTGCTTTCTACTTGAGCCCTTGGTATCAGAGAAAGCTGAGTCTCTCTGCTCCCATAAAGATCGACAGCCCCAGAATCCTAGAGGACCGTCCACGCTGCCCGATATGGTTCCTATGAATCAGTAGGGACTTGGCAGCGAGGTTTTGGGTTTTTTTAAAAAACTTTATGCCTCTGCTTTAGCTGCTTCCCCTCTTTAAGCATCATCCTCTTCCCAATCTTCTACTTCACACATTTTCATTCACATGTCAAGACCGAGCTTAAATGTCACGTCGTCTGGGAAACTTGCCTCAACTTTTATTCTCCCACAATATGAATCACTTCCTGCCCTGTGCTTCAAAGCTGGCTCCCTTTGCTTCTACTGTAGCAGGTATCACATTGTATTGTAATTATTTGTTTACCTGGGCCTCTCACTCATTAGCCTAGGAACTCCAAAGGGTAGAGATTAACTCTTAGTCATCTCTGTAACCCTATCGCTCCAGGAAGTTCACATGGGGAAATGTGGGGGGGAATAGATGCTAACCTGCAAAATGAATGCATCAGGGAATCAGTCAGTGTTTTACTCAGAGAGTACCCTGATTGGACAGAGCCACAAAGACATGTTGGCACCATCAAAGCCACTGAAGCCAACATGATGCCAGACCCAGACTCAGACAATGGTGGCTCTCTTTTGATGGAGGGTCAACGTGGAATACTGAGATCCTCTTTAAATCTGAAAAGACTTGGACCAGTGGATGGGTGGATGGTCCCTGGGACTGGGAGGTTAAGCTGGAATCTGCTGGAAGTTGCAAGGAGTTGTAAGGAGTGAAAACCAGGGTTGGGGGCCTTGAGGTCCTCTGAAGCTACAGAACAAATGGAGGTGTGGTTGCTCAGGGCCTACTGGCATCAATCAGGGACTCTACCAGCAGGCATATCATCTTTCTAGATTGTTAACAGTTCATGCATTTGGGAAAAAAAGGAAAAGAAGAAGGAGAGACTATGGGAAGGTACACTTGATGGAGAGGCAGAGACTAGGCACAAGTGGCAGCCAAGATGCCAGTGTCCCCAGGCTTCCAGGTAAAGGGGGTGGCAAGTTACATACACTGAGTAATATTCCCCTTGTTCCAGAACCATTTAACATATATTTTTTCTTTTTTTAAAACTCATTTTATTAGGGGCTCATACACCTCTTATCACAATCCATACATACATCAACTGTGTAGAGCACATTTGCACATTCATTGCCCTCATCATTCTCAAAGCATTTGCTCTCTCCCTAAGGCGCTGGCATCAGCTCCTCATTTTTCCTCCTCCCCACCCCCCATTCCCCTCTCCCTCTTGAACCCTTGATAATTTATAAATTATTATTTCATTATATCTTGCCCTGTCCGATGTCTCCCTTCACCCACTTTTCTGTTGTCTATCCCCCAGGGACGAGGTCACATGTAGATCCTTGTAATCGGTTTCCCCTTTCCAATCCCCCCTCCCTCCCGGTATCACCACTCACACCACTGGTCCTGAAGGCATCATCTGCCCTGGATTCCCTGTGTTTCCAGTTCCTATCTGCACCAGTGTACACCCTCTGGTATATTAAACTATATCTTCTCTAGTGTGAACGTGTCCTTGATCAATCCCATATGGTTCACCTGCAGAGCAAGGGTCTTGGCTACGTGCTGAAGTCAGGTGAACCCAAGCAAAGCCAGGGAGAGCCAGGTCTTCTGGTTCCCCAGCTCTGCTCCTTCCTCCACGAACACCTGGGGCGGAGGTTGAGGGGTGTGGGCGGGGCCAGGGATCCCTCACAGGAGACTAAGAATGAAAGGACAAAGGTCTGTTTGAGATGACTTTGTGTTACCTCTGGCAACATCACTTAGAAAATGGCTTAGTTTAGCTAAGGGATAAATAAACACTTCGATGATCTATAGATGAGGGGCCTGCAAAAAAGTAGTTTGAGGAAAGATGGAATTAATAGGCAATTTTCCATGTGAAGTTTCCTTGTATGTTATTAACCCTTTGGCACAGACACCTTTTAAAAACATGAAAATACCTGATGGGGCAGATCTTTCATTTTATGACATTGGATTTTGGCAACAGGTAATCATTTTAAACAATTCACAAAGAGAAAGAGTTCAAGACCAAATATGAGAGAGATAAAAAAACCAAGTGCGAAACTCACTACCATCGAGTTGATGTGGACTCGTGGGAACCCTGCAGGGAAGGGTAGAGCTGCCCCCTGCGGGTTTCTAAGACTGTAACCCTATAAAGGAGTAGAAAATCTTGTCTTTCTCCCTCAGAGAGGCTGGCGGTTTCAAACTGCTGACCTTCTGGTTAGCAACCCAACATATAACCACTACACCACCAGGGTTCCTGGTATGGCAGCTATGATAGGGATTAAATGAACTGAGTTTTCATTTTTGCATCTGTCTCTCCAGCATTATGTTACGAAGCATGTACCTTGTGTGGGCTCTATTGTGGGCCTTGCAGATAGAGATGAATAAGAAAGAGAAATCAGTAACACAATTCTTAAGAACTTTCCAGTTATTACCTAGGAACCTCGGTGGTGTACTGGGTTACCTGTGGCACTGCTAACTACAAGATCAGTAGTTTGAATCTAACAACTGCTTTGTAGGAGAAGATGAGGCTTTCTACTCCCATAAAGCCTCAGAAATCCACAGGGCATTCTACCCTATTCTACAGAGTCACTACGTGTTAGTATTGACTGTATGGCAGTGAGTGAGCCATTGTTTATTTCTGTTTATGAAATAAATATCACTTCTCTCTATATATATATGGGGGGTCTAGTAAACCATAAACCATGTTATTTTTCTCTAGAAATTGCCCAGATGATTTCTCAAATTAATTTTCTCCAAGCACACAACTCATATACAAAAGAACTTCAAAATGTATGTGGAAAAATGAAATTGAGAAGTAATAAAAATATTTTATGAAATCTTTGAATGGCTTATAAATTTAAAAAATAAAGTTGCAAAAGAAGGGAGGAGTAGGTCATAGATGAAGGTGTGAATAAGTTGCCACTTAGCCATCCATCAAACACTGGAAGTTGCTCTCCTTGGGTAAAAAAAAAAAAAAGGCCAAGGTAATAAACCAAATCTTTTTTTTTCAATTATTAAAATTGCATCTGTGCATTTCTATCATTCTCAGTTGTATCCAAAAAAGGATTAGGCTGGCATTCTGTGATGCTCACCTTCCCAACATCACTAAAGACAAAATAGATACATAAGCTATGTGGTAAAGAAAGGTGATGGTGCCCGGCTATCAAAAGATATAGCATCTGGGGTCTTAAAGACCTGAAGATAAGCAAGCAGCCATCTAGCTGAGAAGCAACAAATCCCATATGGAAGAAGCACACCAGCCTGTGTGATCATGAGGTGTTGATGGAATCAGGTATCAGGCATCAAAGACCCAGAACAAAAATCATACCAATGTGCATGGGGGGTGGGGGGAGGTGGGCAGAGTGGAGACCCAAAGCCAGTCTGTAAACAACTGGACATCCCCTTACAGAAGGGCCACAAGGAAGAGACAAGCCATTCAGGTCAGGGTATAGCACTGAGGAAACATACAACTTTCCTCTAGTTCTTTAATGCTTCCTCCCCCCATTATCATGACCTCAATTCTACCTTACAAATATGACTAGACCAGAACATATACACTGCTACAGTTAAGAGCCTGAAACACAGGGAGTCCAAGACCGATGAACCCCTCAGGACTGATAATGAGAATAGAGATACCAAGAGGGTAAAGGGGAGAAAGGGGGAATCGATTACAAGGGTTGACATATAACTCCCTCCCAGGGGGATGAACAAAGAAGTGGGTGAAGGGAGACAGCAGATGATATAAGATATGAAAATAATAATTTATAATTTATCAAAGGTTCATGAGGGAGGGAGGGAGGGAGGATGGGGAAGGGAGGGAAAAATGAGGAGCTAACATCAAGGGCTCAAGTAGAAACCAAATGCCTTGAAAATGATGATGGCAACATATGTACAAATGTGCTTGACACAATGGATGATATATGGATGGTGGTAAGAGCCTCCAATAAAAGTATTTCATTAAAAAAAGGTGGCGGGGGGTTGTTAGCATCTGTTTACAATAAGAGCCAGGCACAGGACATGTTCCCTAAAGTAAACAGTAAGGCAGAGCCAAAGGAACGAGGAGAAAGCAAGGATTTGGGGACCTCAACAAATAGTTGATAGGTGAATGACCAGTGCATCAAAAAAATCATTGTGGAATAATACATATCTTACTATAGCATACAGGGCATTGATATTGCAAGACCACATTTGTCCGCCTACTAACAGTTCCACAACCTTGGTACAGCTGTCCTCTGCGTCCTCAGACACCATGTATTTTCCAACTTAAGTCCTCGGGTTCTGAGTGTGTCTGAGGTAGAGTCCGGTTCATCCAGGGGAGTTTTCACATGGGATCTCACTGATATGGTCTTTGGAGCATGCTGTCTGCCCTGAAGATTCAGGATTCAGTTCCCCAGCATTCCCCAGCACCCAGCGTGGGTCCCCAGGATACACCTAGAAGACTGGGTCAAGATGGCCCGTTTGATGCATACCACCAAAGGCACTCCCAACCCCCCATAGTATCCTCCAAAGTATTTTCAGTTATGCTTCCTTCCTCTCTCTTTTCCAACCAACAGACATGCATTTGTGTTGCCGCAGATATGTTTGTTCCAGTTGTTTTGCCCATCCGTATCCCTCATCCCTCTGAAAGGGCTGTCTACCTGGCCGGGGTAAAGGGGACATGATGTCACGGAGTCCAGGAAACAAAAGGATGTTTGGAAACTGTGGTAGCCATTGTATCATTCTGCTTGATGTGATTGAACTATGGAATGGTATGGTATATGTATTAACTCCCAATGAATAATCAATTTTTAAAAATCATTTGCTTATAGCAAATGCAAAAACAAATTCCATATGGCTGCTTCAGGCGACAATGAAGGCAAAAGGCTGAGTGTGAAATATTCAAGAGCTCATCAGTGAAGGAAAGGGATGGGATCCAAACGAGCAACCTTCATATCAGCTCATTTTGACTGAGTGGTTCATAGAATATAGTAGCAGCAGCATGGACTGCATACCCCGCTTGAACACACCCCTGTAGATGGCCATTGACTTTCAGCCAAGGTTCACTGTGATTGTAGGATGGGTGTTAACTATTCTGAATATCACCCTTGCAGAAGAGAAAAGCTATACTATTCTTTTGTTTCACCTGTCCCAACTAAATCCGCTTCATTTATTTAGGATTTAAAGAGAGAAAAGAAAGAAACATGGAAGGGTACTAGACTCTGTCGAGGATTGCATGACAGTCTGAAATGGAGCCCTTGAGTGGAGTGGAGGCCTGTGTTGGTTCAAGTCACCTTGTGCAAACAGTTCCTCTACCTCAAGAGTCAAAGTATCAGAAAGTTCCTTGAGGATCCTGGAAGCAAGATAGAAAGAGTACATTGAATGCTCCTAATTATGGGTCGTATATTTGTATCTGAGCACGGAGGCTCGCTTCGGCAGCAACCCTTCCTGAAACAAACAATCCAAATCTGATCTGACTGGGTCAAGTCAAAGGACTCATTATCTTTCTCAAAGTTTTAACTAAAGTGCGTGGAGGATTATTCAAGATTCCGGAATAAACTGGCCCTGCTCTTACGCAGCCATCCCTATCAGAATATGAAACCTGCCCACCCAAGCCGCCAGGATTTGCTAAGAGCGGTAGAGAATACCAGTGTTCTGCTAAGATGCCTATTCATACTGATTTGCTTCTCTCTGATCTTAAGTCAGATCAAGAAGAACAAAAAGAGTAAATGCTATGGCTTAAGAACTCCCCAGTAAAGTCTATTTCTTGAGGAGGAGGAAAAACCATAAAATCCGTAAAACATTTTTTATAGACAAATTGTTACTAAGCATAACCACACTCCTGAAATGCGTGGATGGTCTTGAGATACAGGGTGCCACTGGAGTCTAGCCAAGACTGCAGATGCTGTGAGGACTGGCCATTCTCCTTGCCAGACAAGCTTGTCCATCTTCCCATCAGTTGCAAGGCATTGAATAAAAACAGGCTGGGTTCATTTATGCTTGTTTTATGGACTGCTCCACAGGGCCTCCACTGGGTAAGGCTGCAAGATCTAGCCATGCATGGCAAATGGCTCCGCAGATGGTTTCAGTTTAGATAGTGGCTGTCAAGGGTTTGGTGCGAACAGCTCTCGCAAACCAGCATAAAGTGCACAGACTGCATGGTGGCTGGGAGAAGCACATGTAATTGGAAACAGTAGCCATCTACAATGGGGGCCACATTTTCAATCTTTATCAGTGTAGCTCCCGTTTCGTAAAAGAGGGTTGATTAACCAAATGTGTTCTCGGCGGTGATGAATTCAATACTAAGGATGTTTGGTAGCATCCCAGGAGGGTGTTGGGCCTGGCTGCACGATTGTATTCATGAAGGATGTCTGGGACCCCTGGCAGCAGTGAGGCCATGGGAGAAAGAAAGAACATTCCCAAAGAACCCAATCTGCAAGCTGAAAATTGAAAGAGCTGGAGTGGCGGTGGCCGCACAAGCTAAGTCACTCAGATAAACTGTTCACGTGGATTGACATTCCAAACAAGGGACCTGAAAGGGTCCTCAGAGTCGGAGAACACAGGGAAACATCGTATTTTTTGGAGACAGTCACAGAGAGGGTGTGTGAAAGTCCGCAGCACCTCGCCGAGCCACAGGCTGGGACTCTGGATCTTGAGAGTAAGTGGTAAGAGAGAGAGAGGGCCATTTCCCAGAATGGCAGTGAAATGAGAACACTCATGGAGGCCGAGTCATCCACTGGGCTACAGGGCTACAGTAAACATTGTAGTAAATGGGCCCTCAGTATTTATAAAATGGTATCCTGTAACTATCCGCTCCCTGGCCTGGTGATGTGCTGGGGATATAAAGATCAATGAGATGTAAGCAAAACAAAACAAAAATCACTGTGTTGCTATTGAGTCAGACCCGATTTATGACAACCCCGTGTGTTACGATTTGGAACTGCTGCCTTGGGTTTGCTTGACGGGAGCCATGGAAGCAGATGGCCAGGCCATTCTTGCCCAGTGCTGGGGGAATGTCCTCAAACTATCAACTTTTAAGCAAGTAATCCAGCACACAATAAGGCAAGGTGGACCCTAAACAGCTCCTCCTTGACAATTGTCGCTTTGACTCCTAGGCATGCTCAGATCCAGGAGCACTTCTGTGGGGAGATTTCTGCTCGCTCTCACTACTGCCTCAGTCTCTTCTCCAAAGGCTTGCAGTGTGCCCTGTATTTGTTCCTAGGACTGGAAGGCTTGCCTTTTCAGTGTACTGGATGAAAATTATACGAATTCTCTACGAGGCTGTACATACCAAGGCTTCCTGTTCCTGGCAGGCGGCAGGTAGGACGGAGTCCAGGTTGGGGTTTTCTGGTCCAGCTATGGAGTGTAGGATGTGGGAGGACCAAGCCTGGGTAAGGACAGAGGACCCAGCCCTTTGTAGGCCAGGGGGAGCGTTGCTATCATGGCCTCAACAGAAAGCATCCTGGGAGCAACACAATCCAGATCCCCAGGGCCTGACACCCAGCCTGTGCTTTCCCACCATGGCCCGGCCTGCCCTGCCACTGTCCTCTTTAGGTCTGAGTAAGGGCCTCAGCTGCCCTGCTGGAGGCACCATTGGCAAGGAGGGCCGGGACTTGGGGTCTGCTCACTGATAGCTTGGTTTTTTCTGATATGAAGGTGCTATCTCCTTAAGTCAATTTCCTCCGTGATAAGAGTTGCCCCACTCAAACGGTCCATGTGAAGGAGTCATTCTTTCCTCTGGCTGTTTCCCCAGTCTGGATCAGCTCTTTTGGCAAAGCCTGGACTGTTCACGTGACAAGGTCACCCAAGTGCTTTGAGCCACATGTACCCACCGGACAGACTCTTGCACATGAATGCCATGGTCCAACACCTTCATTGACAGATGAGGAAACTGAGGTCCGGAGAAAGACTTCTTAAGGGTGCCACATAAAATTACCAGCAGGAAGGGAGGAGCTGGGACTTTTGATCTTCCCCTGTAGGACTCACCAACGCGCCAAGTCCCCAAAAGAAACAGACAATGAGAGAAACAGACCACCATCTGAAACTGGCTTGGGACAGGGCAATAGTCAGATTGGGTCTTTGGGTCGTAAGTGTTCTGTTAGAATCTTTTGTCACACAAAGGTGCCTGTAGACTCAGCTGTGTGACTGGGAAAGTCACTTGCCCTCTCTGCGTCTCTAAAAGAACAATGAGGAAGACTATGCTTCTCCTCCTGACTTTGCCCTTGAGAAGATCAGTCAATGGGTAAGAAAGGTATAGGCCTCCAGGTTATGAATGAGAAACAAATTTGTAGTAAACCGGTCTGTTCCTCATTTAGTCTTACTTTACACAACGGACTGTTACCACAAGTTGCGTGGTTCAAACTCATCAGCCGCTAGGAAGCTGTCCGCTCGTGTAAAGTTTTATAATCTTGGAAATCCTGTTCTGGTTGCTATGAGTCTGAATGGCAGTGGGGTTGGTTGGGTTTGTGCAAGAAAAGAATCAACGCCCTTTCAATGATCAAAAAGCTGCATGTGCTCTAAGGGACAGTGTAGGTGATTACGAATTTGTTGCCAGCAGGGGTTGGTTCAATTGTTCAACGTGAGGACAAGTAGGTTGTGATTAATTCCAACTCACAGTGACCATACGTATAACAGAATGAAACACTGCCCAGACCTGAGTCATGGTTACAATTGTGCTTATGTCTGAGTCCAGTAGTATGGCCACTGTATGCCTCTATCCTGCTTGGGTCTTCCTCTTTCTCACTGCCTTTCAACTTCACCAAGCACGACGTCCTTGGCCAGGACGAGTCCCTCCAAAGGACATGAGAGGTGTCTAGCCATTCTTGCTTCTGGCTGCAAGACAGATTTCTTGGTTATTTGGGCAGTCCATGGTACATTCTGTATTCTTTGCCAGCACCATAATCCAAATGCATCGATTCTTCTTTAGTCTTTAAGACAAGTAAGAATTGTCTATAAACCAAGTCTGCATGACCTCGTGAACTAATGTACTCCAAGCCTCAGTCTCCCTGTCTCTGTATGTCTTCTCAATTATGAAGATACCAGTCGTATAGGAGGAGGATGTACTCTTCTTCCAGATGACCTCCTAGGGACCTAACTGATAACACCTTCAATGACCCCATATCAAACTGGGTTACATTCATAGGCACAGAGGACAGGATGTCAACATTTCTTTTCAAGGGGACCCAATTAAATCCATAACAGATATCCTCCGGATAATACAAACACAGCAACATAAGGACCCAGATGTCCAAGAGTAGGAGATCCAAAAATCAATAAATAAACTCACTGTCATTGGGTTAATTCTGATTATAGTGACCCTATAGAGAATTTCCAAGACTGTACATCTTAATGCCAGCAGACAGCCTCATCTTTCTCCCTTGGAGCAGCTGGTAGGTTTGAACCACTGACCTTATGAATCGCAGTCCAATATCTAACCCACATTGACACCAAGGTTCTTTGATAATCATATAGAAAAACCAAAGGTCTTGAGAGACCAGACATGAAGTGAGACTGTCAGAAAAGGTGACAAGGTCCAGACTATGTGTCTCATCATTAGCAAAGAGCACACAAGAGTTCATCTCACACGTGTTGATCTCTTTATAAGAAATTCAGCCAAACCTAATAGTGTGAAACAGCGATCCCAAGAAAATCTGAGTAGAAATGTTTATCAGAAATTTACTTCACAGTGTGTTTCAAAGTCCCTAGGGAGGGGGGGGAATCAGCTCTTGGCATAAGGGCCCTACATCGTGTTAACAGTCATTTGCTCTAGATAGTTGTGCTTAAATTGATAATATGTTAGCATGGATCTAATTATGAGTCTCAAATGTGAACTCAATAATTCTCAACAGATCCGTCTGCTATCTTCAAAAGTCAAAGGTACAATATGGATTTAAAGAAGCATGTGGAGCTTTGGACAGGATAAATATGTAATTCATAAATATGTAATTCATAATTCTCTGTATTGATTAGCAATCTTGGCAGGCTCACTCCCGATTCTGTGTGCCACAAGATAGTCAAAAAGTCAAAACATCAGGTTTTTCCATTGAGATCTCCTATTTCCTTTGTCACCTCCCCACTGAGGTCAGCTCTGAGTGTAGCATTCACCCCAAATCTATTTCTCTGTGAATCTACTAATTGACTTATTTTGGAGGAGGAGAAATAGTTGAGCATCTTACAACAGTTTATCAACTACACTGTCTTCCAATCAAGCTAATAGACATATTGCTGGTATTTGGGGAAATAAAATATGATAAAAATAAACTAGTTCTTTAAAAAAAAAAAGAATTAAACAGTAAATAAATTGACCAGTAAATCAAAATTGACCTAGGAAGTCAGCCCGCATAAGTTGGTTTTACTCATTATTTATTTCACTGAATTCCAAGAGTAGTGTAGATATAATTCAAATTTTCTAGAGGAGGAATTGAAAGTTGACAGGAGAAGCCCACAGGGTGTTGATGGTCATTTTTTTCTAGATATTTATGTTGAAATGAATAATATAGTCACATGGGTCTGAGTCTCAAGTATGAATTTTTAAATTCTCAACAGATCCTTCTACATTTTAAACTCATTCAACATTTAATGAGCTTCCCTGTGTGCCAGGTACTCATGGTGTCCATTGAGCATGGAAGAAGTGACTCAAATGAGCATACTAGCAGCATGTTGAGGAAACGAATTTATAGCCAGATTATGTACAATTATAATAGAAAGCACCTTGTCAGTTTGTAATCAGCTTTCAAACTGCTCAGCTGTCACTTTCCTCGGGAAACTGTTGTGGGTCCAACAAGTGACTAACTCATGTATGCATACCGTCTGAAGTGGCACTCAACTACGAGCCCCCAGGTTGCTATCGATCCCACCCAGGAGTTCTCTGGAAGACAAGGCCTAGCAATCCACTTCCAAAATGCCGCTACCTTGAAAGCTCTTTGGCATTCATCTCTCTGCAATGCATGGTGTCAACAAGGGTCAAACTATCGCGGCGTGACAGCAACTAGCAACAATAATATACATTTATGAGTCTGCTATCTTCTAATTATTGCTTACATTTCCAACCCCTTTCCAAAACAAGGGCTCTCTTCATTGTTGCTTGCAGCAAATGGACTGCAGATGCAAAGATGAAGGGAATAGCGTTTTCTTAAATGTTTCATGTACAATGAGGGTATGTCCCAGGGAAGAGCGGATCTGTAGAGTGTAGAGAGAGTGAGGAAGGAGCCGAGAGACCAGCAAATATTAGAGCCAGATAATCTGAACCTGTAGGAGGTCTATGAGTAAGGATTGCCTCCTTGGAAGTGATTTGTTTGTTGTTTGTTTTCTTAGTTAGAGACTGTGGAGGATTAGAGGCTTGTCTTTATTTCATTGCCATTGGAAGACTGAGAAATCCTAAATTTCAGATCAATCAAAAAGGAGATGGGGAAAAGGAAAATAAATTCAAGTTCAGCAAAATGTCCATTTCTGACCTTATGACCTTCTTCCTATGATTACTACCAAAATATTCCAAGTGGGTCCTGCGCATATGTTCCTGCACATACAACACTCACTACATGTCTGACTCCTAATAACCACTGCCTACACTGTATTTTGAATCAGTACTAAAAGGCAAAGCATGATTAAGATGAGAAATGCACTGTGTGCAACTAAGGAAAAACTTTCAAAAGCAAACAGAAACGTCGAGATGCAATTATGAATTGTACACATGCAGTTCCTCTCCTCCTGCCTCAGAGCTGCACTTGGACAATAGCTTAGAGTCTCAAACACAAAGGCGTAAACCCAGAGGATGGGGAACACAGAAACAATTTTTCAGAAGATGAAAAGCAGATGGGAACTGAATGAGCGGGTCCAGTACACTTGAATGGTAAGTGAGCAGCAGAGAAAGCTCAGAAGGCACCCAGTGTGCCCTGCCGAATGCCCAGGCTTGGTAGCACGGAGTACCTCTGAAGAGGGGGCTTGAAAGACAAGAGTTGCTTGGAACACAGTTTAAAGATTACTGCGAGCCCTGATGTTCCTACTTGTCAGGAGGTGCCAGCGTGGCTGTTCCCTTCATGCTCTGGAAGAATAGTTGAGGCTGATTTAGCTCCTTCTTTAGATCTGCATATTGGGAGACACGGAGAGACGTTGGGGAAGGGAGGGGTCATAGTGGAAATGTTGAATAAAAGCGTAGGGACCACATGTCAACATACTCAGCCCTCGGAACTCAATCAGCCAGGTTGATTCCCTAAAGGCAAGAGGCTGGAGGGCAACTTTCTGGAGACTTCCATCATTCCAATAGAAAGGATTTTGTAAACTCTCCCCAACACACAGATTCCAAACACACTGCCATCGAGTCCAGTCTGACACCTAGGGACCCTTTAAGGACAGAACAGAACTGCTCCTGAGCAGTTCTGAGACTGCAAATCTTTCCAGTAGGAGAAAGCCTTTTCCTCCAGGTCAAGCCTGCCACTGGGGTGGGACATGGTCTCGAGGCTTCTGAAAAGTCCCTCTACACACAGAGAGCTGCAATTTAGTGTCCCATCTCTCATTGTGAGACCTTGGGGGGAAACGCTTACTGTGAAGTATTTAGCAGCAACGGATCCCACAGTGCATTTGATTGTGTTATGCATAAGGAAGCGGTGAGGCAGCATTACCGGTTACCACTTAACAACAATGAGCCATTTGGGTGGTGCAAACGGGTAAGCACTTGACTACTGTTCAAAAGGCTGGCAGTTTGAGCCCACTCAAAGATTCCGAAGAGCACCAGCCTGGGGATTGGCTTCCAAAGGTTCACAACCTTGAAACGAAGGACTGTTCTGCTCCGTACACGTGGAGTCCCCACGAGTCAGATTAGACGTAGAGGCAGCTAACAACAATACAGACCAAAGCAAACACCGCTAACAAATGAATCATAGAAACGCAAAAGGGCGATGAAAATCCCCAAATATATCATCCATATCCCCAGAGAGATGAGAGAAGTCTTTTCATTTGTGGAGCAAGAACATCAATGAAGGATATAATGAAGGAGCACTTAAGACACAAAGCACATTTCAATATGTAAAATATGATAAAAATCCCTTGTCAAGTCTACTTCCACTCAGAGCCACCCTCTGGAACAGTCTGAGAGCACACCGCCGGGTTTACCAGGCGGTGGCTTTGCCAGAAGTAGGCTTCCTCATCTTTCTCCCGTGGAGCAGAAGGTGGGTTTGAATCACTGGCCTTTCAGGTAGCAACCAAGCACTTAGTCCTGGCACCACCAGGGCTCCAAAACATGAGAGACAAAAATCAAATAGTTAAATGGAAGAGGTTTGGGGCTAAATTTGAGGACTCTGTCCAAATACACAAGCATGCACACAAAGGAAGAGAGAAGAGATGGAAACAAGAGAGGGAAATAAATGAATCACTCCATGTAACATGCGGACAAACACAATCCAAGAGAAAGAGAACATTTCAAAGACCAGGTAGGACGTCAGTAAGGAAATATTTCAAGGGGAAGAAATCAGAACCAGAGATTGGGATTTTCAGGTTGAAGAAGTCCAAAATAATGGATGAAAATAGACCCACATCCAAATACATCATCATGAACCTCCAGCCTTTCCCTTAGCGGCTTAGCACGTTAACCATTTGCTTCAAGTATCGGAACCAAAGGCAGGCTGTCCCCATAGTCTGCCACTCCTGCATTGGAAGAAGGTCCTAGTGATCTACTTCTAAAAGTCAGCCGTTGACAACTTTAGGTAACAGAGTTCTGTTTGGAAACATGTGGTCACCATGAATCAGAGTCAATTCGATAGACAGTCATTGCTTTTCAAGGGCATTTGCATAACGGCAATAATATAGAGCTGGAGAGAGATTGCCACGAGTCAGGGCTCGCTCCTAGGGAGCCCTGTGGGTTTCTGAGACGATCACTCCGCACGGGAGTCGAAGGCCCGGTCTGGCTCCCAGGTGCTGCTGGTGGTCCCGACTGCCGACCACGCGGATCGCAGCCCATGCGTCACCACGGCCCAGAGGACGCCGCAAAACCCAGCCCTCTTGGCTTGCGGAAGGAAGAAATGTTGGCCTGGATGACGTGAAATCGAGAGTGAAATTCTCCACCAGGGAGGTTAACGCGAAGTGTCTACATCAAAAGGAAAAACCTGGTTGCATTGTGAGAACGTTACTTAGAGGATATAAAGTTAAGTATGAAAGAAGGAGTTGAAAAAGTTTTAAATTACTGCTGTCTTGTATAATTGTTTCTTTAAACTAAGCTATGCACTTCACATTATGGTTATTAGTATTTTTAAATAGTGAGTATATCAAGTTATGGAGAAAGTAAAACATTAACAGTTATCTTTGGTCTCGGGTCTATTTTAGTTCCTAAATATTTGTGTTTGCTAGCACGCTTGCTTCACTTATCGCTTCTCGGCCTTTTGGCTAAGATCAAGTGTCGTACAAGCTTGCTTCACTTTCTTCAAGGTTTAACATCGCTTTGGGGGTAATTGAAGGATGTTGTGTTTGCCTCTTAGGGAAGAAAGTGTTCCTACCGTGATGAACATTGCTCGGGCAAACTAAGCCAGCAGCCAGCTTGTCTGTTTGCCCTAATGATTCAGGTTACAAACACTGAGCAAGCCTCCGAGGTGCTGGGCTGTAATTGTGTTTACTCAAGCAGGTGCCATTTTGTGGCAGAGCAGATAAGATCTGTTCCCAGGCCTTTCAGGGGGTGGCAAGTACATTATTTGAACATGTGGGAAAACTATTTAAATAAAAAACTCGCAAGAGTATCAACACCCCTATCACTTGGTTTAAACAGGAACCAAATAAATGTCACTCTGCCCTCCTGTCCTTTGCAGCTTAAACCTGTAAGGATCCACAGAGGACAGGGAGGAAGGGTAGTGATAGCAGTATATAATTTATGGAGGTAGGGAAAATAAAACCTGTAGCTACTATTTATTGGACGTTTTAAATCCCTATTATACAATGTAACATTTATTTTATTATTTTAACAGTTTTAGTGGCTTAGTCATGCATCATACAGTTCAGTAGCTCAATCATATTAAGAAGAGCTAAACAATCAATTTTAAAACATTGTCTTCTTTCTTATATACATTATTATTATCTCTTAATTTCCCCCCAACCTCCCCTGCCATACTCCCAGGAAACCATTAATCCAGTTGCTCTCCTTACAGATTGACCTATCCTGGATTTCATACACAGAAAAACATACCCGCCACCAGAAAAAGAAAACAGGCAAACATCACAAAGTAAAACAGATGCAAGCCCCAGTCAGAAAGCAAGCAGAACAACACGTGTACCAATACGCTTGCTACGGCTGATACAGGGAATGTTACGAGAACTGTAAGAGCCCCACCAAAATGATTTCTAAAAGAAAAAACTAGAAACTAGAACAAATTAAAATGGGTCAGAAGGAAGATCTAAATACAAGGTATTACATATTAACTCAATACAGCATCTGCAATATTACACATTACTGCATGGTGCATGATAGCAAGGCTATTCGCATGCCTGCTCTATGGTCAGAGGACAGGCACCAGAGGCTTCATGCGTGTCTATTTCCCCTTCATTTAAAAAAAAAACTGAAATTACTTTAAAACAGGTCAAAAGGGAAATCAAATAGTGAAATATTGCATTTTAACCTAACTACATCTGCCGTAATCAACTTTACAATGCTCTCTCTGGTAACAGTGCTACTTAGCTGCCTTAACGGGGGTTGTAAGGGCTTCACCAGAGGCTTATTCTACCTGTGGACACTACAAATGGATTTAGGGGCTTATTTTGTCACCCATAGCCTCTTCAAAGCAGGTATTCACAATGCAATATCATTCCCTTCTTGGGATTTGGGTTTGAGGGTTCATAGTCCTTGGCTCACACAGGCTGGTGCGCTTTTTGCATGTGGAATTAGTTGACACCTCATTTAGATGGCTGCTTGCTAGAAGACAAGCCTTTAAGACCCCAGATGCTATTCTTTCTGTTCATTGGGCCCCCAACTAGTTTCTTAGCCTCACTTTGCTGTAGTGCCCATATCTTCAGTGATCTCTTCATGAGGGTGCCCATCAAGCAGGGCTATGTCATAAGAACTAGTTGTTCTGAGATTGAGGCAGAATTAAGTGTGAGCCCATAATCCATTGATATCTCAATGGCTCACCTTAGAGACATCATTGCACCTTAGAGACATCATTGTCATTTCATATTAGAGAAAATCACCAATCATTCAACTGGGATGTAAAGTAGACAATGCAATCCTGAAAAAAAACATATAATGGTGTCGTAGGTTTGATTCCAACTCACTTGTGTTACAACAGAGCTCCGCAAGGTTTACTTAGCTATGAACTTCATGGAAACAGAGTTCCAGGCTTTTTCTTCCTTGTCTTCCAAGGGATCCCTGGATGGGTTAGAGCCACTAACCCTTAGGTTCGCAACCCAATACAAGTAATGTGTGCCATCTATTCCCAATTGATAGATCAGGAAATTGACACAGGGTTTAAGCAACTTGTGCGTTTGAGCGCTGGCAACCAAATTCCCATCCTTTTTAACCACAAGGATGGTGTACCAGCTGCTCCACCAGAGAAAGAGGAGGCGATCTTCCCCCCATAAAGATCAGAAACCCCACAGGAGGTTGCTGTGAATTGGAATCAACTCAATGGTCGCAGGGGCCTGTTTTACTTTTTGGTGCCATTCCACAGCCCAGCTACTTAATATTTGCACTAAAGTGGGAGTTTTACAATACTGCCTCATACCATGGCATGTTTTTATGTTCGTGATCAGATATACACGCACGCACATCCATTTGTGGAAAGACAAATACGTATGACAATTACAAGGTCTCTGGCCATCCTATCTTGACCTGCTTCCCTCCGATCCCCTGACAGTTCCTAAGAGCAATAAATTCACCAAAAATAAAGACATGAGCATGTGTCTTTTAAACTGGGTAGTTTTAGACTACACAGCCACACAGGCCTTGGGTGAGATGGCTTGAGGGGTATGGAAGGTGCCTATTGCCTCAAACACCGGAACCCAAATGCGTTGCCCTTTCTCCTCGGGCCATTATCCTAACAGACGTTGTGCTGGAGACAGTCATGCTGGCTCGTGAGAGATTTTGACAAATGCTACAGTCTGCTTCTTTAGGACACCTTCTCCCAGGTGGCTTTGGGAGGGGCTCCCGACTAGCTCTTCCCTTGGTATTGCTGAGTGATGGGGAGTTGGAAATAGGGTCATCCATTTGGATTGTTTAGAGACTAGTAAGTCAAGAGACCAATGGGAAAGGCCTGTATCTTTCAACCCTTTTGATAGCCCTTTTGTAGCCTTGGTGAGGGGATGAATACAGATCCCGATAGCACCTGTGCCTGTTCCAGGTGAACACAGGTAAGTACAGAGTGGACCTAAGAAAATCAGGCATGCAGTACAGAAGTAGCTTGATGACAATTCCCTCAGTACCTCAAGCAACCAGATAGCACCCCTCAACTATCTCTATGCAGGAACTGAGCCATGTAACTGCCACTTATGGCCATCACCAAGAGGTTCATGGCTGCACATTAGAGGGAGAAATGGAGTTGGCTAGTAGGCCCCAGATTTAGGATTTCAAGTGAGAGAAGCAGCTATGTCCCTGCTAAAAGAACTCTTCTAAGTGCTTAATCAGCAGTTTCACAAATCAAGTTGCTTGGGATGTGTCCACAGTGTTGACTATGGTTGGAAACACACTTCACAATGTATCCATCACCCCCCGAGTACATTTGGAAACCACCCCATTGGGAGCCAATTTTGATGGAGGAGAAATTCATTTAGGAAGCCTGGTCTCTTGCAATCAGGAGGTTTCAACATCTCTTAGAACCGGATGAGCACAGTGACTTTCCCTTTCTTGTCCCCAGTCAGGAAAACTGTTTACAAGACACTAAATTGTTCTTATTCGCCTCATAGGTGATTGGTGGTTCTGTGGGAGATAATGTGCGTTAATAAGTGCCTGTGCACGAATGTGCCTGTGGCTCTAAACCAACAAAAGAATGCCCCTTTAAGTCACTACTCAGAAAATATCTCCCTACCCATGCGAAGGCCTATTTCTTTTTATTCTGATCGCAACAGAGGGTCACATCCCATTTTCTTTTCTTGTTTTGCTTTGGATAACAAACAACACAGAACTAAATTTGGTCTTCACCTGTAGAAATTGGTGAATAAAACATGGTTAACATTATGTATGTTTCGCCCTCTTCTCTAAATGACTGAAGGCAATAAACCCCCAGCTGGAAAGTTAACACATGCTGAAAAGTAAATAAGTAAGTAAGGAGAGGATGACTTCACCATGACAAATACACACCGAGAGCTAGTCTTTTTGAACTCCAAGTTTAAGATTCGGTGCTCATTGCAGTTGTCTAAAGGAACAGAACAGGTTGATGAGTATTATCTCAAATTCATTAATCTGTGTTTTCTTACTAACAATATTGCCATATTCGATAGGTTGTATATAACTCCAAGGTTATACTTGTCATTTCTGTTGTATATTATGCTGATATGGGGCAAAATAAATAAGCTTGTTTCTTGAAAACAGTAAAAAACACTGTGTGTGTTGTGTGTGTGTGTGTGTGTGTGTGTGTGTGTGATGAGTAAGAGACATGTCAAAGGTCTGGTAAGTTTGCACCTCAGTCTTGGCTGTCAACATGAAATTTTGCAAGGCCGGATACAAATTTTGCAGCAGCTTTGTGAAGGAAGATGGGAGTCACTTTGGTCAAACAAACCAAAAACCAACCTGTGTACTAAAACATTCAATGTTTGATAAGCCTTTTGTCACCAACACATCTTGATTAAGTTATCGTCATGCAAAACATGAACTTGGCAGTGTTAATGCCAATATTGATATTGACCTCACCTTAACCGCCCAGTACAGAAGAACTTTTAAATTTTTATTTGGCTTGCTACTTTTTTTGTAAACATAGTCCAGTACATATTTACTCTCTCAGTCTCCAGGACCTCGTACCTACAGATACTGAAAATAATCGAGCTATCACATTTCCTTAATATCCGTCCAACTCTGACTGGTTTTCTTACCATAAGATATGGCATTTATGAGAACGATTCAAATCCACTACTGACAAGTAGCAATCACACAAAAATTAATTTTCAGCATCATTTCCAGTGGTTTACATGTTGCCTTCTGAGGCTAAAACTTAAGTTTGATGAATCACATTGATCAGACAACATACATGTGTGGTATAAATGTATAGATGCTTTCTGCATTGATCTCCTTTTCATAGGTTTATGAAATTGTACCAGTGAAAATTGCATCTACCAAAAAGTTAAAAAGGGAATAGTCTATCTGAACAGGGTATTTAATTCAATTTCAAATAATTAAGATTCATATACACGGATACTATCTGGCAATTTAAATCTAGAGAAACAGTGTGCCAAAATTAATTCCTGTCCAGTAAGAGATCTAATAATATTTTCTCCCAATATAGTTTCAAGAGATGATTAGCCAGAGGCTAGAGCGCCAATTTTTATGCCCTGCACAATGTATACACCCCATAGAGCCAGAGGGTGTTGTTTCTCGTAGAACACCTTGAAACGGCCTGGCAAAGAGATGAAGGGACTCTCAAGATCCCGTGCCAATCACCAGGAGAGCCCCGAGGAGACACTGGTTCCAAGCAGAGCTGATTCCGGGACCGTGTCTGGTCTAAGGTAACAAGATAAAGGAACCATTTGATCAAAAACCTTGGCCAGCCTCCCAAGGTCTTAGTTCTTCATTAGTAAAACAGATCAATTGTATCTCTTCAGGATTTTGAAAGTCAATGAGAATGCATATGAAGTGTTTGTACCTTGCTTGCTACATTGAGTTCTTCAATAAATGCTATTTTCCTTCCCAGATTTGCCCTTGTTGGCCTTACTTTGGTCAAAAGAGTTCTTTTCAATATGATGTTAATGCAAAAAGCATGAGGTGAGGAATTTGCGGATCTGGGTTTTGGTCTCCGACACTCACCTTTGAGTGGATTTGAGCACTGTTTTGCCTGTTTTTGAGTGCGTGTCCATATCCATAAAATATCACTTAGACAATTTCACAAATACCTCATTTGATCTCTGGGAGTCATTCTGCATCCCCAAGATTTGTTTGTACCTTCCCTTCTCTTAACTATTGTTGAGCTGATTAAACCTCAGAATCTTTCATGGGAAGGACTATTATTGGGATGAATTTTCTGGTATTATCATCCTGGTCCCGGTCTCCTCCCCAAGGGATTCTATTTCACAGTGACCCAGAGGACAGAGGAGAACGTCCCCCTTGGGCTTCAGAGACAGACGGTAGAGCTTTATGGGCACAGGTAGCCTCATCTTTCTCCCTCAGAGCCACTTGTAGACATGAACCATGGACTCTTGCTGTTAGATGCCCAACATTTAACCCATTAAGCCACCGGGGATTCTTTTTCCAGCCCCTTAGAATCTCTCAATAGGATTATTTAGTACAAGGTAGGATTTGCTACCAGACTTCTTTCTTCCCTCAGCATATTTTTCAGGAGACTTATAATGAAAATATGGAAGCATGAGCGCAGAGCAATGGAACAAAGAGAAGCTCAAACTTACCATCTTCTTAGATCCATTATTCTTTAACCATCTTGATTTCTCTTCCTGGCATACTCCTTCCATAATTTTTTTATTTGGGATGAAAATTCCTTTAGGATGAAACTCCAAATTGCATCTTAAGGAAAAGGAGATGTCCTTTTGTTTTCTTTATAGATGGTATTTGGTAGCTCTTTTCCATCTCTAACCATAATATCTGGCCATTCATAAGTATCCAATTCATATTTGTCCAAAAAATGAATGGTATCTTAGCTGCAGTTGAAACAAAATCTAATCTCATTTTAATTCAGATAGAATATGATAGAATGTTATCTGTTGCTTATGCCACAGTCTAGGGGGTCCTTTGGTGAGAAGCCTTCCACAGAGGGATGCAGGAATCATGGGTCCTTTCATTTTTAGCCATGGTATTTCAGGGTTTTCAAGCCCTCCCTTAGGTTCTGAATCAGTTAATAAACTAGGAAAAAGAGAGCAACCAAGACCATAATCAGAGAACTCGGAGCCAAGCTGAAAGGGGTGTGCATACTCAACCTAATGTTCTTTTGTCCAGGACCCTGGAAGGGGTTCCTTTGCCCATAACTACACATATGTTCCCAACGTCCCGGCAAAAGAATCTGGGGAGTGTAATCTTCCTGAATATCTAGGAAAGGAGAGATTACTGGACACCAAGATTGTCTCTGCCACAAGTTCTGTGCACACCATGCTGTACATTTCCATGTATGTTTTTATTTTCACTTCTGGGATAGGAACGCTTGGCGGGAGAGTGACTTCTCCACCTTTGTGTCCCTATATCACCAACATAGGGTGGGTGCTTGATGAATGTTTGCTGATTATGAGGCTATTGTAGGAGCCCCTTTCTTTAGAAATCATCTACTCAGTGAGTTGGATGATGATTATACCATTTCTCAACACAGCAATCATATCCAAATATTTGCACATGATTCACAGATAGCCTGGCATCTCCTTTATACAGATACAAGGCAAGTCAACTCAACAAACATTTGTAATACATTTCCTATAAGCTGGGAACCCTGATATCAGCTATGAGAATATGCAGGGTTATTGTTTAATATTTGAATCTTCAAATTGCTATGGGAAACCAGAGGAGAAGTAACTTAACTGCTGTAAAAACCTGGTGACAGGCTTTATCCAGATTATGAGCTGGTGAAGTAGCCATACCCAGATTATGACCCTGTTTTACAGTATGATTAGGACTTTGTATGTGGAAATTGGTAGATATTCTGGGCAAATGCAACTAGATGAGTAAAGGTCCGCGATATGAACTACAGGATGTATGGTCCCAGCACAAACCTGGGCTTCTAGAACAAACAATTCTGTCTGCAGGAAGTACATTCAGAAGGCTTTTCAGAAGGGAAGAGAGAGAGAGTACGTAGGGCATGCTATCAGGAGAGACAGTCCCTGCGGAAGGACAGCATACTTGGTAAAACTGAGGGTCTGCACAGAAGAGGAAGACACTCAAAAAAGATATACTGACACTGTGGCTGCCCAACAATGGGCTTCAACATAGCAATGCTTGTGAGCATAATGCCGGACTGGCCGGGCGGTGCTTTGTCCTTCTGCTGTACATACGGTCAATATGAGTTGAAACCAACTTAAGGAACCCTAACAAAAACAATAACAAGAAACACAGCCTAGACAAAAGCAAGAACAGGAGTTTCTGTCATCTTTTAATCTGGGACTTATTATAATAGACTTTTATATTATTGCTTATGCCACCATCTAGTGAAAAGAGACAAAAAAAAACCTCTGGGATCATTCTGGAAAAGGCACCATGTCAACCCAAACAGTTTGGAACTTAGCTTGCAGTTATAAAAACCAATGAGTGTATGACAATTACTTAAATAAATATTAATTAATTCAAAAAACATGTATTAAGCCACCATTATTTCAAATTGTCAAGGATTTCCTCTTGCTTAGATCCATAATCAATGCTCCTAGAAGCAGTAGTCAAGCAATCAAACAAGGCATTGCAACAGGTAAGTCTTTTCCACCAGACCTCTTTACAGTATTAAAGAGCAAGGATGTTACTTTGTGCACCTGACCCAAGCCAATTTTAATCATGTCATATACATGTGAAAATTGGACCATGATTTAGGGTCGCCAAAGGAAAATGTTTCATTTGAACGATGGAATTGGCCAAGAATATTGAAAGTACCACGGGCTGCCAAAGCAAACCTAACTGAACAGATCTGTCTTGCAGGAAGCTCAACCACAATGTTCCTTGGAAGCAAGCATGGCAAGACTTTGTCTCCCATATTTTGGACATGTTATTTCCTGGAGGAGAAAATCACGCTAGGTGAAAAAGAAGGGTGGTGCAAAAGAGGACACCCTGGGCCAGATGGGCTTGAACCAAAGAACAACTTCGTGGATGCCGAAGGATCAGATGGTGCTTCCTTGTGCCAACCTAGGGTCGCTTTGAGCCACAACGAACTGGATGGCACCTACAACTACAACTTGTTTCTCAGTGTCTGGGCAAACTGAGGAAATAAGTGATTACCATACCAAGACAGTCTAGCTCTCTGCCCTCAAGGACTTACTTAGGTAGCAGGTAGCAGGTCATATTTACACAAAGGATTTTTCTAAACTCTAAGAGTTTACATATACCCATGATTCTGCTAGGATGTATTTCTTTGGTAGAGATGCCTTATTTCAGGCAGTCTTTGATCCTCAAAGCTCTCTAATGCAGTTGAAGATAATGTTAACTGTATGAGGAATTGTAAGCATTGGAGGGACAATATCTAATTTATGTTTTAAAAACATCACTTTGTTGTTTCCGAGGAAAGAGTGAACATTTATTTGTGCCTCCAGTAGGATCTGAGAGATTCTAAGCTTATGATCTCCCTCAGTGAAATGCTAATATTTGTTCAAAGAATAGATGAGAACTTTTACTTTGAGATATCCAGTACTTTGCAAATCAAAGAACCACAGTAGGTACTATTATTTACCACTGAGTAAGAGAGTCTTGCCTTCAATTAACTACTCAATAATTCATTTCTCATCAGTGTTTCAAATGAGTTTTATTCTACCATATACTGAATATTACCTAACTTAAAATGTTCCCTGAGTATTTATTAGGGGGTCTTAAATGCTTCCATATATATGTATGAATAAACCAATAAGTAGTTGATTCGGCTCCATCTAGGAGCACAATTCTACTCCAGCACACATGGGTTACCATGAGTCAGGGTTGATTCAAAGGTAACTATCTTAGGCTGGGTTCTCTAGTGAAATGAAATCAGTGAATCATATATGTATATATATATATGTATATGTATATGTGTGTGTCTCTCTTCTGTATATATGTATGTACACCAATATTGAGTATATATATATATGCATGTATATATATATGCATGTATGTACATCTATACTGAGTGAGAGAGACAGAGAGAGAGAGGTATTTTAGCAAAAATAGCTACACAATTTTAGAAGCACATTGTAAAACCCTAAAGCAGGAAAGTTCCAAGTCTGTGTCAGATATTAGGCTGCAGTTTTCTCTGGAGTTTCATAGCTGTAGGGACTGATGAACCCCAGATTGACAGGAGGACATTGGGCTTGTGACTGCTGAGGCAAATGAGTTCAAGGTTGGCAGGGAAGATGACAGATCAATGACAACTCCAAGGAACTCTGGCCATTCAAGTTCAAAGAAGCAGAGGTCAATGAGCCAGATGTAAGATCCAGACTCAGCGAAAAGCAAACAAGCTTTTCCAGAGTCTACTTTTACTGGAAGCAAGCCACACCCTGCAGGAGTTCTCATCATGGGTAGATTACTAAATCTTAACCACCGAGAATTCCGACCCAGCTAGGTGACACAAAACATTAATTATCATAGCAATTTTTTAATTATTTCCTTAGTTTGCTTTCTTCATTGTCAGCTGAGTACCACTCTGTCTAACTCCTTCTTTATCCGGCAGAAACAGTTCAATCAGACTTCTCAGAAGGCCTGAACCATTCAGGAGTCAGGCTGGAATTAGACTGTACAAAAAAGTAAAGGATTATGGCGATGCAACGAGAATAGAGGAAGCTTTCGATATGGTGGTGGGCTGAAAGCATTCTAGGAAGAAGGCAACCAGACTAAAAAATGGAAGGTTATAAAGGAGTATACAATGCTCAGGAAAGATCATTATTTTGATATTGCTAGAAAGTACGTCATGGAAGAAAATAAAGCTAGTCAAATACATGCAAGCCAGGTGCCAAGGTGATCTAGACACCTTGCTGAGGAAGTTTGGTTTATTCGGGGCATAATGGCGGCCACTGAAGAACATTAATTGCATGGGTAGCAGAATGAGATCTCAACGTTACAGTGATGATCACCTGGGTGAAAGTGAACCGAATAGAACTGCTGTTGTCCTGTTAAATCTGGAAGGTTGTTGTCCATTGCTACGTGTCATTGAGTCTGCTCTTGCTCCTAGTGACTCTGTACGACAGAATGAAACACTGCCCAGTGTGGTACCATAGCCATTGCTCTGCTTAGCGCATTATGGCAGCCACGGCGTCCATGGGTTTTCATTGTGGATCCAAGTAGAGTGAAGCCCTTTACAACTTCCATCTTTTCTCCACTTATCCTCGCTTTGTGTCTGATTCAGTTGGAAGGAGTTGGGTTTTCTCCATGTTGAGGTGTAATCCATTCTTATGCACATAGTCCAGCATCTCAGGTTATTTGTTTGGCATAAAGATCAAATACATTTGGTGAAAGAATCCAATCCTAACACACATCTTTTCTGATTTTAAACCAGGTAGTCTCTCTTTGTTCTTTTTGAACATCTGCCTCTTGTTCTATGTGTAGGTTCTGCGTGAGCACAATTAGTGTTCTGGAATTCCTATTTTTCACAAGGTTATCCATAATTTGATGCAATCCACACAGTCAAACGTGTTTGCAAAGTCAATAAAATACTAGTAAGCATATTTCTGGTATCCTCTGCTTTCAGCCGAGATCCATCTGATGTCAGCAATGATCCCTCTTTCCACATCCTCTTCTGAATTTGGCTTGGATTTCTGGCAGCCTCCTGTCAATATGCTGCTGCAACATTTTCAAAACTTATCCCAAGTAAAATTTTATTTGTGTATGAAATTATTGATAACTTTTGATAATTCCACATTCTATTAGGTAACCTTTGTAAATAATAGGCAAAAATATAAGTCTCTTCCAGTCAGTTGGCTAGGTAACTGTCTTCCAAGTTACTTGGCATAGATGAATGAGCACTTCTAGCCTTACATTCATGTGTTGAAACATCTAAATGAATAGTCTCTCCATTTCTGAAATCTTGTTTTTGGTTAATGGCTTCAGTGCAGCTTGAACTTCTTCCTTCCATACCACATTTCTTGTCCACACTCTGCCTCTTGAGATGGTTGAATGTCAACCAATTCTTTTTGGTTCAATGGATCCTTATATTCTCCACATCTTCTTTTGATGCATACTAAATCATCCAATAGTTTGTCTATAGAATATAGAAAGGCAAAGTATTCTCCAAACTGGCCAAATTGAATAGACTATAATCACCAACCTCACTGGAGCAGAATATGCAAATCAGTTATCAATGTAAGATTCATAATGGGAGAGACGAAATACTTGCTTTTGCTCTTCCAGATTCCACTTCTTGGATATAAGTACTGCATATATGCACTTTCGAAGGGTTGGTCAGTGCACAGTATAGCTCCATTAGATCCTCTCCATCTGCTCCCATCCATGATGAGCTGCAGCTTTCTGGAGTCTTTCATGATCTGATGCAATGAGCTCATAACTTATAACCCCCACTTGACCTCTCACTACCAAAGCCTTGGAGAATACACAACAAATAATGAGTAGTTCTTACTATGTATTCAACTCAGCATTACTAAGTGTCTAGCCCTGGCGGTGTACTGGGATTCCTATCAGGCTACTAACCACTAGCTGCTGTAGGGGAACAGAGGAGGCTTTCTGAGTCTGTAGAAATTATCGCCTTGGAAACCCAAAAGGGCAGTTCCACTCTGCCTGAAGGGTTGCTATGAGTTTCATTTTGGTTTTAGTTTGTTTGGATTTTGTATGGATGAACTGGGTATATGTCAGAATACATACTTTAGATATGTATATTAGCAAGGCTAAGAGTTGTTAAAAAAAATCTCCACAATCTTAGTGGGTTAACATAAGACAAGTCTATTTCTTGCTCATATCATGGTCCAGTGTGGGTTGGATAATTCAATTAGGCAGCCGTCCAATAAGCAGTTACTCCAGGGTCCTTCCTGAGCGAGGTTCTGCAATGTAGATGCAGGGGAGGGTGAAATGAAGATCATATACAACTTTTCACAATGAAGACTCGAAATTCTGCACAATGTTCACAATCAATTGGCCAGAAGAGTCACATGACTTGGATTAGGCAGTGAGATGAACCCCTTCTGTGTGTCTGAGAGTGGCAAACGGGGTTGATGATCCACGAAACATAGTGTGCTTCAGGTTGATCAGATGCCTTTTCCACATACTACATCCCTTCTCGTTGTAGTCTGCTTTCCACGCAGCCCACTACTAACTGGGCCAATTTTGGTTCCAGACTGACAAAAGCAGTCCTGTTGAACCAAGGTGAATTAAGTCATAAACTTCCACGACTTTGCTTCTTTGACAAGATTTGACATTGTCTGTACTTCCTATTAAAGTTCACAAGCTATCCACGTCTAAGGACACATCAATTTTGCAAAAGCTTGTTGCTCTCAAAAGGTTTCTGTATCTCAGTTCTGAGAGTATTTTCTGTTGTCCTCTCACCACCAACATCATCCCTTTGGTAACTGTCCTTCTGCTCTGAGGACCTTTGTCAGTCCCTTCTGTGGCTATTTTGTGCAATTTACTTGGTTCCAATGACAGGGGAGAGCTGCCCTTCAGGCTGTCCTAGCCTGTGATCTTTTTTTTTTTTCATCATTTTATTAGGGGCTCATATAACTCTTATCACAATCCATACATACATCAATTGTGTAAAGCACATTCGTACATTCATTGCCCTCATCATTCGCAAAACATTTCCTCTACACTTAAGCCCCCAGCATTAGGTCCTCATTTTTCCCCTCCCTCACGAGCCCTTGATAATTTATAAATTATTATTTTGTCATATCTTGCCCTGTCCGACGTCTCCCTTCACCCACTTTTCGGTTGTCTGTCCCCCAGGGAGGAGGTCACATATAGTTCCTTGTCATTGGGTCCCTCTTTCCAACCCACTCTCCCTCTACCCTCCCTGTTTCGCCACTCACACCACTGGTCCTGAAGGGAACATCTGCCCTGGATTCCCTGTATTTTCAGTTCCTATCTGTACCAGTGTACATCCTCTGGTCTAGCCAGACTTACAAGGTAGAATTCATATCATGATAGTCTAGCCTGTGATCTTTATGGGAGCAGATCACCAAGTAGTTTCTCCCATGGAGCAGTTGGTGAGTTTGAGCTGCTAGCCTTTCTGTTAGAAGACAACCACCTAATGATTGCACCACCAGGGCTTCTTGCTAAACTGTGAAAGGTATGGAAATATTGCTTTGTTGAAAGACTGACAGAATGGCTGAGGATTGAAAGGAAAAAGGTAAAGAGGTAGTATTTAGTGATCACCTCAACTGCTAATAATTTTCATACTAGCTTTGCGATCGGAAAGAATGAAGCCGCACACCGGATGTGCTATCACATGGTCCCTCTGCCACAATTTTGAGGATGCATCTTTTCATCAACCTTTTGCAGACAAGGACGTTGAGGTCCAAGTGACTCTGTGAGTCAGTGAAAAAACGAGCTGAAATTGCGACCTCCATCTGTCAAGCTTGAAGCCCAGTTCTTTCCATTTAAGCTACTGCACTGCCCCCTTCCTAGTGAGTGAAGCAGGAATGGTAACTTTGTCCATCTGTGACGCTCTTTACAATGTCCCGGGCACTTTTGCAGCCAGATCCCATTTTGCACTGGCATAGCACTATCACTGAGGTGATGCACTCAGCCCCCTGCCTGGTAGCCCAGCCAGCTACAGAAGGCACAGCCAATAGCTTCCCATCAAAGGAAACCCAGAGAAAACAGTTTCCGTGATCTTCTGGGGATTCTCTCTGACATGGTCCCTGGCAGTAAACAACACATGAAAAGAGACCAGCTCTTGCCAAGGTGGACTTCAAAGAGGGCGGGGTGACAGCGTTCAAACCCTTCACTTGGCATCTGCGGTGCCTGCCCCTTCTAGATGTGAATTCACAGACAGGGGGATGAAGGGAATGCGTGCCTCTCCGAAAGCCAATCCGTGGGAACTCTGAGCCTGCATTAACAGAGGAAATATCAGCTTGCTAGTCTTTAAAGAGCCATTTCCCAGCAACAAGCCTGAAAGCTAGACCTTGGATCACTGCTGTAAGAGGTGTTCTGAGCTCGTCCCAAACAAGCACAAACACACCAGACTGTGCTGATCAAGGCAGAAGGACTGCAGAATGGAATCCAAGGCACGAGCCTGAGAACAGAGAGTCCTAGCACTTGCTCTGCGCAAGTTACCATGAGCTCCAGCCATGCGTCCCTGCGGCCAAGGCTGGGTGGCCCCTGAGCAGAAAACTTTTTGGCAGCCTCCACTGCATGCTTTGCCTGCTGACAGGAGCACACCCTGGCCTCAGTTACTGCCCTTATAAAACAGCTCAGGGAGGATGTGAGCCAAACGTTTTAAATGTGCCTGGACGAAAAAATGTTAACTATGAATCCACGCAGTAGAACAGTACAATATAACTGCAACAGCACACAGAGCTGCTCGCCAAGAAGGGGCCGGGGAGGAAATTGCAGCTGCTGCCCCGGCTTCCTGCAGCCTCTCTCTCTCCCCTCTTCCCTCTGCTGCAATCCCAGGGGTGCTAGGACTGCCCTTATACCCACTTTGCAGCAGAATCTTTGAAATGGGTACTTTTATGGCTGTGGTTACAGCCATAGAATTTTCCCAGTGAGGAGAGACTTTGTGCATAGTCCAGTTTGTAGATATGAGGACACGGGTGGTCCATTGCTGGAAGTCTCACTCTTCATATGGGTTGATAGACAACTCGGGTTGATAGACAACCAGTGTACCTCATGCACGGCCACTACCCATTGCTTGGTACAGGGCTTGTATGTTGCTATGATACTGACCAGATTTCAGCGGAGATTTGCTTTAAAAACTCAGCTCATGAGAACTCTGGAGATTGTTACAGTCCAAACAACAATCACTTATGTCTTTACATCCATCATGAGTCCAGGCTGCTAGCAGGAAGCTAACACCAACTAATTACACCTGAAAGCCCATAGACATTATCCTTGACATGCAGCCTTTCTTATTAAAATTCATTTTTCATGTCTTCACTCTAAGTTTTGCAGAACACTTTTATAAGGGAATATTACCAGTTACCTCTGGTTGATGTCGAGTTGATTCTGATTCAAGGTGAGCCCATGTCCATCAGAGTAGTGCTCTATAGATGTTCTTTCCTTAAAAAAAACAAAATCGTATATATATATATTACTTTTGTTGAAAACATATCTCTATAGGATTTTCATTGAATAATTGTTTTTGGAAGCAGATTACCAGACCTTTCCTCTAAAGCACCACTGGGCTAATTCAAATATTCAGTTTTCAAAACACTGATTTACAATCAAAGAAGGTGGGCATCAGTGATATATTCTTGCAAACAAGATCTGCATGTAATCTGTATGCTGATCAGAGAAACTGGACTATACAAAGAAGAATATAGCATTAAGATTAGAGAAAAGTGCATTAACAACCTTTGATGTGCAAACGACACAGCTACTTGCTGAAATCAAAGAGGACTTCCAACGCTTGCATGTGAATATCAAATTATGGATGAAAACTCAAAGTAAAGAAACCCCAAAACCTCACACCTAGGGCTAATAAACAAGACCAATATAAATGGAGACAGGAGCAAATTTGTCAAGGAATTCATTCTGCTTGGATCCACAATCAACTTTCACCGAAACAACAGTCAAAAAAAAGCAAATTATGTATTGCATTAGGAAAATCTGCTTGTACAAGACTTCTTTAAAATACCGAAGAGCAAGACCATCAGTTTGAGGAGTAGGATGCGCCTCAACCAAAGTAGGCTGTTTCCCATCGTCTCACGTGTGCGTGAGAGCTGGACAAAGGATGAGGATGGCTGCAGAGAAAGTACCACCTTTGAATTATGGTGGTGGCAATGAACACTGAAAATACCATGCACTGCCATACGAACAAGCCAAGATGGCTTGGAAGAAGTATCCCCAGCTTGCTCCTGAGAAACAAAGACGATGAGGCGTCATTGCACAACTCTGGACATGCTCTCAGCAGGAGCCAGTCCCTGGAAAGAGTCACCGTGATGAAGCACGGGACCCATGAAAAAGAGGAAGCCCTTCAAGGGATGAACTGACACAATGAGTTACCAATGGGCTCAAATATGAGGAATTGGGAGGGCGGTACAGGACTGGCAGTGGTTTGGTTGTTCAGGTGTACAGAAGGTCACTATGAGTTGGAGCCAAGTTCAAGGCACAACAACAGTCAGCGGCATGTGATTGGTGTTTGCCTCAGGGTGATTCACACTAGGACTATTCTTCTGGACATCGTCAATAGGGAAGGTGGATAGTCGGCTCATGGCTAGGACAATGGTATCTGTGTGTTCTCAGCCTCGAGATGTTAAAATATCCAACTGAAGGGAGGTTGATCATGACTATATATGACTAGAGGGTCAGGTGTGCTTATAAACAGTTCTAAGAACCCAGCCCCCCATTTTTTTTTTTGTCTATTAAGAAAACTATTTCATGAGGGAGCAGCATAAAATGGTGAAAGTTCTCGTTTTAACCCAGATGTCAACTGTGGTGGTTAATTTGTGGTTTCACAGCCAACAACATTAACCTTTTGGGACACATAAGAATTCCAATGAGATAGCAACACCTACATTTTAAAGAGAATGAAATCAGAAATGTGCATGTTGGTGCAATTGCCTACAATTTGGTGGCTACAAAATGTTGGAACAAATCTTCAAAACTGAGTTTCCTTGACTGCAAAGACCATGTCTTTTTTATTGCTTCAAAATGCAACTTTATGTTCTGAATCATCCTCCCCCAGTCAGGCTAAGAAGCTGTTCAAAAAAAGGTAATTACAACAACCTCCAAGTGCACCCCCCTATTCTGGTGAAGAATGGCAGAGATAACTTAAACACTCCTTCTTTACTGGGTATTTCAGTCAGTACAATAACGTAATAGTAAAATAACAAGGGCTAGAACTCCTGGAAAAATGTTTGTAAAATTATTACTATTTTAATATCGACTATATTGTTTAAAATTTTAAATTACAGAAAGATGGATAGGAAGCATCAATAAGATGGCCAAATACAATTAAAAATAAAATCAACATTTTTTTCTATCGGACAGAAATATTCACTTGAGAAATACAGTGGAAAATGATTAATTTGGTCCATTTTAAACATATAGCCAATAGCTGTCAAAGCTGTAAGCATTATAAATCAAGTGGTTATCATTTTATAGAGCTAAAAAGTCAAACATTTTAAAATTCCAGAATAAATTAATAAACTAAATAATTCCAGAAACAAACGAAGGCACCAGATCTTCCTAAGTGAACACATAGATTATCACAATATGAATGTCATGCTTCCATTTCGAAAGTGATGGTAAGTCAATCAAAGAATGATGAACGCATGAGTAAAATAACTGCAGAAAAGATAGAGAGGAGAGAAATTATAGAGTTTGCTCACCAAAGCCTGATACAATAAGATAGAATTGCATCTGATGTCACAAATCTAGACAGATATGTCAGTACCGCAATATAGATCTAAAACAAACTTCAAATATCATAAAACTTAATGTGTGATAACAATAGCAACGGCACAAATACAAATTCAGTGCAAAAGCATGGCTAAAAGGATGGGGCGAAAAAACCTTTCTTGATCTTTGTCACACATCCATCAACACCTTATGCTTTACAGATCTACATGCAAAAAAGGAAAAGTCATTATTAAAAAAGTGAAAATAACAGTAGTTATCTAACTTATCTTAGAAGTGGGCGATACATTCTAAATAGAAAATAAATGAGAGAAATTTCAAAAGAGAATGCATTAATGACACACAAAAAGTAGTCAATTTTTCACATGCAAAAAAAGTCCAATATGGATGTTGTTGTCAGATCTCACCGAGACAGTGCTGTCTCATGGCTATCACCTGGACAACAAAACGCAATATCGCCCTGTCCCGTGCCATCCTCACAACTGTTGCTACATTTGAGCTCAGTGTACACCCACTGCATCAATCCGTCTCATTGAAAGCTTTCCTCTTCTCACCAGTATCACTTCTACGGCGCTTTCTGACGACACTTCTTCCAAAACAGAACAGACTTGTTTGTTCTTCTGACAAATCTCCCTAATTTCAATGTTCTCTGTCACCAGCATAATTCAAATGCAACAATTGTTTTATCATCCTTGACCCACTTTTTTTAAAATGTAAATCATGTTATTGGGGGCTTGTACAACTCTTATCACAATCCATATATACATCCATTGTGTCAAGCACTTTTGTACATTTGTTTCCATCATCATTCTCAAAACATTTGCTTTCTACTTGAGCTCTTGGAATCAGCTCCTCATTTTTCCCCTCGCTCCCCCTCCCTCATGAACCCTTGATAATTTATAAATTACCATTATTTTATCATATCTTACACTGCCTGATGTCTCCCTTCACCCACTTTACTGTTGTCCAACCCCCAGGGAGGAAGTTATATGTAGATCCCTGTAATCTGTTCCACCTTTCCACTCCACCCTCCCTCCACCCTCCCAGTATCGCCACTCTCACCACTGGTCCTGAAGGGATCATCTGTCCTGGATTTCCTGTGTTTCCAGTTCCTATTTGCACCAGTGTACATCCTCTGGTCTAGCCAGGTGGGATCATGATAATGGGGGTATGTGTGTGAGAGAGCATTTAAGAACTAGAGGAAAGTTATGTGTTTCATCGATGCTACACTGCACCCTGAGTGACTCGTCTCCTCCCCACCACCCCACTGCAAAGGGATATCCAGTTACCTACAGATGGGCCTTGGGTCCCCCACCCCGCACTCCCCCTCATTCACAATATGATTTTTTATTCTTTGGTGCTTGATACCTGATCCCTTCGACACCTTGTGATCACACAGGTTGGTGTGCTTCTTCCATGTGAGCTTTGTTGCTTCTGGGCCAGATGGCTGCTTGTTTATCTTCAAGCCTTTAAGACCCCAGACACTATATCTCTTGATAGCCGGGCACCATCAGCCTTCTTCACCACATATGCTTATGCACACATTTGCCTTGACCCTCTTTCATATGCATATGCAGAGATTGAAAATCTTGGCTTGTGTCACCTGTACCTTAGAACGCAGAGTGACTTCTTTGCTATTTAATACTGTAAAGAAGTCTTGCACAGCAGATTTGCCCAAAGCAATGCATCATTTGGTTTCTTGACTGCTATTTTCATGAGCATTGATTGTGGAGCCAAGCAAAATGAAATCCTTTATCATGATGTCTATTGGTCCAGTTGTGAATATTTTTGTTTTCTTTACATAGAGTTGCAATCCATATTGAATGCTGAGTCCTTGATTTTCATCCACAAGTGTTCCATATCTTATTTGCTTTAATAAGCAAGGTTGTAAGAGCTGCATAGTAAACGTCCAATCCTGATGCCATGTTCTTCTCCCTATGGTCCAGCTTCTAATTATTTCCTCAGTCACATACATGGATAAGGATGGTGAAGGGATAGAACCCTGATGCATATACCTTTCCTGGTCTTAAATCTAGCAGTTCCATCTTGTTTTGTTTAAAAGACTGTTTAATGTGCAGATAAGGTGTGCATCCAAGTAAGTGTTCTGAAATTCTTATTCTTCACAATGTTATCCATAACTTGTTTTGATCTACACAGTGTACTGCCTTTGCATGGTCAATAAAACACAAGTAAACCCCTTTCTCATATTTTCTGCTTTAAGGCAAGATTCATATGACATCAGTAATGATATCCCTTGCTCTGTTATGGCTTAAAATCTCCCACTTCTCTGGATGTGCTGCTACACACATTTTTAAAGTATCTTCAGCAAAATTCTACTTGCATACAATATTAATGAATGTATTTGATAATTTCCACATTCTGTTAGGTCACCTTTCTTTGCCATGGGCACATTTATGAATCTCTTCCATTTGGTTGGCCAGGTAGCTGTCTTCCAAATTTCTTGGCATAGAATAGTGAGGCGGTCCAGTGCTTCATCAGCTTATTGAAATATTTCAGTTGGCATTCTGCCAGATATAATCAAGTTGATTCCTGTGTACTCCATCTGGTAAAGTCTATATGTATAGTCACTGTTTATGTTGTTGAAAAAATGTAGAAACCTTTGGTCTTCCAGAACTCTATCATGTAATCTCCAAAGCAATGAACATCTGTTTCGCAGAAGTTAATACAACTATTATTCAAATTAAGCACCAACCACTAAAGCCAGTGAAAAAGAAATTGAGGAATTCTACCAACCTCTTCAGTCTGAAGTTGATGAAACACGAAATCAAAATGACCTATCACTTTGTTGTACTGTGGTGGCTTCCGTTTGGTGGTGCTGCTGGAAGCTAGGCTGCCTGCATTTCAAATACCAACGGAGTCATGGTGACGGGTTTCAGAGGAGCTTCCAGACAAAGATTGGACTCAACAGCAGAACCAGGCTGTCCACTGCTGAGTGGACCTCAGGAATGGCAGCCGTAAAATAACAATAGTAAAAGAGACATAAACGGCAAGAACCTTTTGAACAGACAGAAACAATAAGGGCTTAATATTTTAAATTTACATATTATAAACCCTTACATTTAAATCACTAACATTTGTTAGTATTATCACACTGGAGCGACTCATCAGCCTCTTTGTATTAAGCACAAATATTTACCTAGTTGCTCTACAGTCATTACTTCATTTAAACCTTTAACTGTGGAGTTAAGGTTATAATTCACATGTGAACAGTGATATGACTGAGGCAAAGTAGGGTAAATTTATTCACCTAAGCTCACAGTTTGACAGATAAGTCAATAAATGAGTAAGGAATACATAGATAGATAAATAAATCTTGTTGTTGATCGGTGCCATTGAGTCAGTACCAACTCATAGTGGCCCTATGCACAGTAGACTGAGTTACTATCTGGTCCTACACCATCATCACAATTGATCCATGGTTGCAACCACTGTGTCGATCCATCTTGTCAAGGACCTTCCTGTTTTGTGTGGTCCCTCTGCTTTACTAACCATGATGAACTTCTCCAGGGACTGGTCTCGCTTGACAACAGGTCCCAAATATGTAAGATGAGATCATGTTTGCCTCTAAGGAGCATTCTCTCCACACTTCTAACAAAACAGATTCATTTGCTCTTTTGGCAGTTTATGGTACTTTCTATACTCTTCTCCAGCCTCAGTGTTCAAACATAGAGATTCTTCTTTAGTCTTCCTTATTCAATGTGCCACTTGCACATGCGTATGAAGCAATGGAAAATACCATCAGTTGGGTCAGGTGCTCCTTGGTCCTCAAAATAACCTTCCGGCTAAAGAGGTCTTGGGCAGCAGATTTACCAAATTTATTTTATTTATTTATTAAATCGTTTTATTGGGGGCTCATACAACTCATATCACAATCCATCTATCCATCCATTGTGTCAAGCACATTTGTACATTTGTTGCCATTCATCATTCTCAAAACATTTTCTTTCAACTTGAGTCCTTGGGATCAGCTCCTCATTTTTCCCCTTCCCTCCCCGCCCCTCCTCCCTCATGAACACTTGATAATTTATAAATTATTATTATGTCTGTCTTACACTG
>NW_022111310.1:12090154-12104797 GCF_000313985.2 Echinops telfairi
ACAATGATATGATTTTTCTGTTCTTTGATGCCTGCTACCTTGTTTATCTTCAAGTCTTTTAGACTCCAGACACTATATCTTTTGATAGCCGGGCACCATCAGCTTATGAACATTTGCTTATGCACACATTTGTCTTCAGTGATCATATTGGGAAGGTGGGCACCCACTGATATGATTTTTTGTTCCTTGATGTCTGATACCTGGTCACTTGTACACCTTGTGGTCACACAGGCTGGTGTGCTTCTTCCATGTGAGCTTTGATGCTTCTGAGCTAGATGGCTGCTTGTTTATCTTCAGACATCTGTGCTCCAATGTTCATCGTGGCAAAGTTCACAGTTGCAAGGAGTTGGAAGCAACCCAAATTTCCATCAACAGACAAATGGATTTAAAAACTGTCATGCATACATACAGTGGAGTACTACACATCCCTAAAAAATGTGATGAATGCATGAAGCATGTCGCCTCATGGGAAGAACTGGAGGAAATTATGCTAAGTGAAGTAAGCCCCACACAAAAGGACAAGTACAACAAGAGTTCGCGGAGGTAAGCTTTAAAAACAAATGCCAAAGGGGCAGAGGGAAAAAGTTACTGTATACCAAATCTAATGCATTGTTTGATCTTTTGAATGCTGCGTCCATGAGCACTGATTGTTGAGTCCTCAGAAGATGAAATCCTTGACAACTTCAATCTTTTCTCCATTTATCATGCTGTTGCTTATTAGTCCAATTGGGAGAATTTTGGTCTTTTTTCCATTAACTTTTAATGCATACAGCAGGCTGCAATTCATGATCTTTGTGAGCAGTGCTTCAAGCCCTCCTCAATTTCAGAAGGCAAGGTTGTGTCATCTGCATTTCAAACCGATTATTAATACCCCTTCCTCCAATTCTGGTGCCACATTCTTCTTCATACAATACAATTTCTCTGATTCCGTGCTCAGCATAGAGAAGAGTAAGTGTGATGTGAGTTTACAATTCTGATGCACACCCTTCCTGACTTTAAACCATGCAGTACCCCCTTTTTTCTGTTCACACAACTGCCTCTTGATACAGTACAAGTTCCTACATCAATAAACAAAAGCCAGTCAGAAAATCTAGTTTTTAAAACAGTCTACCAAGTTTCACTTCTAAACATAAACCTTTAATAAAAGTGAGCATATGAATAAACCTTACTTAACAGGAGAAGTAATATACTTGGCTAATATATGATTAATATATTCTTAATGAAAAACACTAGAAAACACCATTTTTTACTTATAAAAAATATAATAATGAAAAACTAAAAAAAAGAAAAATAACAAGGAAAACAATGCTCATGAGTACAGTAAGATACTCTGTCTCATACATGACTTGTAGGATAAAAAAAATACTTGCAAAATTCCGGAACAAAAATTGGCAATAGGAATCAAGAGTCCTAAAAAAATGCTCTTGCCCAATAACTTCACTTCTAGGAATTTACACTGCAGAAAACAAAGAAACTCATAAAAAGTCCTTTACAAAGAAAATCACAGCAGTACTATTTGTATTATTAAAATGAAGAATTGAAATTAAATTTTGTTATCCTGTGAAACATCTAGCATGGGTGTGGTATGCTCAATAATGGTCCCCTGATGGTGGGGTTACATGTTGCGTGGCTACCCACAAGGTCAGCAGTTTGAAACCACCAGCCAATCCTTGGGAAAAAGATGAAGTTTTTTATTCTCCTGAAGATTTATAGTCTTGGGAACCAACAGGGAACATTCTATCCTGTCCTGTGGGGTTGCTGTGAGTCAGAATCGACTCGACGGCAGTGAGCCTTAAAGATGTCTGTGCCCTGATCTTCAGACCTTAAGCATATGTTACCTTGCATGACAAAAGGCAGATGTGATGACATTCAAGATCTCAGGATGGAAAGATTATTTTGAATTAGCCGGGTGGGTTCTTACATGAGAGAGGCCAGAGTGTCCAAGTCAGAAGAGGAGATGAAATGAAGGAAGCAGGCGAGATCATGAAAGCAAATTTTGAGTTTGGGTTGGTGTTTGGCAATGAGCCAAAAAAATGTGTGCATCCTATTTTGGGATGTTGAGCAATTGAGTACCACTCAGAGTGATCAGAACTGAAGAGTAAAGAATAGAATTGCCTCCATGGAATGGTCTTGGTCATACCTGTATAAAAGCAGCCTGCTTGGTCTTTCTCATGCACATTTGCTGAGTATGTTCAAATACCAACCAAGCAGCTTGCAGCTGAGTGTTTAACCATTGGGTCACCCAAGAAAACTTATGGCCATTGAGCTGATTCTGCCTCATAATGACCCTAGACGTAGGGTTTTCAAGACTGTAAACTTTTATAGGAACAGATAGCCTCATCTTACTCCTGAGGAGTGGCTGGCAGGTTTGAACTGCCCACCTTGCAGCTAGCAGTCTAACATCTAACCCACAGGACCATCAGGGCTTCTTATAGAAGCTGGAAAAGGTAAGGAAATTAATCATCTCCTAGAGTAGTGGTTCTCAGCCTTCCTAATGCCGCGACCCTTGAATACAGTTCCTCGTGTTGTGGTGACCCCCAACCATATAATTATTTTCATTGCTACTTCTTCACTGTCATTTTGCTACTGTTATGAATTGTAATGTAAATACCTGATATGCAGGATGTATTTTCATTGTACAAATTGAACATAATTAAAGCATAGTGATTCATCACCAAAACAATATATAATTTTATATTGTGAAATATTTATTTCTAATTATAAATAAATGAAAATTTGTCTTGAAGCATGGTATAGCATGGGTAACAGTCTTAATATAACACCAGTAAACTACATTGCTACATTTTGTGACAGTATGCATAAAAATTCAATGTCAGTATGAAGGTTGAGATAGCTTCTTTCTCACCATATCAGCATATCTGCATGTGGGCGGACCCACCTGGCAACAGATAGAGGAGTGGTGTCTCAGTTCCTAAGACCATTGGAAATATGTGTTTTCTGATGGTCTTAGGTGACTCCTGTGAAAGGGTCATTCGACCTCCAAAGGGGTCGAGACCCACAGGTTGAAAACCGCTGTCATAGAGCCTCCGGCAGGATCAAAGTCCTCCTCAACATCCTTGACCTTAGATGAGTGAGATTGAATTAGGAGTTCTGACCCCCAGAACTTGATAATATTTTTGTTGTTATTTTAAACCACTACATTTGTGCTAATTGATTATAGTGGCAGTAAGAAATGAATACATTTGAGACACTAAATAACCATTAAAAATATGTATGTTTAAATTCATTTCCCTGTAGCTATACTGTGCTATATCTATGCTAGAGCACACATTTATGGAAATTCAAGCAGGGAAAAAAATAATTACGGGAAGTTCCCACCTCCTAAAGGATTCCTGACATGATAAAACACACAGTGTATGGTATCTCCAAGCTCACTGTAGGTCCTTCACCAAAGTGGTTCTCTTTGCTCCTCTGGTCCCCTCTGTTACCCCAGCCCCCTTCATCAACATATGGGCACCTCACTGGGATTTGGCACCAGATGCCTCCTCATTTCTACTCTCTGTACTCCATTTCAGACTCCTGGGTGAATTGTCATGCCTGATATGGTTGATTTCAAAGCCAAGTTTAGACGATGTAAATAATTAAAATCATGTAACTTAAACTCTCAAGTGAAACATTTCTTGAGTCCTGCACACATAGGAAACTCGAACGTTGAATTGGAAAGGAGAAGCCAAACCGCAGCCAAACGAGAAAGGCTACAAATCCAGCATTTTCGGTACCACAGAAAATTAAGCACAGCAGGCAGAAAAGCAGCAAAGTTTATCTTGAGGCCACGCCAAGAGTGAGCCAGGAGAAAAACAAACAGGCAAACAAAACCTCTCCAACAAAATGTACTATTGAAGCACCCCTGGGGGAGGCCAGTTAAACCTCTCTGTTGGCTCCACTGCACACTCCCAAGGCCACTGGGTAGATGAGCATTTGGAGACTTAACTGCACGGTCATGCATTGTCCTTAAATGCAGTATTAAATTAAAGGTCTTTGGGAAGACTCAGAATAGTTCATGTCGAGATCTGTGGTTATCCCGAGGCCGGTGCCCTTCAATTCTGCAAATGCATGTGCTGAAAAATTGAACCAAGATCCTTCCCGATAGGAGAGCGGCTCTTATGAGATTTAAGAGCTCTTTCCCCCGGACATGCATTTTCACACAGCATCATACTCACAAGGGCAGTATATCCACACTTACCCCCGCCTCTCTCTCTCTCTCTCTCTCTCTCTCTCTCTCTCACACACACACACACACACACACACACACACACAAAATTCAAAACAGAGGTGTGGAAATTCAGTGTTAAAAATAACATCCAGGAGTTTCCCATAAGAATCAAAAAAACAAAACAAAATCAACAGGAAAAATCTGATCATACAAAAGGACTTCAGAAAGTCAATGGGAAAATATCATTATCTTTTCATTTGATTTTTCCCCCCTGAACCTTTTGAAGACTTCTCAGAGCATTTAAATCATTTTCCCCATTTTACTTCCACATGTTTCCACTGCATTCTGCAATATGTAGGGTAATGGCCTCTGGTAGAACTGGAAAAAATTCAGATACTTAGGAAACCACATCTTCAGAAATACGACTCGAGGGTCTGCACTGGTGTCTGCGCAGAGGGATTTGAAAGCATCGGGTATATATATTAAGGTAAGTCACCACATACAACCATGCAAACAAATCAAGCTGTGGAAACCAAAATCAACTTTATTCGTGGCATTTATTGCCTCCAGTCTCTGAAAAAGCAGGGGTCGGAGGGGGCTGGGCAGAAATTTGGGCATGGTTGCCAATGATCTTGCTTCTTTAAGATAGTTGATGGCTTCCCTTGTAGGGCTCGCCACCTTAGACTGTACAAATAGTAACATTGAGCATAAGTGATCCTTCAGAGACCCGCTCATTCCGTTCTCCCTAGGCCCGCTCTCCGCTGGTCACCACTGTAGGAACTGTGAGGCCTGCCCTCCAGAAGCCCAGCAAGCACACACAGCTGTGCGCTCTGCTTCATATTCAAAATAACTGTCACTGCAGTTCCCAACGATGAGAAAGAGGGCTTGCTATCCCCTACTTGGCCAAAAAGGAAATGGAAGTGAATCACTCCGGAAGGCAGAGGATTCAAAGGCAGGTTGGGACTGGCCTGTACACCCTGCTGGAACAAACTGTCCTGGTGCCCGGCCAGCTCTCACCAGGCCCACGTGCCCCACAGAAATAGTCACTTCCCCACTGGAAAGGGGCCTGGAAAGCACATGAGCTGCCTTGTGAGGCTTAACTCTGATGGCCACAGGAAAACTCTACATCTAGAACTGGCAACATTTGACAACTCTAACCAACATGGAGTTTTCTCCCCTCAGTCAACCAATGTAAGATGTTCTGTGGCTATGCTGGTCATCCTGTGCAGGAAGGCTGGAAGGGGTGCTTCTGATTTCAGCCTGGCAGGGTCTGCCTTGAGGTCTTCTGTGAGGGCATACTGCAGCATCCATCATTGGAAAGCAAACAGATGGTGCCTTATGAAGGATTCTGCCTAGGCCTCATGCCCAGTGGACTTTCTTGCCCCACATTCCTGATGAAGATGCTAGAAAATCCCACAGCTCTGACCTTCTTTTCATGGCCACACACAGGTGTCATCCACCATAGATGATTCCTCTAACAAAGACTTCCAGATTGCTGTACAACCACCACCAATATCTTCACTTTAGAATGCGAAGTCAGCATGCTGTTTCAACCTAGCAGAGAGAGCTGCACAACTTGATCACAAACTACCCAAGCTACATCTTCAGCCGTAACATCATGCCTAATTTCTAGGCTTATACGTGAGACTTCGTGCTGAGCATATGCCCTTGAATGTTTTACAGGAACCATAAGCTCAGGAAATTAATGAACAGAAATATTCTGCCCGATACCCACCTCTCCACCTAGGAATGGATAATCTATAGAGCAAGGATCAGCTAACATTCTGTTCTGTTAAGGTAGATAGTAAAGGTTTTAGTATTTGAAGCCACGTGATCTTTATCACCACTACTCAACTCTGCCACTGTAGTATAAAACACAGTCAGAGATGTGTTAGGCCAGGTTGCCTAGAGGAACAAATCCAGAGACACTCTTATAGATGTAAGAGAAAGTGTATATTGGGAAAGCATCCCAGTCTGGTCCAGATCGGGTCCATAAGTCCAATGCTAGCCTCTATGTCTGATACTAGTCCATAAATTCCTCTTTAGGCTCACGCAGCACATGCAATGGTGCTGAGTGCAGGAAGACCACAGGCCAGTGGGCTAAAGGTCTTGTGGATCCCATGGTAATGGTAGCATGTCAGCGCTGATGCCAGTCTCCGCGTGTTTCCTCCAGCTTTCTGAGTGTCTCAACAGAATGAAAGGGAGTGCAGAGAGAGTGGGTCTGGCTTCCAGTGAACTATTTCACTGTCAGTCTCCAAATGAGGTGTTCACGCTGTGACCTGATTGACAGTTAGACTCCTCCCCTTCACTTAAGTTGACAGGAGATTATGTAACTGCCACGGAAGATGTATAGTGAATTCTAACAAAATTACAGAGGGTAGGCTGGATTTGTCCTGTGGCCCATGAACCTCTTCCTCATAGACTTTTCTTTTCCCCTAATCTCTCAGTCTCCAATTATTCACTAAATTTTACTCTTACTTGTCTTTATCTGGGTTACTCCAATTCCCCTACCACTTTCATGCTTGCCAAACTCTTATTCCTTCATCCACCCCATTTCAAATATCCCTTCTTTTCAATAATATTTTCCTTTACTGCAATGGAATTTTCAATATAGGGTCCTGTAACATGAGATGCCATTTCTTTCTTGGGTGCCCAGATGTTGAAGCACTGTTGTACATCTACACTAAAGAAAAACAACCATTAAGGAGGTCTGTGTTAAGCACTGGGTTGCTAACTGCAAGGCCAGTAGTTCAAACCCACAAGCTCTTCCATTGGAATAAGATGAAGCTGTCTCCTCCCATAAAGATTTAGTCTCTGAAACCCTAAGGAGCAGTTCTCTTCTGACCTACAGCACTGCTATAAGCTGGAATCCACTGGGCTGCAGCGGGTAGGAATCAAAATGAAACTCAGTCATCAAATCAATTCTGACTCACAGTGACCCTATAGGACAGAGTAGAATTGTTCCTGTTTCTGAGACTGTAACTATTTCCAGGAGTAGAAAGCCTCATATCTTTCTCTCACAGAGTGATTATTAGTTTCAAACTGCTGATTTTGATGTTTGAACCCAATGTGTGAACCAAGGTTCTTTGGTACTGCTTAACATACTATTGAAGAAAACATTTCTACTCTCCAAACAAGAAAACCCAAACAACACTGCCATCAAGTTGATGGTGACTCATAAGTGACCCTGTAGGGTAGGGTAGAACTGCCCGTGAGTATCTGAGGCTGTAACTCTTACAGGAACAGAAAGTTCTGTCTTTCTTCTGAACAGTAGGTTGGTGGGTTGGAACTGCTGACCTTTTGGTTAGCAGCCCAGTGTGTAACCACTATGGCACCAGGGCTCCCATCTTACATCTCCATAACATTAAGATAATGTAGGATTTCTGGGAAGATGTCAACTGAGTAACACATAGCACAGGACTCTGAAGATATCAGTGGAGGAGAGTTACCAAGAAGCAAATTCAACACTGCTGGATCACGGGAGGAGCATCATAAAGATACGTAGACAAAGATCCACTAGGTTTTGAGGAGCTTGGGCTTTTGGCTTACCATAGTGGAGGCCGGCTGGGTTCTAACCTTAGCCCTGTCACTTTCTAGGCTGGGGCCGGGATCATTTGGAGATGGTGCAAGGGCTTTATCTCAACACAGTCACAGCTTGTCACCACCTCAGGGCAGGGATTAAACCCCTAAAGTCCCACGGGCAGGGATTGGGGCTCAGCTATATTGTTACTTTTGTCGCCCTCTCTTCTCTCTATCCCCACACAGTCTCAGCGGGCTTAGTTATTTGTTGTTGCTGTTGTTGTTGTTTTCTTTTTCTCGTACCTTTCTCTCATGCACCACTGCAGATGTCCAGACCACTCCCTTAGCCTAGGGCATTTACACCTTCCCTCCACGCAACTGGGAGAGCTCCACCCTCTGAAGTGTAACCCGAGGCTGGGGAAAGCCCACCCACCCCACCCTCCACAGGGGATATCCCACCCAACTTCTTCTGGGGGAAATCCCGCCCACCTTCTTTGGGGGAAATCCTCTCTGCATGGCTTGGGGAGATTGTACCCATCCCCTGTGGTCCCACGTGACTGAGGGAACTTCCCCCTGCCTGCCATGGTGCTTCACGCGGCCTAAGGCAGCTCAGCCAACACGCGCCAACATCCCATGCTGCTGTGGGAACCTCTGCCCAACCTCCTCAATGATCTACCTGACTAGGTCAATTCCACCCACCATTCACTATGCTCTACACCAAAGTGGGCAACCCACTAGCCTTCTGTGACACTCCCGTTGCAGCAGGCATCTCCGCATGCCCTCTGTGGTGCCCCAATCTGCCATGGGCCACACCATCATAGCTTCTTGTGAGATCACCCAGTGCAGCACCTTCCTCTTGGGTCCATAACAACCCAACCAGCATCCCCTGTGAGGACCATCTAACTTGCCCACCAAATAACGGAATACTGGTTGACTACGGAAAGAGTGAAGCCAAAGGACGATAAAGTGTAAGCCAATTCCATAGTGAAATTAGCTGCAGGCAGTTCGAAGAATAATTCCTATGAGTCTCCCAGAGAGAGCCCGTGTTCTTCGACTACCTGGAAAATGGCACCTGGCTCCTCTAAAACAACACAACACAAACAGTAATCAGCCCCAATGACATCAACAACAAAAAAAACAAAACAGGAGAAACAAAAGGCAATGTCAGAAGACATCCTGAACCTAACAATGCACATAGAAGAAGCAGACATTGATCTGCCACAGAAAGTTTCAGAATGCTGATTGGAGTCATACAGGATAGAGCAAAACATTGCCGAAAAAGGATGAAATGACAGAGGAGATAAAGACCATACACTAAAGGGAAATACAAGAGCTTAGGGACTAGGTAAAAAAAAAAAACAGCAGCAGACTCATGGACTTCGCCAATCAATTGGAGGAGGCAGAGAACCACACCGGTGACCTACAGGGCAGCCCAGCAGACTTTACCAAACATGAATAAAAATCTAATAAGATCATCAGAGAAGCTGAAGAAAACCTAAGAGCTGTCTGAAGTTATGAAAAGAAACACATCAAAATAATTGGATTACCAGAGGAAGACACAACAAAGAAGTCATCTGGAACAATAGTGAGAGAATTCTTGGAGAAAAACTTCCCCAGTTTAATGAATGAAAACCAAGCAGCCATTTAGGAGTATGAAAGAACACCAGCTAGACTGAACCCCAAGAAGAAGGCACCAAGGCACATACTAGTTAAAACATCCAACTTTGAGGAAAAGGAGAAAATCATGAGGGCAGCAGGGAAAAGCAAGCAATCGCATATAAAGGTTTCCAAATAAGAATATGCTCAGACCTATCTGCATACACTATGAGGAAGAGAAGAGAGTGGAGTAACATATTCCAAAAATTGAAGGAAAATACTGCAAACCCAAGAATATTCTATCCAGGCAAAGTATTAATTGAGATAGATGGAGAAGTACGAGTCTTCCCAGACAAGTAAAAACTAAAAGAATACGTTAGAAGAAACTAAAGTGAAAACTAAAAGAATACCTTAAAAGATCCTTGCTGATCCAGTATGGGCAGAAGAACAGCACTCACAGAGCATAAATAAGGGACTGCCACATAGAAAAACCCTATCTAGAGGGCAACAAAGAGAAAACAGCCTCCAAGATAGCTTTTGGATTAAAAGTTTAAAGAAGTCCTCATCATTCTCAAAATTTGCTTTCCTCTTACACAATTGATGTATGTATTGTGATGAATTGTATGAGCCCCAATAAAATGATTTTTTTTTTAAGTTTAAAGAAGTCAAGAATGAAACATACACACATGCACAACACACTGATAAGAAAGGGAGGCAGAAAAACACCCAACACAAAGGTATAAGATGACATCACAGAGTCCACAGATGGAGATAATAACCCTGAGTGTCAATGGACTGTACTCAGGCATTTAAAGGCTGAGGATAGCAGCCTGGCTTAGAAAACAATCCATCAATCTGTTTCCTATAGGAGACACATCTCAAGACTACAGACAAAAATAGGCTGAGAATCAAAGGCTGAGCAAAGGCATAACAAGGAAACAGCAATCCAAAAAAAGCAGGGGTTGCATCCTGAACTCGGATAAAATTGACCTCAAAGTGCAAACCATAAAAAGAGATAAGGAATTACACTATATAATGCTCAAGGGAACTGTTGACAAAGAACCACTAAGCATTTTACACAAATATTCCCTGAATGAGAGATCTGATGAATACCTCAACAAAATACTCCAAAAGATGAAAAAAGAAATCACAACCTCAACAATTATAGTAGGTGATTTCAATACACACCTCTCTGAGAAAGAAAGATCACGGAGAAAGAAACTCAACAGGGAGGCTTGAGATCTAAACATTGCAATTAGACCATTTGGTTTGATATTTTACAGATTTCTTCATCAAAATACAAAAATAAATTCACATTCTTTTCAAACCCACATGGCACATATACGAAAACAGACCACATGCTGGGACATAAGGTAAATCTACATAAATTTAAGCACATTGATATCATACAGACCTCTCTCTCTGACCACTGAGCCATAAGGCTGGAAATCAACAAAAGGAAAATGAACAAAAAATTGGAGGATGAATAGCTCTCTATTGCAAAAGCAGAGTGTAATGGCCCAGATCAGAGATGAAATTAGGAATTCTAGAAACCAATGACAATGAGAACATGGCATGCCAAAACTTATGGGATGCAGCAAAGGCAGTTATCAGAAGAAGTTTCATAGCAATACATGCATACATGGAAAAGGAAGAGAGACTTATGACTGATATGCTGGCACAAAATTTACAGCAACTAGAGCAGAGTCAACAGGACAATCCTACTAATAGCAAAAGAAAAGAAATAATAAAAATCAGGGCTGAGATTAAGGAGAGGGAAAATAAGAAAACTATGGAAAAAAATAATGCTGTTAAAATTGGTTCTTTGAAAGGATAAACAGAATCGACAGAATGCTGGAAAACCTAGCCAAAGAAAAGAGGGAACAAAGTGCAATAGTAAGGATGTGGGATGATAGAGGGGACATTACAACAGACCCTAATGAAATCAAAAGGATAATTACAAAGTACTATAAAGGACTGTACTCCAATGAATTCAACAACTTGGAAGACATGGACAAATTCTTGGAAAAACCATCCCTCCCTAGACTATCACCAATGGATGTCAAAATCTCAACAAACCCATAGCAATAGAAGGAATAGACAAGCTTACCATGGGATTACCAAAAAAGAAATCCCCTGGATCAGATAGGTTCACAGGAGAATTCTACCAAGCATTCAGGGAAGAACTGACACCAATCCTACACAAACTCTTCCAGACCCTAGAGAAAGACATTGAAAACTCCTTCGTTGAAGCTAGTACAACTCTGATACCAAAACCGGGCAAGGATCGCACAAGAATGGAGAACTACAGACCATTATCCCTAATGAACATCGATGTAAAAATCCTTGACAAAATACTGGCCAATAGAATACAACAGTATATAAAACAAATACTTCCCCATGACCAAGTGGGATTTATACCACGCATGCTGGGATGGTTCAACATATAAAAGATCATTAGTATAATTTGCCACATTGACAAGAGAAACTATAAGAACCACATGATAATATGATAGATGTGGGAAAAGCATTTGACACCATCCAACACCAATTCCTCAAGAAGATAGGAATGGAAGGAAAATTCCTCAAGATAATACAAGCCATATTTGAAAAACCAACAGCCATCATGGTAGTCAATGGAGAAAAGAAGAACCCAATCCTACTGAAAAAGGGGACCAGACAAGGATGTCCCTCGTCCCCACTCTTATTTAACATCATACTGGAGGTCTTAGCTAACAGCATAAGGCAAAGAAAAGATATCAGAGGTATTTACCTGGGCCAGAAAGAGGTAAAACTATCATTATCCGCAAAAGATAAGATTTTTAATATGAAAAATCCCAAAAGCTTTGCAAGGGGAGTACTGGAAGCAAAAGTATTATGGCAGAATGGCAGGATACAAGGTCAATAAACAAAAGTCTATCAGACTGTTATATACATTGGACAAGACCACAGAAGAGGAGATCAAAAAGGTGGTACCCTTCACAATAGCCAAGCACAACTGAAATATCTAGGGATATACCTGACCAAAAAAACCTCAAAAGATTTGTGTAAGGAAAACTACAGAACACTATTACAAGAAACCAATAGTGACCTCAACAAATGGAACAATATCCCATGTTCATTTATTGGAAGACTCAATATAGTAAAGATGTCAATTGTGCCTAAGGAACTATATAAGTTTAAAGCAATCCTGATACAATTACCCTCATCTTTCTTCAAAGAAATGGAAAAACTGATTACAAACTTCATATGGAGAGGGAAGAAGCCCAGAATTAGCAGAGAATTCCTCAAGAAGAAGGACACAGTGGGAGGGCTTGCTTTACCTGACTTTAGCACGTATTGTACAGCCACATTGGTCAAAACCACATGGTATTGGTACAATGACAGATACTCAGAACAATGGAAAAGCACTGAAGACCCAGAAATAAAATCATCAGCATACATACAACTGATCTTTGATAAGGGCCCCAAAAGTATCAAATGGGAAGCAGATGCCCTCTTCAACAAATTGTGCTGGAAAAAATGGATATTTATCTACAGAAAAATGAAGTAAGACCCTTATTTCACTCCATGCACAAGAATAAACTCAAGGTGGATTTCAGACTTTGAGGTAACACCCCAAACTATTGGGGCCATCAATGAGGGAATTGGGACCAACCTGAGAATTTTGGTGCAGGGAATATATAGGCTATCAGAAATAGGGAAGGATACAAATACAGATGAGTCACAAATTGACAAGTGGGATATACTGAAAATAAAACACCTGTGTACACCAAAAGAATTCACCTAGAGAGTAATAAGAGAGCCCATGAACTGGGAAAACATCTTTAGCAATGACATATCAGACAAAGAAAGGCCTATTACTAAAATCTACAATACTCTGATAGCGTCCAAAAGAAAACCTATGAGAAAATGTTCATGATGATTAGTCATAAGAGAAATGCAAATTAAAACAACAATGAGATACCACCTACCACCCTCAAAGATAGCCCAATTAAAAAAATCAGAAAGCAACAAGTGTTGGAGTGATTGTGGTGTGATAGGAACTCTCATCCACTGCTGGTGGACCTATAGGTATGTACAGTCACTATGGAAATTGATTTGACGATATCTAAAACAGGTGGAAATTGAGCTACCATACAACTCAGCAATCCAACTACTGGGCATATACCCAGAAGAGGCAAGAAACAAACCACGACCAGAATCTGTGCTCCAATGTTTACCATGGCACAGTTCATAATTCCAAGGGTTTGGAAACAACCCAAATTACCATCAACAGATGAATGGATTAAAAATCTGGTACATATATACAATGGAGTACTACGCATTGCTAAAAAGCAGTGATGAACGCATGAAGCATATTGCCACATGGGAAGAACTGGAGGAAATTATGCAAAGTGAAGTAAGCAAGCACAAAAGGACAAGTACAACATGATTCTGCTGAGGTAAGCTTTAAAAAAATGCAAAAGGGACATAGGGAAAAAACTACTGTATACAAACATTCCTGGGTGAGGTCCAGGTAGTATAGCAGAGGCTAGATCAAATGCAGGGATACATATGGGAGCCAACTAAAAAGGAGTAGGGGAAAGGAAGAAAAAAAGAGAAATGGGTAGTGGGGAAACAGGGCACTAACTCACATAAGGGGAGGGTATTGTCTATATCTCCAGAGGGAAAGAGGGAGCAGACTTCAACCCGGTGCTCCAATATGTGATTGCAACAAACCGGAATGAAGCAGGGAACCAGTAGAGAGGTCCGAGGGGCCGGCCAGCCCCAATCCCAACTATGTGGACAGGTGCCCCTCCCCCAACAAAAAACGTATTCAGGGAGAGGGATATGTCTAATCAGAGCACATGGGAGTAAATGGAGGGGGAGGCAAAGAGAATGGGGCACATCCTGGCCCTCCAAGCCTTGAGGAGAATATCCCTGCTCAGCAGCCAATGCACACAGAAGAACATATGGCTGGTCCCACTATGAAACATGACATCCCTCACTGACCCATGCTCCTACAGGTGACAATACTGGAGACACAGTGTGGGAATTGGGCCTGATCTGATCCCACCATACTGAGGCAAAACACTGAGGGTGTGCAACAAAACAGCAAGGGGAGGAGAGCAAGGAAGTCCTGAGGGAATACCAAAAATAAGCCCGGGGCCACAGCATGACACCCCATCAGACTCGACCAGAAAACACTCCTAAAGGTCAACAAACAGACCTTGAACTATTTATAGGTTTTTCTCTTTTTTTGGTCATTGTTTTTTGTTGTTGTTTTGTTTTCTTTTTTCTTGTTGCTTTGTTTTGCGCTGTCTTGTTTTTGTGCATATTATTATCTCTGCAGGTCTATCTAGATAAGATAG
>NW_022111310.1:12105560-12116538 GCF_000313985.2 Echinops telfairi
GGGAGGGGGGGTGTGGAGGGAGGGGGAAAATGAGGAGCTGATACCAAGGGATCAAGTAGAAGAAAATGTTTTAAGAATGATGATGGCAACAAAATGCACAAATGTCCTTGACAGTGGATATATGTATGGATTGTGATAAGAATTGAGCTCCCAATAAAATATTTTTTTAAAAAGAAGATAATGTCAATATACATTTTAGGAACCTGTTGGAATAAATAATTTAATTCGTGGAAATAGCTTTTAACAAATGCTGGATGCTGAGCACTAAAGAAATATTATTGTGACTGAACAGAATTTGGAGATAAATGACCATGATTTTTCAGTGTATGTATTGCAATATTGCAGCATGCCAGTAACAATAGAGTATCCTCTATTGGTCAATTGTAGTCAGTCAATTCAGAATTCAAAATCATATATTTTGCCACTAAAATAACGTGTGAAGGCAATGGGCATTCCCGCTATACTGGGAATCAAAAGACCCAGGCATTAGTATCTGCCACTCACTTGAGCCTCAGTTTCCTCTTCTATAAAAACTGGGTTGGGTTAGATAGTCCTGGGCAACTCATTCATCCAATGGCTTGCCAGTGGAATACATTTCAACATTACAAAGGGCACATTCAGAGAATGAAACAGGAGAAGACAGCCCATGGGTACATCTGTGTCATCCGGTTTAGTGGTGGTGGAAATTTGAATTCCAGGTGTCCAAGCAATGTTTGAAACCCAGAAGGGTCCTGTCGCATACCCAGGAGATGCCCCTTCTTTCATGGGCGCCCAAACTTCACAGGGGATGGCAGGCAAGAAGCCAGGCCATTCATTGCATTCCAGCTTGGTCAGCATTTTGTGGTCAAGTCTTCTGGGCACTCGGACATGCCTGACAAACAGTCCACTTGCTTGTGTCCCCTAAGCACTGGTGTAGGGTAGCAATCCAACACCTGCCAGAGAGGGGTAGATCAAACTAACAAGGCCTATGACATCGCCAGTTTTTATTGCTGCAGTTTGATCGTCAGGCTCTAAGGGTCCATACACTAGCCGAGCTATAGGTTTTTGAAGACCACCCTTGACTTAATTAGAGATCATCTCTTAAGTATGTCTATTTGAAAGACCGATAAGTTTGTAATAAAATGGCATGTGAAACACTACTGGTGGCAGTATAAATTGATAAAACTTTTTTGGGGAATGCAATCTTACAATAGCTATCAAGATGAGAAAAATAGTTCATCTCATCAGATCAAGTGGCTCATTTCCAGGCAATTTATTCTAAGGAAATTGTTCCCTGAAAGGGTAGTGGTGGAGAACCACAGTAAATGTATTCCAATGCCTTCCAGATAGTCAGAAATTGAAACAATCTTAAAATCTCCAAATAGGAAATTGGTTAAATAAATCATGTCATACTTTCCCGATTGAATTTGATGCAGTAAATAAAATTGTGATTTAAAATAACATATTTTAATTGAAAATGTTTCTAACTTAGTGTTAAGGGAGAAACACTGAATACATCATGTATCTATATGAAAATGAAATCAATAATTAACTTATTTTATTTATTAAAATGTCAAAATAATTTTAATGCATTATTGATTCCTGGTATGATGATATTATTCACTATTGAATAAACAAATCTTCACTGTTAGGGAAAATACGAGCAGAGTCACATCATTCTAGTCTTATATTTAGTTTTAATTTTCCCACCAGATTCAAACCTTGTGCTAGATTGTATATTCTCTCCCAGGAGAAAAATAAAAGAGATTTCAGTATTGAATATGAAGAATTACAGTCTTATGAGGTTTTAGGTATTGAGTATTTTTCAGGGAGAGAATGCGCTTCGATTTGCATAAATTTACTAGCACTTCCAAATGTAATTGCAATGCAGTTGGACTATTTTTCAGACCAAGGTCAAGGCAAATTGGTCATGATTTTACAAAAAGTCTAAGAAGCTTCATCTCTTTCACTTCTAAAGTCAATGCTTGTGTCAAAAAGCAACATGGGAAACATCACACAGGCAAAACAAATGATCGAGAAAAGTTAAATTGTGTCCTATGATCCTGGGTGACCATTAGTTCCCCTTTGCCATGAATCTGGCACCTTTGGCAGAATGCAGCACCACGGGCTGAGCATCCCCTGAGGGCATCCTGTTTCCCATGCTGGCTGTGTGCAATCTGAGACATTCTCTTTCCTCTTTTCTACCAATCTCCACTCCTGGAAGCCAGTCCTCTCCTTCAGTGTGAAGCTGAGGTTCCCATTCTTGCTGCCAAGAAACCTGTTAGAGCCATTCTTTGATCTTTAAGGGAATGCACTTGTGCAGGAAGCGAACCCCCCTCAGAGTAGCTTTGGCTCAAGTCTATTCGGATAGGCTAATACTCAGAGGAGGCATGGGGCCCAGCATCTGTAGAAGGACTTTCTGGGTTGCACAGATCGGGCTTATCATCTCAGTTCTGCTTATGTTCAGCTTTGTAAAGTTAGCCCAAATCCCTGAAGCTCCTAGAGCCCTGTTGTCATTGCTATGTGCCATGCAGTATACTCTGACCCATAGTGACCCTGTGTACAAGGGTACAAAACCCTGCAGGGCCCTGTGCCAGCCTTACAATTGTCCCTATGCCTTAGCCCATTGATGCAGCCACTGCCATCTCTTGGAGGGCCTCCCCCTCCTTCGCTGCCCCTCAACTTTACCAAGCATGATGTCCTTTTCCAGGGACTGGCTCTCTTAATAGCATGTCCAAACTATGTAAGAGGAAGTCTTGCCATCCTAGCCTCTAAGGAACACTCTGGCCTTACTTCTTCGAACACAGGTCAGTTTGTCCTTTTAGCAGCTCATGGTACTGTCAATAGTCTTCCCAACACCACATTTCAAATGCACCAATTCTTAGATCCTTGGTTTCTTCTTTTTTAAAATTGTGATACCCCAGGCATCAGAAGACCCAAAACAAACACTATTTCGATGCAAATGAGAGGGATCAGAATGGAGACTCAAAGCACATCTGTAGACAATGGGACATCCCCTCTCAGAAGGGTCACAAGGAAGGGACGAGTCAGCCAGAGTGCAGTATAACACATACAACATTCCTCTAGTTCTTTAATGTATCACACACACACCCCTATCATGACCCCAATTCTACCTTACAAATCTGGCTAAACCAGAGCATGTACACTGGTACAGATAAGAGCTCTCAAGACACAGAATCCAGGGCAGAGAAACCCCTCAGGACCAATTATGAGAGTAGTGATGCCAGGAGGGTAGGGAAAAGGGGAAGAAAGGGGGAACCTATTGCAGTGATCGATGTACAACTGTCCCCACATAAGGGGAATAAACAACAGAAATGTGGGTGAAGGGAGACAGACAGTGGATGGTGTAAATATGAAAATAAAAGTAATTTATAAATTATCAAGTGTTCACCAGGGTGGGAGGGTGGGGGGAAAAGAGAAGCTGATCCCAAAGGCTCAAATAGAAAGAAAATGTTTGGAAATGATGATGGCAACATATGTACTAATGTGCTTGATACAATTGATGTGTGGATTGTTATAAGAGCTATAAGAGCCCTCAATAAAATGATTTATTAAAATAAAAAATAATAAAATTAAGTGTGATACCCAACCCAAGCTAAGTCTATTACCGTCCAGTCAATTCTGAATCACAGAAATCCTATAGGATAGAGTAGAATAACTTCTTAGAGTTTCTGTCACTGTAAACCTTTTATTTTTTAAAAATTATTTTATTGGGGGTTCGTACATCTCTCATCAAGTTGCAAATCCTTATAGAAACAGACTGCCTCATTTTTTTTCCCATGGAACAGCTGGTGGTTTTGAAATCCCAACTTTGCAGTTAGAAGCACAACACTTAATTCACTGTGAAGTGAGGGCTCTTGAAGTGGTAATAATTATCCCTGTTTCAACCCAGTTGTGATGAGTGAACAGTATGCAAGGTATCCGACACATAGTGAGCCCTCAATAAGTGGTTTTTTATGATCATAAGCATTTCATTTAGGAAAAAGGACTAGGACAATCTACCTATTACCCAAGAGCCAAGATAACCCATATGATCAAAAACTATAAACTGCATCATTACTCTATCTTGGTTTTTCTTCTTTTTCTTCTCTCTGTTTACTTGTCCAGCAACGACTTCTACATGTAAGGCACGTAATGTTGGACATCGCAAGGACTCTTAGGTAGAGAAATAGTAAGAAACGATGAGATTTGTGGTTGTGGTTGTTAGGTGCCCGTGAGTTCGTTCCAACTCATAGTGACCCTAGGTGCAATAGAACGAATGCTGCCCGCTCCTGCACCGTCCTCACAATTGTCCTCATGGTTGAGCCCATTGCTGCAGCCACTGTGGCAACCCATCTTGTCCAGGGGCGTTCTCTTTCCTCTGCCCCTCAACTTGACCAAGCAAAACGTCCTTTATCAGGGACTGGTTTCTCCTGGTAGCATGTTCAAAGTACATAAGACAAAGTCTCTCCAGGTATGAAAAAAGCTGTTTGTCATAGATTTTTATTTCAAAACTCAATTGATTTTTTTAAAAAAATCTGAATATAAAGCTAAATAAACAGTTATTTTATTAAGACTTGAAGAAGTGCTCTTGTTATTTTTTTGTGTATGGCTTTTGAGTCCGATTTTCAGATTTCATTATAGCATTTGAATGTTGAATCTTTTTAAGAGACACAATCAGTGTTGCCATGACTTTGTTGCCAGCCATTCAACTCTCCTTCTAATGGGTGAGGGAAGGGGGAACATTTCCTACTATGTGTTTTCTTAATGGTAACAGAAGGCCAATATTCCCCTCTTGTTGGGAGCCCTGGCTCAGAAATGTAAACTAGACTGAGCCAAATAAATAGTTCAAAGAAACATTTCTTTGAAAGTGGCAACAAGAGATGCAAAAAACGAAGATAGGTTGGAGCTGATGCTGCTGGTCTGACGTGAGGGGGTCTCGTCTGTCCAGTCGGGGATGAGGAACTGCCGTGTGGAATAGTGTCCAACAGCACGGATAGTGTGCCTCTGGTCAGGCTGCTATTGTTGGCTGGCTGCCAGATGCTAGTTGGGTCTTGTTTGTTCATTAAATGTACTTCGTCAAGTTTGCATAAATTACAAAAATTTATTTCTTTCCTTAAGGCAGTTGGATATTGTGGTTCACAGCCAAGGAGGCTAGCTGAGAGACCATTTTTCTCCCTGTAAGCTTTCACCAACTACCTCTATCTTCATTTCCTGTGGATCCTTTCCAGCTGGGATCCCTTATATGTAATTTCTTGCAAGGCCTCAATTTCAGTCTCCATTGGCCTTTCCCTTTGGAAAGGAACAGTCAAGATTAAAAAGCTTGCTCTTTAGGGGGCCTGTTGAATTGGATGAGTAGTTTTATATGTTCATGCCTAATTAGGCTTATGCTTTTTCCTAGACTTAATAGGTTGTTTGGCTATGTGTCTCTTAACTGCCATTATTGCATTGTGTTTCTGCCCTTCTGTTTACAGTGTCCAATTTCTCCTCATACATTTCATGTTTGGTGCACGCTAGAGCTTGATTGTGTAAACTCAGGCTAAAACCAAGTTCTGTTAGGGCATTTAGTGTACCATATTATACATTTGTAAACACAGCCCTCCTAACTTTTTGGTTGGTTGAATTTCATTTTGTAGAATTCAGCCATTGTGGAGAGCCCACCAAGGATTGTTCCCCTGCCAGAAATGAACTGGGGCTTGTCCTAGTCAATACACATAAAAGCATAGGTCAAATGTCTGATTGACATGGAAATCCACATGGGAACTTTCATGAATGCAATTGTCTTGAATGTACTAAAAAATGACTCTTAAGGGATGCTCCCTCTTCCTGAGAGTGCTATACTGCTCTGTCAACTGGGAATAGCATTTATTCACAAAATTTAGGAAGTAGCCCTCTCCTTGATTTTATGCCACCCACATCCTGGAGAGTTTTCATCTTTTCTCTCATGCTTTTTTTTTGGCGGGGGGTGGTGGGGTGGTGTGTGTGTGTGTGTGTGTGTGTATGTTCTCAACCTATTCTGAAGGTCTACGTACTTTGGAAGGAACTAGTTCATCTATCTAATTATTCCCTGAAGAATGCTGCACTCTTGGTTGTATGGGCTTCCTTAAAGGGCACAAATCATGATCCTTTTAAACATTCTTAGAATTTGGGGAATTAAAAGAAGGCTGAAGGGGCAAGAACAGGGCTACAAGGTTGGGGGGGGTCAGGGTTCCTAATGAAATTATGCTAGAACAGCCTTTGCTACCCTCAAACATAAGCAGGTGATTGGTATTGATAGAAAACACTTCCTTGGCACAACTTTCTCTCTTATCAGCCACACAGCTTTCAATTTCCCTAAACATTTTCATGATAATAATATATCCTTTGAGAAAAATCTATCAAGATTATCCCTCTGGAGTCCCCTAAACCAGTTGTTGTAACCTGAGCTGACCTCTCTGCCTCTCTGAATTTAATAATTGGGCCAGCAGTTCCGATGGAAAATCACTGTTTTGATTGGATTCTTTTTTTTTTTTTCCGCCACCACCCCACGATCATGGAGATGTGTTCAAACACATTTTGTTTGGAACTAACATGAACTAGAATTGTAGTAGCAGTCCTTTTTGACTTATCCTTCTATACTTAGATCATAGTCCAGAGGTAGCTGCAAAGATTTAGCTCTCTGCTCTTACAAAGAGACCTTTTTCACAGAGGGGGCCACGTTTCCTGGAGCCTTGGTAACAGAATGAATTAGCCTGGTTACAATGATAAGGGAACTCATTCAAAACTCTAGGCACAGGAACAAGGCAGAGCGAGACTGTGCAGCCCACATTCTCGGCTCCAGCATTGCTAGCAAAATAGGTGTTTTAGTTCCTTGTCTCTCTGATTTCCCTACTGGTTGTAAACATAATATGTGTGAATGTGTGTGCACACAGGTTGGAAGATGAACGTTAACGCCCTTGTGTTAAATTTCCACCATGGAGTAGAAGCCATTTCAAATAATGAGGGAAAAACCAAACAAAGTTTACCTTGTTCTCAATTTCTTAGTATTACTAAAAAATGTATGCTATATCCTGAACTCTTTTGAGCTACAAGATGGCTTTCTTTCAAAAGTTTTCTTGGCACTTCATCTCCATATCAACAATTCAATAATTCAATCATATCAAGAAGAGTTGTACAATCATTACTATAATCAATTTTAGAACATTTCCCTCCTCTTTGTACTCATTGTTATTTGTGTATTTTTATTGTGACAAAAATATACATGACAAAGCATTCTCCAATACAACAGCCTGCACATGTACAATTCAGTGTCTGTGATTGTACTCTGTGTTGTTCAACCATTATTGATATCCTTTTCCAAATTATTCTACCACAATTAACATGAAATCAATGCTGCCCCTCCACCCCCCCAGCCCCTAAGCAACAACCCTTCCTCCTTTACTCATGGTAACCACTGATCAAGTTTGGCTCCTTTCTTTTTATTTTTAGTAGTTTTCTTGATTTAATATTTATATAACATACACTTCCATAGTTAAATCATTTTTAGGAGTTGTATATGCATCCTCACAATCAATTCTAATACTCCATGACCCCTCTTGCATTCATTGTTTGCTCCCTTATCCTCTCAGCCTCCCAACCCACTGTCTCTGATAAACCATTCCATCAGTTATCGTCTCTAGGCACCAACTCCTTCTGTGCTTCAGAAACGGAAACACACATAAATAAGAAAAACAAAACCAAAATGAAACAGAAAGAAGAAAATAATATAATATTTATAATATAACATTATATTATAATAAAATTAAATATCTTTATTAATATAAAGATTTTAAAATTAAGAGTAAGAAAGAAAGGACAACCATCAATATTTTAAAAGCAGGAGAAGAAATTTCTGTTCTGGAACAAATGAGAAATACTTGAGCCTATAACAAATTCAGGTTGGGACAAGAGGGAGGTCAACTGACCAAGTGCCCTACCATGGTCTGATCCACCATAATCAAGTTTACAATAATCTCTAATAGTAAAGTTGTTTGGATCCCTCACCTGTCCTCTATAATCTTCTGCAAATTGGATGCTCACAATTTAAACTCTGATACTTTTCACGTCATCATATTTGGATTTGGTTAGCATCATCTTTGCATCACACAGGTTGGTGCACTTCTTTGATGTAGACTTAGTGGACCCCTCAATTTAGATGGCTGATTGTTTGAAAAGTCTTTAAGTTCATAAAAACTACTATAATTGCTTGTTGGGCACTATCTGCTTTCTTCACCACACTTTGCTGTAGCACCCTTATCTTCAGTGATCTCTGCATGAAGGTGAGTATCAACCAGGGGCATGTTATAAGAACTAACTGTTCTTGAATTGGGGCTACAATTATGTGGGATCCCAGAATCCATCTACTTGTCCTGGGTTATGAATGACTCTGGTTTACTTTGATGGTCATATTATGATAAAAGAAACGAAACCAACAAGAACAACAACAAAAAACAAACAACAAAAACAAAAGACAAAAGAAATATCATCAATCTTCCCCCTGGGGTATAAGGAAATTGCATCGATAACATCAATAATTTATCCAATGACAGAATTTAACATACTGTTCATTCGATGAGTTTATGAAAGTATAATCTAACTGAGTTGCAATCCACGAGTTGTTGCTTTGCACAGATTGATTTCTTAATTGATTGAGTTCTGTTTACATTGAGCACAGAGGTTGGTGTTAAGGGAAATTTTTCTGTATAATTTCTTACAAGGGCAGATCCTTGCCTATCAGTTTAAAACCTGTCATATTAAAGCCAGAGGAGCATTGAGGCACTAAATATATGTTGTTTCTGGTTCCCCTCTCATGAACACCCATTAAGCCAGGGGTCTCATCAAGGTCCAACGACGGCCATTTCCACAGTCTTGGGGCAGCCATCCTTTGCTTCCTCTCCCATCAGAAAATTTCAACCCTAAGTCCAAGGGTAAAGGTAATTTTGAGGCAGGACCCAGTTTGTTCAGTTGGGCTTCCATGTTGAGTCCTTTCGGTGTGGCCCTTGGAGCATGCCATGTTCCCTGTCAGGCCAGTGTCTAAGGTCACCATAGTGCTTAGTCCATGGTGTGGTTCATCAAGGGTTGGGTAGAAACTTATTTGAAGTGTCTACCCAGGAACATAGAACTGGTTTTATTCTCCTGAGGTTCCCTAGGATTATTGTTTAGCACCCCCTCTGGATGTGAGGTTGCTTCTCCTCATTTACCCACTACAATGGTTTTCAACAACAATATGTATTCATTCATTCAACATTTTTTTTTAATCATTTTATTAGGGATGCACACAACTCATCACAATTTTGGCATTTTCTTAGCACCTACTCTGCACTAGCACTGAGGTGAACATTGGAGTCCATGCTCAGACTGCAAAGACAGAGTCTAGAAATGGAGCTCAGAGGGAGGAAGGGCCCAATTTTGAAGGATCTTAAACAGAGCACTGAAGGATTTTTGCTTAAGCCTGAGGTCATCATTATTTGTTATCAGGGGTCTCTTCTCCAGGTCTCACTCAGGGTCAGTGTCCGCGAGGGAGTCTGTGTAGGAGGGCTGTGGGCCCCTGCAGCATCATTTAGGACACCTTCACTTTAACTTGGATTATATATTGATTCTTCTGGGAAAATAATAAAGTCTTTTAGTTAAAACAAAGCAAAACCCCAACTCTTTCTTTTTTTGAAGGTTAAAGCTACGGATTTACAAGAAGATTTCCAGTCAGGACCTTTGCACAAGTAACTATCTTTAAAGTCTTAGTTTATTTTGTATCTGAAAGATAAATCTCAATTTACAACTGCAAATTTATTTGTAAAAAAAATCATATTTCAGTGCACTATAGCACCGATGCAACACACAACTTTCCTCTAGTTTTTTGGTGCTTCCTTCACCCCACTATCATGACTTCATTTCTACCTTACAAATCGGATTAGACCAGAGCATTAGACCAGATATGAGTCCCCGACACAGGGAATCCAGGATAGATAAACCCCTCAGGACCAACAATGAGTAGAGCAACTAGGAGGATTAGGGGAGGGTGGGGGGACAAGAGGGGAATCAATCACAAGGATCAACCTAGACCCCCCCTCCCAGGGGGACGAATAACAGAAAAGTGGGTGAGGGGTGACAGAGGACAATGTAAGATATGGAAATAATAATCTATATTATTTATCAAGTGTTCATAAGGGAGGGCGCATTGGGGAGGGAGGGAGGGGGAAGAAATGAGGAGCTGATCTCAGGGGCTCAAGTATGATGAGAATGCTTTGAAAATGATGACGGCGGCATCTGTGCAAAGGAGCTTGACACACTGGATGGACGCATAGATTGTGATAAGAGATATAAGAGACCCCAATAAAAGCATTTAAACAATCATATCTCTACTTCCTTTTAACCTTTTTATATCAGATTTTATATGACTCTGAGCTGTTGTCCTGCTGGGGTAGAAAGAAGCCCACTTTCAAGCATCAGTGGTAGCCCTTCTTCTTTCAAGGTCGCCAAAGATACGGGATCTTTCTTTCGTGCCCCATAACAGGAGGGTTGTCTAATTTCCAGTCTACCGTGGTCATCGTGATCGTCTTCCCTGTGTGAAGATGAAGCAGCCCCTGCACGAGCTTCCGGGGAGGCCAGCTGCTTCCCTGCCACAGGAGGGCACGCGGCTCTTAGCGCACAACTCTGCCTTCTATGGGCACCAGACCGTCCCCACTCCCAGGCCTGCCTCATTTCCCAGTGATGGAAGCAAAGCAGGACATGAGCCTGGGCTAACCATTAGCCCCCTCAGCCCACTTTCGCTCCCCGTTCCCCTCGCCAGTTCACTGCTCGCATTGCACATCTCGTTCCCTCAAGGACTCGTAGCCCAGTGCTTCACAGGCAAAGACTTAACAAAAGGGAAAAAAAGTATGGTTTTCTATAAGCTTCTATTTTCTACATTGCACGATTTCCGGAAATGTGAAACTGATTAAAACTGGTTACCTGTCTTAAATGAAGACTGGTAAAAACGTAAGAC
>NW_022111310.1:12117559-12121256 GCF_000313985.2 Echinops telfairi
AGTCTTCATGATGGGCCAGTCAAGGCCTCGTTATCCACCATGATGCGACCTTACCAAATAGAAGCAACTCCGTGATGGGCTCTGCTGTGAGCTGCCACGCAGTTGTAAGAAGATTCAGGTCACAGCCCTTACCACGTCCTTCACTCTAACCAATGGAGGGAGAGAGAGTTACCTTATTGGTGGACTCCAGCCCCCCCCAGTATCAGTTCCCACACCCCCAAACACCCTCATCTTTCTCCCATCAAGTTGATGCTGACTCATAGTGACCTTATGGGACAGGGCAGAATTGCCCCTGTGAATTTGCAAGACTGTAACTTGTGATGACAGTAGACAGCCCCATCGTAATCCCACAGAGGAACTGGTGGTTTCTAACTGCTGACCCTTCAGGTATGGGCTTAGTACTTAACCAGTACAGCACCAGGGTTCCTCTCGATCTCAATGAAATGGCGTTACATTTCTCAACTCAACTCACTGCCACCGAGTCAATACTGACTCAAGTGACTGGATAGGACATGGTAGAACTGCCCCCTGTGAATTTCTGAGACTGTAGCTCTTCACACAACCTTGGCTGGTGGTTTTGAACTGCCAATCTATCTGATTTCAGTCCAACTAGTAACCACTACACCTCCAAGATTTTGTCTTAAAACATATCTTAACATATCGTAACAGTGTTAACCTTGGGCTTCTCTCTTTTTCCAACTCCACCTGGCCAGTGGGAAGGAAGCAGCAGCTCGAGTCACATACCTACTCTGGAAACTCCAATGTGCCCTTAGCCAGGCCACTGTAGAACCCTGACGAAAGCCCAGGGACTCAGACTTTCCACTTTGGGTCTCACCCTAAGCCTGCTTCTCCATACCAAAGTGGTATTTTAATCTACCAGTCACCGACACCTGCCAGCTTTCTAAAATGAATCAAAATTGAGGCAGAGGAGAGGCATGCTTTTAATTGGACCCATTGATACACCAACAATTGTATGAGGTTTGCCAAAGTCTAGATGGGGCATCGAGGGAGCAGCAATCAATCTCTCCAACTTGTGGAACATGCTCCCTCCCCTGTGAAGATGTAGGATCCCAGAGCAGCTGTGACCAATGAAAGGAGAGAACATATCACCAATGGGTCTCAGCAAGTTCCAGGGATTGAAAGAAGTGCTTCCAATTAGTGATAAGTGGGGTTTCCCTCTGTGTCATGGTGCAGATGACTCTGGTAGCTATATTTAAGGAGGGGTCCCAAACCAGCATTGCTAGAAAGAACAGATTATTTCAAAGAAGCTAAACATTCCTGTTTATTAACTATCTGCTATCTACTAAGAGGAGCCCTGGTCGTAATGATGGTCACATGTTGTTCTGCTCACCTCAAGGCCAGCAGCTCAAAACCATCAGCTGTTCCATGGGAGAAAGATGAACCCTGTCTAACACAACTTTCTACTCTTGTAAACCGGTACCGTCTCAGAAACCCACAGGGGCAGTTCTACCCTGTCCTGTCGGATCACCATGAGTCGACATCCACTTGAGGGCAGTGAATGTGGTTATGTTCTGAGAGGAGTGTGGGTGGTGCAAACAGTGGAAGATTTCATCTGTTAACTGAAAACCGGGGAGGTCTGTTGCACCCAGAGGAACCTAGATGGAAAGGCCTGGTGATCTGTGGTTGAGGTGTGCCATGTGGCCAATTTGGACCCAGAGTGATCCCACAGGACAGTAAAACTGTCCCACAGAATTTTGAGGCCATAATCTTTATGGGGGCAGATACCAGGTAGTTTTTCCCCATGGAGCCAATGGGTGGGCTCATACTGTTGACCTTTCAGTTAACAGCTGAGTATTCAGCAATTGTACTTTTTCCTGGTGTTTCACTTCAAAATTAGCAGCCATTGAAACTCTGTGAAGCGAGTTCCGCTCAGACAGACAAGGTGGGAGTGCAATAATAAACAAGATAAAGGTGGGTTTATTGTTAATTTGTGTTTATTTACTAATCTTTAGTAAACAGTGTCATGTGGGTTCTACCACTTAGGATACTTAAAGAAAAGATTAAAGTTGTTAAATATCTCATTTTACTTAAATTCACCATTACTGCCCATGGAAGCAACAGTCAAGAAATCAAACAATAACATATTGCATTGGGCAAATCTGCTGCAAGAGATCTCTTGAACGTGTGGAAGAGAGAAAGAAAGAGAGAGAGAGAAAGAAAAAAAAAAAGCAAAGACCACCTCGAGGACTAAAGTGTACCTGACTTTGGCCATGATATTCTCAATGATCTCTTATGCATGTGAAAGCTGGACCGTGGAAAAGGAATTATGGTGCTAGTGAAGAATACTGACTATGGACTATGAAAAGAACCAACAAATGTTTGTTGGAAGAAGTACAGTCAGAATGTTTCGTGGAAGGGAGGTCTCACATCTCACATATTATACAGAGGAGCCTGTAGAAGGATACCATGCTTAATCATGTAAAGGGTCAGCCTCAACCCACCCAGTGCCCCAAACAAAAAGGAATTTATCCAATTAAATGTATGGCCACACTGCAACAATGAGCTCAAATAGCAATAACAGTAAGAATGGTGCAGGACCACGCAGCAGTTGTTGTATTGCACATGCGGTCATTTCGACTTGGGATTGGTTCAACAAGACCACAGGCTCTGAAACTTCCCTCCAAAGACCTGGTTTCACTACCTTTACATTTTAAGGGAAGATGCCAACACTACTCTTGGCTTCTGTCTGCCTACCAGTTATTGTCAACCAAAGAATTGTATGCCATTTTCTAGAGACTTGCTTTCTTGGGTGGCCACCCCTGTCTTTTCTACTCTGAAACCATATGTCCCTGTGGTTCTGGAGTTTGAAATAAAGCAGTCACATCATGAGTCACCATACCCTTAGTAGGCCGCAAATGAGCTGCTTGGCTCAAATCCTACCAGTGGGAAGACTGACCACCCAAACCTGCCTTGCTGCCCATCTGTCCTGCTGTAAACCTCAGATCAAGGCTGGAACAATTTGGGGTTTTTCAAAAAGTACTCTACGCCAGTTTGAAAGACAACTTTCAATATGGGGCTTGAGGAATAAATAGGCAGTCATATAATCACACTCCCTTCTTCAGGAAAGACATAATAAGCTCCCATTTGATTCACTGATGATAGCTGGGTCCATGTGTTTCCCACGCTCTTGGCAGTAATTAAAACTTTTCTATAATGGGGGACTACAAATATGTATTCCTAATTTCTTCTAGTCAGCATATCTAGTGTAGATTTCAGATGGGCTATCCAATCTCTTGAAATGGTCTCTTTGCAGGCAGGTTAATGGAAAGGGCTCTTGCTTGGGAATTAGGATTGTGATTCAGTAGTGAGTTTATCATTTTTCAGAGGGGAATACTGGGTAAATGGTCCATCTCTTAGTTTCTAAAACTGAGCTGATACTACCTTTTCAGGAATCCTTCAAAGATCAAATGCAGCAAAGATTATAAATTTCTTGAAATATAGCAGTTGTGTTGTGTCATTTCTAATTAATGTGACTCCATGTGTCAGTATTGGAGTACCCTAAAAGCAAGGGCTTCCTTGTATTAAATTAACTAACATGGGGAACCGATTACAAGGAACTATATGTGACCTCCTCCCTGGGGGACGAACAACTGAAAAGTGGGTGAAGGGAGATGTCGGACAGGGCAAGATATGACAAAATAACAATTTATAAACTATCAAGGGCTCATGAGGGAGG
>NW_022111310.1:12122791-12126852 GCF_000313985.2 Echinops telfairi
TTTACACAATTGATGTGTGTATGGGTTGTGATAAGAGTTGTATGAGCCCCTAATAAAATGATTTAAAAAAATTAACCTTTAGTGAACATTCCACCTTTTCCACCATATCAGAGATTTTTCCTAGAGGTTTGGCTGACACCATTCTCTCTTCCAACCTAATGCCACCGTCCTACATAATCATGCAACCTTTTCAAATTTATAATCCCTGCCAGGGACAGAAAACTCAGTAAGTAAAATCAAGCTTATTTGTTGATCTGCAGTGAACAATCTCACCTGGGTTTCACTATACCTATGTATAGGTTCCACATGAGCACAAATAAGTCTTCTGGAATCTCTATTCTTCACAATGTTATCATAGTTTATTATGATCTACACAGTTGAATCTGTTTGCATAGTCAATGAGATCCAGGTAACCAACTTTCTGGTATTCCCTGCTTTCAGTCAAGATTCATCAGACATCAGTAATAATCTTGTTTCGTATCCTCTTTTGAATCGAGCTTAAACATGGTCATTCCCTGTTGATGGACTTCTGAAACCATTTTAAAATTATCTTCAGCAAAATTTCACTTGTGTAAAGGGTTAAGAGCCTAGGGGAAATGTGATCATTCATTCGTTCATTCATTCATTCATCAAATATTCTGGAGTCTTTGTTTGAACCAGAAACTGTGCGATCTACTGGTGCTATTGAGATTGCTATGAGTAATATAGATGTATGCATGGGTGTCTTATATTTAGAGTAGGTGACCAATTAACATTTATTGAATGAAAGAATGATATGAAAAGCCATAATGTTCAAAAGAACACTTGTAAGGGTAGGATGCTATTTTAATGTCATCATGGTATATAGCAAAGAGCAGTCAAGGGATGAATACTCAATTCTACTTTCCATCGGTATAGATCAGGGATGTACCTGCAGGCTGTATCCAAAAAACCTAATTCATTGCCATTGAGTCAATACTGACTCATAGTGGCCCCATAGGTCAGACTAGAACTGGCCCTGTGGCTTTTTGAGACTGTAATTCTGTATCAGAGTTGAAAGCCTCATCTTTCTCCAATGGAGTGACTAGTGATTTCAAACTGCTAACATCACATACTTCACCAAAGAGAAGAAGTTCCAGCTATCATATTAGGGGTGAGTTAATTAAATGTTTGACCTGTATCACCCACAAATGATGTCAAAAATAGCCAAATGGGCCTTGAATATTTATACACCAGGGTTGGAGAACCAAAAAGCTTCTTCACTCCTGGTGTAGATGAACTACAATGATTCTGAAAAATAAAAATCTACTGAAATGAGGGAATGTTGAACTGTGATTTGAAGGACGAATATAAATTTTACAAGAATAAATATGTGTGTGTAGGGCAGGGGGGCTAAGTAGAAGGACTATTGAGTTCTCTGTGTAGATAATTTCAACATCTCTTTCTCTGACAGATCAAACTACCCTCATGTCAGAGTCCAATTCAAAAATGACCAGAATACCTGATGTATGTCATTATTATTTTTTCATGTCTTACACTGACCAATATCTCCCTTCACCCACCTTTCTGATGTCCATCCCCCTGGGAGGGGGTTATAGGTAGATCGTTGTGATCGGGTCCCCCTTTCTCCCCCACCTTCTCCTTCCCCTCCTGGTATGCCTACTTGATGTGTTTATTTTTAGTTGGAGATGTGGCCGTGTATATTTTCACGGTGGAAGAAAAAGACAGTGTGTTTAGATGCTGACCTACATCCCTGTGAACCAGGATTGGAACACGCATGGGGTAGGTGATCCAAGGGGCACACTTGGCCAAGCCAAACAGCCTAGAGGAACCCAATAGGCAGTGGGCAGCTGTCTTGACCAGCATCGTGTTTCAGACCTGCAGCTTCAGAACAAATATCCATGACTCAGTGCAGTCTGCTAGTGTGCCCAGGAGCCCTGCTCAGCCCTCTCCCGATGCTGCTGGGTGGGCACCAGGTCTCTGTGTGGGAGGACCACCCGCTTGGTGTCATTGCACACATCTGACTTCCAGGGGGGTTTCTCTAAGCCCCAGGGTACAAGGGAAGCTTGTTCAGAAATCTGGAGGGCAAAGCCTCTCCCATGATTTTTCTCATACTTTTGTTCTTTCTTTTATTCCATTTTGGTTCACATCCTTATATAATTAGAAAGACTTTTCTCTGCTGCCTCTGGTTCTCCAAAAATGAAATTTCAATGTCTCTTTCTCTGATTTGCAGATTGTCTTACCCACATGTCAATGCCCTGTTCACAAACCACCAGCATATGTGATCGGCAAATGCTGAGTAGGCCCCTGTGGGACAGCTCTCTGGCTACGTCATGCAGCAAGACCCTTGCCATCTGACCCTCACATTGGACTCTATCCTCCACTAATCTCCACCCATTGTCCTCAGATGCAAACACACGGATCTGTGTTCTCACTAAACCTTCTGGATATCAGCCCACACAGAGTCACCTCAAATGTGCTGCCTAGTGATTCAAATGCAGATTTAAAACAACAAACAAACAAACAAAAATCACTCCCAACGGACTCATTGCCACTGAGTTGATTCCGACTCTTACCGATCCCATGTGCACAGACTAGAACTGCTGCCTAGATGGTCAAGGCTGTGACCTTTCAGAAGCAGATTTGAGGTCTTTCTTCTGATGCACCTCTGGGTGGGTGGGGGTAGCTCAAACTGCCAACCTTTGGGTTAATAGTTGAATGTTTAATGGTTTGAGCTACCAAGAACTCCTAAACACTTGATGAAAGGTAGCAAAAACATAAGCAGTCAAACACAAAGAATAAAAAAAGCATCATCAGAGCAAGGATAGCAATTGGCTATTAAGTGCTAAGTCCCAAAGAAATCCCCACAGTGGCTACAACAATTGGCTCCAAAAAGCATGGATTCTAAGGATGGTGCAAGAGGGGGCAATATTTAACTCTGTGGCATACAAGGTTGCTGTGGGTCAGTACCACATCGAAGGCACCAAACAACCACTCTAATGAGTGTTATCCTCATAAAGGGAGAGATAGCAATGTGAAGGGTCCAGCCACCCAGAGGGGCTAAGCAGGAAGGGAAAGTCACAAGAGAGGCATTGGTCCCCCAAGGTCTGTTCTCTTGTCTGTCCCTCACTCCTTCCTTCACTGTCACGCAGCATCCTCGGATCTCTGTCCAGCATCAGTCACCAAAGACCTTCTGTTGCCTCTCTCCACCAAGGATTTTGTTGCCACCGCTTCTGCCTTCATAACAGTATCAAAGGAAGGGGGAATCTGACCCAGCCAAGAAGCTTTCTTCTTTTGGGGGGATCTTAAACATGTTTGATAACTACTGGGTGAGAAACCTTCCATTCTCCTTCAAATAAATCTTGAAGGCAAGCTGAAGCCACTGGAGGTGCTGGAAGAGGGAATAACAAGCCAGGTGATGCTTGAGGATTTGTGGCAGAATTTAGCTTTTCCCGAGCTACAGGCTTAGCACTCTGGCAGAGCGTTCTAAAGAACACCTATCTCAAAATGATGAGAAAATGATCGCAGCTGCTCAGGAAGGATAGCATTGTTCGGGGAATTGGCATCCCATCTGTTCTTCAGGAAGAGCTTGAAAGATCCCTAACACCTTGCCCCCAAACCAGTCCGTTCTGTTCTCTGTATTCCCACCTCCCACCTCCCAGACCTTTCTGTAGCCTGGCAGCCAATCAAACGGAATCAGCAATTTGCCAACTGACTGGTTGCTTGACATAGAACTGTGGAAAATTCCCCTTCGCCCTCTCAGGCCTGCCTTGAACTTTCCTGTTCTCATTTTTGCAGACAGGCTGCTGGCTCCCTTGTTCCAGTTGTGCTGACCCAAATAATGGTCTCCTTCTTGTCTAAGATAGTGTCTAGCCTTTCTTGGCTCCCTTGTCACTTGCCGTTCTTCTAGCTACTTCCTCCTCCTGCTTTAAGCATTAAGCATTCAACAAATTATTGGTACCCACAGTGAGCTGATATTCTGCTAAGGGATGCAGATGAGATGTGCTCTGGAGACTTTCTGCCTTTACCAAATTCTAAGTCGAAGAGTGGGGAGAGGTGAACAGAGAGTTACAATAAAGTGT
>NW_022111310.1:12127624-12128461 GCF_000313985.2 Echinops telfairi
AACAAATGTACAAATGTGCTTTACACAATAGATGTATGTATGGATTGTGATAAGAGTTGTATGATCCCCTAATAAAATGATTAAAAAAAAGAAAATCCATATTGCCAGAAAAAAAATAGCATGTCTGTTAGTGTGCCAGCCACTCTGATGTGAAAGAACAAGGAGGTAGGGACACATCACCATGCTAGCACCTCACTGAGTCCAGGGAACAAAGTAAGCGCAGAAGTGCACATTTCAATGGCAACCCAGCAGATGCCATGAGTGTGGGTATGAATTCCATAGGCATTTGACTCAAGAGGGGCAAAGATACACCTTTGTTCAATTTATTTTGTGAAAAATTAAATTGCTCTTTTAGCAAAATTTGCCCAATTCAAGATATAAATTTGTTCTGGTCAATATTTTCTCCTCTTCCATTTTACCCCTTGTTATCCCAGCCTGGTCAAAGGTGGGGTAGAGATAGAGAAGGGGAGGGGAGGAGCATTGGCATGGTAATGTGGCTGAGTCACCACCTTCTCTCTGATCCATATTCTTCCTGGCCTCTCCTACTGCCCCCTTTGCTGCCATTTTGCAGGCTCTACTCTTAACACTTAATGAGCTGCTCAGCTGCTAGCTCAAAAAGGTTGAGTGTTTGATTACACTGAGGAAGGTTTTCTAAAAGAGGTTTGAGGATCTACTTCTGAAGAATGAGCCATTGTAAAACTCTAGGGAGCACAGTTCTATGCAGAACCCCATGAGGTCACCATGGACTAGAATCAGTGGAGCGGCCACCTTTTCCTACATCCTTCTACCCGAGTTTTCCCTTCTTCTGTCTCCTGGAGCCTCGAACTCTAGGTCTCT
>NW_022111310.1:12130942-12132505 GCF_000313985.2 Echinops telfairi
GGACTTGTGGGCTTGGGCAGCACTGGGTTGGGATGTTTTCTTGATGTGCACTTAACCTTCATATAAAACTCTTTCTTATACATGAGTTTCTGTGGATTTGTTTCTCTAAAATACCCAGACTCATACATAACCTGTCAGCCAAAGAGATACATATTTTTACCCATTTCAGAGAAAGATCATTCAGCACAATGTGGAATTATCAAAAAATATTAATTTTCACAGCCGGGTCAAATTTTGTTGAAGATAATCCAAAATTTGTTTCAGTGTTACTTTGACAGGGTGCTGATAGAAATTCAAGCCAGATTCAGAAGAGGACAATGGAACAAGGAATATCACTGATGATGTCAGATGAATCTTGGTTGAAAACAGAGAATACTAGAAAAATGTTTACCTGTGACTGACTATGCAACAGTATTGGACTAAATGCATTATGATGCATGTGGATAACATTTCAAAAAATTGGAAATTCTAGAACAATTATTTGTGCTCATTCAGAATCTAACATAGACCAAGAGGTACTTTTTCAAACAGACTCAAAGTGGGTACTGTATATGGTTTAAAATCAGGACAATTGTGTACCAAGATTAATCTTTTCATCAGTCTGTATGTTGAGCAATTAATGAGAAGCTGGATTATGTGAAGAAAAATTTGGCATCGGGATTGTTCTTCTTCATATCCTGTAAGCCTCGTTAATAACCTGTGACATAGAGGTGACATAATCTTGCTGGCTAAAAGTGTAGAAGGCTTGAAGTACTTATTGATAAGGATCAAGTAATAAAGCCTTTAGTATGGATTCCATCTCAATATAAATAAAACAAAACCAAAATCTTCGTAACTAGACCTATAAACAGAATCATGATAAATGGAGAAAAGATTGAAGTCAAGGATTTTATTTTGCTTGGATCCACAATGAACACCCATGGAAGTAGCAGTCAAGATATCAAATACTATATTGCATTGGGTACATCTTCTGTAAAACACCTTTCGAGAGTGTTAAAAAGCAACGTGGCTGACAATTAAAATGTGCCGGTCCCAACTGTGCTATTTTGATCTCCTCACGTGCATGTATAAGGAAGACTGGAAAAGAATTGATTCCTTTGTATTATAGCGTTGGAGAAGGAAATTGAATTATGGACTCCAAAAAAAATGGTCCAGTTTGTCCTGGAGGAAGCACAGCCAGAATATTCTTTCACTATAAGAATGGGGAATAATTTGTCTCACCTACTTTGGATATGTTGTCAGAAGGGGCCGGTTCCTATAAAAGGACATGATGCTTGGTAAATCAGAGGGTCAAGGAAAACAAGGAAGTCTCTCAGGGAGAGGGACTGATACAGTGAGCTGCAACAGTGAACTCAAACACAGTAATAATTGTGAAGATGCGCAGGACCGGGCAGTGCAGTTGTTCCCAGGGTCACTACGAGTTGGAACCAACCTGAGGGCACCTAACCACAACGGCGACTATAAAACATAATTAACACGCCATCTCTTCCTCATTTTAAAAATCATTTTATTGGGGGCTCTTAGAGCTCTTATAACACTCCATAAATCTATTGTGTCAAGCAC
>NW_022111310.1:12132701-12136974 GCF_000313985.2 Echinops telfairi
GGGGTTATATGTCGATCATTGTGATTGGTTCCCCCTTTCTTCCCCCTCCCCTCATGTTATCATTACTCATATTATTGTTCCTGAGGGGTTTATCTGTCCTGAGTTCTGTGTGTCCAGAGCTCTTATCTATACCTGGCTACATGCTCTGGTCTAGCCAGATTTGTAAGGTACAACTGGGGTCATGATAGTTGGGTGGGGTGGGGTGAGGGAGCATTAAAGAGCTAGAGGAATGTTCTATGCTTCGTCTGAGCTATATGGCTGGCTGGCTCATCCCTTCCTTTTGACTCTTCTGTGAGGGGATGTCCCATTATCTACAGAAGGGCTTTGTGTCTCCATTCTAACCCCCTCATTCACATAGATATGATTGTTTGTTTTTGGTTTTCTGATGCCTGATGCCCGATCCTGTCGACACCTCATGATCACACAGACTGGTGCGCTTTTTCCATGTGGGCTTTGTTGCTTTCCAGCTTGATGGCCACTTGTTTATCTTCAAGGCTTTAAGATCCCAGAGGCTATATCTTTTAATAGTCGGGCACCATCAGCTTTCTTCACCACAGTTGCTTATGCACCCATTTTGTCTTCAGCAATCGTGTTGGGAAGGTGAGCATCAGAGAGTTCCAGGTTAATAGAACAAAGTGTTCTTGTGTTGAGGAGAATTTGAGTGGAGGCCCAATGCCCATCTGCCACCTTAATACTTAACATATAAAGATATGTACATAGCTCTATGTCCCTATTGTTATATATAAATATATTTACATATGCACATGCCTGTATTTATCCCTCTATAAATGTCCTTTGCTTCCTAGTTTTTTCCTCTATTTCCTTTTACTTTCCTCTTGTCCCACTATTGTGTTTGACCTTCATACTGCTTTCTGTAATTTCTCTCAGCTACATTGCATGTGCTCAAACCCCACCAGGAATTTTATGCCCTCTTCAACATTGATTTTAGATCACTTGTTCCCTTGTCCCTGGTTTTTTTGGCTCCCCTCTTCCTTTCCCCCACCTCCCCATCTCCCATGTTCCCCTGGAACCTTCGTCTCATTGTTTTCTCCTTGGGATTGTTTATCCTGCCTATCTTCTATAGATAGATCTGAAATAAAAGTGGGGGAGAAGTCCATAAATAGTTCTAGGTCTGTTTGTTGTGCTTTCTGATTGAGTCTGATAGGTGCCAAGCCCTGCCCCCGAAGTCTACTTTTGGGATTCCTCAGGGACTTCATTGCTTTACTCCGCTTGCTGCTCTATTGCACTCCCTTTGTGTTTTGCCTCAGTGTGGAGGGATCAGACTGAGCATAATTTTCACACTGTATTTCCAGTGCTGTGTCCTATCGGGTCTGCTCAGAGCACAGGGGAGCAAACTAAGATGGAAGGAGAGAGAGAGAGAGAGAGAGAGAGAGAGAGAGAGAGAGAGAGAGAGAGAGAGAGAGAAGTGCATGCTGGCCCACTAAGCCCTGAAGACAATATTCCTGCTCATAGCAGCCAATGCACAGAGAGGACCTTAGGGCTGGCCCCACCATGAGACATGGCATCCCCTCCATCTCTTCTTAATGAGAGCCCTTTTAACTCTTTATGCAGAGCAAATTATCTTCCCTTTGAACATTTCCCTTCCATTATTTGTCCAAGGATTTATATTTCAAAAACCAGTAGCCCATTAAAATGTTTCAACAATAAAAACAATATTCAGCTGCAGATGAACTCTGGCAAAGACATTCAACAGGGCCTGTTCTTTAAAACACATTTTTTAAAAATGATGTGGTGCCATATATAACAAGGCAAAGTGTGAAGTCCATTCTCTTCCCATTGAACCACATAGCCCTCCAAACAAGAAGCCCATATTTCTGCATAAGCATTTTAATTTCTAGCCACTGGGGGGTTTGTTCAATCACTCCAGGTTCCAAAGTGATAAACAAAGGACTCGACATATACGGAGCCAATTTGCCTACAGATCCATAACACTGAATGGTTAAGAAATTCCTGTATCCCAGTCCAACTACTTTGCATCATTCCAGTGGTGCATGTTTTACCAGTTATTTCATTATTATAAAACATTCAAAATACCAATATCAAGATTTGGGTGGCTACCTACCTTTTCAAATTATCCATGCCTCTGTTCCTACCTTAGTCTGGTGAAGGGGAATTGAACTTTCTCTTGACCACTTAAAGAGAGCATGATATGGGGTACTCTCCCCTTAAGAAAGTAAGTGCCAAGTCAGTAACAGAGGAGGACTCCAGATGTGCCCATGGCTAATTTAAAAACAGAAGGAGCTGCTCCTCCCCACAGCTCTTCCCTCATCACCACATTCAGGTTTCTGAATACATCCAATGATGGCTTTTAACAGAGGCATTCTCCCTCTCATTCCACCAGCACAGTACTGGCTCACTCACCCTGAGTACGTTATTCTGTGCATCAGTCAGAGAGTGGCTTGTGAGACAAATTCTATAAAGCAAAGTTCAGAAGAGATGCTGTGTATGTCAGCCTAAGGCAGACTGGTTGTTTGAAAAGGTCTTTTGGGCATCCATACAAGGACAACACAGCATAGTGTGGCAGGAAATCACTGATCTTGTAAGGTATGAATTATCAGTCAGGGAGACTCAGTTAGCAATTGTCATGAAGTCAGTCCTGATTCCTGTGGATCCCCTGCATGCCAGAGTAGAGTTGGTTTCCAGTGGCTGGTTTGTCAGAAATAGATCACAGGGTCTTCTTCTAAGGCACCCCTTCTAACCACCAACCTTTCAGTCCACCTCTGAGCATGGCACCACTTGCAACATCCAGGGAGTCGTAGCTTGCTGGGTTCTACAGAGAGCCTGTTCAAAGCTGGTACTACTGAACCCTCTGCTTGGGCTCATGGCATCTAGGAGCCAGGCTGATAAATGGCTTTTCCTGAAGGCACACAGAAAGTACAGTCCAGCTCTCTACTGGAGAAATCAGACAGCACACCCTACACGTAGCAAGCAGGGAGTCAGTCATATTCTTCTGGGCATGTAGACTTTTGAGGGACCCCATCATGCATTTCTCCTCATTTCCAGCCCTGTGATGAGCCATCTAAACTTTTTAGAGAAAGATTGCAGATAAAACAGTTGTCTTGTTGCTGATGTATGTTCAGAGCCCCTTTAAAGAATGGTGAACAAATTGTTCAACCAGGTAAGTTCAGCAGTTGTGTGCCTGTGTCAGAAGCACAAAGCTGGAGGTGTGTGGGCAGTGGAACTAGATTTTGATTGGTGCCTTCTAGATAGTCAACCCTTAGACACCATCTGCCCAGAGGATCTCCTCGTATTCTGGGTGAATGTAGAACATTCTTCACAATTAAGCCAGGTGCCCCAAGATGTTTGGATGTACTTCAAACCTATTTGCTCTTTACCACTTAAGGAAAGGGAATGGGTAGGGGAAGGGGGTTGTGTAACATTCATTTCAAGAACTGGAATTATTAAAGAAGAAAAAAAAAGAATTGGAATTATAGCATTAAATCCATTGTATGTAGGACTTCCCCAGGGTCACATGACTGCCATTATGGGTTTAGCATTTAACTAAACCCAACTCAACTCATCTCACTGCTATTGACTTGAAGCTGACTCATAGTGTCCCGAAAGGAGAGGGTAGAACTACCCTTGTTGGTTTCTGAAAAGATAAATCTTTACAGGAGTAGAAAGCCTCCTCTTTCTCTCAAGGAGCAGCTGGTGGTTTTGAATTGCTGCCCTTGACGTTGGCAGTCCAGTGTGTAACCACTATGCCACCAGGACTCCCTCATTTCAACCCATATCTAAGAAGTAGGCATTTAGTGGAAACAGTTAAGCAATTAGCTTGTAAGGGGTAACAATGTTTCAAACCCACCTAAAAGATCCTTGGAAGAAAAATCTAGCAATCTATTTCCATAGGTCACTGTCTTGAAAACCCTATTCTGCAGCCCATAGGACTACCTGGAGTCAGAATGTACTGGAAGGCCACTGGTCTGCCTGGTATGTTCAAAATAGGAATCTCTAGGTTATACACGTGGTTAACTTCCTTCACGGTTGACCAAAAGGTTGGAGGGTCAAGTTCACCCAGAGGCACCTTAGAAGAAAGGACTGGTCATCTTTTTTTTTTCCCCTGAAAAATCAGCCATTGAAATGTCTATGAAGTTCTGTTCTACTCTGACACACGAGGGGCGGTCGTGAGTCTACATCAAAGACAACCCTTGTGTCTTGGTGCTGCTGATGGTGCTGTACTGCCCCTAAGAAGTCCTTCTAAAAGGAGTGGGAGGAGGATAGAGAGCAAGACATACTGTCCCAAGGCCCTGGA
>NW_022111310.1:12137556-12138986 GCF_000313985.2 Echinops telfairi
AAGGAGAGAGGTTGCTGGATTTGAACCGATGACTTTGAAGTTAGCAGCTCAATACTTAATCCACAACACCACCGGTGCGGCTAAGGACTAGCATTTACTTACTGAGTGGCTGTGGTGGACCAAACATTATGTTACGTGATCTATGTATGTAAGATAAGACTTTCTAACCTTTTTCAGAATGGTGCTTATCAGGTTCACAGAGAGAACTTGAATTGCTAAAGGTCACTCAACTAGAAGATAGAGCCATTGATTCGAAAGATGATTGCAATTCCACTACACCAATCATTGTCATTTGCTTGCTCACTGACCACTCGCTGCATTCAAATCCATGTGCACTCACGGCGACTCTAACGATGAGGGTAGAAATGTCACTGTCAGTTTCTGAGACTGGAACTCTGGCACCCTCAGAGCGGCTGGTGGTTTCAAACTGCTGACTTTGTGGACCGCAGCCCAACAAGTAATCATGGTGCCAGCAGGGCAGCCAAACTTTCATGCTCTAAGGCAGTGGTTCTCAACCTTTCTAATGCCGTGACCCTTCATACAGTTCCTTATGGTGTGGTGACCCCCAAACACAAAATTATTTTCATTGCTGCTTCATCACTGTCAGTTAGCTATTGTTATGAATCATCATGTAAATATCTGATAGGCAGAATGTATTTTCATTGTTTCAAATTGAACATCATTAAAGCAAAGGGGTTCATCACAAAAACAATATGTCATTATATATTGCGAAATATTTGTTTCTAATGACACATAAAAGAAATTTTGTCTTGAAGCATGGTGTAGCATGGGTAACAGTCTTCATATAACAGCAGTAAACTACATTGCTACATTTTGCTACAGTATGCATAAAAGGCCAACCTCGGTGTGAAGGTTGAGGTCGCTTCTTTCTCACCAGATCAGCATGTCTGCATGTGGGTGGACCCGCCTGGAGACGGATAGAGGAGCGGTGTCTCAGTTCCTGAGACCATTGGAAATATGTGTTTTCTGATATTTAGGCGACCCCTGTGATAGGATCGTCCGGCCCCTAAAGAGGTGGCGACCTACAGGTTGAGAACTGCTGCTCTAAGGGTTTGCCATTTGTTCTAGTTGCTAGTTTCTCAAAAAAAGAGACAGAAATCATGGAAGCCGAGTTAGTAATGCTACTCCATGCTTGTGGTTAAAAACTCAATACATGCCTCTACTCCATTCGGGTGATGCATCTCAATACATGACCTGTGGGCGGGTGATGCTTTCTGTGCACTTATCAATCCTTGATAAGCACAGACATGGAAAAGGAAGTGAAATTGGCAGCTATTGACACTAACTTTTGTGTCGGAAATCAAGTAAAATGTTTGGACTTGTATCTTGTGTGTGGTTTTTGTTTAAATTTTCTAGTTACTTTGAGCCCAATCTGATCCCGCCACACGGAGGCCAAACACTAAGGGGGT
>NW_022111310.1:12140864-12147942 GCF_000313985.2 Echinops telfairi
GTTACTAATTTTTATTGTCGTTTATTAAAATATCAGTATGTGACAGATTAGACTTTTTTAAATGGGGTTTTCATCCCAATTTTGTGAGACACGGATTCCAAATTTGAGAGACCTTTGAAAGCAGGAATGACCTTTGAGCAAACAGTCGGTTGTGGGTGTGGTTTGCTCACAGCAATTCTGAGGGTGGGGGCTGGGTAGGCACTCAGCTGCTAAGCAAAAGGCCTGTGGTTGGGTGCTGCCCAGGGAAAGGGTTTGGTTCCCCAGGGGCAAAAGGTGTGGCAGCCTGCTCCCCTAGGGGCTTAAAGCCTTGGAAATCCTTTGGGAAAGTTCTACTGTGTCCTATAGGGTCCTTATGCGTTAGCACTGACTAGATGGTGTTGTTTGTTTTAGTATGGTGGATAGCTCAGGTATCTTCTACTTATCCCTGAGTTGAAAGTTATTTCTGACCCATGTCATGAGGCCCCTGCAAACCTCTCTGATCTGAAGCACGCACACCCGAGTCAGAGGTGTTAGATTCAAATCCTGTCTACACTTAGCTGCTCCGCCATCTTGCTTAAGTCACTTAGCTTTACGGATCCAGTCTTCTCTGCAATCAAGAAATGCGAGAACTGGTTCTTGGCACAGAGAAAACACTCAGTCTCTATCACATTTTTTGTCACATGATTTTAAAGCAGAATTTAGTTCTTATAAATTGTCCATTTGTCCTTCTGGATGATGATTGGTATGGAAATCGATGAATATCAATTGAGTGGGGAAAGCCCCCACCAAGGGAAAGGGTCATATGGTTGGGAAAAGTGGGCTATCTTCTTATGATTCCATGTTTTCTTTTGAACCATGTCTGAGCCTTCATTTCCTCCTCTATAAAAGACAATGAACAAAATGGCAAGGCTTTATAAGGAAACTCCAAGCTCTGAAGTGTTTTGAAGAAAATGTAGTGAATTTAATAAGAAATGCCAGGAGCTGGCTGGCTGTTGGTGCTCATAGAATGACCTGCAGGCTTTTTCCTAATCTGTCACCCAGTACCCACAGGCTGGGCCTGGGAAACTAGGAGAGGTGACAGGGACTCAGACTGATAGGACAAGAGTGATGCTCAGAAGACCTCCAGTTCGAAGCACTGCAGACCCTGTCTGTTATTTCCACAGTGCACCTCTGATTCTGCTGCATTGTTACAATGAGTTTTATGGCTTTAGCAAGAACGACACTTTCTAAAATAGGATGTAAGCATTAGCTGTTAGTGTTTTGAAGACAGCCTGAGGCCAGAGTCTGTGGAGAGTGCACAGGCCAGGTGAGCCATGGACAATTTGGGCACCCACCATCAACCCATATTTAAAATGTACAATGTGGGCTTTGGTGACCCCGCATCGCTTAGCCCACCAATCTTTCTGCAAGAGGAAGAGGAGGTTTACGGCTTCCACCAAGACCTACAGCCCCAGAAACCCACAGGAGAAATCCTGCTCCCTCCTACAGGGTCACTGAGAGCTGTCATCCACGGACTGGTCATGAGTTTGGTACAATCAGTAGAGATTCAAATGTTCTGAAAACCCCTTTTAACTCCTTTATTAAAAGGGAACATGTGCCAGTCTTGTTATAAGATAGCGCAACGTCTCCATCTGTGCACAGAAGCTCTTAAAAGAAAAGTTAGAATGTTTCGTACATGGACAAGCTTGGGGTCGACCTCACCTCTGAAACATTGAACATAAACGAATTATCCATTGACTTCCATGCATTAAAATGTGTTATGAAATATTTACTGCATCATTTGAAGAAGGAAAATTTAGAGCTTAAAATATTTGTGAAAATTGGTATGTAGTCTAATATTTTTAGCACTCTGAAATTGCCCTCACACCTTCCATACATGTGTCTTTTACATAATCTTTTTAAAGTCTTCACTTTTCTCCAGCTGTGTTCTGGCTCTGCGGGTAGCCCCTCTCTCAACTGCACAGCCTCCCAGCACAAAATTACGAGCCTGCTGCCACCTAGTCAATTCTGACTCATAGTGACCCAACGGGACAGAGAAGAACTGGCCCTTTGGGTTTCTAAACTTTAAAGGCCACAAAGTGATGGGTGGGTTTGAACCACTGACCTTGTGATTGGCAGCTCAATATGTAACTAACTATCCACCATGGCTACATATGCAGCTTTCCTTGATACCTAATTCCTTTTCAGATAGTTACCTTTTTCATCACATCCTATAAATTCTGAATTCTTCCCATATTTAAAACTAGGATGATAAATTAATAAATTAGCATAACTTAGTAGCTGAAAAGATAGTAGAGCACCATATACAAGAAACTAGAGCTGGTGCCATCTACTTGGTGCAGTTTTCTGAATCAGTACCTCAAATGACCCAAGGAACCTGCCAAAAACCCAAGACACACACCCATACCCACACACACTCACACACAATTGTGGTTTGGGTTCAGCTGTGTAATTTAAGAATTCATTCTGTAAAACCTCAAAACAATGGTATTTCTCACCTTCCCCTCCAGATGTTGCTGCTTGCTGGTGAGTCAGAGTAGACCTGACTCCAGAGGGTACACTGGCTGAGGTTTGGGAAGCAGACGGCCAGACCTTTCTTCTGCGGTGACTCTAGGTGGACGCGAACCTCCAACATTTTGGTCAGAAGCTGGGCACATTCGCCATTTCCACCCCCGGACATCCTCTGCCCCGGGGGCTCCTGTCTGATGTCAGTGGCTCTGACGGACGGAAAGGAAACATGCCAAAAGTGTCCGATGGGAGCCTCATCATTTTCTATCTTTTACAAACGTTCTCTAGTCAGTGATTCTTGATTTTATGATTAGAAAAGAAAGCACATGTAAAAACGGTTTCGAAAGTGGGATCTTTAAGATGGTTATGTTCCCATCTGAACTGAGAGAGCTGCCTTTCCTCAGCGAGCAGGCCCGCGAGTGGCTATTTTTATCTGGAGACATCACCGCAGCCGTCGAAGCCAAGCCACAGTCTGTGTGTGTTCAATGTCTTGGCCTCTTTCTCAGATGTCCGAATGATTGCTGAAACCTCAGTGGCACTTGCCTGGAAGAGGCCTGCCCTTCATTTCTAAGGTAAATTTAACACACATGTATTCACTGCCTGTCTTTAGTCATCTAGCTGCCTTTGAAGTGGGCTTTCCGCTGAGCGTAATGGCAAGGCTTCTCAAGATGCGGCCTTCCTTCTCCCGAAGTGACTGTGGTTGCTGGTAGAAATGCAGACAGCATGGGGAAGGTGCAACTGGATCGACTCCTTCAGCAAATACTAATGAAGCAGCTATTCCATCTCAGGGCCAAAAGGATCCAGGGATCCCTCAGTCATGATTTCTGCGGGAGAGCCGCACACAGTTGGCCAGGAGAGAACCGACCAGCAAACAGTTAAGTTAGTGCCATGGGATGGTCTTCACTGCAGTTGGTGCCCGAAGGATATATTATCACAGCACGGACTCGGACAACTTAGAAGCCCCGGCCAGGGTGTTCTAGCTGATATGGAGGGGGCACTATCCATTACTGCCCAGCTTCATCTTTCCAACCTACCCCGTCTCTATCTCTATGGCACAATGTCATTGTCAATAGCACACACCATCGTGTTCCTTTATGCGGGAGAACCTTGTTTCCCTCATCCCCTCTGCCCAACATCTAGAACAGTGCTTGGTTCTACGCAGCCATGCCTGCCGAATTTCTACCCCAAGGTGGTTCATAGCCCGCCATGCTTGGGAGAGAAGTAAGACTGAAGTTCCATTTTTTTAAAGAGTAAGTCCTGTGTCACTGTTCCAGCGACGTTCATTTTACTAGTTTGGCTTTGGTGAAGGGCTGTTAGAGATGAGGGGGGAGCAGCTTAAGACTCCACTCTCTTGGCCACCTCTGCGGCCTGCTGCTGTCCCATAGCCTCTGAGAAGTCCAGTGAGGTCCATGTTCATTTGATTTAAATGTCCAATAGAGGACAGAATGAAGACATGCCATCAGGAGATGACAAAAATCATATTGCTTAAGTATTAACATGGGGCAAATTCATGTTTTAAGAGTAGACTGCTATGACTCAAAGGTGAATCCTAACAATAAGTGGGAACTTGACTCTTTATTCACAACCAGTGCATCACACTAATGCAAGATGTCCGTATTAGGAGAGCCAGCATGCTAGATGAGAACTCTCATTAACTTTGATATCATTTTTCTCTAAGTCTAAAAGTGCTCTAAAAACTAAAGCCTACTGAAAGAAAACAGGAATGTGCTATTGTCCAGCTAGTAACTGGAAACCACTAGTGTTGTTGTTTTTAACTGAATAATAGTATATTTTGGATAGTATGCTCCAGTAGTGGCACACAAATTTAAACTTGTGCCATAAATGACTTGCTTAATCATGTCAATAGTGTATTTAGACAAAAAGCTTCAAGCCTGCATCTATGCTAGTGAGACCCACACCAAACAGTCTTCTTGATCAACCGTCCATTTCACCTTCTTTTCTATAAAAGTGTAATAGCTTACCAGTTGGTTAAATAATGTAAGCATGGATGATGAGTGAATAGGTCAATTAAGTGCAGAAAGGAGGAAACATGGGTTGGGTCTTCAAAACTCAGTAGTATGATGACAGGAAGATTTGTAGGTTAGGGGGCAGGTGGACAAAAGTATGGAGCTGACTAACAGAACCACGTGCTCTTGGGAATGACATACAAGACCTAGCTGCAAAGAATGGCCAGGCCACGTATAGTGCCAACTCCAAAGCGAGAGGTGGCAAGGCGTCAGATCACACTGGCATTGTGGCAAGCATGGGGTGACAGCAAGACACTGAAAGCTTAAAGAGGTGTGTGCACATGCTTTGAACTGACCTTCAAAATGATCACTTTGACCTCAGGTAAAAGGAGAAGTCAGCAGAGTAGGATATGTGGGCTCTTCCTCTGGTAGTGTAAATAAAGTTGTCTTTGTTTGTGTGTTTGCTCAACATTACCGTGCTCATTTATTGCTTTTTCAACATTTCAACTTTTGTGCTGTAGTACAAGAGTTGAATAGTTCGTTGTAACAGACACCATGCAGTCTATGAAGGCAAAAATATTTACTATCTGTCTCTTTCCAGAAATGCTTCTCGACCTCTGGTCTCGAGAAAGAGGAGGAGGAAGTAAGACCAGAGACAGGAGTCAGGTAGGAGTCTGTCTCAGTAACTAGGACAAAGTCTATCTGAGCTAGGGAAGCAGAGAGAGGAAATAGAAAGGGATGGGAAGGGAGAGACTTCTGAGGATTGACTGGTAGGGTATAGAGAAGGGTTGCTTAGACTGGTCCCTGTGTCCCTTGGTTGACCAGGTAGGTAGAGGATGCATGATCCTTTCCCAAGAAAGGGACCATGGGTATCTGTATATTTGGGACAGGGATAGGCAATATTGAAGTTGGCTTTTATTATGCTGATTTAGAGGGGATTCATGTAGGGTACAAAGTTGTGCAAAAAGAAGAGGGGATTGCTACATAGTGTAAAGTCAGGAAAAGTGTGTTTCAGGGTCGTATCCTCTCACCATAGTTATTGAATATGTACGCTGAGCAAATAATCAGATAAACTGGCTTATGTGAAGAAGAATGTGGCATCAGGATTGGAGGAAAGAGTATTAACAATCTGCAATATGCAGATGACACAACCTTGCTTGCTGAAAGTGAGGACATGAATCACTTGCTCATGAATGTCGAGGACTGCGGCCTTCAGTATGGATCATGACTCAACGTGAAAACCCCAAATCCTCACAACTGGCCCATTAGGGAACATCATGATAAATGGAGAAAAGTTTGAAGTTGTCAAGGATTTTGTCTCGCTTGGTTCCACAATCAATGCTCATGGAAGCAGCAGCCAAAAGATCCAAAGATGTAGTACCTTCGGTATATCTGCTGCACAAGAGAGCTTTAGACTATTGGGCAGCAAGAATGTTACTTTGAGAAATAAGGGATGCCTGTCCCAAGTCATGGTATGTTCAATTGTCTGATGTGCATGTGGGAGCTTAATATTGAATAAGGAAGACCGATGGAGAATCAATGTATATAATGTTATATGAGGTAGTTAAAGCTATTGTGGAGTGTGCATACATGCAACAAGAACTGTGAGCTGAGGACGGACCACAGGGAATCCCCCATAGCAAACGTATGAAGGACCATACAGAGGCAAGAGGGGTCAGTATCTTGAGGAAAGCCTCTTGCAAGGGAGACCAATCTCATGCTTCCCCCTGATACCCTTTGCTATCCCTGCCTCTTTTGTGTCCCACCAAGACAGAGTACACTTACTTACAGTCTGTAGGAAGCCCTCCTTTGCTTCCTCGCTCTACAGAACCATCATTTCCATCTTATCCAGAAAGGCCTTTAGGAATCTAGTAATTTCCTATATATCACTCCAAGCATTGCTCCAAGGTTATGCCAAAGATAAAATGAGACTGCTCTGTGAGACGGTTGGGAGCCTGTAATGACAGACTGACCTCATTTTTCATCTAGGGAATTATTAGAGGGTGGCCATTTTTCTGTCAATGTCCTGCAAAGAATTGTCTGTGCATATAAAGTTTATATATACATATATACACACATACATATATATTATAGACATACATACACATAGACATACATACAAAATAAAATACAAAGAGGAAATTTCCATTAAAAGAAAGTAGAAAATAATACAAACTATAAAAAATTTTAAATGGGTCAAATATGCATTATCTAATACACTATCTGAGGGAAGGGCTATTCATATTCCTGGTCAATGATCATAGGGGATTTTTTCCAGAAGCTTAATCCACATGGGGATTTGGGTTTTCACTATCATCCATGAAGTTTATCATTTACACAGGTTGGTGTAGGTCTTTGGTGTGGACTTAGCTGACACCTCACTTACATGGTTGCTTGTTTTAAGACAAGCCTCCAAGACCCTGGATGCTATTCTTTCTCCTAGGAAGGCACCATCTGATTTCTGCACTATGCTTTGCTACACTGACTCTTTATTCACAACCAGTGCATCACACTAATGCAAGATGTCCGTATTAGGAGAGCCAGCATACTAGATGAGAACTCTCATTAACTTTGATATCATTTTTCTCTAAGTCTAAAAGTGCTCTAAAAACTAAAGCCTACTG
>NW_022111310.1:12150320-12151472 GCF_000313985.2 Echinops telfairi
TAACCTCATCCCTAGAAACTTTTGAGGGGCAAAGAAGCACTTGATGCACTTCAGGCCCTATGACCCTGGACAGCTCATTGGAATAGGAGGCCTGGAGGGTGGGCAGTGGAGAATACAGAGGGAAAAGAAAGTTCAGGAGGCAGGGAAGGAGACTCAAATAAAGTATTAGTTTTACCTTGCTGAAAGATCTCTCACGGCTAGGAACGGACACAGTGGTCGTTGATAGAGACTGCTCAAATGGCACCGGGGCACGTGCCATACCTTGGATATGCTTCTGACTGACCTGCACACATTTACATAGCGTATCTAAGTACAGCTATCATTTTTCATAAACTGGGAACCGCACAACTGCTGTTAAAATCAGATAAGAAAATGAGGATCAGCAGGCGATGAAGCGCTGGTGTGCTCGCTGGCTCGTATTTCAGTGTCTGCTGAGTGAATGCTCCTTCGTGGTTCCTCGCTCTCCCCTTCGCAAACACTTCGCGATCTCAAAAGAAATCCACTGCAGAATTGTGTCTTCCGCTGCCCCATCATTCCTTGCTCTACAGTTGGTGATGAGGATACCCGGAATGATGCGCGGCAGGAAAGGGGTCAAGTTCCCTGGTCCCTTGATTGGCATCCATCACTTTGGTGGTCTCTGTGGCTCTCCGCAGTGCACCGACACTGGTCAGTTACTGCCTGCGGTGTCAGTGGTATGTCATGGTCTCCTAAGGCAGGATGGTTCTGAGGATGAGGTCAAGTAAGGATTACTAGTGTTAAAGAAGTAACTGCACAGAGAGACCAGCTGGGGGCAGAGACAAGGGGGAAGCAAGGTTAAGGGGGAAGGTGGGAGTATGGAGGAGAGGAGGGAGGGGCCTAGTTGTTCTAGGATCAGGTTACTTTTCTCCTGTAAGTTGGCACCTTTGGGGACAGAGGCAGTGCCTTCCGTTTCCTGAATCATTGTCCTGATCTCTGCAAAGGGCAGGTTCCATTCAAAGGTGCGTTGAGTTGATGAATATCCGAGCACATGGTACATTTTACTATTATTTTAATAATGCCTTACTGGATGAGGAGATTTTAAAAAGTGTGCAGCCCTCAGGCCTTTGCTCTTAGGGAGGTCCTACTCATCGTTTCTTTCCTTCCACCCTTATCCCTGGCCATGTTATTACTCTC
>NW_022111310.1:12152842-12173414 GCF_000313985.2 Echinops telfairi
CCCACCTCCCCACCAATTTGGATCGCTTGTTGTTCCCTTGTCCCTGGGTTTGTTATCCCCTCTTCTTCCCTTCCCCCCTCCTCCCCCTGATTCTTATCTATATTTCAAACCAAGATTTAAACTAAATTGCAACTTTTATTCTCTCCCTGTCTGGGGCAAAGAAGAGTGAAAAAAAATCAAAGACTCAAGGAAACAGCTAACCGGTCCAAAGGACGACTGAATCGCATCAACTACAACATCCACTAGCAGCTAACCTTACCAACCACTTTGCTTGGTATCAGAGTAGAAGGCCCTGGGTAGACAGGGAGACTAAAGCCACACAAACCAAGTGTAACCAGAAGACTAGGGTAATGGGTCGGAAAGGAACTGGTGGGACCCTGGAGGCGATGGCTCTTGTTGTTGTTGTCCTCACTTGTCACCGCACCATTTCCAACTTACAGTGATCCTGTGTATAACAGAACAAAATGCCACCTGGTCCCGAGCCATTAGGCACCCTTCAACCTTAGAAGTCAGCCCACCCCCCACAGGATTCATCTTTCTGTCCAATAGCAGACAGGCCTCTGAAACAAACAACCACAGGCCTGAGGAATGCATTCCCGGGAAGAGGCAACTGTCCAAGACCAAAGGGGGAGCATTTGCCCACAAAGCAAGCTCAGAAGGCAGCACGTGGGGACAGGAAAGCAGGACGCATGGGAACGGGGCAGCCAAGAATCACTGGGAAGAGCGTTGTGCCGCTGAGGGGCATGCAGCAAATGTCATGGAGCAAGAGGCGGATATGTTGTTGAATGGACAATTCATTTGCTCTGCAAACTTTGATCCCAAAGCAGAACAGACACACACAACAACACTGACGACATCAGCAATCCGCAAGGATCAACGAGCTCGTCGAGGGCACAGCTCGATGCCGTCGAAGGCACCCTGGTGCTGCATGGGGACCTCACCCAGCCCTCAGCAAAAGGCTGGCAGGCAACTCTCCGGGGCCTCCAGGGAAGCAAGGCCTGGGTCTTGGTGGACGGACCCCTGGGGACAGTCCTACACGCTGGTTTATGGGGTCGCTGTGAGTTGGGGTGGATGCCAAGCAGACCCCAACAATTGCTCTCGTGTCCATCGCTGCTCTTCATCCATCGGGTATCCACAGATACCTGCTGTGAGCTCAGCCTTTCCCAGTGTGTCGAGACCCAGAGGACCACCAAACAAGCCTGGCCTCTGTACAGGGACCCTCCCGTCAGCAGGGGAGGCCTCACCAGTCACTGCCATGCCGCCGGTCCTGACTCACAGGAGAAGCCAGCATTAAAGGAATAACCATGCACTTTTTTACGGGGCTGGAAAGCTTCATCCCCCTCCCTCCACCCCCTGAGTGACTGGTGGTTTCATACTGGTGACCTTGAGATTAGCAGCCCAACACATAAGCCATTCCTCCACCAGGGCTCCTCTAGCCACACAGAGGGAATCTCAAGTCCTTTCTTGGCTTCTTCCTCATCTCCCCATCACGGTGGCTGTGTTTCTGTCTGCAATACCCTGACCCTCTAACCCTTTCTCTCCACCTCACAGCTGCAAGGAAACCTCCTCTGGGATTCTTGCCTCAGCCCTTCACGTGCCCATCCATGAGCTGTCTGTCCCTTTGAGACTCCCTCAGGCAACATCCAGGGTTTTTATCTTTGTCTAGGTCACCCAATGATTAGTGGTTTGTTTATACGTCTCTCTCCACTCACTCAGGCCTACCCCAAGTCAGAGGCCATTGCTAATTCCTCTCCATGTCCTTCCTAGGTCGGGCACAGTACTGCACACAGATGCAAATGACGTTTTTTTGAATTTTCTGCATGCATAATTGGATTTCATTCCCAGACTCTGGCATTTGCTGTGTATAACCAGAACAGGACACAGGACAAGGCATGCTTCCTGCTTCACAGAGATTCATAATTGTGCCTAATGAGATGCAGTCTATATACTTGCCTGACATATATAGATATATATATTTAAATTTTTGTGTGAAAATAAGCACAACAAAACACACACCCATTCAGCTTTGCTAAATTTGAAGTGCTAAGAAACTTGTTTTGTCTATAACTTCATTTGGAGAGCAAAAAGGCGGGTGGGGGAGGTCCTGTGTTTATGTTGTCTAAGTAAGATAATTAGTTAGACTTCAAGCCGTATAATCCCATGGGTACGATGCTACTCGCTAGTTATAAAAATAATAAAGTATGTCTTCTAAAGATGACTTAATTTCACAAATGAGTTGTACTAAAATAAATATTTACTTCTCAAAGCAATTTTGTTGAAACATCTTTTAGAACATTTTCATTAAGCTCATGTGATACATAGGCTGTGTATTTATTAAATCATTATTCAGAAGAATGACAATATTAAAGTTAAAAAGAAACACATGCTTTCGTTGCATCAAATATGTTTCTAGGACTACTTACATGCCAAGTCTTGAGGGGATAGGATTTTGTTCTCTCTCTCTCTCTCTCATACGCACGCATGCACGCACGCATGCACACAGTCCGGAAGGAAGTTCAAAATAGAACCATGGTATTCTACCTTCTCTCTCTCTCTCCTTTGCTCAACTACTCCTGATCAACTACCACTTCCATGGACTTCAACCACTCCCCATTTCACTCTTGCCACATTTCCACCCATTTTCTGTACAACCACCAATGGGCTCTGTACAATTTAAACCCAATTACGACACGCACTCATAACTTTCCAAAGAACTCTCCAGTAATACGGAATATGTTCCAAACTCCTCGCCGCAGGCAAGGAAATCCGAGGCAATGGAGCTGCTGCCCTAGCTGGATCACTTCTCACCCTCCACTCTCTCCTGAGCTCTGCTCCCACTGCCCTGGGCATCGCGCTCTGCCTTGGATACCAAGCCTTTCACCCATCAAGGTGCGCTGGTCCTTTAGGGATGCAATGTTACTCCAAACGCCCCATTGCCCTTTCTCATCATGCAGACTGTATCAGAACTTCCACTCCCTTTTTGTGTTATATGAATGTATTTTATTTTTTCAGAACATCTTGCTTGCCTTTGAACATTTGTGTTCTTGTTTATATGTTGGGCCTTCTTTGATCTATCTCCCCCTGCCCTTTTGAAGGTTGTCTCTATAAGACAAGGGGTACGGCTGGGTGTTTTCCTTGCTGTCCTTGACTCCTGGTCCATTTGAGATGTTCAATAAATGTTACTGAATTCATAGGTTAAGACACAATATCTGCCCCGACGTTTCATTCATTTGTAAAATCTCATTGAAAACCAGGCAACCTAAGACAGATGATAGAATGGGATCCAAGAGTCCCAGAGTCTTTCCCTCTTGTAAGAACAGAATTTTACTCTCTCATGGTAGTTGGAAGTCGACATTCAGGGAGTGAGCCTAGTGGCTAGACCTCTTCCTCTATTTCAGCTTTTACCTGCTGGCACTCCTGGTTGTTCCTGATCTTGTAGCTGCATTTGCCACATGTCTGTCTTTAAATAGCATCTTTCTTCTGCATGCCCCTGTGCCTTTTTTTGGTTCTTTTTATACCTCATAAAAGATTAGGTCGGCCCTGGTGGAGAGGCAGGCTATACTCTGAGCTGCTAATCACAATGTTTCTCCTGTGGAGAAAGATAACACCGTCTACTCCTCAAACGTCTCAGAAACCCAAAGGAGCAATTCTATCTACCTTCTCTTCTAGGTTGTCTATGAATCAGAATAGAACCCATGGAAGTGGGTTCTATTCTGGCTAACATAACACACGCCTTTATTTCCAAACAGAGTCATATTTATGAGTTCAGGTGTGAGGATTTAACATAGATATTTGGAGGACACAATTCAACCCATAACAATTCCTCAGTTTCCCTTCCTCCTCCTGTCTGACCATCCCCACCCCCACCCCCCATCTTTCATATTGCCTCCCACCAATCCTTTCTCCTTTCTGTTTTGTGGGCCTTAGGGATCAAGCATGAGTCCATTAGGACCCATACCAGGCACCCCAACTGCTGATACCAGTTGAGCACCACCATCGTCTCACTTCTCCCCAGCTGCCCACATGCATCTTTCAATCTTCGGAAACAAAAGCACCTACAGATGCCAATGTCCCTAGCTTGGAATCTCTTCCAAGTGGGTAGCAGGTAGTTCGCTCTGCCTCCACTTCCATCCTCTCCTTTAGCCTAGCCAAGACTCATGCTAGATGACTCTGCTTTTGATCATTCTTATCTTTTCTCCCCACCCTCTTCCCCTACTGAGTTGGTACCTCCTCTTTCCATTTCTAAGTCTCTGTGATTAGTTCCAAGTTGTTCTTGTGGTTGTTAGGTGCCACCAAGTCAGTGCTGACCCCCTAACAACCCTATGGACCCCAGAACTACGCACTGTGTGCTTCTGCAGCATTTTCACAATTGATCCGGTGCCTGAGTTCATCGTTGCATCCACGGAGTCAAGCATCCCACTGAAGGCCTTCCTCTTTGGGTGCCCCTCTACCTGACCAAGCATAACATCCTTCTCCAGGAACTGGTCTCTCCTGACAACATGCTCAAAGCACAGAAGACAAAGTCTTGCCATCCTTGCCTCTGAGGAGCACTCTGGATGAACTTCCAGACTGTCCATTCTGGATGTCGTGTTCAAAGACAGATTCGTTTGTCCTCTTAGCAGACCATGGTACTTTTAGTATTCGTCTCCTGCACCACAATGAAAATGTACCGATTTTAAAGTATGGACTGTGACTCAATGTACACAAGACTCACGTCCTCATAACCGGGCCAATGGGTAAGTCTACTCAAAATAAGTAGAGAAAAGGTTGACATCAAGGGTTTGGTTTTGCTTGGATCCACATCTGCTGCACAAAGCATCTTTAGGAGTATTGAAAGGCTAGAATGTTACTTCAAGGACTAAGGTACCTCTGACCCAAGCCCTGGTATTTTCAATTGCTTCATATACATGTGAAAGTTGGACATGGAGTAAGGAAGACTAAAGAAGTTCCAAGTTACTCAGGGCTCATTATACTTGACTGATATTGCTTTGTCACATTCCTGTTTTTCTCATCAGATCCTGAGTTTTAGGAAGCAGTCTTGTGTACCAGATTTATCATGGTATCCTCCATAGCTAGCATGATATGTAATAACTATTTTCAGAAAATGTTATTGAATTAATACATGAAATAAAATGCTCCAGGGCAGAGAAGGAGAGGGCACCAAGAAGAAAAGAAGGAAACCAAAGTTTCTTCTTAATTATTAGGTAGCACACTTGTCTTGACCTATGTAGAACCTTTGTTTATTCCATTTAGTCTGAGTAGAGTTCTATAAATAGATGTCTTTCTTTAAAATATTTGGGGGTGTTTTTTTCAAGAGACTGTCCTGGAGACCTTTTGTACTATACAATATATGCCATTAACTTTATTACATCCAAAATGTATAGACCCCAATAGACCTCATCCCAAGGTTTTTAGATAAATGAGTATGGTAGTCCAGTATTTTTTTAACAGATGGGTAGAAACCCAGTAGACAGAAATGTAAATATGGGACAGAATATGCAAGGGGAAATCAGGAAGTGTGACTGAACCTGTGGCTGTGGGGTCAACCCCAACTCTTGGCAAATTCATGTATTTCAGAGTAGAATTGTGCTCAGTAGGTCTTTTTTTTTTTAAATTAGATCACCAGAATTTTCTTGTGAGGGGACTCTGGACGAACCGAAACCCTCAGCATTTTGAGAAGCAGCTGACTGGTGTTTGCGAAGACAGTGAGAGCTAAACGTGATTGGTGGATTGCTCCTGAGGGTTCTGGGGGCAGGATGCATCAATGTAGAGAGTGGCAGGGAATACTGGAAAGGCATGGTATGTGGTAGGGGGCCTTGGAATGCCAGATAAAAGAGCATAAGCTGTTTTCTATAAGCGATGAGAAGACGTTTGACAAGCCAAGAAGGCAACGTGCCTGTGATGCTCTGGAAACAGCTATGCTCATCATATTAGTTACATGACTGTTCAGCGCCTCAATGTTTTCATCTGAAAAATGAAGATGATTAACTTTATCAAAAATAAAGATCAAATGATGAATGAATGTGAAAATGTATTTTAGACCATGCCTCTTAAGTTAGAAAGTGTAACTAAACAATAGTGGAAAAATGGAAGAGGAGGACGAGTTCATGCTGCTCTTGCTGTGTGTGCGGGAACTGTAAGAAGCAATGTCCAATAACCAGGTGGGAGCGTAGTTCCAGAAAGAGACTGTGGCTAGAGGGATCCGCTGAGGCGGCTGTGTGCATGGAGAAGAGACTGGAAACCCCAGGACTCGGTGGTCTCAGTGCTGGAAACCAAGAGGGAATCTGGGTCATCTATTTCATTTGCAAGAACTGTGACACTTCATTCTTTTATTTTTAATGAAAGGAGTGAGGAAGTGAGAACTTGAAAAATGTAAACTTTTCAGGAGGATTTGCTAGTTAGAGGCTGGAACACTACACTGGACAAGTTCTTCATGAAAAGGGCTTTATTGCTAAGTTGTTTGCATTTTTTGAAAAAAAAAATTACAGGAAGTGGTTGGATAATAAAGACACTGTTGGATATTATGTCTGGATTATTCTTTCCCTAAATGAAAGCACTGAGGATTTGTTTTGCTTCTGAATGACTTTTTTTCTTCCAAAATCCTTTCTTTGTTTTGAACTATTTCTTTGAAAACACATTGAAATGGAATTGACTGTAATAAATAGAAAGATCAATGAATATCAACCCCCTATCTTTTTATAGCTCTGGCAAGTGAAACTCCAAGATGGGAAGGAGCCTGCCCATCCTCTCACGAGTCCATATAAGAGCACAGTCTGAAGCTGTGCTAGTCTGGGGTGACTAGAGAAACAAGTTCATAGGCACTCATGTGTGTATAAGAAAGAACTTTATATAAAATATATAAAACAATAATTGTATATTAAGAAAACACCCAAGCCCAGTCCGTACCAAGTCCATAAGTCCAATATTAGCCCATATGTCTGAAACCAGTCTATAAATTCCTCTTCAGACTCAAACAATACATGCAATTGTGCTGAGTTCATGAAGATCACGGGCCAGCGGGTGGAAAGTCTTGTGGATGCCGTGGCAGTGGAGGCATCTTAGCTCTGGCGTGGGTCTCCATGTGGCTCCTCCAGCTCCAAGGCTTTGGCTGCCATCAGCATGGCTCCATGTGTCTTGTCAACAAGAATTTCTCACAGGGAGACAAAGCAGAGACAGAGTGTCTCCCACCTCCAGGGAGGAAGATAGGAGTTCCCAGAACCCTCAGGAGAAGGCCATGTCCACACAGAGGCCTCATTGGCTATGACCTGATTGACAGGCTAGACGCCACCCCTTCACAAGTTGACAGGAGATTATGTAACTGCCACAGAAGCCAAGACCCTTTCCACTTAAAACAGGAACAAAGTCTGTTGTGAGGCTAAGGACATGGGCCTGTGCCTGAACAGAGAGAAGTAGATCAGCTCAATCAGCACTTTCCCTAAAATAATAAATATCTCCATTATTTTCCCAGTATCTTCTAGCCTCACCTGGAACCTCATAAGACCTTGCTTCTATTTGGTTCCTTTCAGCCTAATAACAGCCTTGTTCTATGCAGCAACTCCCTATTCAGGTGTCCACTGATCGCAGGTCCAGAACAACCATCTAACAGAAACAATGATGCCTTGAAAGGGGATGCTGGGAAAATCCCACTGCAGTTTCATCATCTGCCATCCAAAGAAGCCCTGTCCTTAGTAGTGGCTCATTCTTCCCCACACTGCTTTGATTTGAGCGTTGAACACAAGATGCCACGGGCACAGTGATGAGATGCTCATGCAATGGCAGCTGCGGATGGCATGGAAGGAAGTATCTGGCACATCTGCATGGATGTCTACCTGTGTCTAGTCCAGCTATGAGAGATCCAGCCCAGCAGATAGAGTGAGAGGGGGATTGTCCCAATCAGGGCAGCATTGTGAGAGTTAGCAGCATGCAGCTGTGGCGGTGAATCTCAGGATCCATTAGCAAAATAACACTCGAAAGAAAGAGAGGCCACATCCCTTTCAAACAGGCAGGAGGAGCAAAGCTGTCATTAGGAATTCTCTCCCCAATAAACTCCCAAACCTATTGCCATCGAGTCGATTCCAGCTTCTGGTGATGCTATAGGATAGGATAGAACTGCACCTTTGGGTTTCCAAGCATGTAATGCTTTACAGGAATAGAAAAGAGTGTAACACTTTACAGGAGTAGAAAGTCGCATCTTGCTTCTGCAGAGCTTCTAGTGGTTTCGAACTGCTGACCTTACAGTTAGTAGTCCAATGTACAACCACTATGACATCCAGGCTCCCAAAGAGTCTCCAGAATACACAAAAACAGGTGCTGACTCTAGTTCTTATTAGCAAAATGGTTACAACTAAGCCAATTTGAGTCATCCCTCTCTTCAGTTACGCTTCCTTCCATGCTAGCACCTGACACTGGGACCACATGCTTTCTAGACTCAAAGGCTCACCACCATTGCATTTATGCTGAGTCACAGCAACCCCCACAACTATCCCCATCTGGGAACATGCTCATTTTCAGGTTGTCTGTCCATTCATTTATTTCCTCCGCTTACTTTTACTGAGGCCTACTGGGTCCATTGATCATGATGAAGTATTTACTCTGCTGTGTTTCTATTTTGAGGAATCTTGGAAATGTTCTTGTTCATTTTGCTTTATTTTTAATCATCTTGATGGAATAGCAGAATCAAGCTCCTTGCCAACTCATGCTCTTAATTTCTTAACGAGGATGTTCATTGAGAACATGTCTCACACATTGTCCCAGGATGGCTTGGTTTTGCTTTCCTTGGTTCACCTTGGCAGCACGATACCTCTTTTACAGAAATTTCCATCTCTTGTAAAGTTTTTCTCTGCCTTTCCCTGCTTAGCTGAATTAATAATTTCTCCATCTATGTCCCCCGGCTTGCATTGCTCTTCATTGAAGTTTATGTTTCCATATCCACTGTACGATGTATTTTTCCCTCTTAGCCTTATCACATAACCCAGGGTCTGGAACATAGCGGGTGCCCAGCAAACGTAGTTCTGAACAATTAACCAGGCACCACTTTATTCACTGTAGTGCGGTCATTGCCTGTTTCAGAAGAACAAACTGGACCTTCGGGAAGGCATCTCATGTCGGGCTGTGAATCACCCCCAAAGTGTGGAAAGAGTCCCTAACTTGGATTGGTGTCCTCGTGTCCATGTGGACCTAGCAGCTCTTGATGTGCAGCGCTCAACTGAGTCACCGTGAGGAGGACACAGAACGAGCCCCGCGTCTGCGTGATCAGGAGGGCCTTCAGGGGGTGGCCCGTGTGAATTAGATGGGCTTGGCTTGCTTCAAACTCAGCATGATCCAGCTTCCATGCATCTTTTGAAAATAAAGACAAATGTTTAGATCACTCAAAAATCCAAATAAAACAAAAATGTTTTGTGATGTATGTGGGGGTCCTTGAAGCAGCATAGAGAGCTCATACCCAATGTCAATTGGGGTAGCGGGGTTGTCATCTCAGGGCACTTGATGGCTTAGACGCTTTGGCAAGAAGCTGCCTGAGAGCCATGTGCAGGCACTGGCATGTCAGGATGCAGTTGCTTGGCTTATATAACTCCATGGAAATGAACCCTCACTTCCTCACCGAGGAAGGCCAGGCTAACAAGCTCGAGTCCAAATTACTCCGGCTGATTATATTCCTGCCACCACTTATTGGTTCTAATAAAAGCCACAGACTGGCAGTCTATTTACCACCTGACAAAAGAAAGCTTCACCAGAGGAGAGCAGTAGGTAGCTAATCAAACATTTCATTATCTTCTGTATGGCAACTGTTCAGAACCTGAACTGCATCTGAGAAGACATTGTTTAATTAGACACATCTTTCTCCATAAATTCATTGCTTATTCCATGCGGCTCATTCAAAAGGGTGAGGGTAGGAGAGAGGGCGAACCAAAGAGATCCTCATTCTGCTCTTTCTGTTGTGCTTTCACAGAATTCCATGAGCAAAGCCGGTGAAGGGCTAGCGCACGTTTTCTTGAATGAAGAAAAGATCAAGATGTTTGCAATGGGGGTTTGGAGTAGTGGGCACAGGGTGGCTAACTGTTTTCTTTTTTCTTCTATTCTTGTTTTTAAGGTGTTTTGTTTGTTGTTCTTATTCTCAAATGTGCTGTGTCTATAGGCATGGCGTTTATAAACTGTTACTAACTGAAGACCACAACCCATGTGACGAACGAGTCGTTAGCACCTCAGATCTCTGCAGAGCTCAGTCACCTGTTCAGAGTTCAAGGTTGTGTGAACATAACAGGGGAATCCTGCCTGGTTGAAAGTCAGGAAAAGTGTGTGTCAGGGCTGTGTCCTCCCACCCTAGTCATTCAATATGTGCGCTGAACAAATGATCAGAGAAGTCGGATCATGTGAAGAATGTGGCTTCAGCCTGGGAGGAAGGCTTACCAACAGCCTGCAACATGCATACGACCCAATCTTGCTCGCTGCAAGGGAGGAGGACCTGAGTATTTGCTGACGAAGGTCACGATTGCAGCCTTCAGTGTGGATTATGACGCAATGGGAAGAAGACCAAAGTCCTCGCAGCTGGACCAATGGCTACCATCGTGATAAGTGGAGAAAAGGTGGAAGTGGTCGAGGATTTTGTCTCGCTTAGATTCACAATCAACGCTCACGGGAGCAGTGGTCAAGAGATCAAAAGACATGCATGAGGTAAATCGGTTGCACAATATCACCTTAGAGTATTGAACAGCAGGGATGGTACTCTGAGCACAGAGGTGTTCTTGACCCAAGCCATGCTATTTTCAATAACCTCATCTGCATGTGAAAGTTGGATATTTCCTACAGAAGATCAAAGAAGAAGCCATGCTTTTGAATTGTGGTGCTGGGGGAGAATATTGAAACTACCATGGACTGCTAAAAGGACACAGCAATTTGTCTTGGATAAAGTACAGCCAGAATGCTCCTTGGAGGCAAGGATGGCAAGACTGTGCCTTACATGCTTCAGCCATGTTGTCAGGAGAGGGCCGTCCCCCGAGAAGGACATCACGCTTGGTCAAGTGAAGGGGCCACAGAATAGAAAAAGGCTTAGAGGAGATGGATTGACACAGTGGCTGCAACGATAGGCTCAGGCATGGGGACACTGGTGATCGTGGTGCAAGACTGCACAGTGCATAGGCTTGCTACGCTTCAGAACCAACTCGATGGCCCCTAATAACAACAGTAACAGCCTCGCCTCAGCTGGTCCCCTGTCCCATTACAACACCCTCCCCACTTGCCGTACCCAAAGGGACCGATTCTATATGTTTTATGGCACATATTTATCTTTAATATTTTTCTACTTTTTATAACTTTTGGAAGAATGTATTTTATGCCAGTTTAAAAAGTTTGAACAAAGGGACTGAAATTGCATGCATTTTTGTCTAGCTTCTTTTGCCCAAGATTATGTTTTTTAACTTTCACTCACAATGATGACTGCGTATACCTGTGGTCCACTTATTTTTATTGCCATCTACCATCGCTTGACAAATGACTCTGACATTTTGTTTATTCGATTGTTGATGACCACTTGAACTGTTTCTAATTTTTGGCCCTTGGATGCAATGCTGATATCAATCCCTGTGCTGGAATATCCAGCTACATGCTAGGAGGCTTCAAAAAGTTTGTGTGAAAATTGAATTAAAAGATAAAGGAATCCTAGTGATGTTCATTTGTTGAACATCTTGCTCCGTGTCATGACTTGTGATCTCCACAACGCAGTGTCACTCAGGCTACTTCCTCCCTGTGCTTCCGATTTCGATTCCTCGTTTTCTAACCTTCTTCAACTCTGTCCTCATAACAATGCTGCCCGTTGACTCTCAAATGATTCTTCTGCAGTGTGCATATTCTTTCTCTTATAGATCTGTTTCTTTAAGGGAAATTGAGCCATGGGGTAAGCTCATTTCCACACCTGACCAGTGACTGTTCGCCATACTTTCGGAGATTTCCACCAGTTTCTAACTCACCAGTAAGGCTGGTCTTTTTTTATGTTTTTAATTTTGTTTGACATTCTTCTCCCACACTCTCCAGGACCTTCTAATGTGATGTCTTTAGAGCCCTGGGTAGTGGTGGCCATGCACCCCCTGGCTCAGATCTCAGGGTCTTGGGATCTAATTCTCTCATGGTCCATATGGGATTTTTCCACAAACTATTTTGAAGCCTCTTTGAGTATATCAAAATATGTTTCTAGGAGGAGTCTTTTAAAAATTATTCACAATCTAGTTCAAAAGAGGATCCGGTTATAATAATTAGAGAATAAGGGATAAGAATTTAAACAATGGATGGAATTAGAATACAGGAAACATCAGGCAGAGAAATTAAATGAAACCAGGCATCAGGCTTACCCATGACCAGTAAAAATAATTCTGTTGCCTGGCAAATAGGAACTACACTTTTGACTCTCAGAAGACGAATTACAGAAAAGTAACCAATTACTTGGTGGTTTCTAAGCGTCTTCAGTGAAGCAGCTACATCAGAACAATGAGAGGTGTTTTGTTTTCCCTCAGACACCACCTGACCAGCACCGACTACTGTATTTCTGAAAATTTCCATACCTACTTACTCGCTGTATCTCTGAAAATATTATGTCCCACTGTTTGCAATGAAGGATCCCCATTGGTGTAGAGGTTACAAGTTTGGCTGTGATCCGCATGGTCGGCAACTGGAAATCACCAGCCGCCCATGGGAGACAGACTGGACTTTCTACTCCTATAAACAGCTACAGTCTCAGAAATCCACAGGGGTTCGCTATGAGTCAGCATTGACTCAATGTCAGTGCGTTTGATTGTGGTATTTACAATGCAAGATTTAAGGAAACGGTGCCCATCATAATTCTTGATAACACCCTTTTAAGGACCATTTGCCAAAGTGGTCAAATGTTAATAAGCAATATCCAACATTCTTAAAAAATGTTCCTAGGAGAAAGTGATTCAGTTATTTAAATAATGATTTTTAAAAGCTCAAAAGGCAGAAAGTCACAGGAAAGAAGGACAAATGGATACCAGGAACCCAGTTTGGAACTCGGAAGGGTGCTGTTATATTGAAGGAATTCTAACTGATGATGAACAGTAAAATGTGTCTGGGGTGCGAAGTGGAAAACCAAGTTTGCTCTGGGAACTTTTCCCCAATCTGCAACTTGAAAAACAAACAAACGAAGGTCAAGGAATCAATAGAGTCATTGTAAGTCTCCATACGCCTGCGAAACAAAGTTATCCAACATTGGAGAAGTGACTAAATGAAGTATAGAATGTCTTCTGCACTAATAACTCTATGGGCATAAAAAATGATCGTCATGACTATGCCAAATGGATGCAATTTCCTCAATGAAACGTGGAACGTGGAATTCAAAGTGATTACGTTGGTGTACAATACATAAACTGAACACTGGAGCATAAACATCATGGTGCTATAAGGTTTCATTACGGATGCATCATGGAGGATTTTGTTTCACATTTTAGAACATCGTTCCTTTTTGTTTTACTTTGTTTGGCTCTATGAGCCTTAAAAAAAAAAATGGATCAAGTTTATATATGACCTCCACCCCCATGACATTAGAAAATGAAGAATACGTCTTTAATTAGTTCCACTCTTCCCTCTCTACATAAGTGAGAGGTGGCAAGGGGAGAGGGGAGAACAGGTAAGCCTAGCCATATGGCCAGTACCAAGAAAGAGCATACACACGTAAATTCTGTTCAAAGACAGCCAGAGTCCACAACAGCCCTTGGAATTTTTTTTAAAACATGCTTTTCTTGGCAGCTGCATTTGTCAGCATATGTGAAACTATTTTCCAGGGTGCATTCTGTATTTTCAGAAATGTGACATGATAACATCTCTTAAGGCAAAGGATTTGGGGGAGACCATCCATCACTGTTCGCGTGTGGGACTCCCTAAGGCAAGGCCTCCTATGTCATGTCAAGCTTCTCCCCTCGACCAGAAAAACTGGAAGAATAAGGGAAGACAGAATCTTAGTGTCTTGTCATCATGGCCTTTCTCACCCTTACTCTACCAGCCTCCGGCCCTTGCTGCTGGCCAAGATGACAAGCAGGGAAATGTTGCTGCTATTGCCATTTCCCTTCCCTTTTTAAAGAAAATAATGTCAAAGATAAACAGTGTTTACAGATTTAGCCCAAATGTTAGTCATTAAATGAACCTCCAATTGTTGGATGTGTCATAAGGCATCTAGCGCCAAGTTAATACTGTCAACAGAAAGTCCATCCAACTTTCCCACTGCCTTCGTCCGAACCAGGGGCAGCTCCGGAGACTACTCTGAGTGGTAACCCCGTAAAGAGCATCAGGTTCGATACGCCCGGATCTTCACGTTCCTCTCATCACAAGAGCACGTAGAGTTCGTTGTGGATTGGGGCTTCCGCTCTGCTTTTCGGAAAGAATAAAGGGTTTGCACTGGCCGGTCTTGCTCTTTTTAATGCCAACTCTCTCACTATTGAAAGACACGCGAGGCTCTCTTTCTATCACCACGAAACCACTTGACCTAGTTGATAGCTGTGTTCAATTCAGGGGACGTGGAAGGAAAAGACAGGCACAAGAAGTTGTGTCATGAGCCTTCATTCGGAATTAAATCCTTTGGGGCGCTGCAGCAGTCTGTATTCAAGTCTCCAGGGCTCAACCCAGACAGTCAACCCTTGCCTTTGCCAGAGCTTCAGGCCTGCTCTAGTAGTGCTATGATTGGCTCCATTTTGCAGATCCTTCCCACACACCAACTTGAAACGCATAGCTAGCCAACCTCAGTCCAGCGTAGATAGCTGTTGAACTCCATCCAGAAACCCACATAAAAGCGGCTGCTCACAGAGCCTCACTGTGTGTCTGGATCTTCCCCTTACAGCCCCCCTATATGCGGCCATGCTCCCGCTCGGCCCTGTGCACCAGGCTGTGTCATACTGACTTCCATTCCACCTGATCTGGTAGAGCAGAGCCCCAGTGATGGGAGCCCGGGCTCTGCTCTCACAGATAATGTGGGTTGGAAGTCAAGGATGACACAGAGAAACAGGGTCAAGGAGCCCATGCAAAGGAGCTAGAGAGGTCTACAGAGAGCTATAGATGCACACATGGCACACACGACCTTTGTGAAGTGGAGCTCCCATGTGGCATCTGAGCACTCACTGTCCTCTCTCAAGTCCAGCGGTTGTTCTAATCCGCTGTATTCCAGGAGCAGGGTTTGTTCTGCTCACAGAACCCTGGATGGTCATAAGCATCGATGTGGAAACGGTCCACTCAATCCTCCTTCAGCCTCATGGGGCTGTGCGTATTTGTAAGCTTCACAGTCTATGTTCTCTTTACTACAGCGGTATGGCTCTACACATCCAAAATAAAAATGTTTCAGGATCCTTAGAGGACAAGCTATGCTGCACAGTCTTTCAAGCAAAGCTGTGAGGGTTTCATAGCCCCATTGTTACACTGCTTAGAACACAAGATGGGGAACAAGGCTTGTTTCCTGTTGATCGTTTTAACTGGGCAACTACCAACGTTTCTTAAAGCAATTAAAATGACCATGCGGGCTGGTCTTTGTTTGTGTCCATCATCTATCAGAATAGGAAAAAGGTAACTATAACAGGTACAGCTTTTAAATGGAGTGCTGGTGGCATAGTGGTCACGTGTGGGGCTGCAATCCACACGGTCAGCAGTTGGAAACCAGCAGGCATTCCGTGGGGGAAAGGCTGAGCTGTCTACACTTGTGAACAGTGACAGGTGCAGAAACCCACAGGGGTTCTGTGAGGTAGCAGTGACTCGATGGCGGGGCTTGGTTGAGTTCTCTTTATCATTGGGACAATCTTCATGGAGAGGTGAACTTGACAGGTAGTTAGCAGAACTTAAGCTCAGACTTCCTTTCTGATCCCAAATAAATGGGTTTCAATGGTGGATGAAAATGTCCGCTCCTTTGTCTTCATTTTCTTATAGCATTGAATACGCTGTTCAACTGCAAATACTAGGCAATGATAAGAACATTAGATGGTGTTTTTTTTAAAGTGTAACTTCTTTAGAATCATTTAAGAATTCTTTTCAGACTCTCAATTTAAGGTTTTTAAAGTTATTTTGTTTTCTATTGTTCTAAATAGATATGCAACCATTTGGATTTTAACAGTTTTCAAGTATACAATTCATTAAAACTGATTATGTTCATCATGTTGTTCAACCATCAACCTAACCATTCCTAAAGTTCCTATCACCTTCTCTAGAAGCTCTGTGCCCCCTAAGGTGCTTCTTTTCTCTGCTTCCCTCTTGCCCACCCCCTAATAATCATTAATAAATGTTGGTTTCTATACTCTTGCCTAGACTAGCTATTTCATATAAGTGGGGTCATATAACATGTGACCATATAACTGGTCATGTAATATTCATTAGTTGATGCACTTTATTCAGTGTGGTGTTTCAAAGTTCATCCATGTTATAGCATTTATATTTATGACTGAATAACAACCTAATTCATTAAAATGTTAGGAAATAGCAGTATATAACAATCCCATTTGAATCAGAAGCCAGCTAGATGGGATCAAAAACAAAAGGATGCTGTTGAGAAAGAATTTGCCAGTCTCATATCTGAGAAACCAAATATGAGGAGGAGAAGCTTGCAGATAAATGATGAAATTTGGAAAGTGAAGTGGGCTCAGAATATGCAAGGAGCTTTGCCTTCCGAGAGCTTAACTCTAGTTATCATTCAGCTTTCCTCCAGTAGCTTTACCAGAAAGCTTAACAAAGAAGTCGATTTTCCCTCTATTCATGGGCTCCGGTAGCTTTGTATCTGGACTAGAAACAAGATCAAATGGGAAGCTGATATAGAAGGATGACCCTCAGAACAATGGTTTAAACAAACACAGAAGAAGCAACATCGAGATGGCCCACGGCTTCTATGGTCCTCCTTGGCCCATCCGGCTGCTTTATCAATGGGCTGGAAATAAACATTTACGTCACCTAGCCCTCCAGCCTGCGATGGAAGAGGATTTTAACAGGAACCAGGTGAGCAGTGAGGGGAAGCAGCGGTCATCCATTCACCTATGTTTAGCGATGAATAAATAGAAATTGCATGCATGAAATGTGTTTCCCTACATGGTAGGGAAAAAAACTGCAGTATTAGTAATGGAGAATATAGTACTGAAGAAAAAACATGTACCGGTATTTTAAAAAAAATTATATAAAAAGGAACCATTTCTATGTTATACTGTCAATAAAAACCTCGGAATCATACAAAAGATAAAAGATAAGCTACTAAAACAGTCACATGTAGTGGTCACAAATTAGAACTATTAGTCACCTATAGGGATCATCCCCCATTTCATTGTTTCCCAGGGATGGGCTTGGAATCAGGCATAAATAAATGGGAGCTAGATTGAATAAGGAAACCCCATAAGAAGGCTAACATGCAGTCACGGATGTAAAATTTTTGTGAGCAGCAGCAAAGGGCAGGATCGAACTCATGTAAATTCAAGCCTGTAATTTGGAAGATGAAAGAAACAAAACTTCAAAAATGTTGCAGAAAAGGTGACGTGGGTGTCATGATGGAAACCCCAAGAGGCAGTTGGACGATGAGAGGCAGCGCTATCGGGAGGCGGTGAGTTGGGTGGAACGCAATGGCCGGGAGTTTGGCTTGGAAACACCAGACACCACTATTCTGACAGAAAGAAGACAAAGGTTTCAACTTTCATTTATTTGCTGGTTACTTCTAAAACTCTTCTCTCATTTCATTTCAGGAGTCCTGGTGGTAGAGTAGGTTGAGCATTGGGCGACTCACTGGAAGGTACACACTTCCCCAAGGTCCTTGTGCTTCCTGGGAGAGAGATGATGCAGTCTGCTCCCATCAAGATGTACAGTTCCAAAAACTCTGCTGTAGGATTACTAAGAGTTGGAATAGACTCAATGCTAGTGGGCGTGGCTTTCACCTTTTTTCCTTTGTTGTTTTTTCCCTCCTTTTCTCCACATACGCCAGCCCCATCCTTCTCTTCCCACCTTGCTATCATGCCCATGTTTTTGAAAGGTTGTATCGCACACCAGGGTACCCAACTGAGGAGGGGAAGCTGCACTGAAAGCCAGCCCTGACTCTTCGTGGCCTGACTTGGGGGCCACACTCTTCCAGAGAAACGGGCTGCCTTTGATTTTTGAGCTAATCAAGCCCTGTCCTTGGGGGGCTGCGGTTCATCAAGTGGCTTGGGAAAGGGAGCAGGAGTCGCCTTTTATTTGTACTTTGCATCAAGGAGCCTTAGATGTGTAGCTGTCGTTAGCAACTGTTGAATTGATTCTGACTCTCAGTGACACCTCGTGCAGTGGAATGAAGCCCTCCTGGTCCTGCATCATCTTCATAACTTCCGGTCTGTTCCAGCCCATCATTCCCGTGACTACGCTGCTCCATCTCACCGAGGGGCTCCCACACCCTCACTAGTCCTCCACGTCATTAGACGTGATTTCCTCCTGCAGCAAGTGGGCTCTCCTGATGATGTAGCCAAAGCAAGGGAGTCAAAGTGTGTGATTACAAGGTTTTCACTGACTGGGTATTGAAAGTAGACCACCAGGTCTTTCTTCCTAGAGTCTGTCTTAGTCTGGCTGTTCTACTGAAATCTCTACCAGGTGTGACCGCACTGGTATTTGAAATTCTGCAATTCAACCGACTGACATTGTGACCAAAGGTCAATCAACCTAGGAGGTAGAATGCCTGTCTCTAGAGTCAGCTGCCTGTATTCCTTCCCAACCCCGTTCATCGACTTTATGTTGATCGTTTGAAGTCAGCCTAGTAGTTTATGCATCACGAAACAGGCGAATGAGGGTTTCTCGTGCTACACTTTGGAGACAACCCCCCCACCCCCCCTCACTGCCATTGAGTCCTTCTGACTCATAACTGTGCCACAGAGCAAAGTAGAACCCTGGGTTTCTGTGGCTGTAAATCTTAGAGGGGACAGAAAGCTTCCTCTTTCTCCCTCAGAGCGGCTGGTGACTTCAAGCTGCCAACCTTTCTGTTACCAACTCAACTTTTAACCCATGACACCCTCTGAGTTCCCTAGAGAGCAGTGGTTAAGGTTTTACCACCACTGGGTTACAGAGGGATGATGAGATCCCAAACGCATTAAGCATCAACCTATGACAGTTATTTTTACCCACTTTGTCGAGTAGGTAGCTAAGAAACTAAAGCAGGTGAAATCATTTGCTCGAGGCTCTGTCTGATCAAAAAGAGGCCGAACCCGGGATGAAATCCAGCTTTGCCTGGTTGACATCAAAGCATTTCTTTCCACTCCACCATGCACTCCAACGTCCATGATTCTGAGATGGCTCACCGACAGCACTTGCTTATCATATTAATTCTCCTTAGCATTTTTATTTCCCCAGTGACATTCAGGCATGTTAAAGTCCACTGCAGCAGGCCCAGCACATTCATCACATTTGCTTCCATGGTGCCAAAGCCAACCTCCCCATTCAACTCACAGCCTTCTTCAAAGAAACCATCCCAGGCAAGTTGGAGAGCAGTAACCACTTGGTGTTTGTTCCCTGATAATCAGAAGATATATGACTATACTCCCGTGACTGCAAGGTTTAGAACAGTTTTGGAAGAATATTGTATCAATTATATTATCCCTCTGGGAGTCCTATTAACATTAAACTGTCTATGAGAGTAGCTGAAGACTTGAATAAAGAAAACCTCTCCTATGAAGCAGTCCTCAAATTTATAGTTGTTGAGGGGGAAAAACATCTACCTTGATTCAAGATTCAGGGATATAAGAATAGAGGATTCTTCTTGGACTAATTCAAGCACATTTTCTTAGAAATGTGGCTACCTCAGAATGGATTAGATCCAGTCGAAAGGAAAGCTGTGTAAGAGGGAATGTGGAGAGAGCCTGGATTGGAATCACACAGCCTCTGTTTAAATCCTGGCTCTCTCACTTATGACAACAATCATGGTTATAATTTACTGAGCAACTATTATGTGCCAGAGGTAATGCATAGTCAATTTTATTTAGTTCCCAAAGCAGGAGTGCAACGTCTACATTATTTACTGTAAATGTGGGGAAAACAAAGCTAAGACAGGCTAAGTAAACACAGCCAGCTCGGTCAAAGGGTACAATAGATAACTTCCTCAATGACTCCAATGCTCCCTGCTTCCTGGAATTTGTGACATGTGTTGATCATTACAGTATGTTACAGAATAGTTCATGACCCTGTGTCCTACACCCCAACGATTCTCTTCCCCGCCTCAACTCGCTGATCTTTTTACGGCTGCTATAGTTTTGTCTTGTCCAGAATACGCCATTGGGATCATACCGTATGGCAGATTTCTCAGCCTGACTTCTCACATCAACACTTGGCATTGAGGCTTCCACTATGCCTTGTTTGTGGCTTGATATTCAAAACCACATCAACCCCTCTACCAATGAGTATAATCCAACTCATAGTGACTTTATAGAACAGAGTATTTTTCTTTTTTAATGTTTTATTGTGAATCATGTGATGATTTCTAGAGCAGGCCATAAGTTTTACATTCAACAACTTAGTAAACCTCCCAATGTCCTGCCCTGCTCCGTCATTATTTTGCCCATCTTCCTCTTGTTGGATATTGTCTTCCCTTTTTCCCAGGAGAGCACCT
>NW_022111310.1:12173847-12193297 GCF_000313985.2 Echinops telfairi
AGCACATCTATACATTTGTTGCCCTCATCATTCCCAAAATTCGCTTTCCTCTTGGGTTCCCAGAATCAGCTCATTTTCCTTTTTCCCCCTTCCCCTCCCTTCCTCCTCCCCCCTCCCCCATTGTTATTCTTTGGCATTGTGTAGTATTCCATTGTGCGTATGTACCAAGGTTTATCCATTCTTCCATGGATGGGCATTCATGTCTTTCCGTCTTCTTGCTATTGTGAGCTGTGCTGCAGTGAACCCGAGTGAGCATGCATCGAGGCGTGCTATAGTCCCTATTCCTCCAGGAGGTATACCATCTAGAGGGTGTACTGGGTTGCATTGTTTTTCTATTCCCAGAGTTTTAAGGATGTGCCCTACCATTTTCCACCGCAGTGGTTCTCCTCAGTCTTTCCAGCATTGTTATTTTCTGCTTTCTTCTGTTTACTAACTTTGGTAGCAATGCTGGGGTGAGATTATAAACTTTTATGGTAAAGAAATTCTCATCTTTTCCCTGCAAGCAACTCGTGGGATTGAGCTATCTATTTATTCTAGTAAAAGTCCAAAGGGTAATTAACTACCACAAACATTCGTATAATTTAAAAAAAAATCACTGCAGAATAAAAACAGCATTGGATGACTGTTTTTTATTATTACCTCACAGATATTTGGACATATTTATAAATGTAGTAAGTCATATATTTAATCTGACACTGAGGAGCTATAGGAATTTATACAAATTTCCATAACTCTCTATGCTCAAGGAAGTTGATGAAAATGATTATTGATAATGAATTTTTCATGATACTCATTAATTTTCTTTAGATTAATCATTGAAGCTGCTTACTCATAAGATTTAAAATGTAGAAAAGTATGATTTGCACAGGTTACCTAGAAATGATTGTTTTTATAAAGGGCAGATTTTCACTTAGCCTTTTTAAAAATATATTTTCAGTGTAATTGGGATACTTAGGAGTTAAAGACAAGAAAAGATTTATTCAGTTAGAGAAATCAGTAGATGTGAACCACATTTTTAAATTAGAAACAGCAATTATATTCAAAGGAAAAAACAATAGCATTAGAAATTAAAATGTGTCTGTGTGTAGGTGGGTAAGCATATGCGTGTGTGCACATATGTAAATCTTTACTCTTCTGTAATTGGCTGAGTAAACTTTAATCACTGTACAATCGTGAATCCTCAACTTCATCTGTAAAATGGGCAGTACCATTCTTACCTCACTGTAGTTCTAATGTAAGGTCTAAGCTTCAGAACTTAGAGGAAACATTGCACATAAAATGCTTAGCATAGCTCCAGCCAGGTAGAAGCACGCATGCGAAGGTCTCTACAACTCACTGTAAGTTAGACTAGCTAGCCACAAATGAAGTCTAATTAGAAAATAATCACATAAAGCAAACCTTGGAGTGGTTAATGATGAAAATGAACATCTTTTCCTCCCTTTTCCATTTAACACTGGACACACTGACACAATTAAGAGTCAGATCTTTGGGAAAGTTATTGCCTTTTATGGTGTGTTAGTCTGCGTAGACTAGAGAAACAAATCCATAGAGACACCCATATGTGTATAAGAAAGAGCTTTATATATAAGAGCAATTGAATAATAAGAAAACATCCTAGCCTAGTCAAGATCAAGTCGATAAGTCTGATATTAGCCCATATGTCTGACACTAATCTATAAATGCCTTTTCAGACTCACACAACACATGCAACGCGAAATGCAGAAAGATCACAGGCCAGTGGGTGGTAAGTCTTGTGGCTCCAGTGGCAGTGGAAGCATCTCAGCACTGGCAGGGGTCTCCACATGGCTCCTTCATCTCCAGGGCTCTAGCTTAGCTCCATGTGGCTTGTCTGCAGGAATGTCTCACAGGGAGTGAGCATATGTTCTGCCTCCAGTGAGCTATTTATCTCCTTAGTGCCTCCAAATGAGGTCATCAAGCTGCAACCGGACTGACAGGCTAAACTCCACCCCATTCACTCTTAAGTCTCAAATTGACAACAGATTATGTAACTACCACATATGGCATTGAGCTAAATTGGCTAAAAAAAGAAAAAAACAACCAAAACAACCAAAAAATTTATTGCATTCAAAATGTTCATGTCATTTAAAGTAAACTTTAATTCTGTGGGTTTCACTAAGGGAAATATATTTTAAAATTTCACTCCTCTTTCAAAACCAGTTTAATCTTTCAAACAGATTTTTTTAGAATCTCAAATTGGAACATTGAAAGATTCTACGGGCAAAATATTGAATGCTCTAGGAGGCATGAAAAGAAGATGGAAAGAATACACAGAGTCACTGTACCAAAAAGAACAAGTTGACATTTCATCATTTCAGGAAGTAGCATATGAGCAAGAATCAATGGGGCTAAGGGAGAGGTCCTCTGTGCTACAAATTGACACACTGGCTGAAGCCAGGGCCTGAAATATAAGAATGGTTGTGAGGATGGTGCAGGACGACATGGTTTTTCATTCTGTTGTACATACCATCGCTACGAGTCAGAACTCACTGGATGGCACCTAACTACGACAGTTGTTCGATTGTCTACTCCAATTACTTGGATAAGTGTGGTAGGTTTATAGTAATTTTCAGAGCTCCTTCAGATTCCTTTCTTTCCATCTCCAAAGAGGAGTGGATCAATATTTCACAGAAGACAGAGCATTCACAGGCTACCCGGGTGACCAATTGCTTGGCCCTTGTTTCTGCACTCTGCCTCATGCCAAGTTTATGTCTGTTCTATGAGTTCCTCTTACTCTTATGAGCTGTGATGCCAGCCTGCCCAATAGAGGATTCCATCGGAGGAGCCTATCATTCTCTTTCTTTTCTCAAACGAATAGTTCAAACAACCTTAGATAGACTTTTGAATTCCAAAGCCCTATCCTGGTTTTGTCTTCCCTCCAGACTTCCTGTGTTCCCCCAACACCCATAGGTTCTCTGAAGTCATCTTGCACTAAACTGAGATAGCTTATCCTTTGCTCCACAAAACCTGGCTCACTTTCTCTACAAATGACACCGCCACCCACCCAGCGAACATGCACCAGAAGTCTGGTAGCATACCTCCACTCACTTGTCACCCTCCCCACCTCCTAAATGCATGCCTTGATGATCTTATCTTCCAGATATTCATGAATTGTGCTCTCCTCTCCCTTTTTAAAATTATTGTTGCTTCAGAAGCATACCATCCTTTAGCTGAACGATTACTCCACCTTACGTTTGGCACCGACCATTTTTCCTATGGTTGTTGTTGCTGTCAGCTATGGGAAGTTAGCACTGACCTATGGAAAGCCAATGCATAACAGAAGGAAATGCAGCCAGATCCCACTTCTTCCCTGTGATTGATTAAGGACTAGATCATTGTGATCCATAAGGATTTTACCAGCGGGTTTTTCAAGAAACAGATGGCCATACCTTTCTCCAATTTCTGGGAGCTTCACTGAACTCAATAGTACAGCAACTTGCAAAGCCCCAGTGCTACATGGTGCTGCTGTATCTGAGGTGTATGAGTTGGGAATCTAACCAGGGTCTCGCACATGGAAGCCACAGTGACATTCCTAAAGGTAAGTCTGACCATGTCCTCTTGCATCCTACAAACACTCCATATCACCCCTTGCTTTGGAGGCATTGTAACCGGACCTCATACAGTTTCCATGTATGCCTACCAGATTCTTCAGTCTTGTCCCCCTGTGTTCCTCAATACAATAGTGCCGGAGTAGCTTTTGAAAGAATCCTTGCGATTCTTAAACCTTCACACGGAGTATTTTCTCCACTTGCAGTACACACTCATCACCCCATTCAAGGTTTGTTTTCTTCAAGAAATCTTCAATGAGCCCCAATTTTTCACAGCATCGCCCATGCACCTCGATTCTAGAACTAGTTAGTAAGAATTATAATATTGTCTGAAGGTATAGTCTACCAATCTAACTTCTCCTTTCACCCACATGAGATTCTGTGTAACGCAAAGGCCTATGCAGAACATTGTAATGATTAAGAATGTGAGCATAAACTTTAGACTCATCAAGTCTAACTCCTGTTTCCACTCCTTACTAGTCAGTTGGTAAATACGACCTAAACACCTTGAGTCTCCGTTGTCTTACACCTTATCAAGTGATTTACAAAAGCATGGAAATAAAATAAACCAGGACGGATACAATAAGGGGCAAGCATTCAAATACATGGAAAGTGCTTATTTCAGGGAGAGAGGAGTCCACTCAAAGAACCCACTGCCCTTGAGTTAATCCCAACACATAGTCACCCTCTTGGACAGAGTACCACCGCCCCCTTTGGGTTTCTGAGACCATAAATCTTTACAGAAATAAGCAGCCAGGACAAAAGCCCAGCTGATGAAACATGGGACATTGGCTCATGTGTTGCCACCACTCCCATGTACCCTACACTGTTCACTCTGTCTGGGGTGGTAGTTTCTGAGAGAAAACAGTGGAAGCCCCGGAATTAACACATGGTGCTTTCCAGAACTTCATTAGCTGGGTTCTGCTTCATCTCCTTAGCTCCATTTGGATTCTTTGAAGACTCTACTATCATACTTAAGCCTTGTGTGAAACTTCTAAATAACCCTGGCAGGGATCCATGGGCTGACGACAAGACCGAAGTGCAGCACTCTGGCACGGGAATTTTGATGACGGCATTGCCCCAAATGCCATGGCTCTCAATGAACACTGCAACACACATCCATTCAAGGTATGTGACCCTCTTGTCAAACTTGACAGCAGGCTTATTTCAGCCAGAGATGCATTTGCAAATGAACAGAGACTCGGATCACTTTGGTTTTAGAAATTGTTTTTGCTCTATAGCAGAGAAATAAAATGATTTATGAGTTTGTCAGGCAATGGATGCTGCCTTTGGGGGAGGGGGCGGGAAACAGGGGAACAACAGAAAAAAAAAACCCCTCCCTATCCAGAGTGTCATGAATTGCAAATGAGCCAATGGGTGATGTATATGTGTGTATGTGTGTATGTGTGCCTGGCCGCTTTCTTCTTTGCCTCTGTGGTTTGGAAGCTAACTTCACTGTGTGCCTTCAATGATTCTGCAAGCAAATTGTAATTATAATGCTGAACAGTCATCTCCAAGACAAACCAAATCTGGGTTCCATTAAAGTCAGTGAATAGTTAAACACGACTTAAAAAAAAAAAATCTCAACCATAATAAAAAACAGATACCCCATTGGATTTGATGGTTCAGAAATCAGAAGAGTCCACATGGTCCCTTCTATGCTTTCCTGGAAACAGACTCTGCTGGTGTCTTAGGCGTATCAGCAGGAGGTCAGCTGAATTTATGGCTTGTCCGGTTCTCTGTGGTTTGGGCAGCAGCTGCCAGGAAGTCCCAGACTGGTAATAGCTTTCCTCCCGGAGAGTCGAAGCCTGCCTGCCAGCGAGTATGCAGCTCCCTTGGGGTGTCATTTTGAGATGTTAGATGGAGTCACAGAAATAAGACCTAGACCTTCCATCAGACAAGAGGCCAAGGAACGATGCTTCTCAGGGGTAGCTTCGAAAGGGAGAAGTGGTGTGAGTCTTTTTGGTCATCACTTTGCAAGAATCATCCTGATGATACATTTTTGTAAAACTTTCTTTGAAATGAAATCTTCCTGTATAATTCAGAAGTCATTTTATCCCGGTACACTAAGTGTATACATATTGGGAATGCATTTTAATGGTAACTCTTAAAAGTAACTCTGTAGAAAGGTTGTAGATGACGAGGACAAGAAATGTTGCAACACCCACCTACAAGTATTCACCACTTACACACGCTCTAGCTTGCGTGAAATAGATGCATTCTATTAAATATTTTGCACGAATTCTGAAAATTACAAATAGATTTAAAATTACAGTTAAAAAGACCATACTTGTTCTGTCCCCTGAGGTCGGGGTAAGTCAGACTCAACTCAATGACATTGGGCTTCGTTTGGGGGTTATTTACTGTATTGGTGGAATACTTTAAAAGACAAAAATATGTATTCATCATAAAAGCAAGGTCTACCTTTGAGTCCTATGAAGACCATCTTGACAGTGAATCTTTTCTGGTATTCAACAAAACTTCCTGTACCTGCATTGTTTAAAAGAAGTTGCTGACTCAACTCACTGAAAGTATCACACATTCCTGAAGCATATGAAAGAAAAGGAAACTGTAAGCTGAAAACAAATGAAAAAGAACAAAAACCCAAGGCCATCAAGTCAATTGTGAATCTTGCCAACTCGACAAAGGGTTCCTTGGACTCTAGATCTTTAAGGGATCAAAGAGCATCATCTCTTCTCTACTGAGCAGCTGGTAGGTCTGAACTGTGACACTCTTCCACAGCTTCACCAAAGCTCTTTATCTGCTTTGAAATTTTGCTTTTTATATGTAGATTTTGAATACAACTGGATATGATTTTACGCTTGGCCAATTTTTATGCAAATACATGTGTTTCAGCACATTAATGTAGTAGTCCATTATATTACATCTGAGCCACAGTGCATCATTACATGTATATACCAAAATCTCTTATCAGACTCTTTTTGGTTTCTGTGGATTGTTTATCCCAAAACCTATATTAAAGAGCTCTGGTAGGACTGTGAGCTAGGTGTTCAGTTGTTAATTTCAAGGTCAGGAGTTCAAACCCACCATTCACTCTAAAGGAGAAAGATGATATTCCCTTAAATATTTAGTCTGAGAAACCCTGCGTAAGGACCCTGTGAGCCAGAATTGACTCATTGGCCCCGTTTTTGTGTTTGTTTCTTTTTTATTTAAAACTATATTACCTTTCCTTAATTAAAAATTGATGATCAAGGAATTCAGCCTTCAGTATGGATTATAACTCAATGTACAGAAGAACAAAATTCTCACAACTGAAACAATAGGTGACATCATGATACATAGAGAAAAGATTGAAGTTTTCAAGGATTTTGTGTTGCTTGGAACTGTAATCAATTTTCATAGATGCAACAGTCAAGAGATCAAAAGACAAGTAGCACTAGGTAAGTCTGCCACACAAGACCTCTTCAGAGTATTGAAAATCAAAGGTATTATTTTGAGAATTATGGGACACCTGACCCAAGTCATGGTGTTTTCAATGGCCTCAGCTCCATGTGGAATTTGGACAGTGATTAACTAAGAAGGAAGACAAATGGGTACATTTAAATTGTGGTGCTGGAGAGGAATAATGAAAGTATGATGGACTACTAAAAGGATGGACTGATCTGTATTGGAAGAAGTAAGGCCAGGTGTTCCTTAGAAGCAAGGATGGCAAGAGTGTGTTTAATGTGCTTTGGACAAGTTAACAGCAGGGACTAGTCCCCGGAGAAGGACACCATGTTTGGGAAAGTAGAGGGGCAGATAACAAGAGGATTGGATTGGAATCCACTCTTCGGCAGTGGACTTGTTTTTTGTGGGAGGGGTCTCTATCAATTGGATAAGTACCTTTATATTTCTAAATCGCTGGGACATAAGCAGTAGGTATTTTATGAGTATTGGTTGGGAATTAGTGAACATATGAATTTGTCTTAGCTACAGTTTCTTATGGTGGTTTCAACACTGAATCATTTCTCTTCTCTGAGACCATGATGGTGAGAAACATAGGTTCTTTTCCTCCACATCATGAAACTAACTTGGCCTTCTTTTACCTGAAAGTCAGGTTTCTGCTCCATTAAGAGAATCTTCTTCTAGTGAACTTCTCTGTGGTTTATTTCAGTGTGGATTGAGTTTAGGCAGATATGATAATATGTGTGTGTGCATATGTGTGCATTTGTGTGTATGTGTTTACCTTTGCATTTGGAGATAATAGCTCATCTTCTATGTACTCTTAGATTCCTCAGTTTTGGCCAATGTACAACAGTAAACATATCTCCTCTTGAATTATATCTACATTTGAAGCATTGAATGGGATCTCAGTTGGGTTTTGCAGCTAATGTAGAAAGTGCTTTCTCATAAACAATACCAGAGTTCCAATTTGGGGTGGTGGCTGGTGCTGAACATTTCAGCTGTCAAGAAGGTCGGGCTCAACATTAGTCAAGGCATGTCAGACTCATAAACTATGGTTCATTCTGTATCACTGAGCCTACCAAGTACCCTCTACACTCCCTACATCCTGTGCCTGACAGTGCACTACAGGGATGTTAGCTATTGACCAATCATTAGGACGTATTATGATGAGATGTATATAAAAGTAAGGGTAACAGATGAGAGAGTTGCTGAGTAAGGTTTAATAAAACCTAACATGGAAAGAATAGAATTCATCGGGCTAATAAGGAGGTAAATCATTTTCCAGAATGATGAAAAGTGATATGGTCATCACCACAGTTTCGGAAGACCCCCAGAGTTTGGTCTCATGCATTTGCTTGCCACTGAAGCAAGACTGCTTGTTAAACTCTAGTGAACAGGAGAGGACTCTGAAGCAGATGGTGGAGGAAGAAGTCAGCAGGAAGGGGTGGAGACCTAGAGAATCAGGCCAAGTAACAGTCTTCCCTCCTTCGCTCTACCGGCTGCTGAATAAAATACGATGGAGTGCTCTAAGATGAATTCAACCTAAGTATTTGAGAATAATGATTAGAAACCAGTCCTTATCACTCTATACTATTAGAAAGGTGACAAACCGGAATCGTGAAATAAGTTGATTTGTTAAGTTGCTTCCAGGTGATCAGCTCTATTGAAAAAAACCATTTGACTTCAAGGCCTACTTTATTGTGATTGAGAGAGCATCTTAAAAGGTCAGGACAGGATAATCTTAGGTTCAGGCAGTCCTGATGCTGTTCAGCAGGGATCCTGAAATTGCCATTAATCTTGCGATTACCTTCCTGAAGGGTCTCTAAGCCTAGTTTAGTGTCAGTCCCTAGCCCCTCTCTGGTTCTTTCCTTCTTTGACACGTGCCCTCCCCTGTGATCATTATCTGATATTACTACATACATAGAGGTACTGGTTACCTGAGCTAGGTTCAGTCCCTCGCTGCACACAAGTGGGACCCTGAACACAAAAACTGGGAATTGACGTCGCCCAGGTCACAGTCCGGGCGGTCTTCGTCCTCCCAGCTCTATGTGCTGTCTCTTCGTGCCCGGTCTGTTTCGGGAGAGCGACCCTCTGGTCATCACTATCCCTTTCTCCGAGATGCTGCAACATGGTCGGAGAGACTTTAATATCTTGCCCAGGATTGCACATTAAATAAATGTTAAATGGAACCATTTGATAGATTGAAGAATGATTAATTTCACCTTTTTATCAGTTAAAAAATGTTTTCCTCCTGTTATGTCATATTATACAATTATATGATGCTATAAAACCCAGGGGAAAACTAGCAGAATAGATCGCTAAGTGCTGACAATCATTCCGATTGCTTTGGAGAAACTCCTTTCTCACCTTTCTGGAGGGGTCCCGAGATATCTAAGAGGATGCATTTTGACACATCTCTAAATATCTGAAACAATGATTTAGAGAAAGCTTTCTCCCCCAAGGAAACAGTCACAACTTTATGGGAAATCCTGTCTTGTGCAATTCTTCAAGGAGTTTTATGTGGATAAATGGCATATTTGATGCTGGAGCATCTCTAGGGAAGAGTGGAGAATTTGAATTACTCCAATAACTTATGCTGTCTGAACTACATCCAGGCTCTGATTCTTCCCACAGCTGGGGAGATTTGTCACATGTTTATGCTATATTGATAGTAGCTGGACTGAAATAATTCAGAGGCAAGCAATATGTTTACTTCACTAGTTGGCCTGCCTTGGAGTAGAACAGGTTTGAATTAGACGTTAAGCGGATGGAGTAAATGGGATGGGTGACTTGGAGGCAGACGGCAGGGCCATGGAGAATCTGCCTGTAAGATGACATGGTCATCGGTGAGCAGAGGCTGGTGTCACCAATACATACTCTGCTGTGATGGATGATTTCACACTCTGTCTCACCAAGAATGAGTCCCAATTTCATTGAACTTCAGCCCTCTCCCAGTCAAATGGAAGGAGACTAGGACTTCACCCAGTTTATAACTTGCAGACAGACTGTAGAATTCCTCAGACCCAATGCTTTGGCTCAAGCATCTGTACAGGTTGAGTGAGGGAAGGAATCAGGTGCAAGGACGAGCTACAAAGAATCAGAGTGGGGAGGGCAAGGTGGGAGGGATGCAATAAGATCTAATATAGCATGCATTTGCCGGATATGCACATCGTTCTCCTGGTTCAGGCAGCCAGATACCATTCCCTACCTAATCCCAATGCCATAGCTGCTTTTGCTTTGCAAACCCAGCCTTGATTCTATTGAGGTGGCCCTATGTACAGACCCAGCTAATGTGTCATGGTTAAGGTGAGGCATTCACAACAGCGATTTATTCAGAAGTGGGCCTGTGACTGAATTCTGCTTAATTAAGAGAGAAGGAGACATCACTGGGGAGTGTTGTGGAAGTAACCCCTCTCGCCCCGCCTCCACCCCCACCCCCACTGACCACCTCCTAACACAGAGGCAGAGAGAGAGAGAGAAAGAGAAAGGAAAAAACTCCTTTGGTTGTCTCTTCTTTACCCTTGTTTCCTATGTCAGAGATTCGTTTCCAGTAACAGGTGCTCAGCGCTACCGCAGCCATTTTGTGTTTCTGAGGGGAGATGCTGCCCAGAAACGGGAGCCTGGAGAACCGATGGATGGAAGGAAACAGAGTGCTTGAAGGCTTTTATAAGCTGCCCATCACACCAGGATCCTCACCCCTTTCCTCAGCACGCCGGCCCAGCAGCACATGGTCTTCTAGTTGTAACTCTGGGGGAGATTTCTGTTTAAAGATACACTTGCAGATGATGGCTGAAACTTTGACAAATAATGTACTCATTAACGAGACGGTACAGGGCTCAAAGGCAGGGATTGCTAACTCATTCAGGCGATCTCCTCGCCGAGGCTTAAGGGGTCCGCAGCAGCTGAGTGATGACTTCACACATACATTGTTGTGCACTGCCATCCACTCAGCCCCCAAGCGCCCTGTGCACAGCAGAACAGTCCCTGCTTGGTCCAGTGCCAGGCTCACTGACCAGTGGCAAATGAACTGACTGTGATTCATAGGACTTTCACTGTTGGCGGTTTGGAAATAGATTGCCAGACCTTTCCCCCTAGGTTCTTTCAGTCTGGAAGCTTTCCCCAAACCTGTTCAACATCATACCAAACTCCCTGCCACAGAGTTGATTCTAACTCATAGCAGCATACGAAGACAGAGTAAAATGGCTCCTGTGGGTTTCTGAGATATCTCAAGAGGAGGGAAAAGCCTAACCCTAACCACTACACAGTCACAGTTCCTTGAAAACGTCTTAGACATTAGACTTAGAAGTTCCTTCAACTTCTTAGCACCACAGAAATCTCCAGTTACAGATGGTTATGCACAAGAGGCATTGACCAGGAACTGAACGCAGGTAACCCTTAGGAACTACCAAGTTCCCCTGAATCATATGCGTCTATCTCCATAGATAGATCAATTGCAGGACAAAGTGTGTGGTGAGTGTGAGTAACCCTAAAAATATTAAGAAAGAAAACCAGTAAGTGTTAATAACCTACTACAGGCCAGCCCTTGGTCTAGTGGGTTATCCAACCCAGTGGGGACCAAGGACCGAATGTGCAAGCAGTCTACCTAGGGCGCAGGCAGAGGGATGAATGGCCTCTTGGAAAACTAAAGGTAACCCCAAAATGGGTGAGAAAGGTGGTCTGCTCTTGATTACCACCATGAGCTAATTCTGAACACAGCCTGTGACCAGATACTCTTCCCTTAAAAAATATTTTGCCAGTCTAAGTTTACCGCAATTGTAGCAACTATTGAGTTTCAGTCATATTCATCTAAGGCTTAAATTAGCACATTTTTTACTACCCATCCTTTAAAAAACCTTGTATTTTACACAGAATTTCCAGTTATGTAGTCAGCCCCCAAATACACATAGACCCAGCTAAAGGGATCCCAGGGGACAGCCAGGGACAGTCCAGCTTGCTTCAAGTGAACTTCACGGCCCGCCTCTGGGGTCTAGCTTACCTTTGCATTGAAGCAGGTGACACTGAGGAAACCCAATAGCAATGTGACTGGGACATTAGAAGCACCACATTTACTGTTATTTTACTTTTGATATTCTATAGGAGCACTTGGAGGTTTAATTTGCATTTAACATTTAAGACAGAGAAACTGTCAAATGATAGATTTTTGCTTAGTCGGTGTGAGTTTTAGTTCACACATAGCATGCTTTTGTGAAATGGATTTATCACGAATAATGTTTTGAATGAGGCTAATCAGACACCAAAATCCTTCAATGAGAACAATCAGAATCAACGTGATCAATATACAGTGAAATAGCACCCTTCAAAACAAATCCTAGAAGTTCAGTACATAGAAACTCCCTAAAAAAAGAAAATCCCTGTAAAGGAGGGTTTGTTTTTTTGTTTTTTAAATAGGAAAAATCGTGAACTTGCGAAACAAAAAGCCAGGAGAAACAATAAAAGAAGTTGGCCTTTAAATGTATATATTAAATATATCCATGTTAAATGTATTAATATATATTAAATTCATATAGATGAGTTTTTATTGTGAATGTAATGAGTGAGTTGAATTTCAGACCATCAACTCTATCTTCAATAAGTCCAACAACTCATGAAATACTCCCCCCCGGATTTATCTCTGCCTTCTCATGGAGCTGCATCCTCTTTGTCATCAACATCAATACCGTCAACCTTCTCATCCAATGCTTCTTCCTTCCTCCCTTGGGAATGTCCAAAGTCTTCTCCCTTTTTGTCCTTGTAGTAGTGGTCACCTGCAATAGTTGTCCTTTTGTGATTGACTAACCTCATTGAGACTCTGGGTCCACCCATGTCACACAGGAGGTGTTTCATCATTGACTTTTTGTGATGCACAGTATCCCATTGAGTATATGTGCCGACGTTTCTTGATCTATTCTTCTACCGATGGGTATTAGGGCTGTTTCCAACTTCTTGCTATTGTGAATAAGGCGTCAATGGACATGGGAGTGCATATTTCTGTTCATGTTGCAGTGCTTTCTTCTTTAGAGCATATACCCCACAGAGCTATTACTGGATTGTATGGAATTTCCATTCATGTAGTGCCGGATTGCTTTCCACGATGTTTGTATCTCTGTCCCGAGCCACCAGCAGAAGATCAATTTTGACAAAGTCCTCGACAAATTTGCAGAAGACAGAAAAGCAGAAACTGTAATAATATTTCATAAGCATAGCTATTAATGTGTTCTTTTTTCCTCCTCAAAGAAATATATTAGTGTAATTAGAAAGTATTAATCCTTTCATTTTCTTTTTATATGCTCTGCACACATTTATAAAATTTTTTACTGGACATGATTATATATGAAGTTCACAGAAAAATTTTATTGTCTTAATTTCTTGTTTTACCACCATTAATACTCCTTCTTTTCATGATTATCACTGAAAAGTGTTTTGTCACTTAAAGGAAAAGGATGTTCAAACTTATAGACATCCACGTGTCAAATGTGCTAAGGATATCACAATCTGTAACTGTGTGATGTAAGTGTTATGAACCAGAAAGCCAAACCTCCGCCAAGTGAGGACCCACATTTAGGAACCGTCACCGAAGCCCCACACATGCTAGGTTTCAGGATGTTCTTCTTGAAGATTCAGAAGAATAGTTGTCAGTCTTAGAACTCACCAAGCTCACCAGTTTTGCCCAGTAAGTTCAGCACTGGGTAAAGTCAACCTGGCGCTTAGATAGAACTCTGTGGTTGACTGCATGTGTATTCATAAAATTTATTTGAATGTATGTCAACCCCCTTCTAAAGCCTTTACCCAGACTCCTTTGCCTTGCCCACTAAAGAATAAATATCAACCGTGAAACAGTCTATTTATGTAAGCAAAAACATTATCTAATTCCCATTTATTATGATTCATACATATACAATGTACTTGATTATACTTTTTGGTAATGTTATATTTCTAGTAAAGTTTATTAAAAACAGAACTTGTTGAGAGATGCAAAGGGAATCATTGTGGAAATTCACAATAAACCCCAAACTCCCAGCCTCATTCTCCTAGTTAATGTCTTTCTTTGAGATATACACAGGAAAGCCATATGGGCCCCCTTCTCAGTTGTGTTATCCTATATTCTGTTTCCATGGGAATACATACTAAGGAGATGAAATCATAGAGTACTCTAGGAGGTGCTAATAACTCAATGGGGCCTAATAACCTGATGAAAATATCTGCATTCACATAAAATATGGCAAAGGAGAAGAATGGAAATGTATTTGGAGGAAGGGGGAAGGGCATGGAACACCACAGACATGGCAGATAGTTGATGGATGCTATGCTGGCTTGATGCTGTATTTTTTAACCGCAAATAACATGAAATATTAGAATGTAACTAAATCCAAGTCGGTTAGGTCAGGTTCAGTCCTTACCTGTTAGTGGTCAAGTTTTGCTCTTTCTTTTAATCCCTCTCCATCTCTCCTGGAACATTCTAACTCAGTGAATTGTTTTTTGCTATCATGTTACCTTATTGTCATTTTTCTCTACCTAATCAGCCTTTGATCTACCAATTATTAGGGCCATTAGTACCAACACATTTATGAGATCATTCCATCTATATTTCAGAACAAGCTTGTCTTGGAAAAATTCCTTCTTTTCTATTTTCCTACTGAGGAAACTGAGGTTCCAAGAGGTCCCCACAGATGGTAAGCAGGATGTAGAATGGAACTCAGGTCCCTCTGAAGTCAAATTCCATCCTTTCTCCATTGTATCATGCTGCCTCATGGATGGCCCTGGTTCAGAGATTCCGGATACCCTGATTTCACAGCTGTCAGTTTATAGGGGTCCCAGTTTTATAGGTACAATAGAAATTCTGCCTTAACCCCACCCCATCCCAGCACAATTCCTCCATGAGTAAGAAGGTATACATGGTGTTAACTTGATTTGAGGAAATTGCCAACTTTATTTTGACTAAAAGATAGAAAGTTCAGAATGTATGCACCCAAAGAGAAGATGGAAGAAAGGAGTCCCACAGTACACGTGCCTGAAAATGTTCCTCTCTGAACCCCACAAACATCTCAATCTATGAAGAGACCGAGACTAAGGCACCAGTTGAGGGGGCTCTTTTCATGGAGGTCTCTGATACATGGGGTAAGCATTGTGTTGACCAAGGTGGAAAATGTGATCCAGACTGTGCGAATGGACATTGCTCCTGAGCTGCAAGGAAAATGATATGGTTTTGGAAATTAGTTCGAGTAAGTTACTGTCAATAACAAATACACCTCAAAAATATGTAATGTCTCAAGAATGATGAAGTGTTCCTTGTGTTTGTTTACTTTTGTACTTTAAAAATATGGGTGTATGGATGTGTGGGTATGCATAAACATGTGTGCTTGTGTACACAAACAGAAATCATCTGAATCAATTTTACGTCAGCCGGTCAGGATTGCTCACAAGTCATCCAAAAATTCAGCTCTGTCCCCTTCAACACATGACTTTTAAGGTAATCTCAAGTACTGACATGAAGCCAGAGGATGCAACGTGTGTGAAATATCATGCATAGGGGTTCTGTTAGGGGTTCCATTGACCAGATGTGACCTGCCTTCTAAGCACTCTGCAAGAATACAGATCTCAGGCTCTGTGCAGGAGCAGATTCAGGAGCATCGAATGGATTTATAGTAGCCTTCTCAAAGAAGATTCCTGTCCCCCCAGTGGAAAAAGCATTCCCTTTCTGTGGCTTCAGGATCAGAAGAAAGGCTGGGGGCTGTGGACTCTGCTGTTAAGGGGCCACAGAAAAAGGTTGGCCTATACCCTCAGGTAGCCGACATGTCAGTTGAAAGCGAACAAGAAAGGAGATAGGGTAAAATAGGTAGCACAAGAACCAGGAACACCAAAAGTAATCATCAGTTAATTTGAAGAGTAAGAGAGTAAAGCCCCAAATAAAAAGAAAATAAACAGTCCTATTCGATTCTACTCTATGTAAAGTTAACTGGGGAAAAAAATCTAAAACTCACAGCCATGCAGTCAGTTCTGACTCAGAGTGACTCATTAGAACAGGGCAGAGCTGCCCCAGGGCATTTTTGAGACAGTAACTTTCTATAGAAGTTAAAAGCCTCACCTTTCTTCTGATAACTGAGAAAAGCAGGTTATAAAAGAATATATGCCATTGATATGCATAATTATATTTGCCAACCCAATAAGCCAATTAGAGTTATCACATGTTATATGGGTGGCATATAGAGCCTGCACTTTTCAGTTCACCACACATTATGCGTTCCTCTCCTTGTCAGTAGAACCTGCCCATGTTTCTACTATTAAAGACCTTAACATTAAGTAGATATCGGAATGTTTGTGAGAATCCTTCATAAATGAGACCTTGGTACGTTTCTTTTCTATCTTTATCTTTTTTTTCCCTTCTTGTAAATAAATTCACAATATTATTGTCCATATATAGTTAATCATTTATCTAATTATTATAACAGAAGACATCCTAGACAAAGAACAACTGATTCTTTGTACGTCCTTCATGCCCGAGACTTGCATTCATACTCTCGTAGAAAGCCCATTTAGAGGCTTGAAATGTATTCCCAATGTTCTCATCGGAAAATTATACCCAAATCGATTCACTTTGTAGTATTTGAATGCTCAATACCCATAGTACCAACACTAGAGAGTTTTACAATTTTTAAAATATTTTTCAAACTAATAAGCAGAAAAATCATTATGATCCTGATCTTGATTTCTTTCTTGGATTAGTAATAGAGTTTACAGCATCTCTTCAATCATTCATTTGTTGGATTTAAATGTGTCTTGCCTTTATTGGATGTAAATATAGGTCATTCAACATCCTTTTCAATTATATAACCTTTTCAGAATCTTGACTATGCTAGTATTTTGGAGATAAACTTAAAAATTTTTAAATACATAGTTTATGGAGATTGTGTTAAAAACATGGGTTTGCCTAGAGCATAACACCAATGACAGTCTATCTGTCACAGAGCAAGAGGTTCCCTTCTTTGATTTCTATCCATTCTATAATTACAATGGAGTGTTGTACATATATGCACATGCACTCTATTCTATTACATTCTATTAATTATATATTACAACTTGTCATGATATATTATACCATATTTCATTAATACATCAATACATTATTATTATATACCTATGTACTATATAGTTATATAAAATATTGTATAACAGAAATATATTTACATACTGGTAAATATATAAAATACATTAATATATCATATAAGTTGTGAGGCTTTATGTCTTTAGTTTTGTCCTAAATATTTTCTCTATGTAGCACTGTTTTATTTGGGAATAGTCCCCATTTGTATTTCCTGCCTGCCTGATCCTTCCTACTAGAGAAGACCATTTTGAATTGTGCATCTTTCTTTTTTAACCAGTTACTTTATCCGTTCTCTTTTTGAACCTAACCATTTTTAGTTGGCTTCTTGGATTTTTTAGGAAATTAGAAATTTACTCAAATTTGAACCTTTTTTCTGTGTGTATCTCTCATTTCATTTCCTTGTCTATTGAAAGGACTGCCAAAGGGACAGACAATTTTGTCTTGGAAGCAAGGGTGGCAAAACTTTCTCTTACATACTGTGGACATACTGCCAGGAGAGACCACTGCCTAGAGCAGGACACCATGCGTGGGAAAGCAGAGGGTCAGCGACAAAGAAGCAGGTCCTTAACAGAAGGCCCTGGCACAGTGGTTACAACGGGCTCAAGAACAGAAATGATTGTGAGCATGGTACAGGACGTGCAGCGTTTCCTTCTGTGGTGCATAGTGTTGCTGTAGTGTGGAACCACCACCATGGAATCCCAAAAACCACAGCTTTTCCAAAACCATGGGTGACAGTGGTGGTAATGCACACTCTCAGCTGTCTGTCTTTAATGAAAATGGCCTTATGTGTGAATGAACATTTGCATGGCTGTGAAAATGTATATGCATATGCATGTTTATCATAATAAGTAAACAGCATCCTATATCTGTTATTCCTTTATTACTAAAAATTTTAAGTACATTTTTAATATTTTTTAGGAAATAATTTCTGCAGTTGGACTTTGCATTTACAGTACTTTGCAAGCAAACACAAGGAAATAACTTTAGTTACATTGTATTAATTCCCTGTTACAGGGAAGGGGTAGTCAATCTCTCTTTCATTCTCTAGTAATCTCAAAATTAGCCATGCTACAATAAAAATGGCTTCAATATACATTTTAAAAATGATGACATACAAACTCTTTAGGGAGGGCAAAATGATTGCCATGAAATTGTACAAGATCAAGTGATTGTGTGGAAAACCTCAAACCTCATTGCCCAAGGCTTTTATATGATGAAACCAAGACACTAAAGAGCCCAAAGGCAGGTAAAATCAGGTGTGGGGTTGCTTCATACCTCACAAGGAAGGCAAACAATAGCTTCAAAAAGCTGAGTTTCTTTATTTACAGGATCTTTGAGGAATGAAGAAGGTGATATTTAACAGCCCTTCCTGAGGCCAGAATGAGTTCACTAGAAGCAGATGGCTCCAGGTTGTTGTCAGGAAGGTCTGAAGTTTGGGGTGAGGGAGGTTTCCTTGTGTTCGGGCCTGAGTGGCTTGGTAAGACCCACTTACCCGGTGTTGAGGAAAGAGAGAGTTCTCTTTTCTCCTGGAAACCATCCTGAATTCTGCCTCTCCTTCCATTCCGACTCTATGGCTCTTTGGCATGTCCTTTTCTAGTTATGCATGTTTTTTCTGATAGGAAATAAGGCCATAATATGTAAAGTTCATATCTAATGCACCGTTTGTTTCATCTCTCTGCACACCCTGCAGCATCCAACACCCTGCGGACATGTAGCTAGCACTTTTGACTAGCTGCATAAGCCAAATTCTTAGCCTTTCACAGCATCACTAATGATAACAGTGAGAGTGGTAACAATGGTTAATTTTTGTGATGGGCCCATGATGTGCCAAGAATGTGATTGACATGATCCCTTTAATCCTTCCAGCTTGATGTCATTCTCCTCTCTCAGGACATGAAGACTCAAGGCGCTGAGACTCACCCAACTTTCCAAGGCTCACGTAAGAGGCCGGAAGGCCTCCTGACATCAAAGACCAGACTCCTTCTCAAGATGCCAAGCTGTCAGGTGCCAGTGGTAGTTCCAGCCCACATACATGAACTGCTTAGTGTTCCTACTCTATAAAGATCACTTTAAGTCATTTTAGGGAGAAATAATATATATATTCAAATGTGAGTGGGATTTCCCATTGGTTTTGACACTAGAGAAAATGTATTGCCAAGCGCTAAACAAACATTGAACATCTCTTTTATGAGTTAATGGATTAAGTTAGATTTCAGTGGCATTTCTACATCATACACAGCATATGCAGGCTGATGTCTCTTTCCAAAGTGTCAGAACAGTTGGTGTGGATCACAGACACTGCCAACTGGCTGGAATGTTCCAGAAGAATGTTCCACACAGAGTTTGTATGTGAGACTGGTGCTTATCCCAAAATATTTGC
>NW_022111310.1:12193780-12195799 GCF_000313985.2 Echinops telfairi
GGTGATTTATGTATAACAGGACAAAACATCATCCCATCGTCCCAACCTGCACTCTGTCTCTAGTGAGGCCATTGCCATGGTGACTGTCCACCCCAGCCTGTGCGACACTGGATCTGTTTACTTGCTACAATTCAAAAAGCCTTAGAAAGGCCTTTTGAAAGTGCAAAGAGTGAGAGGAAACCAAACAACCAGGAAGCCTTTGGACTAGCTCTGGAAGGTAGTGTGTACGTGCCCAGAGTAGGGGACAACGTGGGAATGATCCTTTAGTCACGGTGTGTGGTGGTCACCGTCCCACCAGGCTGGGGCAATACTAAATTCCTGCCATCAACGTAAGGCCCACAAGTTCAGAGGGAAAAAAAAGAAGAATTTTGACTTTAAGAAAGAGTTTGGTTTTCTGGTATCTTTTATTCGCCTATGAAATTGAATAAGAAGACTTTAGTTGCAAAATATATTTATAGTTAACTAAATTGGTTACTAATGCTCTCTTTATTAAAAACCAGAGTGTACAACCTGGGGGGGTTGGGGCTTAAGTTGGGATTTCGTTTTGTTTTTTTTTTAATCAAGTGACAGATACATTGCAAACCTACATTAAAAAAAGGTATTGCTACTAGGGTTTCAGTACATACATGCCTAGGTTTATTCTAAAATAAACGTTTAAACCGAGATCAGTGGATGGCTAGAGACAAATTCCCTTGACTATACAAGATCCAGTAAAAATGGTGACTTCCCAGGGGATTTGCTCCATCAGCTAAATTCAAGGCAGAGAGGCCAGCCCGGAAGCTTTGGCAATTGTTTTGGGGAGCGACTACAACAGGGTAACCTTGACAGATTTTCTCAAAGGACTCAGAATGATCAGGCCCCTATTCGGAAGAACCGATAAGGAAATGGCAAGTTGCAGTAATGAGGAAAGGGCCAGGAAATTTGTGCTGAGGAATCCCACCCCACCCCCTGCCACCCCAATGCCGCCGTTCATTCTTCGAGGGTAGCACGTGTTATCCTACAATAATTTCACTGGGAAACCGTCTCCCCTTCACTCTACTTCCCTGATGTTTGCCTCACGAGAAGTGGTTTTGTTCCCCGCACTCAAAGAACATTCCAAAGGAGCATGATGGGCCCCAACTGCTGCTTTGATGTGGTGTCATCTACAGAGTGCAGTTGCTGTTGGAAGTTGTCAGAGACAGAAATGGCAAATCTGACAGGTATAGACTCGGATGGAAATACATTGAGGAGAGAAATCAATTCTATCCACAATTTTGTATTCATTTTGTCCAATAGTGGTTTCTATGACTTTGCAACGGTACTTTTTGATTCATCCATGTGTATAGGGGAAAAAACTACACCTTTTTTGGACTTCTTCCTCTGCCACCGCTCTAAACACACAGTCCTGGGCAGGAACACAGGCATTCCAGTTCACTAGCCAGAGATGAACGTGACCACGAGGCAGCCCGACCTTGGAGAACTCTAAATGAATACAGGCACCACGATCTAACTAGAGAGACAACCGTGAGACGTCTCAGCGCCAAACCACAAAGAGTTTACAACCGAGAAAAGTTCGCGGTCCCTCTGGTTTTCACGACTGAGAGGAGGAAGGAAACCCACGGTCAAATGCCCTGGAATTTAGTGAAGGAAGTTGTATGATGTGCACCGAGCAACTTGCAGGTTTCATATATTTATTTATTTATTCTTTCTCCAGATTTTCTTTTGAAGTAATTGGAAAACAGTGGCCGATGTTGGCTGAGTTCTGAAAGACATGCTTTATGCTAATTTCCTAAAGATGCCTTTTCACTTTAGCTAAAACCTGTGTAGCACTGTTTCTCTCAGTCCCACCTAGCAACGAAGGATCTCTAGGTTAACCCTTTCCTCCTTTTATGTCCTTCCACGAGTACACAGACTCATCTTTCTCCTGGGAGGGGCTGATGGGTTTGCCCTGCCGATTTTTCAGTTAGGACCCAAGCTTAGCCCACAGAGCAATCAGGGCTCCCTGATCATGGGACCTTTAAATTATCCCAAATTAATAGA
>NW_022111310.1:12200541-12201859 GCF_000313985.2 Echinops telfairi
CCTCAAATAAAATGATTAAAACTAAATAAATTTAAAAAATAATAATAATTTTTTAAATGAAGTAGTTTTTCTCAAGTGAAGCAGTGCTTCCAGGTATGAACAAACTCATTATAGATCATCCTTGAAATGATGGCCAAATTAAATACAAAATTGTTTTAAGGTTTCAAGACAAGCCATGCAAATATTACTTCAAGATAAGATTTATAGTAAAGCACAGAGAAACACCGAGTAGTAGATTTCCTAATATCAATATGGTTCCTTTGGAGTCTTAGGATGTAAAGCTCTGATGTATAGTGGATGTCATAGAGATTCAGGGTCAAAGATCAGTGTTGGAAGAACATAAAACAAGCATAATATAAGCCTATTATATCTGTCTTTGTTCAACATTAAGATTCCCACAACAAAAAGCTATTCATTGGACTATATTTCACCATTCATTATAGAGCAACCAAAACATATATGTCTATCTCTAGTTAAACTGTTATATTGTTTTTATTGTGTGTTATCCAATCAATCCCAACTTATAGCAACCCTATCATTGAGCAGTCTGTGCCCATGAGCCATTCCACAAGAGAACGATGAGGCGATGGGCTGTAGTGAAGAGTTAAAGCCGGGGAAAGATGTGGAGCTGTCCTGAATCTTCGTATAGAGTCTCTATGAGGCGGCAGCTGCGGATATTTGGGTCACAGGACAGAGTAAATCTGCTCCATGAGATCTCCTAGGCTGCCATATTTGCAGCAACAGTTCAGCAGGACTTTCTGCCCTTACCGTGGCTGGTGGTTTGAATTGCTGACTTTCTGGTTACCAGCCAGGAAGTAATGAACTATTGGGCCACCAGGGCTCTTTTAAATGAGAAAAGCCCTGGTGGCCCAACTGGTTGCTTTTGAGCTGTTCACCACATGGTCAGCAGTTTGAAACCCCCACAGGAGAGAGAGGAAAGGGGCTTTCTATTCCCTTAAAGATTTACAGACTTGGGAACCCACAGGGGGAAGTTCTACTACTCGGTCCCACAGGTCTCCGTGCATTGGAGCGGACTCAATAGCAGTGAGTTTGGTATTAGAGTTTGAGTCTTCTATTCTGTAGTTGATAATGTTTGTTGTTGTTTTTTTTTAAAAAGAAAGGAATCAATCATGGAAGTTAGTCTGATAACCAGGTTGAAGAGCAGTCATGGATGTGACAATATGTCCCTTTTCCATTTGGTTGACTGATGTGCAGTCTAGTAGCAACAGCTGTCCTGATATAAGATATTCTTGCTTTGAGTCCGAAACTCAACCTGGGCATGATCTGTGGCTCTGCTACTATTTTGTTAATTTTACAA
>NW_022111310.1:12202347-12204782 GCF_000313985.2 Echinops telfairi
TTTTGATATTTATTCTTCTAATATATGTTAGTTCTTGTTATTTTTAAATTTTGTGATTTTAAGTCTTACTTTGTTCAAAATCTGTCAATATGTAGGTTATAGTCTCTTGGGTGATCTTCCCCTTTGAAGGGAGACAGGAAAGAGGCTTTGTAGGCTGGACCCTGAGGGCTCCGTAGGGTCTGCTCTCTGAGATTCTTGTGGCTCTTGTGTACATGTCTGTTTGTTTAACAAATGCTATTGTTGTTGAAGGGGACCTGGTGGTGGAGTAGTTATACATTGGACTGTGATCAGCGAAGGCAACAGTTCAAAACCACCAGTCCTTGGGAGAAAGTGGGACTTTCTACTTCCATAAAGAGTGACAGTCTTATAAACTCACAGGGACCATTCTAGCCTGTCCTCAAAGGGTCGCTATGATTTGGCACCGACTTCATGGTAGTGAGTTTGGTTTGGGTTTTGTTACTGTTGCTAGGTGCCATCCAGTTGGTTTGGACCGATGAACAACATATGGTAGCAGTGCCTGGTCTAATGTCCTCCCTCATTTATTTGAACCCGCCATAATTCAAATGTATCAGTTCATCTCTTTTCTTCTTCTTCTTCTTCTTGAAAATTTTCTTTTTGTTTCCTTCTTATTGATTGTCCAGCTCCTGCTGGTGACCACAAATGCTATGGCTTGGAGTCAGGCACAGCTTAGTCCTCCGTGAGTCATCGCTGCCGATGGACATGTTACCTAGGTTTGTGCAGCAGTTTTGTCCAATGCACGGTGCCTTTTGATTTCCTGACTGCTGTTTTTAGGAACATAGATTGTGGATCCAAGTAAAAATTAAATTCTTGACAACTTTAATCTTTTCCCGATTTATCATGATGGCTTTGGTGGAGGACCGGTTGTGAGGGTGTTTGTTTTCTTTACATTGAACTGTAATCCATAATGAGTGCTTGTAGTCTTTCATCTTTACCAGTAAGTGCCTCGAGGCCTCTTTACTTTCGCCAGTAAGGCTCTGGCTGCTGCATGTGATAGTTGTGAGGGAGCCTTCCTGCCAACCTGATGCTGTGTTCTTCTTCCGAGAGGCCAGCTTCTCGGGTTTTCCCAGCGTACAGATTGAATTGATTTTGGTGAGAGGATGTAACCTTGATACACACCTTTCTGGACTTTAGACCATTCAGCAATTCTCATTCACTGAAATTTTATCTATGAACCCAAACATTTGAATGGATGGAGTTTTCTATGATATATACTTTTGAATACCTTGGTAAAGTCCACAAAACACAAATCAATATATTTCTGTTTAAATGTTTATCAGGAAGGCGTTTACTTATTTTATCCATTCCCATTGAGCCTAGTAAATCCCCACTCATTTGACCCTATATAGAGTCTTTGAGATTATGTAACTTTCCAGGAACAGAGCACTTCATCTTTCCTTCAAGGAGCACTGGTGAGTTTGAACTGCTAACCTTCCAGTTAGCAGCCACTCTCTCAACCCACAGCACCAAGAGGCCTGCTTGCCTTACTCATAATGCTATCAAAATCTAGAAACTTACTGACACAGTGCTAAAAATGAGGCTGATACTAAAATGTAGTGCCCATAACCTCATGCCAGTGTTGTCTGTTGTCTTAACTTGTGCTAGATTTTGTCATATTCCTTATAGGTCAGCTTTTTCCTACTCAACAATCCCACTCCAAAGTGTCACGCACCTTTCTCATGGAAGACGTATGTCTCTCACTACAGCAATAGTCTTCACACTTTTCACAAGGCATAGCAAGCTCTGTATCCTCAGAAGGACTTAGAATCAATACATCAGTCAGAGTTTGAACCTAATACATCATCAATAAGATGATCATATTTTTCGTTCCCAATTGTTATAAGAATATGTGAGAATAATTTGGGCTTCTTTTTTTCTTTTTCTATTGTTTTAATAAAGAGTTAACTCTTCACTATAGGATTCAGATGCATGGACAAGTATGATACCTGGTCATCTCTAATAAATCTTACACTTTGGAAAATATCTTTTATGAAATAAATATGACAGTGAAGTTCGACAAAATTGCCTCCCATCATTTCTCTTTCAATCAGGAAAAGTTTACTCATTAGCCATATTATGAGACTGGTATATTTTCTGGAAAAAGAATACATATCTTCATACAAAAGTACACATGCGCCCATACGCACACATGAAAAGACCAGGTTCCACATTGTATCCATCAGTCCTGTGGTTCACTTGCGAAAGGAAGGAAGGAAGGAAGGAAGGAAGGAAGGAAGGAAGGAAGGGAGGGTGGATGAGAGGGGGCAGGGAGCAGAGTGAAAGAGCAGGGGAGTGGGTGAGAGGAAAAGGAAGGGGCTAAAGACAGAGAACAAGAGGAGCGAGAAGGAGGGAGAGGACAAATAGTATTATTTAAATCAAAGAACAAAGAAACTCATAGAAGAAAGATAAGAACTCGA
>NW_022111310.1:12205194-12222670 GCF_000313985.2 Echinops telfairi
ATGCAAAAATTAAACTCCACTAACAGTGAAAGCTGTAATAAATCAACCCACCAAGTCTTACATTTCAAAGGTGATTCCATAAATCATGTAGAAACATAGGGCCTTTGTCTTGAAGAAAGTTTCATATATCTGAGAGATCTTTTTGGAATGGAAGGATTTATGTGAAAATGAGCCTTTTAAGAACATATCCACTGCCTAATTATCATAGTCACCTGGAGAAGGTTCATATCTGTGCTTTGAAGGGTCTCTTTTTAAGGTGCTAGTTTGAAAACTACTTTATTTATCATGCTGCATAAATGCAAAGCCATCTCCTGATTTATAAGCGCCAGATTCATGTATAATGTATGTCTTCTTGGCCTTGTGGCAAGAGGCAGGCCTAATTGTTCTTTCCTCCCCCACCCCACCCCCACAAGCCGATGATCCCTACGTGTCCCTGTGTCCCTACTGCTACCATGCCACAGCTTGTAAGAGAAAGCTGAGCCAAATATTCTAACCACCCTTTCTTAGATGCTACATTTACCATTTTTTAATATTATTTCCTTACCACCATTGAGGTTTTCCTTTAAGCTGACCTTTGTCGTAATGACTCAAAATTCACTTATTTGCACCTTAGTTATGATAAGTACTTCTCATATATTTTCTCATTAAATCCTTACAACAACAATGGTCCTTATCATCATACTACAGGAAAAGACATGCAGACTGAGGGAATGGAATGGAACTTGATCAAGATCTTGTGGATTGGAGCTAGGACTCACATTCAAGCAGTTAGATGGCAGTAGCCTACGCTATACTATCTCCTGGCTCTCTAGGAGTATTAAGGGGTGAAAGAAAATTTTAAACCATCACGTACAGACAGGTCCCCACTGTGAACTGTGTATGTGTGTGTATATCTAATTTACTGGTGTGTAAATCTGCTGTATCAGAACTCTTTAAAGTGTTGAAAAGCAAGCAGGTAACTTTGAGGATTACAGTGTGCCCGACATGAACCATGGTCTTTTCCTTTGCCTCATGTGCACATTGACAGGGGGCTGCCCCCAGTTCAGGCCAGATTCAGAAGAGGACAAGGAACAAGGGATATCATTGCTGGTGTCCGATGGATCTTGGTTCAAAGCAGAGAATACCAGAAAAAAAATATTGACTGGAATTTCATTGACTAAGCCAAGGCATTTGACTGTGGATTAGAAGAAACTGTGGGAGCTTTGAGGAGGTGGATTCTGAACTCTTCATGGTGCTCATTCGGGACTCGAACGTGGATCCTGCCGCAGCTGTGCAACCAGCACGAGGGAACAGTGCAGGGTTTGAAGTCAGGACGCTGGGCAAATCTGAGGAGAGCGCATCATCGGGATTGGAGGAAGGCTGATCAATAACCTGTGATACGCAGATGACACACCCTTGCTGGCTGAACGTGAGGAGGACTTGAAGCACTTGCTGATGAGGATCAAGGGTTGTAGCCTTCAATATGGATCACAGCTCAATGTAAGGAAGACCAATCCGCACAACTGGACCATGTGTCTCTCCACTGTCGCTCCAGGGCTTGGGGAATGATAGCCTGGGGACCCAAATCAGACTGGCCCCAGCAGTTTGTTTTTGTTGGGACAACCGTGGACTCGGAATGGGTTTTTTGTTTTTTTATTTTTCTTTAATGTTGGGGGGGGGGGTGTGGGTTGAGAGAAGGCAGACTATTTTGTGACGTATGAAAATGACATGAAATTCAAATGTCAGTTGTGATAAATAAAGTTTTATTGGTCCAGAACCAGGCTCCTTGGTTTTGGTCCTGTCTCTGGCTGCTTTCGTGCTAGAAAAGCAGACTTCAGCCATCCGGACGCGGACCGTCTGGCTTGAAAAGCCCGACATATTTACGCTCTGGCCCTTGATAGGACATAGTTTGCCAACCCCTACTCTGCCCTAGTGCATTGTGCAACTTATTTTAAAGCTCAACTTTGGGGGGTCAAGTTGCTTCTCTTCTTTCCAAATTCACTCAGAGCCTCCTCCTGTCACCCGCGGCCCGCTTTCCTCTCTCTAGGACCTATCACTTTTGAACAATCCCCTTTCAGAAGATGACCACAGTCCGTTGTTTTCTCCTCATGTAGGAACACTGCTACAGCTCCTGAGCGGTCTGCGAAATACAGACCCGGTAGAAAGGATTGGCTTGTTTGCTTCTCACGTGAGTGCATTGATGCAGATGGCTGAAGTGATCCTCGCTGAGATCTCTGCGGTTGCGGGTGGTTCAAAGCCAACACGTACTGGTCGTAGTCATGAAAAATTAAGGAAAGTGGAGGTGACACGGTCCTTGCCATCAGTCAGCTCACCGTGCGGCTCTTGTCTGGACTGCTCCGCGGATGTCTGTCTAATCCCCCGGGAAGGACCTAAACCTCTAGTCTCTAGGGAGTGATGTGGGACTACTGTCAGCACCCTGGTTTACAGAATCACAGAGTCATTATGTCATTCGGCACCCACACCCCAGACAAAGAAAACAAGTGAAAATCTAGGCCCGGAGAAGATGCAGGCACACAGAGGAACAGACTGGAAGGAATCCCTGGACACACTGGCAGACCAGGGGCAGCATCAGCTCCGCATCCAGCCCACGGAGAGTGCTTGTCAGCCTGCCTTGACGGAGTTTTTATCAATTACATTACTTGTCAGCATTTCAACACACATCTCCTAAACCATCCAGCTTCCATCGGGAAATAAGAAGCTTGAAAACACTAGACCCACATTCCACATGGCAGCAATTACCCATGCATGGCAACGATGCGTTGGAGTTAAGGCAGGCACTCCCCAGTCTATCAAAGCTGCCCTTATTGACTATGGCTCTATATGGCGTGTTCTATGCTACTCCTCTGGCCGTGGTGCAGATTTGGATAAAACAGTTGCTGTCAAGTTGATTCCAACTTATGGAGGGTGTCTCAGGGCAGAACCGCGCTCCCTCGGGTTTACAACGGCTAGGATTTTTTCGGAAGTCGGTCATCAGGCCTCTCTCCTACGATGCTGGTGGGTAAACTTGAACCTTCAGTCTGGCAGATCAGTGGTCTAGAGTGCTAACTGGTTAACTGTTGGCACCTGCCAGAGACCACAGGAAGTCCTTTAGATTTCTCAATCTCAAGATGGCCAAAATGACCTCTCCAGCCTTTCCCTGACGCCAAACCTGCTTGACTTGAATTTAGAACTGCCTCAAATCAAGCTGGTGGTAAGCCTGCCTTCTTGCTAGAGGATCTGGGTAGGAGAGAATATGTTCCCTTGCCTTCTCTTGTTTAGAAAGGCTGCCTCCATTCCTGGCTCACGGTCTCTTTAAGGTTAGCCACCAGCACCTTCAAATCTTCCTCCCTCGGATCCCTTACTCTGCCAACATCTCTCTTCTGACCGCCCTCTTTCCTTCCCATACAGGCCTTTCTGAGAAAGCCAAGATACTGTCCCCATATCAAGGTTCTTAATTATATCTGCAAAATCCCTTTGGCTATGTCAAACTCAACAAAAACTCACTGCCATTGAATTGATACTGACATTTTTTTTTAATCTCATATTCTGTGGTGACTTTATTTTATTTTTTAATAATGGTTTTGTTGTCATATAATGCATGCACCATACAATGCAACCCTTTAAATATATTGACAATACTTGAGCAATCATCTCTACATTTTCTACATTTAGAACATTTTCTTAATTTTTGTACCTATTACTATTCGCTCTTCATTACTCCCCAAGCTCCCCTGCCATAGCCCTAAGCCAAAAGCCAAATGAAATGTACTGCCATTGGATCAATGCCAACTCACAACAACCCTGTAGAACAGGCTTGAGTGTCCAAGACAGTGAGTTTCTAAAACTCTAACGCTTTACAGGAGTAGAGAGTCCCCACCTTCTCTGAGGGAGCTGACTGGTGGTTTTGAAATGCTGACTTTGTGGTTAGCAGCTCAACCATTCTACTTCCAGGGCTCCTGCCATAATCCCAAAATACTACTAATCTGGTTACTGACTAGATGGATTACCTTTCCTGGATTTAATATAAAGAAAACCATACTCCCCAAAATTACAACAAAATAAACACAGAAAAACCTCAAGCCAAAGAAATCAGAAGATAATTGAAAGTAGAACAAATTTAAACCAGTCCCAAAGGGAAAACAAATGATAACATGTTACATTGTAACCTAGCTATATCTGTAGTCACCCACTTTCCCATGCACTCTGAGGACAAGACTATGCATAGCCCTGGTCAATGGTCAGAGGGAGTTCAATGGAGGCTTCATCTGAGTGGGGACCGTTCCGATGGATTTTGTGCTTCTCATTGTCATCTGTAACCTTGTGAAAATGGAGGGCTCAGAATGTAAGTTCTAATATGATTTCCTCCTCTGATTTAGGATTTTATTATTTACAATCCTTGAATTACACCAGCTGGTGTGTTCCTTCCATGTAGACTTAGCTGCCACTTCACTTAGATATCTGCTTATTTTAAGACAAGACGCTGAGATTCCCAACATTAATCTTTCTGATAGCCGGGCACCATCTGACTTTTTCCGCCACACTTTGCTGGAGCACCCATATCTTCGGTGATCACTTTGTGAGGGTGCTGGCTTACTTATGGGGTTACAGTACTGAGTTATTGGGGGGAAGTGCATTGTTCTGTCTCCCATACCCCCCTGTGTTTTATCTTCTCAACATTTATATTCATCTCCTTTAGTTACTGGTCTAAGCTCATAATCTAAGTAATCCCCAGTCATCTTCCTCCGCATCGAGGTCTCAACCAAATTCTACAAATGGCGCCTCCTGAGCCGCCTTCTGTCCATCTCCACACTCACTTCCTCTGGTGCCACCTGGTCTTTTCTACTCAGGTCAAATTCTGCATTATCAGATATCATAATAATCCTTTTTGCAGATTATATAAAATGTGTGAAATCTATGATTGCCATTTTAATAGAGAAAAACAACAACAACAGCATGTTCCTAGAAATGAAGATACCTATTCTATGTAGAGAACCCTGTCGTAGAATAGCTAGACCCAGCGGTTAGGGAAAGAGAAAGTAATTTTGAGTTACAGTCTGCCTTTCCCCAACCATGAGACAGCTGGCGAATTAGTTCAGCTCTCTGATTCTTAGTCTCCTCATCTGTAATACCTAACTTGTAAGTTATTCAGAGGCTCAACACGCCATGACGTAAGTACTTATGCTATTCATATGTAATTCATTAGTAATACACTTTCGATTCACAGGCTAAGTTATTATAAAAATGTTGTCAGCCCAAACCTGGGACCATTTTAATATTCAAAAGCTCAGCCTACGCAGTCACAGGCCAATAAGCACCAACCCTTACATTTCTCAATGGAGTTCAAATACATCTAGGCAGGGAGCAACTTGACCAGGGACAGAGGCAGTTTGGGGGGGGGGGCGGTCAAACACTTTAAGACAAAGCTCAGTAAATGATGAATACAGCCTAAATTATAAAAGTGAGGATTTACTTGGACTGGGAAATGAAGTCACAAATATTACAAGTGTCTTTTTTGTGTGCAACTATTACAAAATTACATGACCCTGTGAAAGTGCATTGAATAAGCGAGATGTCCTAAAACCTTACACTTGAGTGGTTTCAGAGTTACCCCTCCCGCAATGCCTACAAAGACATTTTCTCATTTGCAAAATTGAAATGCTAAATATACTTACTCACAAATGTTACAAATAAAAGTCACATGGAGTCTATGGCTTGCTAAGCATTAAACATCCCTGCTACAAATTTGCTTCAGTACTGCATTAACAAAAATCTGACTGGTCTGGAGATTCATTCTCAATTCCAACCAGAGCCACAAGGGAAAGGAATTGTTTGCTCCTTGAAGGATTAGATACATACATAAGAGGACGCTGAAATGTTAAATTGGGAACACAGTTAAGACAAATGGATAATAGTTCTATTTTTTAATGGAATTTGTGGAGTGAATGCCCCCTGCACCCCATGTACCCTTCTGGATGGAAAGACACAGAGAGTATTGTGGGGACAGGGTACGCTGCCCAAATCCTTTCTTCAGGGTTGGTGCAATGGTTGCCCAGAAGTCGGGGATATGGGCTACTGAAGACTCCCAGCTGCATGACTTATTGGCTCTTGCCCTGAACTAGAGGGAACTGCTTCATGCAGGGCTCTGGCCTCTGCCATTGGTCTACAGCCAAAGCAGAGCTCATAAATCGAGCCCCTTGTCTCCAGCCTCGTGAGGGCCCTATGATGGCCTGAGACATCACTGGAGACCACGTCATGGGGTGGCTTCTTCTAGCTCCCAATCTTGCCTGCCTCCAGGTGTAGCTCGTGAACACACAGGCCAACCAACTCTCTGCTTGTGAACCACACTTCTTTGTTTGTTTTTGTTGTGTTATATTGTCCTCCAGGTTAAGGCATGGACTTAAAGACTACTTGGTGCAATTTCCCCCTACATTTCTCTGCATAGCTACTTCGCCATAGTGTTGCTGACAATATGTTTCATAAAATTCTAACTCATCCACTTTGGGATTCAGAAGACTTCTTTCTTTATAATCTTAGTTCTGTCACTTTATAGCTCCGTAAACGCGCACAAGTGACTTCACCTGTCCTCGCCGCCACTCCCTCGACCATAAAATGGAAGAGACGACATGATCTCATATCCATAACATTTAGTTTATGGACACCGAGGCTGAGCTTTGGTGGTCGATTAGACAGAACGCTTTGTGTGTGCACAGGCCTGCTGATCGGCTCTTCCCCTCCAGCCACTAGAGACGTAGGAGGAAGGACCCACCCTGGGATGTCCTTGGGCTAGTCACTAAAACAGCCAATGGAATGTGGCCATGAAACAGAGCTGGAATTCCAGATAGACATCTTTGGGAGAGACTGAATTTTCCCAAAGGGAAAAATGAGAGCATGGCAAAGAATTGGCTGTTAATGAACTTTCGAGGGTTTTCCCTATAAGCTGTTCCGGAGATCTAATTTAATTTTGTTTTGTTTTGTTTTGTTTTTCCATTTTCTTGTTTTATTTTTTTTTTACATTTTATTAGGGGCTCATACAACTGTTATCGCAATACATACACACATCAATTGTGTAAAGCTCATTTGTACATCATTCTCAAAACATTTTCTCTCCACCCAAACCCCTCACATTAGGTCCTCATTTTTCCCCTCCCTCCCCGCTCCCCCTTCCCTCATGAGCCCTCGATAGTTTATAAATTGGTATTTTGTCATATCTTGCCCTGTCCAATGTCTCCCTTCACCCACTTTTCGGTTGTCTGTCCCCCAGGGAGGAGGTCACATATAGTTCCTTGTAATCGGTTCCCTCTTTCCTACCCACTCTCCCTTTACCCTCCCTGTTTCACCACTCACACCACTGGTCCTGCAGGGCTCATCCGCCCTGGATTCCCTATATTTTCAATTCCTATCTGTACCAGTGTACCTCCTCTGGTCTAGCCAGACAATATTGGTTTTTAAAAAACCCTGACGGTTCACCCATCCCAGGTATGACTACAAAACTGCTAAAGTTTCCCTCTCACGGTGTGGCAAGTTGGTGCTGAAATATCACGCTCTTCTTTTCAAAGAGGCCAACCCACTCCCATATCACTGAGCCCTCATGGAGTGACGAAAGGTCCTTCGGTGCCATCCTGGCTCAGTTCAACCATACCTGAGGGCATGCGGGGCTTCCCGTCCCCCGAGGACAAAGGTTAGAAGTCAGCTGCTCACAGCTTTCCCTGACCATCCCCGCTCATCCTCGGGCAGAAGGAATCGCTTCACCCTGCACGATCCCTCGGCAATTCATGCCAACATGGTCTGAAACTATCAAGCCATTCACTTGGTTTAATGACGTCCACTCCTTGTTTACATGCATGTCCCAGGAGATTTTTCATGTCTCCAGAGACGCTTTCTCCGCTTTGTTGGCTCTCTACTTCACTAGACATGAGCTCCTCTTCTAGTGAATGATTGCCCCGATCACAGGTCCAGAGAAAATATCCCTGCCTGTAAATATGCTACCAGTGTCTGTATCGATTTTCCCCATTAACTGGAGCATCTTGTTGATAAAGGACCTCTACCGTCAGTTTGGATAGAAATAGTGTGGGTAACAGAATAATGTGGGTGGAGACTCAGGGGTCGAATGGGGCCCTGGTTCAGCTTGATACCTAGCTCCCCAGGTGGCTTCATTCAGTCAAGGCTCCTTCCTTCTCAGGGACTGAGTTGCCCTACGAGTGTAATGAGGGAACTAGCTGACGTTATCTCATATACCACCAGAAGTTATAACTTAGAGTCTCTAATGTCCTTTAAATTGGATCCCAGGCAAATAGAAGCAGGCAGGGGAGGGGAGATCTGTCCTGCACTCCTTTGGAGACTTACCAATTCTTTAACAATTATAGCTTCAAGCAAGACACCCTCTAAGCACTTTTATAGGATTCTTATTTTATCATTTTGAAATGTCAGCTAGATTTCTAAAAGATGCTGCAAATGGTCTCTGATGACTACTGGCACATTCCTTGCGCTTCCTGCTCACTGCCATCTATTGCAGTTATTGTTTATTCAAATAAATTTAGTTTTCTTAATTATAAGATCATGCACTGAAAAATAAAATGGAATCTAGCATGTGGAATGAATGGAAATGCATATGTGGGTGCTTGTGGTGTGTATGTTCTGTGTATTTGTCTACTTTTAAGAATCAGAGTAAAATCCCATTTAAAACTCTTACCAAGATCGCATGACTAGCATTATATTCATGAGTTTAATACAGACCCAGAATTAAGATACACTGATACAGTTATCTTAACTTTCAAAGTTAATTTTCAAGAGCTGACTTTCCTGTTGGAGAATTTCAGAAACTGCTGGTAAACATCCAGATGCTCATCTTTTGGATTTTGGAAGGAGCTGCTCCAATGTTCCTTCCTCTGGCTACACACTTACAGAGGAGATGGTGGTGCCTGAAGGAAGATAACCAGGCACCAAGGGAAACCATGTTGATAGGGGACTTTTATAGACAACAGACTGGGAGGCAGCCATTGCATGAGAAGCTCCACAACCAACAAGTGTTAGAAAAACAACTGTATAAAATTTGGATGTGTTCCCTTCCTTGTCCATTGGCCTCTTTCTAGGAAGAATAGAGGGTGTGAGGCAGTGGAGAAGTAGGTCTGGGACTTAGAAAAAGTAACTTCTTATTTCTGGTCTCAAATTTCATCAATGCTGAGAGCAAATGTGAAGAACACGGAGGATTTCATCTGAGTATTAATCTCAACAGGGGAGCCACCTCCAGGACTGGGAAATTGAGGCGTGCAGAAGTGAACATTGGTATCCTGACGTCGCTACCATTCATACTCCTGGGCAAAGAGGAGAACTGTCCCCAGTCGAAGGAACGAGTTGGGTGAGGTCTTGACGAAGAAGAAGGCATTTACTGTCGCTGTGAGAATGGCGCCATGTATCCTCGGGATAAGTGTCTCAATGGAAGAAACATTTTCTAGAACTTTGGAGTAAAAGGGACAACCTCCTATTTGGATCCACAGACCTACCTTCATCCTCCTAGTTTCAGAGCCCCCGGAGTAGCAGGAAGGAGAGGAACCTGCCTTGTGCAAAGCTTTTAGATCTGAAACTGGTCAGGTTTCAAAATCCACAAGAGACTGGGCGGGAGTCTGGCAGTGTTTAGCCATCTCCCTCGACTGTTCCCTGAGTACTGAGAAATACGTATCACGTGTGAGCTCTTCAGGGGAATCAGTCAAGTAGACGACAATAGGGAATTCCCTCCTGTTCTGCTAAGGGTTTGCTCTAATAGATCCCAAAGGACTAACTCAGCCTCTCCCACCCCTCCCTCTTGGCTCTGTCCCTTCCTCAGCAGAAGAGAATTGAGGCTCCAGGAGTGTTAGGGAACAGAGCCAGAACTGGGGAACAATGCATAGTTCTCCTGGTGGGTGGTAGTCTCCGATGCCCACCCCCTTCGCAGGAACAATAAATCAGGCCTTTCTACGTCTGCAAGTGTTCTCAGCCTCTTCCTCCATGGTCTGTCCATACTGGAGAAAGTCTAGTTCACACTTCAGAGCAAGAGAAAATGGGCTAGCTAAAAGTAAGACCCGTGAGCATCTGAATAAAAGAATCTAATGATGCCTTAGCTTCTAATGCATGACTCTACTACATGCGTGGGCTGTTTTAGCCTAGTTCAACAGAGAAATGATTGTTAAGTTCCCATCCGGCTTTTCTGAGTGGGCCTGGAAAAGGACCCAGACTAAAGTGCCAAGATGAAGATAGTATAGGGTTTGACCTGTGCAGTCGTTTTCAATAGGTTTATCTGAAGGTTTCGCTGCATACTTTCCAGTTGAAAAAGTCTCTTTTGAGAGATACCTTTGCTGTGCTTCACATGCTAAACATCCTATTTTTAGGAAGCTTTAGAGCTTTTATCAACCAGAGAGAAATAGAGATTTCTATTGAAAATGTGGGAAGCCAGCCCAATAAGTCATGCCTGTTGCTACTATTCATAGGGACCCATTCTATGCATCGGGACTATTGAGAGTACAACAGGACAGAGGGCCGCCAAGTGCTGCACCACCCTCACCCGTGTTCTTATGTGGCAGCCCCCGTGTCAATCCATCTTGTCAAGGGCCTTCCTCTGTTTTCGCTGTCGGCTTCACCAAGAACGATTGCCCTGCTCCAGGGGCTGGTCTCTGTCTAAAGGGTGTGAGGCACACTGTCAACAGCTTTGCCTCTAAGGAGCGATCGCACGGTACTTCTTCCAAAAACCAATGTGTTCGTTCTTTGCTGGCACCACAACTCGACTGCATCGGTTCATCTTTAATCTTCCTTATCTAATATCCAACTTTTGCACGCAGATGAGGTGATTGAAAATACCAGAGCTTGGGTTAGGCACACCTTACTCTTCAAATTAGCATTCTTGATTTTCAGTCCTTTAAAGAGGTCTTGGGCAGCAGATTCACCAAATGCAATGCATCGTTTAATCTCTTGACCGTGGTGGCTTCCTTGAGCATTGCTTGCGAATCCAAGCAAGACAAAACAACTTCAGTCTTTTCTCCACTTACCCTGATGTCACTATTGATCCAACTGTCAGGACTGGGGTTCTATTCACATTAGGTTGTAATTCATACTTAAAGCTGAAACCCTGGATCTTCATCATCAAGGGCTTCAGGTTCTCCTCACTTTCAGGAAGCAAGATTTGACATCTGCATCTCCCAAGTTGTTAAGCCTTCCTCCAATCCTGACGCTGCATTTCTTATATCTTTGATTGTTTGATTGTTTGCTCAGCTCACAGACTGAATACGTATAGGGAGGAGATGCAACTCTGATGGACCCCTTGTTCTGCCTCCTGATCTGTGTACAATTCTGGGTGAGCACAACGAATTCCTCTATAGCTCCCCCTCTTCTTGAGGCAATCCATGTTGATAATGTGCACACAGACCCGGCAAGGGTCCATAAAACACGAGTAAACATCTTTCTGGTGGTCTCTGCTTTCAGCTAGATCCACCTGTCATCAGTGATGATACCCCTCTTCTGAATCTGCCCGGAATCTCTGACAGCACCCTGGCAATGGACAAGCGCAGATGCAAAAATCTCAGCAAAACATTTCTTGTGTGTGCTATTAATAATGTTCTATTATTTTAGCGTTCTGTTGACTCGGAGATAGCAGTTGCATTGACTGGATTTCCTTGTATAGGGACAGATGTTATCCTATCAGTCGGCCTTATACTTCAAGATGGATCTTGAAGTGTCCTTTTTGATGATGAATGTGACGCTATTTCCCTTGACTCTGCTATTCCTGGCATAGTAAATCAGACGACAGCCTTATTTTCAATGACCAACACCAGTCTACTTATGTTCCCAGCACCTTGGATACCGATCTTCATGTGTTCCATATAATTTTTGATGACTTCCAAGTTTCCTAGATTCATATGTTGTGTGAATTTCAAGTTCCAATTATTAATAGATGCTTACAATTGTTTTTGTTTTTTTTCTCATTTTGAGTGTGCCCCATCAGAAATGAGTGTCCCAAAGACTTCACACGATCCGTGTCATTATGGTCACACTTTGAGAAGACAGAGCTTCCACAGTTGTATTTTGGGTGCTTTCAGACCTGGGCAGGGTCATCTTCTGGCACCATCCCCGACAATGTTCTGCTTCTCCTCGTGAGGTTTCAGCATCTGACAATGTTTTGATGCTGTTCATACGGCTTCCAGTGCCTAATTCCTCACAAGTGGACAATCGATTGCCTCTGCACAGTTTGTTCTCAGTCTGGAGGTTCTGCTGAAACATGTTCACGCTGGGGGACCCTGCTGGGTTTTGAAATACCAGTGACAGAGCTTCCATCATCACATAGAAGCCACCACTGTACAACAAACTGATAGACACGGGGTAGCAATCATGTCTATGGATACCGAATTTTATATTTGTGGAAGTAATTGCATGTTAGACTTCTTTTGAGCATTCTCGTCACCAGTATTAGGCTTTCATAAGACACGGTGAATACAGGAATGGCTTTCATTTCCTCTTGCACTCCCCCTCGGGCCCCTGGCCATCCCTGCAAACGCTCCTATTAGCACTCTCCGGTTCTCTTGTTCTGCGCAGCCACGATGGCCTTCTTTCTTGCTGCTCCTTCAGTGTCACGCAGCTTCAGTGCCTTCCATCTTTCCACAGCCTTGACAGGTCTCCTCCCAGAAACCCACACAGCCACTTTGTACCTACCCACAGGCATTGGTGAAATCACCCCTGGGCAGCTGACTTGAGAGTCACTGTCCACTGGCCATCTTCCGAGTGTCAGTTGCCTTGGCATCAAATTTCACCCATGCTGACCCCTTGTGTATCAGAGTGCAATTATGCTCCTAAACGGTTTTCAATGGCTGAATTTTCAGAGGTACATCACCAGGTCTTTCTCCCATCTTTTCAGCTAGCAGTCCGGCGTGTTCTTCATTTGCCCCGTCCAGGAACTCCTCCACTGCCCCAACAACTGTGTTTTTCCCGTCACATTCATTCTATCATGGCACTCTCCGTTCGTCTGCATCCGTCTGCACCAGTGGAATGTAAACTTCATGAGGACAAGTACTTTGTTTCTTACTGTAACCTCAAGGCCTGAATGGTGCGTGGAAAGACAATGATTCTTAAAAAGTATCTGTTGAATGATTTTCTTAAATTAACAAATGGTTTTAGTACTTATTTCTTTTCAGACTTTATCACAAGCATTTTCATCTATAGGAGCTCAAAACTGTCCTCTCAAGTATTCTTGCTTTACTATTTGCACCCTCAGTTTCCCCGCTTCTTCCAATCCACTGGTGGAGTTCATTGCTTTATTACATATCGTCTCATAGCTCGTAGTCTGGTTCACCCCACAGAACTCACCACATCACATGTTGTCACTGTGTCCACAACTCTTGCTTTTGTCAGGTAGCAGCATAGCACGGCTCATCTATCGTCCTAGCAATTGCCTGATGCTGTGACACATGGGAAATATTCTATAAATGTGAGTGGAAGGCATGAACAAATGAATAGACGAATCCCATGCAAAGAGAAAAGAATGAGAAGAGGCAGAAAGCAGACACATGTCTATGTCCTTTTGACATTCAGAGGATAGAATTTGGATGCGAGGATCAATTGGGAGTCCGGTTTAGAGTTGAGCAGAGTGTCATCTTGAGCAATTTTGCCTCTGTGACTTCCACCATGGCCTTTTTTAGGTTCGCGGGCTCACTGGATGAAGCAACGCCAGTAAACGAGTACTTCCTTCCCTGCTCTATGATGCAAACTATGTGTACTTGGGGTGAAGATCAATTTGATTGGAATTGTCAGCCCAGGAGGGGTGAAAGGGGAGAGAGAAACACATTTTCTAGCACTCCCTCTAATAAATGTGGGAGATTTCTCTTATCTTAACATTGGTGACAACAGATACAATTCCAGGCCTGTGGGAGTTCTCCACAATTCCATTAGCCTTAAGGGATCTGTCATTATGGGACCACTCCATGGCCATTCAAGAAGTCTCTATCATCTATCTCATCAGGGAAGTCCTCCTCTAACAGCCCGGCCTGGAAGTAATAAACATACACAAATCTCTCCCTTGGAAATTTCTTTGCCTTTAAGTATCTAGTGAATAGCAGAATCTTAATGGCAACATATGTACAAGTGTGATAAATACAATTGAATAATGGATTGTTATAAGATTTGTAAGAGCCCGCCCCCCCAGTGAAAGGATTAATAAGTAATAATAATAATAATAGCAGATTCTTAAGGGGTCATAGGAGGGCCTATGATCACAGCAGCATAAATTTTAAAATGCTTTCAACATTTATTTCTGTTTTAATTCTTCTCTCTCTCTTTTATGTCAAAAGAAGATTCTTCTTCTACTATCTGGTCCATTTTGACAGATATTTCACAATCATAAAAGGACTTTTTTCAAAACTAAGCTACAGTTCTGCTTCTATATATTTGCTGAGGTTGTTGAAAGGATGAGTCACACCCTCTCTCATTTGAAACAAGTCCTGGTGGCCAGAGGTGGGCTGCTGCTAAGCACAAGGTTGGTGCCTGAAACCCGGCCAGCTTCTCCTCCAAATAAAGATGAGGCTGTCTGTTCGGGTAAGAGTTTAGTCTCAGAAATTGGATATAGGAGTTGTTATGAGTCAGAATCAACTTGATGTGGCAGTGGGCTATTGGTTTTTTGTTGTTGTTGTTGTTGTTGTTGTTGAGTTCTGAATTCATTGAGGCAAAATAACACGCTGGAATCAAAACAGGAATCTGAAGAGCCGTATTGATGCTAAAATTATGTTGCAAAATATGACAGATAGGAGAGGTCTAAATGAGTTTCTCCTTCTTTTCCCTGAATTCCAGCTCTTCTGGCCTAAACATGAGAAGAGTCATGCCTCTCAGCTTTCAGCGCCAGACAGCAGCATTACTTGCCTCACAAGGTATAGAGAATATAAAAGAGAAAGATCACTTAGGAGTAGTATTTAGCCCATACGATGTCTTGCTAATTGTAGGCAAGAGCCAGAAAGAGCCATTGTACTTTAAAGTGAGTGAAGGTCCTTACTTTATGGGCCGACAGAAACATTTGGCGAGGGAAAGGGTGCTGGCCTGGTTGTTCTGTTGCTCGTATCCTGCCCTAGAAGACTTCTGACCATCCGCATGTAATCTTTTCAGAATACACGGGAGTGTCTAGAACCTTTTCCTATATTGGCCTAAGCCAATTCTAATTCTAATTTAAAGTAAGCCAAGTTTCTTTGATTCTTCTTTATAATATTCTTTCTAAAACATTATCGTTGTCTGTTGCCCCCTAGGCCCAGCCCAAATTCCATATTTTCTGTGTCAAAAGATCTCCAAAAATAGATTCTATGGCCAAGACCAACTTTATGAAAATTTCCAGTGATGGAAAATCCTCCCCAGCACCATGTCTGATTCATAGTATGTGGCCCGCTGTGGCTCCAAGCTCTTCTTTCTCACTTAGTAAACAGTTTCTTCCTCCTTCCTGAGCGACTACTCTGTACTTTTCCAAATAGCCTTTGCCTAGCCATTTGGACAACCCCAAGGGTCAAAGGCATTCATAATTGTAAGCCAGCTCTCCTGAGACCTGTCTTTTGTGCCTGGCATCAGAGGCCACGATTTTAATAAATGCTTCTGCCTTCATGTAGCTGGGATATTAATTAAATTTCTGAGCACTCCCCAACTTCATTCTCTTCACTTAAGGGACAAGCAAGACTCTATTTATCCACTAATCCCTGCAAAAGTCAGGTGCTCAGTTCTGAATACCAAGGAAGCCCATGGGGCCTCTGTAAATGAGGGCTGGGAGAAGATGGTCTGCTGAGAGGGAGAAGGGCAGACGGCTTCACAAGGGTCCTTTAGCCACTAATTGCAACAGTACCAATGACTCTAATAAGATGACGCTGTGATTCTGTTCTTCCCAAGTGGAACTTTGAGCCGATGTCATTTATCTTGGTAATGAGAAAGGCAACTGATGTTGGGTAGACCAAGCACTGACCTTGGTATCAGTTTCCTGCTGCGAGTATGCTCTAGGGCTGTAACCTTGGGCAAATCACATGATCTCTGAGCCTCAACTTCCTCAGCTGGAAGATGGGATGATAACAATTATTTCAGGAGATTGTTGCGTTGCTCAAATGGGGTCGAGAATGCAAAGCACTTTAGAAATGGAAGTATTCCACAAACTGAAGTTATTATTATTGCTAATAATAGTTATTATGTCCCTGTAAGGCACACACAAGGAAAACTACTACCTTATCCATCTTACAGATGGGAAAACAGAGGTGCAGGGTCAAAGGGACCATAGTACTAGAGAAAGATCATGAGTTTCTTACCAATTGAACTTAAATGCTTTACTAGTGACAAGGTGTTTTTGTTTTATTTAAGTTCATTGTCTTTTCATTCCATTTTCCCATGGATTTTTTTTATGCCCTTTGTTGTGTGTTCCTGGGAGTACTCCCTTAACCTCACCACCTCAGTTTGTTTCTTTTTAAGATTTGGATTGTCGTAAGGATTGCCTGAGATAGCACATGAGCAAAACACCCACTACATTATCTGGCACCTGGCAAATGCTCAAGAAATGGTATCACTGTTTAATCAGGTCTTTCTACAAAGCAGCTCCTTTAGGCAGCCTCGTTAATTGAAAGTTTTTGTACAGGCAGTCCCTCGGTTATAATCAAGATCTTTCCTAAATGTGTCATTCAATCAAAGCGGTAGGTAATCTGCAGGTAAGTCGGAACAGGTGCATACAATTCTTACGCGCTCTTACTCTAGGGAAGGGTCCCTAGGAGTCAGAACTGACTTGATGGCAGTGAGTTTTAGTGCACAAGGCTCTAAGTCTTTTCAGTGATTTACAAGCAGCAGGTGAAGGCAAAGAATTTGTTGAGAGTAGGGCTTGGCTCAATCATTTTAAAGTGAGGGCAAATTTACATAACATTGATGGGCAAGTAAGAGTTGAGTTATCCCTAAATCAGTTATTGCCACCTGGAGACTTAACATACTGTAGCTTACTGGCTAATCGGCTTTTTTTGTTGTTTCTGATGGACCAAGATGTGAACAACTTTTGACCACTTTCACTTCCTGGATCAAAAAAAAAATATCTTTTTTCCCCACATAAAACATTGGCGGCAAAAATAAAGAGAGACAGAGAAAGAGAAACAGCCACAGAATAGACAGCTAACTAAATTGACAAGTTATTATTTGGTAGCAATAGTTAAGGGTCCGTTTAATTGATCTTACCTACTATTATGTAGTGCTGAAGAGCCTCTCCTCCTCCCTAACTTAAAAGTTTTTCAAAAGGAAAATAGAATCAATGTGCTAGATGAACCATAGCAGCTACAAAGACATGTCTTGGAGGAGAGTGACAGGAAATGCAAACCTTCCTCTGGCCTGTCCCACCCAAACACTCTGCCATCGAGTTGCTTCTGACTCATAGCGGCCATATTTAAGGGTTCCAAGACTGTAAACCTTCCTGGGAGCAGAGTCTCACCTTTGTCCTGTAGAGCCACTAGTGGGTTTGAACTGCTGGTGTTGCAGTCAACACAACAGCCCGATG
>NW_022111310.1:12223154-12232499 GCF_000313985.2 Echinops telfairi
GAGTCCTGGTGGAAGCCTGGCTCACGGAGGTGGGGTTCTGGCGCTGCCTCTGCCTTTCTGTCGTGGCCCAGAGAATTCCTCAACCTTCCAACCATCCTCCACCTCCCAGACGTGCACAATCATAAACACTCTAAGAACTGCTGTAGTCCTTTCCTTGTAGTTAAATTCCCTGCTTCATGGCATTATCAGAAGGGCAATTTTATATTTATTTTGTTCATTGTTTGATCAAAGTCTATTTCACTCACTGGGGTGAAAATTTCATAAAAGTAGGGCAGTGTCTCATTGTTTGCCAGTGTGTCCAGGCACATGGTAGGCAATTTTAAAAAATTAACCTTGTTAAGAAAGAGCCTTGGTGGCTTAGTGGATCGAGCTACTAACCACAAGGTCAGCAGTTCCAAACCACCAACTGCTCCGAGGGAGAAAGATGAAGTTTACTCTCCCATAAAGATATTTTAAACAGTTTTATTGACATGAAATTTTACATACCATACAATCCAATGGTTTAAATATATTTTTTAAATAGTTACGCAATCATCACCACAATCAATTTTGGCACCTTTTTCTTCATTTTTTATTGATTATTATTGGCTCTCCATTACCCCCAAATTCTCCTGGCATGCCCTAGAGGACTATCAATCTAGTTACTGTCTTTTTTGGGATAGGTATGTGCTGGTTTCACATAAAGAGAATCGTGCAAATCATACCCGCCCCCCCAAAAAAAAAACCCAACAATGACAATAAAATAAAACATAGGAAAACCTCAATCTGGGTGAAGACAAAAGATAAAAGAAACTCGGACAAATAAAAATGTGATCCTATAAAGATTGAAAGGCTCAGAAACCCACAGGGACAGGTATACTGTTTTATAGAATAACTGTGAGGCAGAATTGATGTGATAGCAGTGAATTTGGTTGGTTTTTGGAACTTTGTTGATGAATGAGTGGGGAGTGAATGAACAGACCATTAAACCACTAATTTGATATATTCATCACTGAGTGATCTTCTCTTAGGTCATTTTCCCCACTTGTAAAATAAGAGCTGTAAAATCTCCTCCATCTACTATGTAGACAGGACATTACACCATATAGGCATAGCATCCGAATGGGACTGTTTTGACTGTAAAATGTCTCCCTCAGAAATTCCAATTCCTCTCCCCAGAGATTCTAGCTTAATCAACCTGGAAAGAGCCATAAGCATTAGAATTGTTTTTTTACAAGTTTCCAAAGTTGAGACTCAAGATGCTTGGTACTTTAGGGAGCTTTAAGTTCAGACATTCCTGCCCTCTGCCCTCTAGTGTCTCCTGGTCTGGTAGGCAGGTGAGCACAGGATGGCCCTGAGATGGGTCTTTGTATTAGAATGTGCCAAGAGCAGGAGGGGAATTGTGTACTACAAGCCATAAGATTCCAATAGAGAGGAGAAAAGGGGCTCCGCCTGGGCCGGTCACTCAGGGCCATGACACGAGTGTGGTGGTTACATTCACTTTGACCTTCACTTTCAGACCCAGGCAGGGCCTTCCATGGAGAGGAAGCAGCAAGACTAAGGATGCAAAGTAAGGACTGTTCTCCATCGAAAGAGATAAGATGATAGGAGCTAGGAGAGGATATGGAAAATTAGTCCCGGTGAAGAAGCACCACTTGCATTCTTATGGATGAGAGGAAAGGCAATCCCAGAATGCTTTGGGGAAAGGAGTGATCAAAACTATTGTCAGTTCGAGAAATAACTGGCCAGGGAGTTCATAATCAGCCACAAGTGGCTCCATGGACAGAAGCAATTGAAGTAGATGATGTAGATCAGTCCAGTAGATTTCCAGATGTGGTCCCCGGACAAGCAGTGTTATCATGACATGATAACGTATTAGACATGCAAGTTCTCCAAACACACTGAAACACACTCTCTGGGAACCCAGGCCCAAATCTGTACTTGGACCATCCTTCCTATTGAATACGACACACACACATCCTCAAAAACAATATCTGAAATACTGAAAATCTCTGGCTGATGGGCTGTCTACAGAAGCTGTTAACATTTGCTATAGCATAAAATCACAGAGGCTGATGATATAAGAAAGGACTTGGAGTATTTGTGTATTTACTGCATGTACACACTGGCTCTGATGTAGCTAAAGGACCTTGCATTTGAATCATAAGGCGCTTGCTGCTCATTTAAGATGAGCTCTGCCAGCCAGCCAGCAGGTTCTGCGGCAGCCTAGTGCTTCTGCCCAACTGTTGGGGAGAAGGATGCCTGGCTCAGGGCACGAGGGCAAGCACGGGGCCGCCCCAGCCCCAGCCTGCCAAGCCTGCCTATGGGTCTGGAAATCAGGGCAAGGCAAGATTCCCACGTACAAAATTAGATCTTGGAAACAGGTTAGTTACCTTGGACAGGCTTAGCACCGAGGAATGTTATCTACATACAGATCTGCATGAAACTGAATTGAAACTACATCGTCTTTCTCAGAGAATGCCACCGACGACTTCGTTGGTCTAAGCATTACAGGACACCTGTGCCTTGGTGGTGCTGCGGGTGAGGCATTGGGTTGCTACCTGCAGGTCTGTGGTTGCAATACACCGGCTTCGCTGAGAGACAGGGGTGAGGGTGTCTGCTCCCATAGTGACCAACAGTTGCAGAGACCCCGAGAGTTTGGTTTGGGTTTTCACCGATTGCTTGCAGGGCACTGATGATACAGGAGTTAAAGTGCTCCCGCTGCAAATAGAAAAGATGGTTGTTGTGAGAAAGAAGTGGCCGTCTGGTTCCATCAAAATTTCAGCCTCGCAACCCCATGGGGGCAGGTCTTCTCTATCCCATGGGCTCGCTATGATTAGGAATCAACCTGATGACAACGGGTTGGGGTTGGTGTGATCCTTTCACATATAAATTAGGAAATATGATTGGCATCGTCTGTAGGGAACCACTGTGGCACCCGGGCTAGAGACTTTTCCTCCATGATGCTGGGTGCCCTCCCTTCAGGGGACACTGGTAGCTGGCTAGGTCTCTGTAAGGCTCTGTGACAAGGAACGTCCCGAAGACAACTACCGAGTGCCATGCTGTGTTATAGACTCTAATTACGCTGTAATGATCAAATCACCCAAGCGTGGCGCTGTGCGATGACTGGACAGGAAGCACGGGTGTTGTGTAAACAGCCCTTGCCTTCGCCTCGGCTATTTACTTTTAGCGGGTCCTTGTTTTGCTGTTTCCTTTCCAAGAGGACCTTCAGCTTCTGTGGAATAGTTGGGGGGTGGGGGGAGGAGGACTGGGAGTAAGACTTGGGGCACCAGATGGACCTGGGCTGGTGACTTCAGCCGGTCACTTCGCTTCTCTGAACCTCTGCTGCCCGCGACACAGGGAGAAGGAGAGCTCGCTTGTTTGCAGGAGGCTTGAGGGCGATGATGTTTATGTAAAACAGAGACCGCGAGTGGCACCGTGTGCAGGTGATGTTCGCTTCCTCAAGAGGGAGACGAGATACAAAGGTGCTTTATGTGCAGCGGGGAGGTTACATAAATCAGTATGAGTGACACCAGTCTTCTCTTCCCATGCCTGATTTTTACCCCTAAGCTTTTATTTACACTAGTGTCTTGGGTGTTATTGAAATTTTGGAATGTCATTGTTGATAGGTCTCATTGAGTCAGTTCTGACTCCCAGCTGCCTTATGCATAGCAGAACGCCTGGGACTGTGTGCTCTTCACATCCGTGCTGTCACCCCATGGTTGCAGCCACGTGTCAAGCCATCCTATTGAAGGGCTTCCTCTTTGGGGCTGACCTTCGACTTGACCAAGCAGGATATCTTTCTCCAGGAATTCGGTGTCTCCAGATCACATGTCCAAACGACGTGAGACAAAGCCTCACCATCCTCTCCTCTAAGGAGCATTCTGTCTGTACTTCTTCCAACATAGACTTGTTCGTTCTTCTGGCAGCCCATGGTCTATTCAATATGCTTTGCCAAGAGCATCAATCAAATGCATCAATTCTTCTCCAGTCTTCCTTAATCATGTCCAGCTTTCCATGAACTCGAAGAGATTGAAAATGCCATGCTTTGGGACAAGCACACCGTAGCCCTCGGAGTGACATCTTTGCTTGTGAATACCTCAAAGCAGTCTTTTGTAGCAAATTTGTGAGGCTATACAACTTCAATATGAAAAAGGAGTCCTTGGGTAGTGTAAATGGCTAATGCGCTGCTCTGCTATCCAAAAAGTTGGAGGTTTGATTCCACCCAAAGACACCTTGGGGAAAAAAAAGTCTAAGGATCTAATTCTGAAAAAACTGCCATTGCAAACCTATTGGAGCCCAAATCTCCTCACAAATCACTAAACACCGTGATCCCAAGTGAACGTCACTACCGTTAGCTACCTGTTTAGTATCAAAGAGAGAGCCACCGAGTATCAGGCGCACAGTTAGACACTTGCCTAGCCTCTTCTCACGAAATCTTCCCAATGCTAGGGTAACTTTCTTCTTTTCATAGTTAAGTAAACACAGCACCAAGGAGTTGCCTATGGTTTGCACTTGGTGAGGGTCAGGAGCAGCTTTTGAGTACCAAGTCCACTCGGCCTCCCCAGGGGAGGCCCTGTAGATGTGGCTCCCCCAGGTGGTTTCCACCAGAGATGTGTCCAAGGTCACAGAGCACATCACAGGGACACCAGCCTGAGAACGGTTTGCTCCTGTGGGGGTTTAAGTCACCCAGCTCCCACCTCGAGGAGGCAAGATGGAAACGATCCTTTCCTAAACTCTCATGCAGGCATCTCTACGTTGGATGGTTATAAGAGTTGTACGAGCCCCCAATAAAGTGATTTTCTTTTTTTTTTTTAAAAGAAAAGAAAGAAACCTTGGAGGCGTCCTTCTCTGTGGAGTTTCTGATCCCAGAGAGGGGTGGGGAAGTTGGTGGGTGGAGAAGTGGGAGGCGGCTCTTCAGGAGCTTAGTTCCTGTTTATCCATGAGCTATTCTTCTGGTCCCTGAGGCTATAATATCCATTTAGAAAGATTAAATAAAATGCGGTTGGGAGGCAAAGAAAGGGTAGGGGTGGGGGTGGGGGGAATAAAGGAATAAAGGTAGGAGTGGGGGTGGGGGGAATAAAGGTGGGGGGAATAAAAGAGAGAGAGAGAAGGTGGGATGCTCTAAGCATTAAGGGGCTAAAACAGAATTCTTAAATGGGTCTCTCAAAGACAAACTGCTCCTTGAGAAATCACAGGCAGGTGAAAGCAACTTGGGAGACTCTTTGTCCATGAACCTGGCCTTTCTTTGCAGCATTCTCAGGTGCACTGGGGGGCCCTGGGAAGAGAGAGGAGTTTTTTCAAAAGACACTTCCACCTCCTAATCCCTTTGCCTACAAACCAAATATTGATCTATTTAGTAAACCGGCCTGTGGGGGGAGAGACTGCGAAAGCCTGTTTACTCAGCAGCTAGGCCCCCCTGACAGCTGCTCAATGGGGGATTATGATGTCACCGCGCTAATTACACTATAAACAGGGGATGGGGGAGAATAAAGCATGAAAGGGAACTTTGGGGCCGGTTACCAGGCAACACAAAATATGTAACCTGAAACCGACCAGCATGTAAATTTTCCTGCCAGCCTCCCAGATGTCCTCGCTTTATGGCCCATGCTCAGTTTCAGTTTCAGTTTGTTTATGTGCCCTTCTTCTTGGGCCACAAATGTGGAGCTTGAAATGTTGGATGAGGGAAAAGAAACCCAAGAGCTGGAGGAGAAGGAGGCTTTGTCCTTTCTCCCAGGATGGAACAGTGTCAAGAGAAAGCTACGGGCTTTCTCTTCAGAAAGGTGTAGAGGCCAATGGTCGACAAGGTGGCCAAACAAGGTCAATGAGTCACAGACAAGTCATGAAATTGAACCCTGAGAGGGAGAAGGAATAAAATGAAAAGAATTTGGGCAAATGGGAGAAAGAGAAGGAGGAAGACTCTGTGGTCGGAATGGTAGGATCAGACGCCAGAGACTAGAAAGGGGCCCTAAAGATGCTACTTCCTGGATGCCCACTCTCACAGCTCCACCTAGTGGTTGACCTACATCTACTTTCCTCCCTGAGGACAGGATGCATTCTGTCCAGCAACAGGAAGTCCTTTGCCCACCGTTCTGCAAACCGCCCCCACCCAAAAAAACCCGATTAGGTTTAGCTGAAATCAACCTTCCTGTTCCAGAAACCCCACAACTACTATCGTATTGGACTGCCCAGAACAAGTTTGTCTCTAACAGCTCCACAGAGACAGAGAAACAACCAGCGAGCACCCTGTGAATCTTCTGGATTCCCATCGTAGCAATAGTTCTCCAGAGGTTTGCGCGCTTGTTTCAGCAGACAGCACCCTTTGTTCAAGCTCTCGAACAGTTTTCAACCTGTCAGTGTTCCTCTTACATCTAAGATCGGAAACCTGGCACGCTCCATCAAGTAAGTTTTGAGTGATCAGAACTAAGTAGAGTCATCCCACAGCTCCTCCCCCCCTACACCCCAGTTGGTGGTGTGTTGAGAGGACAGGACCAAGCTCATGAAAACCAGGGGTCAATTTCTTGTAGGGATACTGTGCATTCCATATGGCATAGGTGCTACTGGTTGGGCTGCTGACGCTAAGGTCTGCAGTTCGAGAACACCAATCGCTGCCCCGGAAAAAGAAGAGGCTTTCTACTCCCTTAAAGAGTTACAGTCTCAGAAACTCACAGGGACAGTTCTGCCGTGTCCTGTAGGGTCCCTATGAGTCAAAATTGACCAAATGGCAGTGGGTTTGGAGTTTTTATTGTTGCTGAGTACATCGCACCAAGGAGCCCTGGTGGCACAGTGGTTATGAATTGGGCTGCTAACCACCAGGTCAGCAGTTCAAAGCCACCAGCAGATCGATGGGAGACAGACTTGACTTTCTACTTCCACAGGAGCAGTTCTACCCTGGCGAAACCTGAGGAACGTGGAAAGCCCCAGATGACCGTGAGCCATTCTGTCGCTTCCACTTCTTCTGTAACCTGCCTGCCTGCTTCTGTTTCTGGAATGCTTTTGTGCTAGCTGCTGGCAGCCCATCCACGACAGCCTTGTGTGACTGCTTGTTTCTGCTTTGGCATGTTCCTGCTCGCTGGTCCACCGACCAATGAATAACAGACCACCCCGTGAACCCACCCGCCTACTGGATGGGGAGGTGGGGGGTGGGAGGGCTCAGTCTCTGGATAAGAAAACCCTGAGCCAAGTGTTGGCACAATAAAGGTCTTCCTTCTGTTCTAACCCACCTGACATGGGCAACTTCTTCAGTGCGACTCCAGGAACACTGTAGGGTCTCTGAGTTAGAACAGACTCAGTGGAAGTGCATTTGAGTACATTCACCTGTTGATAACGTACAATTGAACAAGATGAGCGTATTTACATTAGATTTTTGATTCAACAAGAGAATCAGGCTTTCCTCCTTTATCTCCCAAACCCCAACCACACTCCCTGCCATCGAGTGGATTCCAGCCCGCAATAACTCTACAGGACAGAGCAGAACTGCGCTGTGAGGTTTCTAAGACTGCACATCTCGAGAGGAGCAGACAGCTTCACCTTTCTCCGCCCGAGCAGCTGGTGAGTGTGAACTGCCAACCTTGTGCTTTGCAGTCCCCAGCTTAACAACGTAGGCTCAACACATGCCACCAAACCTTCCTCTACCCCCGGAAAGTTGGTTTACCAGCCCCTGACCTAACAGATGGCATTTCTTTGGGAATTCAGGACCTCACAGAGGAGTGGAGTAGTCCTGTAGCCAGACAGCAAGAGTGGCTTCAAACTCTAGGCATCCCTACACAAAGTTCGTTACACAACAAGGAACCACCTGGTTGCATCGGGCTAAAGAAAGTGGGGCAGCATTTTCATCCATCTCAACTCTCTTCCATGTGCAGCGGCCACCTTGGTTGACGAAGAACATTTCTCCTGGGAATGATACACACTACGGCCACCCACACTTCCACAGGGCATGCCAAGAGTCAGCTGTCTAGTGACCAGGTGACGAACAAGGCTTCCTTAACTGACCTGGAGCTGCTGCTGCTCCTGCGGCCACAGTTACAATCACGGTGGCAAATGCAAGCAATGGTTTTTGTGTAATCTTTGGAATTCTGTAAATGTATTCTCCAAAGTCTAGTAACAACTAGCTAGAAGACAGGGCTAATTCCAGGATTAGCTCAGTCATTTGCTGGAGTTTGGTTGGAAACCTATCTGTTTCTGGGCCTCAGTTTCCCTCTCTTGTCAGTTTGGAGGGTGGACTCCTCGGACTTCTCACGTCAGATGACTTTTGCAGCTGCCTGCAGCTTGGACTGCAGTTTCAGTCTTCTTGCAAGTGCCGTGAACAGAACTCGGCACCAATGAGCAGCCTTTTCCACAAGCTAATTCTCACCACACAGACTCGCTGCCCGCCCCCTCTCCTCCTGTTGTCCTGGGGATGGTGTGTTTGTTGTAAGCTCTCCTCAGATGCACTACAAATGCTGATGAAATTGTCCTCGATATTGCAGCCCTGCCTCTGGGTCTTTTCAGCATGAGCACAATTAAGTGTTCCAGAATTCCCATTCTTCGGAATGTTAACCATAATTTGTTATAATCCACACAGTCCAATGCCTTTGCATAGTAATAAAACACAGGTAAGCATCTTTCTGGTGTTCTCCACGTTCCCTGTTTCCTGTCCTCTCCTGGATCCAGCTTGAACATTTAGCAATTCCCTGTGGATGAATTGCTTCAACTGTTTTTGAAATCAGAAAAATTTTGCTTGTACATGACATTATTGGTATTGTTCAAATTGTTTGTATTTGGCAAGACGCTCTTTCTAAGGAATGGGCACAAGCATGGATCCCTTCCCATTAGCTGGACAATCTTCCAACTGTCTTGGCGTAAAGTACTGAGTGCTTTTCAGAACACTTCATTGTGTTCAGGTGAAGCAATTCAATGTCACTGAGTTTGATTTTTGTTTGTTTGTTTGTAAACAGTAGGTAGATCAAGAAACAGTCATGCGAAAGGTGTGTGTCAAGGTTGCATCTTTCAACATATGTACACAATCTGCATACCGAGAAAGTAACCCCCAAAAAGCTGTCCTGTCTGAAGGCGAACACGGCGTCAGAATTAAAGGAAGATTCCTTAACAGCTGTAAGTGTGCGGATGATAAGAAGTTGCTGGCTGAAAACTCAGTTCTTACTGATGAAGATCAAAGACCACAGCCCACAGTATGGATTAAGCCTCAACATAAAGAAAACATTAATCCTCGCTGGTGAACATCAGGATGAAGGAAATACTGACGTGGACCACGATTTCCATTTACTTGGCTTCACGCTCAATGCCCATGGAAACAGGCACTATGAATCAAAGGATGCATTGCAGGGAGCCCATCAACAGCAAAAGACATCTTTTTTTAATGCTTTT
>NW_022111310.1:12234132-12245654 GCF_000313985.2 Echinops telfairi
CAAATCAGTGGTGAGGAGGGTGTAGGAGGCCTGGTAGGGTATTATCAAGGGTAATGTAACCAAGAGGAATTACTGAAACCCAAATGAAGGCTGAGCATGTTAGTGGGACAAGAGGAAAGTAAAAGGAAATACAGGAAAGAGCTAGGAGGCAAGGGGCATTTATAGAGGTCTAAATAAAGGCATGTACATATGTAAATATATTTATATATGACTATGGGGAAATAGATTTATGTGCCTATATGTATAGGTTTAGTATTAAGGGAGCAGATGGACATTGGGCCTCCACTTAAGTACTCCCTCATTGCAAGAATACTTTGTTCTATTAAACTGGAATTCCATGATGCTCACCTTCCCGACATGATCACTGAAGACAAAGTGGGTGCAAATGTGCTGAAGAAAGCTGATGGAGCCCGGCTATCAAAAGATACAGCGTCTAGGGGCTTAAAGACTTAACGGTAAACAAGCGGCCATCTAGCTCAGAAGCAACAAAGCCCACATGGAAGAAGCACACCAGCCTGTGTGATCACAAGGTGCTGAAGGGATCAGTTATCAGGAATCCAAGAACAGAAAGACATCTTTAACAAGTTGAACAGCAAAGATTAGGACTGAAGTGCGCATGCCCCGAGGCATGGTGTCTCCCGTCAACTATGTCTACGAAAGCTCCACTCTGAATAAGGGAAAGCAAAGAAGAATGGATGCGTTTGGATTATGGTGGGGCAAAGAATATTGAGTCCACCACGGTCTGCCAGAAGAGCACACGAGTCTGTCTTGGAAGAAGGATAGCCAGACTGTTCCTTAGAGGTGAAGACGGTAAGACTTCATCTCACAGACGTTGGACGGGTCACCCGGAGGGATGAGTCTCCTGAGCAGGGTCTCCTGCTTAGTAAATTGGAGGGTCGGTGAAAAAGAGGAAGACTTTCAGTGAGAGCGATTGACACAGTGACTGTAACAATGGCTTCAAGCATAGCAGCAGCTGGCACAGGACCAGATGCTGTTTCGTTCCATTCTGCATAGGAATGCATAACGATGGCAGAAACGACTGGAGAGCGCTCAGCAACAGCAACATGGCCGCTCTGTGTTACGCTCTCTCCCCAGTCACTTTACTTCACTTCAGGGCAACTGAAATGACTTCTCTAGACCCCAGGATCCAAGGGCCACCACTCTCTGGCTTCGCTCGAAGCCATGATCTTGGCCTTAGCAAATGGTCCCACCAGTCTGTAAAGATCTCTGTCGATCCTACCTGAGCAAAGACACACCGTGTTTTCTACTACTAACATTATGACAACTTAGAAAGTGTCCCAGCACTGCCCCTCTCAGTGTTTGACCCTTGTTCCTTTTGAGAGACTAGACTTTGAGAAAAGAAAAATTTCTATCATCTACCTGCTCACTTTCGGCCTCACCTCCTCTACCACCACCAGGTCTAGCAATCCTGATCTCTGGCTCAAGATCTTTATGTGGATTCCTCCCTTCTTGGCTTAGTCTTCCCACAGATGTCCGGATGATGTGCTTCCTCCAGAATTTGTTCAGATGTTACCTCCTATGTTTCCTCTGTCTACTTTGTATGAAAAGCTACATTTCCCCTTAGCTTTATCTGTCTCTAGAAATTATCACCATCTGGAGGAGTCTCAGTGGCGTAGGGGTTACACGTTGGGCTGCTAATCACAAGGTCAATGGTTTAAAACCATGTGTGGCTCTGAGGGAAAATGATGAGGCTGCCTACCCCTGTAAAAAGTTAGTCTCAGAAACCCACAGGGCAGTTCTACCTAGTCCTACAAGGGTGATACAAGTTGGCGTCTACTCAATGGCAGTGAGTTTGTTTTCTGGGTTTTGAGGGTAATGTTAAAAAAACACAAACAAACCCAAAAACTGTTGCCATCAAGTCAATTCCGACTCATAGTGATCCCATGTGATACAGAAATTGTGTCCCATAAACTTTTCTTGACTGTGGATGCAGTCTGTGGAAGCAATTTACCATGCCTTCTCCTATAGAACCACTCAGTGGGTTTGAACCGCCATCCTTTAAGCCGACAATCAATTGCAAACTGCTGGTGTCATCTAACTCCTGGGGATGATATACTTATCCTTTTGTTTCCTATCTGCTTCCCCAGAATGCTAGGTCAAGCATATACTAGACACCCAACATATGTTTGTCGATGAAAGAATGAGCCCGCGTTTGAGTCTTGAGCACTGGCACTTAACAGAAGTGGCTTGTGGTTTTTGTTGTTAGGAGCCGTCCAGTCAGTTCTGATTCACACTGGCTCTGCATCCAACAGGACAAAGCACCTCTGGTCCTGCCCCGTCTTCACCGCCGTTGCTATGGCTGAGTCCACTGTTTGAGCCACTGTGTTTATCCACCCTCTTTATCACCACCTCTCTACTTTGCCAAACATGGTGTCCTTTGCCAGACACTGGTCTCTCTTGATACCATGGCCAAAGTACCTGAGAAAAATTCTCATCATCTATGTGCCTAAGGGACATTCTGGTTGCATTTCTCCCTGAACAGATTGGTCTGTTCTACTAGCCGTCTACGATACATATATATTTTTCATCATCATAATTCAAAGGTATCAATTATTCTCAGGTCTTCCATGTTCCTTTTACACGCATATGAGATATTAAAACCATGACTTTGCTTAGGTGTACTGTTGAACGTGACCTCTCTAATCTTTAAACCTTAAGGAGGCCTGTGCTGCGGATGTGTCCAGTGCAATCCATAGTCCAATTCTCTGACTATTGCTATGGCGTCAAGCAAACTGAATGCCTTGACTTCAATAGGTACCGTGATTTTTCTTATTGGTCCACTTGTGACTATTTTTATTTTCTTTATATTAAAATATCCATATTGAAGGCTGTGTGATTTTTTATCTTCATCAGGAAGTGCTTCAAGTCCTCTTCACATTTAGCAGCAAAGTTGTATCATCTGCATATGTCAGTTTGATAATAAAGCCTTTCTAAAATCCTGATGTCCTCTTTTTCATAATCCAGTTTCTCAAATGATTTGCATAGCAGATTGCATATCTATGATGAAAGGATAAAATCCTGTTGCACACTTTTTTGGATTTCAAGCCATGTTAGGTTTTCTTGTTCTGTATGAACAACTGCCTCTTGGTCTACATACAGGTTCCACTTGAGCACAATTAAGGGTAATGGAATTATTTGTGATGTTTTCCACAGTTTGCTAGGATCTACATAGTGCATTGTCTTTGCATAGTCAATAGAACACAAGTGAACATCTTTCCCGTCTTCTCTGCTTTCATCCAAGGTCCACCCAACGTCAAAAATGCTATTTTTCATTCCAAGTGCTCTTCTAGATCCAGCTGAAATTCCTTGCAGCTCCCTGGTTATGTCCTGCTGCAGAATATACTGCTGGAAAATCAGCAGGTCTCTGCAAAACTGACACAGAAGATAACCGCATTTGTGTGCTCGTTCAAGCCAGTGGCGAAGAATCCCCAAGCAAGAATGGGGTGGAAGAAGATTTCATGTGCAAGAAATGAACTTTTATTTTTCTAATTACTCTTCAAAAAGAAGGAGAGAAAAAAGATGGGTTGCTGAGTTCAAGGATCAGATTCAATAACAGAAAGACCAAGAGAGACTCTAAATCTGACCAGATCTATCATTTAAACTCTTCCCACTCAACTGTTTGCTGGAGGAAGAACAATAACTTTTTTTTTTTCACAAGTCTTTGAAGCAAGTACTGAGCAGTGCTTTTCTGCTGTGAAGATAATGGACGTATACAGATACATTATTCTGGCAGTAATGAATGGTTCCTGGAGCCTGGCAGGGCCTCAGGGAATTCTCCACCAGTAGGACAATTTCCAATCCACTTTAGAACTTAGCAATCTGCGCTGACTTGAATAAGTCCTAATGATATCAGAATAGAACTGGAGAATCAATAGTTTAAGTTTCATAGTAAGATTTTTTAAATCAGATATCATAAAGTGCAATTTTCTTCCATCCCAAGTGAAAAAGAAAGAGAGAGAGAGAGAGAGAAAGCAAATTCCCCAACTATTCATAGAATCAGTCTCCACTTTGAGCCATGTCCATTAAGCCAATGGTCAGTAGTTCGGTGCTGAGTAAGGGAGGAGTTGCTTGGAAATGTCTCACTCAGTTATAATCCTGGATTCAGGGTGACATGGTGCAATCTGCCATTCAAAGGGTTTTATGGATGTGAGACAGATTTTTCACTATTTCTGTATAGAAGTTAGAAGCTATCCCCACGCCCACCCTTATCCTTTCCCACCAAGATTGGCTGGGTAGAAGGGTTGCAAAAAATCAGCCCAGGGTATGTCTCAGTGCACAGCAAGTACCAAGGGGAGGCCTCATAGCCACCAAGGACGCCAATAGGACAGTTGCCATTAGAAAATGACTCTTCCTGAGAAGTCAGAAATATGGGCTTTCTCCAAGACCTGGGCTTGCTGGATGGGTCTCCTGTGAGTGTGAAAAAGACCGGAAGATTTCCTAGGGATGTCTCCATCTCGGTCTCTGCTAACTGATATAGTAAATTGTGTGAGCCATTCTGAAAATGTACACCCTCAAAGAAGCTGAAAAGGGAAAAGAACACAAAGAAGGAACCAGGCAGAAAAATGTGAGCAGGGCTATCGTTCCTATTGCCTATATGCTCCCCCTTCACGATCCTGTCAGCTCCATCAGTGTCTTCTTGAAGAACCAAGCAGAGTCCCATGAACAGCCCAGAGTCAACGCAACAGAGGCCTTACGAGATCGTGGTAGCCTCATTGTCTGCGGAATCATATCCCAACCATTCAGAAGGGCAGAAGGCTAAAGCGGCTTTGGTAAACAATGGGGCAAACAAATAATGAACCCTATATATCATCATTCTAGGTGATCCACTCTGAAATATACTGGGTGCATTGTTAATTTTTTTATTACACCAGCCTTTGAAAGAGCATGACTCGTTATTTTAATTTTTATTATTGCAACTCACAAACCTGGATTCTCGTTATACCAGCTCTACAGCTCAAAAACATGCAGAACCATCAGCAATTCTTTTCTTTCATGATTCACAAATTACACTTAAAAGTATCAATAATTCCTACTAATCATTTATTCTGAAAGACATGAATGAAGCTGAACGCGAAGTGAAATCTCCTATGAATCTTGCAATTTTGATCTAAAGGACAGATTTGTCACCACATGAAAGTAGAGTGGATAATTACCAGGTGGTTGACATGACAATTAACTCCATCCTTAATAATTATAACTTGACAGACAATAAATCAAGATGGCAGCCATCTGTAAATAAACACCCACAGAGCTATCTGAAAAGTATTTCACAATAATATCTTCACCTCATAAAAATGAGCAAACTGGTTCTGGCTGGCGAGCGAGTAAATTTCTCAGAGACCAGAGAGAGCAAATTTTTGGGTCATCATGTTCCTAAGTTTGTCAGCTGGACACAATTGAGGGCTGCTTGTTTTGTTTTGTTTTTATTTGATTTTTTTTCCTAGAGCAATCATTGTTATTTTCCACAAAACATTAGCTCATTTTAAAATATCAGATTATGACTTTCGGTTCAAGTGAAGCTGTCTACCCGGGGGAGCCTCTCCTCGTCCACGTGGATTAGCCCTGACCACAAACAACAACCCCGGAGTTTACCACCCCTCTTTCTCAAAAACTTTCCACCAATTAACTTCCATTATGTTCCTTTTGAGGAGGATCATTTCCTGGATTTTGATGCTCATAATGGTGTTAGTATGGGCACCAATAACCGATATTCATGGTTCGCTTCTGGTAACTGATTCCTCTCCATTTGGGGTTATATGTTGTTTTAGGTGGGGGGAGGGTGTGTATCTTTTTAACACCTCTCTAAAGCAGAGACCAAGAAGCCCTGATGGTGTGGTGGGTAAGCACTTGGCTTAAAACGGAAAGGTCAATGTTTCTGGCCAGTCAGCCGCTTTGCTCGGAGACAGAGTGACTTCTGCACCCATGAAAGCCCTGAGGGGAGGGGGAGTAGGAGAAAGGCAGGCTGAGTCTTTTTGCTCTGCGGGGCTCCTAGGCATTTGGAATCAATCCAGGACAATGGATTTGGGGGGAACTTGGAATCATTTTTCTCTTCGTATTTGTTGTTGTTGTTGTTTTCAAGATATGGAGGTCGTGAAAGACCTAATCACTTCTTCTGAGTCACACAGCTAGCAAGTAGCTGAGGGGACAGAGATTTTAACTCATAACCGCAAAGCCCTACTTCTCAGGTAGTCTGCCTCTTCTGAAGTCTTTAATTATTAGTTTTCCTCAGGGTTTGATATTCTTTTTTTTGAACCTCATTAGATATCTTTTCCTTGGTCAATTTTAGCTACTCCCACACAATGATGCTGCGGATTCCCAAATCTATCTTTAACCCAGATCTACCTCCTGAGCACCAGATTCTTTTAGGAACACATTGCTATAATCCCCATCTGAAGTTACCCTTTCACTCAGCACATACCCACTGAGTCACTCTTGGGTGCTATAAGCACTGTTCTAGGCACAGGGGACACAGAGAGGAACAAAACAGGAATCAGTGACAATATGGAGCATATGTTAAAACTGCGAGAGAGCAAGAGGACGCCAAAAACATAGTAAAATTTCACAGAAAAATAAAGCCAAGGACCCTGGGACCAGGCGATCAGAAGGAGGCAGGAGGCTGCTGCTTCAGGTAGTATGGACAGAGGTGGCCGCACTGGGGAGATAACATTGGTGTGCGCTCCCAGTCCAGCCCTTTCTGATTAAGCAAAGTCCTCATTGTAAGAATATAGCTGGTTCTTCTGCATGAGTCCAATAGCCCCTGCCCTCACTTCAGGTAATCCTTCCCATGGACTTGACTGGATCTTGCCCAACGGATACTAAGTTATTATTAAAGGACAACCTAAGGATTCCATCCTACCCGAGGTCTCTCCTGAGTCCATCAGCAATCTGTCGATCAGATCCTCACATCTCTTGCTCAGGTGTTACATATTCATGAAGCCAAATACCTTTTTTTCCTACCGATGTCTTATAATATAGCATGGGGCCTGAGGTAGGATAAGGTATGAGTTCATGAAACATTTTGCATGTCATGCTAAACGGTTGAATTGATTCCCAAAGTTAATAAGGAATGAACACAGAGGAGCCTGGCCTTCCAGGACTCAGCCCAGTGGCCATGTGAAGGGCGAGCTGGAAGGAAAAGGAAGTCAGGTAAGACTTGAGAGGGTTCTGAAACAAGGCAGGGATGGTGGGGATGAAGAGGGGGGAAGGGATCTGAGAGGCTTTTCTCAACTGGACTCAATCACTCCCTGCCTTTGAGGCAAGTCCTATTCATAGTGAACCTATTGGCAGAACAGAACTGCCATGTTGGGTTTCCGAGATCTGAAATCTTTACAGGGTAGACAGTCTCATTGTTCTCCTGAGGAGTGGCTGTGGGGCTCGAACTCCTGACTTCACAGTTAGCAGCTCAATGCGGAGCCCACGATGCTACCAGAGCTCCTTAGTAGACTCAAAAGGGTTTGAAAATAATAACATGTATGGAGTCCTCTCATTTACCCAGCATGGCTTTAAGTTGCAACACTCCTTATAAATGAAGTCATTTAACCTTTCAAATATCTCATGAGGCAAATACTGTTCTAGTCTTTGTTTTACAGACCGATAACTCAAATTCACATAGTTGAGAAGGACTGAAGTATCGATTTGAATGCTGCTCCAAGACCTATGGTACTTGCCACTTTGCTTTACTTCTGTACATACAGTGCGTTCATGCAAAACTATGTTTACTCCATACAAACATTTTCTTAGCTTACTTCAATCAGAGTTGAATATCTACCTCAATATTTTTGCAAAATGGCCCATCCAAAATATACTATTGGTGAGCCGTGCATGCTATAACTTGTCATTCTGTGAATGCTTAGTCCCTTCCCCACCTCAGTCAAATGAGCGGAAACGTAACATATGGAAGCATTTCCACACTGCAAGTTAAGCTGAAGGGAAATATTAGGCAATTTGCAAATACTGTCAAATGAAATATAAAGATTCATTAGAAAAATGCTACATGGAGACAAGAATATCTTCGCATTGATGATGCAATCCGTCCATCTTTGTTCAGCCAACATACATTAATCAGGACTCGCGTGATGGCAGGGGCAGTGATGGAGAGTGAGAAAACAGAAACAAATAAGGTTTATGCTTGTCATAACGAAACTCACAGTCCTGAAGTTTGGGGGTTTTATTTCATGGTCACGGATGGATGAAGATATCGCAAGTGACTTCGGTAGCCACCTCAAAGGTAAACAGAGCTTGGGGCTGTGACTCAGGTCGAGCTCTGTCTCGTACGAGCTGGGCATGCCTCCCTTCTAGCTGAGCCTCAGTTTCCTCAGCTGAAATTAAGACCCTGCTTCTACCTTGCAGGAGCGGGTCAGAAGGAGGGGAGCTTGTTCCGGATTCTGGTGGGCACACAAAGGCTAATGTGAAGGAAATGATATTTGAATGACAGATGATTTTTGGCTTTTTTAATTATAAAATCACTGGTGTCCAAGGGAATGTTCAGTCAACACCCACAAGGTACCCGGCATTCTCATCTACTCCCAGCAAGCAAGAGGAAGCCAGAATCAAAGCCCCCTTCTGGTTCAGAGCTACCCTATAGAAGAGTAGGACTGTGCATGGGGTTCTCACGGCTCTCCATCTTTACTACAGCAGATTTCCACTCCTTGCACCCACAGAGCAGCTGATGGGTTTGAACCACTGACCTTTGGGTTAGCAGTTGAACTCTTTCACCACTCTGCCAAGAGAACCCCTTCCAGATGACAGTAGTAACAAACAAACAAAAACTCAGCAGTGGCTTCAGCTAGGAAGGGGCTGGCCATCCGAAGGGCTGGCTGTCCCAGCTCATGCAAATGCCCAGTATGTGTCTGTCAGCCATCCATCTATACCTCCTCAGAGGAAGGGTGAGCTTTCTCAGCATCACGGCCCTATCACTGAGGAATGAAAGTTGCTAAAGAAATGGTGTAGACTTGGCCGGCAAGGCAGGGAAGAGCTCTCTAAGAATCCATGTTCCTGTAGCGAGCTAAGACCGAGTTCTGAAAATGTCCCACCAGGTCTTTTCTTCAGAGCAGGGACACCAGCAGAGTGGATGGTAGTCCCCTGAGAGGACCCTGATAGGCAAGGTTCCAGATTCAGCACAATCCCGCCCACTGCTCCAGTTATGAGTCAACCGGGGACTCCCCACAGGAACCAGGTAGAAAATGGTCAGACTGGTTCTCCCACCTCAACATGGAAGACATCTTACCATATAAGGGATAACTGACGGAAGTGTGAATGGAGGAAAGCAACAGTATCACCAACACTCACACCACGTGACAAACATTGTGCCAGGCCCTTTTCTTTGGGTAGCTGGCTTAATACTTCCAGTAATTTGTGTAGGTCGGCAGTTATGAATATTTCTATTTTACTGAACGAGGAACATGAAGCTCGGGGAAAATTGACACTCTGCTGAAGCTGTCCCGACAGGCTGTCTCCAGAAAACAGACACACACAAATCCCAAGATGTCACTACAGAGTGAGTGAACTCTTAATCCAGAGCCTTCATGACCCGTAAACCGGTGCTCATTCTGCTGCACCACCGTCTCTTGGAGTCAAGTCCCCAAACGCTTGGGACACGCTTCCTTACTAGCCTCCAGGGATCAGACCGCTCACTTTCTCCAAAGAGAGTCATTGCCTTCTCTGTACTCCCAGGGGGCTGGCCTCTGTGAGGAAAGTTACCTGTCATCCTCGCCCTGACGGTTGCTTGGAAGTGACCAGTGAGCAGCATCAGCCAGCAAGCACAGCGTGCTGGGTCTAGGGGGCTGGAGTATTCGTCTTCCGTTTGCTCCCGGACTTGCTGCCTTCAGCTGTGGCTGTGTTCCTATGGCATAACTCCGCTAGCAACCCTTTTTCCCAAGCCCAGCTCCTTCCAGCCATCCAGCCTAACGTCTTCGCCCAGCTACGTGGGGCAATAATAAGCCGCCTGCTGATGTGAATGCCCTGCCCGGGTGCCTCAGTGCTCCCTGTTGGTGCCTTCCCCATGGCCCAAACCTCAGCGAATGCTACTCTCTTCATGCAATCGTATTCAGATAAACCCGTTTGACGGTGCCATTTGTTTCCTGCTAGGACCCTAATGATAGATTGAATGAAAAATGAGTGTACATTTAATCCCACCATTGTGGAGACTCTAAAATTAATCTCCGGGTGTCTAGGAAACAGCATCAATTTGCATCTCATGGCAATGAATCAGCTGAAACTGCAGTGCACACATTTTGTTTGGATTTGATGAGCTCGCGGCCGGGCCAATAAACTCCCCACATGTTATTGGCAACCACCGTGGTGAATGAAACTTCCCAGTTGCACTTAGAATGCGATGTTTTTCCATGAGGCCGTGCTGCAAAGATGAACTACAGAGAATATGAAAACACACAGCAAGGCCCCTGCCAAGAGAACGTACGCGAAATGTAGCTGAAAGCATTCGTATCCCTGACACAGAGAGGGGGTTTCAGCTGGGAGAACTTGACTAAAATCAGTTGAACGCGCCTGTCACTGGGCTTTAGAAATGATGAGTGAGTCATTTGAAAACGAACCGAGAACTGTTTCAGTCCTAATGGCTTGTTTTGAAGTTTTCACAGCGCTCCGGTAGTGTAAGAGTTTGTCCATGCACGTAAATCAAATGAGCCAGACCTGGGGCCAGACCTCAGCCTGCCTGCTGGTGAAGAGGGCCCACTCTGCTGACGCACACAACCAGGCAGTTGAGAATCGAGTGCCTTTTCCCAAAATGTGTCTCGCGTCTCCCCCATGAAAAAGAATAAGGAAAATCAGACAAAAACCAACTAAACAAAAACAATGCCCAACTGCTCCTTCCAGAAACAATGTGCAGAATAGCCGCCTTCCCCGCTGTCCCGGACAAAGGTCTTCGTGGGCGAGAAGCACGGGCCCTGGTAGCAACCTCAGAGGGAGACCCCAGAGTCCCACTGTGGAAGTAGACAAATGTCTGTTGTTTTACTCAAGCTTTTGAGAAAAAGCAGGACTTGGTCACATGAAGGAAACACAATAAAGCAGAAGCACAAGGCACCCTCAGCAGAGAGGTCAGCATCCCTGGGGTTAAGAGCGAGCGCAGCTCCTGGGACACCTGCCAGTGGACGGATGGGGCTAGGTCATTGCAAGATGGAGGTTTCAGGGGACAAAAGGGTGTCAGGATCTGAACTGGTCAGGGAGGAGACAAAGGTCAGTTCACAGAAGAACTCTGAAAACTGGTATGCTGAATAGTTGTGGCTGTGTTTGTTAGGGGCTGTCAAATTGGTTCTGATTTATAATGACTGCATCGGCAGGAGGGGTCAGCAACATTGGGAGCACAGCCCTTAGTGATGCACTAAGTATAAACCTTAGTGATGCAGACCTCAACCTGTTCTCAGTCCCTCGTGTACACAAGGGCTTGACGGTCATCTCTGCAGTTCTACAGGGTCCTGTGAGATCACAAGGTGTAGAAGGGATCAGGGATCAGGCATCAAAGACCAAAAAAAATCATAGCATTGTGA
>NW_022111310.1:12246369-12256807 GCF_000313985.2 Echinops telfairi
TCTCTCTCTCAATATCATTTTTGTTGCTCTGGTCTAACTCACTGGGCTCCTCTTATTCCTTTAACACGTCCAACTCCTTTCTATTGCTGGGTCTTCAGAGGTGTTTTCACTTTCCCTTACCTCCTTCTCCTCCCACTCTGCATTATAACAAAATGCCCCCCTTTTCTGCTTTGAATAACAAGTGTTCAGCAACTCTATACTATTCAGCACATCTTCTAAACTGACTCTCAGCTTGGCTTACGTTTCCCTACTTTAGTCCCCCACTCCCACCCCACTTCACCCCCAGTTTAATGACTTGCTTTCACTTGGTAGGTCTAATCAAGTTTGCGATGAAATAATTAAGTATGAAATTGTTGTGTTTGTATAATGCCTGTCTCTCAAGCTAAGTTCTATCAGGACAGAGGATACTGGGGTCTCAGTCACTTCTGTAATTGCTAGCACCTCATACAGGTCTAAGGCCAACTCAGTGTGTAATAAATATTTATTGGAAGTATGAATACACAATTCAGGGAATGCATCAGTTCATGCTTCTAATCAATATAGACTTTCTGAGGCTGGCTGCCTTCTGTGGTCTTCTGTATTTTGTATAGTTTAGCTTTGTGAGCCCTCTTTTGCCCAAATCGGGCATGTCTGCAACATTAGGGGCCTAAATGCCCTCAAATTTGGGCTGTAAACGTAACTACCAAACCATTGATTTCTTCATTCCTGCCTGTTGCCATATGGCATATGGGGTAGTGACAAATAGAGCAGGAGCCATGAAAACTGAGAACAGGCCTCTTTCTAGCCTGGGGACCATTTTGGGCAGGCTCCTGACTTGATTTATAGGGAGGGTTGCTGAGTTGGGCAGCCGAAGAAGGATAGATGGGACAGGAATGCTCGAGAGATGGAATGGCATGTGCAAAGAAATAAAAGGAAAAGAGAAGACGACTCTTTCAGGGCACTGCAAGCAGATTGCTATAGCTAAAGCGCGAACCATGAGACCAGGAACTGGATCACAAAGGTCCTCTAGCAACATAAAGGAGCTTGATCCCCATGCAAAGTGTAATGAGTGGGCATCAAGGCAGCTGGCTGAACAAGGAGTGACGAGAGCAGATAGGAGTTCTTAAAACACAACTGCACATACTGTGGCTCAAATGGAGAAGAAAGGCACACACTGAAAATTCAATTTGGTAAGTGTATTGAATTCAATTTGACACATTAATACTTGACTTTGTCAGGACATGTGTTTTTGTGCTTCTTTTTCCACTTGCCAAATCAAACATGCCTATAGCACTTTGTGGAAGTGGCATGGTCTGTTACTTAACCCTTTCCTTCTCTAATCCAAGGAGGACTGGATTCACACACTGCTTGATTACTCTCACATGGGCCAGGCCCCCCCTCAAGCTGCCCCCAGAAAGTTGCGTTCTGGTGCTGGTTTGTAGTTTTTATTGATTTAGCCAGCACTAGAAACATGGAAAACAACAGGCTCAGAGCACGTGGATGGGTTTCCCTGCAGGAGTCTGAGCTGGTATTTATTTTAATTAGCAACACATTTTATAAGGGCAAAATCAGAAATGGAAACATGTCAAGACCTCTTTAGAGATTGAGTTTGGCAGACTCATATACGTGTGCCTGGGCATGGTAATTGGCTTTTGACAGCCCTCCCCTCTCCCAAGAGAACACTGTATTTGGACAGTCTCTGTGCACGTATGCCCCTCTGGGGACTGGAGGATGTATAAATACCTCACACCACAGGCGAAGGGTTTAGGAGTTTTCCTGGATCCGGTTCTGCGAAACCACCTGAAATCATTCCTCTTCACCTGACAATCCCCAGGTCGGTATCTCTGTTCACCCTCCCTTTGTGGAGTGTTTCCCTCCAGATGAGCATCCTGGATTGCTATTTTCATCTCCAACCTCTACTTTGCACCTGAAGAATGATTTCCCCGATCCACTGCCACCCCAATTGCTCATCATCCTTGAGATATGTAAACATGGGCACATGTTTCATGACTTACTGGAGATGTGTCTGACAAGAATCAGAGCCTCCTTGCCCCAACCGAGACTGACTGGCAGCTCTGTAAACGGCCCTAATAGGAAGCTCTCCTAGATGGATGAATCCAACGGACTTGTATCCACTTGGTGAATAAACAGGAAGTAAACCTCTATGGCAGACATACATTAGGAGAGGAGCACACGGAGGAACACAGGTTTCTGATTTCAAGAGGCAGATTGTAAAGGTGGAAATGGACCCACAGTCTATTTTCAAACAAGGTGATACAGCTGGGGATGGATCTCGGGTTTGCAAGAAAGAGAAACCAACTCACGTGAAGCTGTTTAATAAACATGGGGCGTCTATTAGAAGGAGAAATTATGTTGCATAAAAGCCAAAGTCTCCTCTTGGGGAAACCAACTCCGCCTCCCCCTTGGAGTGGCTGGAACACCAGAGCCAGGTTATTCACACTTGCAACGCTCTCCTGTTTCCTTCTCCTTGGCCGTCACATTCTGAGGACTCACTCCACTTTTCCAAAGCACCTAATATTTCACTGCCTACATTCACACAAAGTGTCCAGGCTGAAATGGATCCTCCTGCTTCACTGCCAAGTTTCAAGACAGAGAATCCAACTGAGCTAGGTGTCCACCCCTGGTCCAATCAGTTGTGGCCAAGAGGCCAGACGTGGTCAGCCAAGGCAAGAAGTAGTTAGTCCACACAAACGCAAGTCAAGATTCTGAAATGGGACATGTGCAAACTCTCTACTGTGTTCAGGAAAAGGAAAGCACATTTTCTTGTTCTCCATAGTTTTCCCCTTCAAGAACCTATGAAGACCAATAAGCCCATTGCCTGAAGTCAAATCTCGACCCACCATGACTCAAGCGTATCAGAGTAGAACTGTGCTCCATAGGTCCTTCCATGGCTGATGATTCAGAAGACCGTCAAACCTTTCCACTGAGGCACCTTTGAATGAACTTGAGCCTCCAACCTTTGGTTAGTAGCCAAGTGCTTTAGCCATTTATATTAGCCTAAGCCCTCAATCAACAGATGCCTTTAATGAGACTAGTGCTTTGTGGGTTGCAAAGTCATTTTGCACTTTAAAGGGCTAGGGATAGTGGCCATAGAGAGAGGAGAGGAAACTTTTATATCCTCAGGCCCAGGTTTTACATATATACAATGTCTATTACTTTAAAAAATAAAATCGTTATATTTTATTAAGGTCAAGCGATCCAGGATTGCAGTCCACCAGGCAAGGGACCTTACCAACTAGTGACAAAGGGTTAAAAAGTACTGGAATCTGACCTCTTACTCTTCTAGCTTCCAGTTCCAAACAAGTCCTTGTGCTGCCCCCACGGAAACCTCCTGAAAGCCACAGAAGTGTTTGCAAGGAAGACATCTTGGTCCTTTCCCGTCAATATATAAATCACTATGATCTGCCACAATGCCTCGGGAATCAGAGAATTAAAAACACTTGCTAGCCCATTTCTGAGCTTACTTGGGTCAAAACAAGAGTTCAGCCTTGGCTCTTGGGCATGTGCCCCCCAGTTCGATCATCGCTATCTTAGTATTTTCTTTCAAAATTGTTAAAATATGAGACGGCGTTTGCTTTGGAAGCTGGCATCCACAGCCCCAAGTGCTGACAGATAATCCAAGCATTTCCAGAGGTGGCTGCGATGAAAAGTAGAGATGGGATTGGCTACACAATGAGCAGCTACGTCATACTAGTGTTAAGAACCTAGAATCTACCTCCATTCATTGTCAAGTATTCATTCAACTACAAGGGGTTCCCATAACACCCTTCATGAGGGAACCCAAGGAGGGAAAAAGGATGATCACTAAGCCCAGCGGGTCGCGGGAAGTAGAAGCAGGCATGGAGCAGTACCTAGATAGCTAAAGGCCCAAGCAGAACGTTCTAACTCCAAAACCAAACGCACTGCCATTGAGTCCGTGCAAACTCAGAGCAACCCTGCAGAACAGGGTCGAAGTGCCCCTGTGAGTTACATCCTGTTGGAGTAGAAAGCACGTCTTTCTCCCATGGAGTGGCTGGTGGTTTTGAACAGCTGACCTTGCAGTTAGCACCTCAACATATAACCACATACCACCACCAGAGAGGGCTCCTTAGAATGAACTAAGCATGCCTAACTAAACAGTTGCTTTGGAGTACAGTGAACCCTCGCCACTTCACGCTTCGACTTCCGCGGCTTCACTCTATCGTGGTTTTTGCGTAACAGCGCATGCTCTGTCATTACTGCCACTGATTGGCTCATACTGCACACGCTTCTGTCTGCATCGCTACATATTGGAGCTACGTATCAGATGCATTTTTGCTTTTGTACAGTGTACTGTAATTGTTTGTGATTTTTAAGAAATTTTATCTAAGCCCTATGATGGCTCCTAAACGAGCTGCTTCTTTTAAGCCTTCTGACAATAAAAATAAGCACCAGAGGAAGATGCTCACCACCCAGGAAAAGGTAAAACTTTTGGATATGATCAAAGATGGCAAGAAAATCGTGGAGGTTGCATGCCATTTTGACTTGAATGAGTCTTCCGTTTGCTCCATCCGTTGTACTTCATAATATAATAAATAATAAATGATAATTGTAACGTCCAAAATGTTTTACTGCATTTTCCCTTTTTCGTTTAATAAATTGGGTAATACGAGTGTAATGGTGACTAAAGGGTGTTTTTTCATGTCTTCTATGCTCTAACTACGAAAATATTTGATTTACAAATAAGGAATCCTACTTCGCGGAATTTCATTTATCACGGTAGGGTCTAGAACCGATTAACCGCGATAAACGAGGGTTCACTGTATATTTTAATACATGTGTATGTGTGTTTCTTATTCCTTTTGTCCTTCTTTGGGGTTTTGATTTGGTTCTGTGTTCATTTTATTATTGCTGGGCTCCGCAGGGTTTTCAAGGCTAACTTTTGCAAAGTTGTCAGGCCTTTCTTCCAGGGTGCTTTTGGGTGGACTCCAGGTACCAACTTTTCAGTTTGCGGCCACGCACCTTAACTATTTGCAACCCTTAAAGCTAAACAGTTTCTATTAACCTTTGCATAACCCAATGGAAATATATTTGTCACCATTGAGTTTCCTAGGAAGCTGCTATCTCAGCTGTAATTCCTGCCACCACCTGGTGGGGGCCTGCATAACCGTGTGAGTCTGGAGAAATGAGGCTAGTCCTAACTAGCCTAACCCCGCAATCCACTTGGAACATACACGTCCAAATATCTATATCTAAACCTATGCGCAACAAAATCTTTCCCCCCTTGATTGCATCATGTCTTTTATGACTAAAAGAGAAGCCCTGGTGGCGTCGTGGTTGCACATTGGGCTGTTAACAGGAAGGCAATGGTTCGAAACCACCAGCTACTCTGAGGACGAGAGATGAGGCTTTCTCTTCCTTAGAGAGTTAGAGTCTCAGAAACCCAGAAGGGCTGTTCTCTCTCGTCCTATAGGATCATTATGAGGCACAATTGACTGAATGACAGGGAGTGCAAGTGAGTTTCTTTGACTGGAAAGCCGTGGTATCAACAATACACTGTAAACAGAAAATCATTTGAAATGAAATATTTATTATTTACATCCATTTCTCCAATGCCATTTCTTCCGTAGAACAACCCTGTTATATCCCAGGTTTCTCTCACTTTGTGTATATCACAATCCTATGAGGTGAATATTCTTCTTATCTTCATTTTGGAGATGAACATGACTAAAGTTAAATGACACTGAAAATCCTGGCCAGAGTCACCTTGCTAGGTAGTGAAATCTTATGTTTAAATCTACTTTTCAATTTCCCACAACCAGGGGCTTTACCTAAAGTAGTCTCTTCTGGCCTTTTTTATTTAGCAATTTGTACTTTATGCCCCAGAAAACATGAAGTGTAAAGGAGAAAAATAAAAATAAATTTTCATTTCCTTTCCCAGAGATAACTATTGCTAAACATTTTATGAGCATGGCTTATTTTTCCCTCCTCATATACATGAGAAAAATACAGTATCTTTGTTTCCCCATATTCTAGATTCAAATAAACCAGCTACTTTCTTTTCAGTGACTTGTGTCCAATTTCGAGTAGTCTGGATTGCTTCAGAGAGGACCATGACTTTCTGAACAACGGGCCGGGGTTGTGTGGTCCTCTCCTCTGACCTCCCCACGAGGGCCGAAGTAGGCCCACGAAACTACCGTTCCCCAGGCACAGGCTGCACCATGTTTCAAACTCATGCTACCTTTCTTTGCTTTTGACACCAAAACAAAAACTCAGAGGGGCTCAGTCATTTTCCCAAGGCCAAAAAGCCAGTAAGCAATGAGTCCTGGGATTTGACTCCTCCTATATCCTCGTGTCTTCAAACCACTTAACTTTCCTCAAAGCATGGTAACTAGCCCATGGATATTTAACTGTGAAGTTCTCAGTGCTTCCCATTTGACACGCCACTGATTCCTCTATTTCTATCATTAGTCCTGGTACTATTATATGAATTACTAGTTATTTCACAAAAGAAACATTCTGAATTTCTGTTGGACTCTTCCAAGAGAGGGTCGTTAGATGAAATGAATGACTGGAGGAGCATTAAGATCCCTCCTACTCTGGAACTTCTGAGTTCAGGGAAACGCCTTAATATCACTCAGAATCAATCTTGCTGAGTTTCACTGGTTACCAGCATGTTTGCCATGTCCCCTCTCCCCTCTCTCAGTTTCTTTGTTTGCTTCTTGTGAGTTTGCATGCGTGTTTTACTATGTGTTTCTTAAATTCCCCCCAAAATGTTAGTGGACGTTGTAAAGTTGGGCAAGATTTCACATTATCAAATGAGGCTATTCAAAGCATATGCATAGGTTTTGTGGGCATTATTCCTCTTGGTTACAATTTTAACAACCAAACAGAGGTTTTACTACAAACAAAGTTGCAATTACAAATATACCCCCAAAAAGTATCTGGGCAACATATAAAGAAAGGTTATATCTCTGAAATGGAGTCCTGGTTTGGGGAAGCAAAAGCCAGGCAGGGGAAGGGGAGAGAGAGGATTAGGTCTTCTGAAATCCAGAGATTCAATCCAGAGAGGCAAACCAGCCTCACTTCTGTGGCTGAGAACTTTGTCTCCAGCTTCCATCTGGTTTCCATAAGGCCAGGGAACTTGGCGAATGACTGGCCACGGAACTTCAGCACGTGCACGTCCTGACCACGAACATCAATAAAATGAGCCAAAGGGATTGGAGAGAATTCCCTCAGTTCCTCTGTACAGTCCAGGGCAGGATAATTTGCTTTCAAGAGAAATGAAGTGCTCTCAACCCTGCCGGGTAGGTTCACAAAGGACTATACATTTTTTCACATCAGAAAATGATCAGGAATCTATGATGGGGTGCCAGTAATTATTCCAGAAATCTCCAATTAATGTTATAACTCCACTGACACACATTCCTACGCACTGTGCACACAAGCAGCAGAGCTAACAGCAAAAGCCTAAACTTGGGTCCAGATGGAGATGACATTTGTCAATAGTTGTGTTCATTGGCAGTCACACAACCTTGAACGGATTCATTTAACTATCCGCAAAACATGCCTGAAACCTCCTGGTGGATGAGATTTCAGTGGGAATGACTGACAGCACGTGCAAAATATCCTGAACACAGGATAAATAGTAGGGGATGCGTTCTTTCCCCCAGGATGTGTGATGAATGTGCCTACAGCATGTCTAAGGAGCCCTGCTTACTCACTGCTCTGAGGGAGAAAGATGAGACAGTATGATTCTCTAAAGACGTACAGCCTCAGAAACCAGAGAGTTCTACTCTGCCCTGTAGGGCAGCTGTGAGTCAGAATTGACTCAATGATGGTGTCTTTTTTTTTGGGGGGTGGGGGGGGCGTTGGTTTAAGTGTACCTGGATCTAGAATGCCTTGTGTATACATGATTACTGTTTATATTTTCATCACTTTTTTGTTTTAAAAATATCGATAACAGCATTTCCCAATCCAGCATTTTCCACATGTACAATTCAATGACATCCATCATGTTGGGCAACCATCATCAATATCGGTTTCCCAATTTCCCATCACAATAAACAGAAAGCCACTGCTTCCTAAACAATGATTTCTTCCCTCACCTCTTTTGTGCCTTCAGTTCCCTGGTAACCACGATTAAATTCTGACTTCTGTATTCATTTATCTAGTTTTAGGCATTTCCGATATGGGAGATCATGCAGTATTTGTTCTTACATGAGTAACTTTTTTCACTCAGTGTTGCCAAGGTTGATCCATGTTGGGGCACATATCAGAGATCCACTTCTCTTTATGGCAGAGAAATAACATTAATCTTATTAACATATGGTTGTTGTTATGTTATTAGTTCGGGTGGAAACAAGCAAAAAAAGAGAAATGCTATATGAAAGGAATCTGCAAATTTCTCACTTAATAGATTAAACTATTATGTTAAAAAGGGAAAAAAATCCAACAATTCCAACGAATTATAGAAAGTCAGGAATACCGATATGGCTAACTCAGTCCCTGACTCAGTTTTCTCTCTACTATTCCATTCCTCTTCATAAATCTCTTTGAAGTGACAGTAATTACAGTCATTTTTCTTAACACCTCACCATAGAGTTGTAGAGCTTCAAAAGGCCTAGAAAGGTTCCTACATTATTGTTTATAGCTGTGCAGCAGACTGAGAAATGGGACACGCTCAAGAGACCCACATCCTCAGAACCTGTGGTAATTACATAATCTGTTGTCAATTTGAGACTTAAGAGTAAATGGGTTAAGTTTGGCCTGTCAATCAGGTGGCAGCTTGATGACCTTATTTGGTGGCGCTAAGGAGATAAATATCTCACTGGAGGCAGGATGCATGCTCACTCCCTGGGAGACATTACTGTTGATTAGCCTGATGGAGCTATGCTGATGCAGCCAGAGTCCTGGAGCTGGAGGAGTCACATGGAGACCCATGCCAGTGCGGAGATGCTTCTACCACCACTGGATCCACAAGAATTTCCTGTGGGAAACAGAAGGATTTGTTCCAAGTTGTCTCCCCCAAATATATGCCAAACTTAGCTGCTTGCTACACATGGCAAATGATTACAATTGGAGGTCAACAGATGTAGGTCAGGGGTTATTCTCCCTAAGGGTTATCAGCCATCCAGAGCAAGCAGACACCACTGTTTATCCCAACAGACCCATAGCAATAGAAGAAATAGACAAGATTATCAAGGGATTACAAACAAAAAAATCCCCTGGACCAGATGGCTTCACTGGAGAATTCTACCAAGCATTTAGGGAAGAACTAACACCAATCCTACACAAACTTTTCCAGAACATAGAAAAAGACAGCAAATTCCCGAATTCCTTCTATGACTCTAATATAACTCTGATACCAAAATCGGGCAAGGACCCCACAAGAATAGAGATCCACAGAGCAATATCCCTAATAAACATTGATGCAAAAATCCTTAACAAAATACTAGCCAACAGAATACAAAAGCATATAAAACAAATAATTCACCATGACCAAGTTGGAGTCATACTAGGGATTCAGGGATGGCTCAACATATGAAAGACCATTAGTATTATTCATCACATTGACATGGAAAACTATAAGGACCACATGATAATATCAATACATGCAGAAAATGCTTTCGACAATATCCAACACCGATTCCTGTTTAAGACACTTGAGAAAATAGGAATGGAAGGAAAGTTACTCAAGACAATACAAACTATATATGAAAAACCAACAGCCAACATGGTAGTCAATGGAGAAAAGACTAACACAATCCCACTGAAAAAGGGGAGCAGACAAGGATGCCTCTTGTCCCCACTCTTATTTAATATTGTGCTGGAGGTGTTAGCTAACAGCATAAGGCAAAGAAAAGACATCAAAGGTATTCGTCTGGGGAAGGAAGAGGTGAAACTATCGTTATTTGTAGATGATATGATTTTATATATAGAAAATCCCCAAAGTTCCACAAGGGAAGTAAAGGAAGGAATAGAGGAGTCTGGCAGAGTGACAGGATACAAGATCAACAAACAGAAGTCCGTCGAACTGTTATACACATCAGATAAGACGACAGAAGAGGAGATCAAAAAAGTAGTACCCTTCACAATAGCCAAACACAAATTGAAAATCTAGCGATATACCTGACTAAAAGAACAAAAGGTCTATATGGGGAAAACTACAGAACATTATTACAAGAAAACAAGAGTGACCTCAACAAATGGAAGAATATCCCATGCTTGTGGATTGGAAGACTCAATACAGTCAAGATGTCAGTTCTGCCAAAGGCACTATATAAATTCAATGCAATCCCAATACAATTACTCTCATGTTTCTTCAAAGAAATGGAAAAACTGATTACCAACTTTATATGGAAAGGGAAGAAGCCCAGAATTAGGGGGGAAAGGAGAGAATGGAGCACAACCTGGCCCACCAGGTCTTGAGAACGATGAGCTTAATTAGAGCAGCCAGTCCACAGAGAGGACCACATGG
>NW_022111310.1:12259063-12270161 GCF_000313985.2 Echinops telfairi
GAGCAGTCCTCACAGCCATTAGTACCCTTGAGTTCACGGTGACCGTCACTGTGTCAGTGTCGCTCCTTGACCGCCCTCTGCTTGTTTTGCTTCCTCCTGCTTTACCCATCATATATCCTCTTTCAGGGACTGTTCTCTCCTGAAAACATCCAAACTATGTGAGATGAAGTGTCACCATTCCTATTTCTTAAGACCACTCTGACTGTCCTTCTTCCAAGAGAGGTTCACTTGTTCTTTTGACAACCTATGGGATTTTCAATACTCTTCACCAGCACCCAAATCCAAATTCTTCTGGGGTCGCTTTTATCCCGTGTCCAGCTTTCATACGCATATGAGGCGACGGAAACTACCATAGCTTGGATGGAGCACATCTTAGTCCTCGAAGTGACATCCTAGCTCTTCAGCATGTCAAAGAAGTCGCGTGCAGCAGGGTCACTCGTTGCAATTCATCTTTTGAACTCTTGGCTGCTGTTTGCATGAGCAATGATTATGGATCCAAGCAGGGTAAAATCCTTGACAACTTCAATCTCATTGTCCAGTTTTCATGATGTCCAGTTGTAAGGGTTTTTCTTTTGTTTACATTTTGTTGTAATCCATACTGAAGGCTGGAATCCTTGATCTTCATCAGCAAGTGCTTCAAGTCCTCCGCATTTTCTGAATACAAGGTTGTGTCGTCTATATATCGAAGGTTGTTAATAGGCCTCCCCCAATTCTGACACCAAGTTCTTCTTCATATAGTCCAGTTCTAGGATTATTTACTCAGTGTACAAATTGCGCAATGTTTTCCTCCTGGTGTTCGCTTTTGTTTCCACCAAATGTGATACAGTGAATTTGTTCATTTTAAAACTAGGGGGGAAAGTGATTTTTTTGTTTAGTAAAAATGACTGTTCTCTATTTCATTTTATGAGACAGGAAAAATATATATAAAACAGAGAAGCAGCTTCCTGAAAGGACGAAGAACTAGATCAAGGTCTCCTCAGTTCAGAATTCGGAATCTTGTTCTTGACTTATTAAAAGTCTAAGTCCAACACTGAAATATCACTGATAAGCCCACAGAAATGAAATACTCTTCCATGGCCTGACCTTTATTAATCAGGAAGAGTGACTGAAGGTTTCCTGCCTTCCAAAAGTCACGAAAATCATTAGAGAACATAATTGAAAGTGGCAGTTTGCAGACTTAAATGTGATGTCCCACAGTGAATCCTATACTAAAGGATTTCACTCTGAAACCAAACAAAAGCAACAAAATTGATACCCCAGGGGGTAACTAACCCCACCAAAATGGCTAAAAGCTCCACTGGGCAGAGTTTTTATAGTACTCATTTTTCCCACTAGGTGATCATCAAGCAATTCACTTTAAGTTAGTGCACCCAGTGGCAACGCTGGAAGTTTCTCTCTGGTCACAGTGAATTTTTTTGGTAAGAGTAGTTTTGCTCAAGCCTCATTTTTTGTGATGGTCAATTTAAGAGAACAATGTGCAGCTGTGAAATTTTGTGTCCTGGTCAGGAAAAATACAGCAGAAATGGTTGTGATGTTGAACATAGCTTACAAGAGCAGCACTATGGAAAAAACTCAAGTGTACAAGTGTTTTTCTCATTTCAAAACAGGTGAAATGCCGATTGATGACAAACCTCATTCTGGACACCTGTCAACTTCTTGAATGGATGAAAATGTCGATTTGTCCATTTGATGTCTGTTCCACCAGGTAAGACTGGTATTCAAGCTTTCTTGTATTCAGAGTTTCTGAAAAGATTGGATAACATTGTGCAACAAAAAAGGCCTGGTTTGTGGCAGGCTGGGCACTGGTTTTTCTACCACAATGCATCTGCACACACAGCCATCTCAGTGCACCAGTCTTTTTCAAAAAACAGCATGCCTCTCTTGCCCCATGCACCTTACCTGACCTGGTGATTTCTTTTTGTTTTTGATAATGTAGAGGGACATGAAAGGACAGCGATTTAATAATATAGAAGAGGTGACAAAAACAAACAAACAAACAACAAAACAAGGGAGGTGCTGTTAGCCTCCAAACAGATGAGTTTGAAACATGTTTCCAAGAATGGAATTGCAGATTTGACAAATGCATTAAAGGTAATAGAGAGTACTTTGAAGGTGATAAAGTTGTTTTGTAAAAAAATTTAAATACATAGCTTTGAAAAACATCAGGGTCTTTTTGGGTACCCTCTTCATATGGAGACCTTGATATTGTGGGAGGAGCTCTGGTACCTTAGTGTGTTACAATGTGCTGTAATCACAGGGTCAGTGGTTCAAAACTACCAGCCAATATGAAGGAGAAAGATGAGGCTTTCTAGTCCCTTAAAAAAGTTATATCTCAGAAACCCACAGGGAATTTCTACTGTCCTATAGAGTTGCTTGGAGTCAGCATTGGATTGATGTTAATGAGGGGTTTTTTTTGTTGTTTTTTAAAATCAATTTATTGGGGCTCATAAAATTCATCACGATACATAGATCAATTGTGTAAAGCACATCTATACATTTGTTGCCCTCATCATTCCCAAAATTCGCTTGCCTCTTGGGTTCCCGGAATCAGCTCATTTTCCTTTTTTCCCCCCTCCCCTCCCTTCCTCTGCCCCACTCCCCCATGCACCCTTGATAATTTATAAAATATTATTATATCTTATATTACACTGCCCGGCGTCTCCCTTCACCTACCCATCCCCCAGAGAGGAGGTTATATGTAGCTCCCTGTGATCAATTCCCCCTTTCTACATCTCCCCTTCCCTCCTGGTATCGCCACTGTCACCCCTGGTCCTGAGGGGTTCATCTGTCCTAGATTCCCTGTGTTTCCAATTCCCATCTGTACCGCTGTGCATCATCTAGTCTAGCCAGGTCTGCAAGGCAGAATTGGGGTCCTGGTAGTTGCGGGGGGGGGGTAGTTGTGGGGTACCAGAAGCGTTTAAGAACTAGAGGAAGGTTGTGAGTTTCATTATTGCTATACTGAACCCTAAGTGACTCATCTCCCCACTACCCCTCTGCAAGGTATGTCCAGTTGTCTAGAGATGGTCATTGGGTCTCCATCATGTGCCACCCTCATTGACGAGGATGTGATTGTTTTTTAAATTATGAACATCTTATAAAGTCATAAAATGTAACTGAGTATTAGTTCTTTTGTTTTTTAATAATTAAATCATTTGGGGGGGCTTGTACAACTCATCACAATCCAAACATACATCCATTGTGTCAAGCATTTTTGTACATTTGTTTCCCTCATCATTCTCAAAACATTTACTTTCTACTTGAGCCCTAGGTATCAGCTCCTCATTTTCCCCCTCCCTCCCCTTCCACCCTCCCGCATGAACCCTGATGATTTATATATTATTATTATTTTGTCATATCTTACACCGTCCAATGTCTCCCTTCACCCACTTCTCCGCTGTCTATCCCCCAGGGAGGAGGTTATATGTAGATCCAAAGGGGAGTATTAGTTCTTTACTACCCATCTCTTCTGTTTATGAATTAGTTGACTTCTCTTATTTCTACTCATTTTCTTCTGCTCCTTATACCACAGGATATCCCTTAATCAGTCATCAATACATATTCCTCTTCAATTCCGTACAGACTATTTTACAAGTACTACAATAACTCCAACACTGCAGTATTCCTAGCATTGGATACAATTCTGAGATTACAAAGATTAATTAACCAGAGTCCATGCCTTCGATGAACCCCCAAGCTGGTGGTATCAATGAATTCATGTAGAAAAAAATAGATCTTGCGTAGAGCAAACTGTAAGAGACTCAGATGAAGGTTGCAACCATGTATTGAAGAAATTGAGAGCACATTTCCAAGTGACAAGTGATGACTTCATGGAGGAGACATGAGTACATGCTCCTTATTTGTTCCTTCTCTCTGGGTTCCATTCCTCATCCTTTACCTGTTCTGCACCATATCCCAGGAGAGTTTACCCCTGAAAACTACATTTCCAAGATGCTTCTCCACGGCTGTCGCCAAACTGGCTCATCAGGACACTAGATAAAGTTTCCAGGATATCAGGATATTTTTTTTCTCTTCTCTAAGTTATAGGTGGCATAACCTGCTGGGGCCAAATCCCTAATCATGTCGTAGCCTTGGCATCTAGTAACAGTAACTTCTTGTATTGTCCCTCCTACACTAGGAGTGCTAGAAGCTCCCCATTGTTGTTAATCTCTCAGTTGGCTGACCATATCCCATTGGACATTTAAGCTTATCCAACAGCTTTTGACTCACTTTCCAGATTAAATCCCTACATTTATCTACCAAAGAGCTCACCTGCTAATGGAAGGGTCAGGATTTGGAACCTCCCTGTTATTCTCTGGGAAAAAGATGTGTAACTCTGCTTTTATCAGGCTTTACAACCTTGGAAACCCTATGGAACACTTCTTCTCTCTCCTACAAGGTCATGAGGAGTGAAAACCGACTCATTGGCAGTGGGTGTGCTTTGTTTGGATATTATTCAACTATAAAATGTGGGCTCTGTTTTCCTGATTGGATACTCAAAAGAAGTTGGAAGAACCAATAAGTTCTCAAAATGCAAAGTAAATGAGGGGGCCGGGGATTAGGTAGAGATTAGCGCATGGCCACTATTCAGAGTAGAGTAAAGTTCAGAGAGATTTGAGAAGCTACGATTAGTTCAATAAGCTACGTCTCTCAGAAGTCGGGGGGATGTATTAGAGAACCTGGTTAGCAATGTAGGAAGACTCAAATCATGGAAGCCCTTGAGTTGACAAATTGAGGAATATGGATTTTACTTTCCAAGCCTAAAATCATTGATAGCTTGAATCACAGTGAAATGACCCTCTGTCTTTCAAGAAGTTCAACTCAAAGATAGCTGGAGATTGGAGATTGGACTACACTTATGGAAAACCTGACACAGAACAACAGATGTGAGAATAGCATGGAAGGAGTGAATTTGAGCCATGCTGTCATGATTAGGAGATAGGAAATGGAAGTGTTGCATATGTCTGGAAAGTAATGAACTACCCTAAGTGACTAAAAAAGTGATCATCCCAGTGATCAGGAGGACATTTGGGAGGTGAATTTTAAATCTCCAATATGTCACAATTATTAATTGCAGAACATAAGCTGTATTTCCTATCCAGCATCATATCAATTGCCAGTATAGAGAAGAGACTTCCAGAATAATGTCAGCCTATGGCACCCCTCTGCATGAAACCAGAGACTTGGCAAGTTGAAGCAGGGCAGGGAGCCCCCCAGATCCATCACACTCTCTGCCCCTGATGACAGACCTATGAGAAGAGCAAAGTCAAGGAAATGTCCACTTTGAGGAAGATGGGATTTTCTTGACCTTGTCATATACTCATTCTCATGGCTGTAGAACTGCAACTTTCTGCATATGAACCACCCGATCCCAATGGATCTCTCTGCTAGTGCCATGTCTGGTCATGTCCCTGGTGAAAATACAATGGGCTTAGATTTAGACAAACCTTGTCATAGAACAATAAACAGAGATGCTGAATTTTCTTTACCTTGTGGCAAATACAGCAGAGCTACGTGTGAATTTTTCATTGCAACCCTCTTTGAATAGACCCAGCAAGGAACCTGGGTGGTGGTGTTGGGTAAACGTTGAACTGAGAACTGTAAGGTAAGAAGTTCAAACCCACTAGCCACTATGAGGAAGAAAGATGAGACTATCTACTTCTAGAATGATTGACAACCTCAAACACCCTGTAGACTCTATAGGGCTTATAGTATAGAGCAGTGGTCCTCAAACTTTTTCAACAGGGGGCCAGTTCACTGTCCCTCCAACCGCTGGAGGGCTGGACTATAGTTTTTAAAAAAACTATGGACAAATTCCTATGCACACTGGACGAGTCGGCTGCTAAGCAGGACAGGCAGCGGGGGCAAAAACACCCAGCAGGCCGGATAAATGTCCACAAGCGGCCCGCCGGCCGTAGTGTGAGGACCCCTGGTAGAGTATCACTGAGTCAAAATCAACTCAATAGCAGTAGGCTTGGGGTTTCTTCCCTCATCAATGTCTCCTCCCTTCATAGAAGCCATTTCCTCTAGGCTATATGCTCAGGCCCTTCCCCACCCTCCAAAAAAAATCTAGACCCACCACTAAATACATACTTAGGCCGTTTTCTTTCTTTCCCCACAGTTCGCTCAGAATGGGCTCTACTTGTATATTTCACCTCTGTGGCATGCTTGGGTCTAAAGAGAGGTGAATGGTTCTTTTTCCATGTACCTCCTCTCAGAGGAGAAGAGAATCTCTCCTTGTCTCTGAAATGGAGACAGTGGGCGATGATATAAATCACACATATGCTGCCAGAACCTTGCCTCTGCTGGGTGAGGTAGGAGAGGAAAGATGTGTTGCTGGAACACTGTGATTGATGCTCTGGTCATTATAGGTTGTTCCCAGAAACAAAGATAGGTAGGGATCTTGACTTCAGAATCCAGCATCCAAAGGCTGGGTTTGGATGTTTGTGCTTTATGACACTTTACATGATCAAATCTGACAACTTCCCAGTGGAATAAGTGCAAGCCAAGGTGATCAACCCCTCAAGCAACATGAGGGGTGAATGGCCAGCGGCCCTCACCCTCAGAATGAGGCAGATCTCCCCTTGGCAGCCTTGCAGCACAGTCAGGGTCATGGATCAGCCTCTGTCCAAATGCTCAAACGTCTGTCCTATGAATTCCTCTTCATCTGTCGCTCACATTCCTGGCATAGCTGATCAGACCTTACTAATTCAAATCCCGCAGGTGAAAGTTGTGACAGCAGCTGTTCTAAAGTGTATCTTCATAAAGCTAACCCTGCGGTGGTGAAGAAACCAATCAATCTAGCCCTAGGAAAGCTGTATATTAGATCAGTTTCAAACCCTGAGCTTCAAGAAACAGGCCTCTATAAATAAGGGCTGTGCTGGATTCCACAGAAGAGCCCCAACCCTCCCTCTCTTGGTCTTCCTTAGCCCTGGCTCATTTTGAAAGTGGATTTAGAGAAATTAGAAAGATGAATGGACAACAGACATATCCCATAGGACTGGAAGGTTAATCATTCATTATACCTAAATGTCTCTAAAGACACCAAAAATCACTGACACAGAGCCTGGCACAAAGCAGGCAGTCCAGGTGTCCATTTCCATTCTCCCACACCTACAATTCCAAACAATGAGTGTTTCAGAGGTGCAGTGATTGACTTAGGTAATGAAGGATCACAAAAGTGTTGATTAGACACAGGAGTTAGTTAACAACAAAAGCCAAGACCAGAATTCTAGATCCCTGATCTTGAATTCCTAACCATTTGCCTGAGTTGTGCCCTTTAAGTTATGGGGTTTTATTTTTCCTTTTTTTTTTTTTTCAAAAAACATTATAGGATTTGAGGCTAATCTTGATATATCATTTCAGTGTATTTAGGGTTTATTCTCCTTGAAATTGGGTGATAAAAAGAGCTACATGCTGGCAGGATTATACTTAGAGAAAGGAGAAAAATCTATAAATGGTACTGAATGTATTTGACTGTGCCTAACCAGTTTTGATGGCTCCCTATTTTGAGTCTAACCTAGAAACAAGTGATACTTCCCAAATTGAATTGAATGCACAAAGTATTGCTTGCTGCATTGAACTGAATGTACAATGCATTATGATAGAAGCAATGAAGAGGCGTGGATTAAGTCAAATGGAGAAGGGACCATTGGGAACAGACTGAGTTTATTTGTGGAAGAATTACTAAGAGTCAGGGAAAGAAGCAATGGTGGTTTAGGGAGAGGGAGCAGCATAAACACAGAACATCAAAACATATGTTCAAGGTGGGACCTGAAAGGAGAAGTAATGACAAACAGGTCATTACTAATAACCTGTGACAGACACTCTTAAAGGAGAATGTATGTAAATATGGATATTTTTCCCCATCTGATTTCAGGGTTTTCCATTTGTAACCGGCTCCTCGAGTCTCAAAGAATGACTTGAATGGAAATTTTAAAAAAAATAACTTTACTGGATAAGTCAATATTCACCTTTTTATATGCTTTCTAATTTATGCTAATATTTAGCTAACATTTCATCTGTTCTTATAGCTTGGCCATAGGAAATCTTAGATGCTTCCCAGACTCAAGAATGAAGCACAGACAGTAAATCACACTGCCATGCTCACAGCGTAGTCTTAGTTTGCTCATGCTAAAAAAGTTTCAAAATTGAATGACAGTGGTAAACTTACCCCGGAGAGAGTTTACAAAATTCAAGCAGCAGCAAGAGACAAAGCTACATGCATGTGTATGCATGAGTGCATGTGCACACAGACACCCCCACCCATTTCATGCTCACAAATAAAAGAGACAGAAGTTTAAAAGCTGTATTGTAATTTATTTCCAATAAAGAGCTAGAAACATTTCAGAATGAAGACAAACATCAGGCCTTGAGGAGCTATTTCAGCTTTTTCATGGCAATTATTAAAATAAAATCAGGCTTCTGGCTAAGAGAGAATATTTGGTACCTGATTCACTATTCTAGTGCAAACCTAAAAACCAGAAAATGAAATCCCAAATTACTATTAACATAACACTAAAAGTTTTTAATTCTTAAAAAAATAAATGAAGGAAAGATGTTGAAGATCTCTACATAAAATCTATAAAATTTTCTTAGAGAAAATTTCAAGACTAAATAAATGCAAGTAAAATTATGCTGAAAGTAATGCAAATAAACACTGTAGAAGTACATCGACAGGAACTGCCAAGCACTCGAGTTGGATTCAGAAGAGGATGTAGAATGAGGAATATTAAGATCAGTTGGATCTTGACTGATAGCAGAGAATAGGAGAAAGATGTTTAGGTGTGGCTCTGTCTTAGTTCTGAAGTATTACTATAACAGAAACACGTGGTCACCTTGCCTTTACCAAACAGAAATTGGTACTCTCACAGCTTAGTAGGCTAGAAGTCAAACTGAGTAGCACACAACCCCATGGGAAAAGCTTTCTCTCTTGTTGGCTCTAAGGGAAGGGCATCTGGGCATCTATGGGCCCAGCATTCCTTATGGATCCCCATGTGTTTGGGCATCAATCTTCCCTTAATCTTAGCAGTTCTCAGCCGAGTCCTGGTTGCTAAGCACGTGCTCTACTCCTGTATTTTCTTTCCCTGGTGTTAGTCAGATCTTTCTGTTTGCTTCTCTCTTTTGATCTCTCTTACAGGGTAAAAGATGATATGGGCCACCTCCTATTGAAACTGCTTTTATATTGGTTTGGGGCTTAGATCTGTATAAGGGTGTTGAATCTCAGTCTAATTCCATTACCACTGATTGGTTGGCCCTATCAGATCACACCAGGAGGTCAATTGCATAACTGTCAAATTGCATCATTACATAACTGCCAGATCATGGAGAATCATCGTCCAGTCTAGTTGACACATATACCTGGGGGACACGATTCAGTCCATAGCACTCTACTCTGTATCTTCCCAAAATTCGTGTCCTTGAAAAGTGCCTAGTCAATTCTTGGTGCTAGATAAACGTTTGACCACTCCTGTCTCTTGGGATAACCCACGTGGAACCTTAGTTTTCCACTCTGGATTGAATCCCAAAACTTCAACCCTGAAGTTTTTGCCTAGAATCCCTTGTTTCTCTCTCTCATCTGATGCAGCCTGTCAAAATAGCCTTCTTAGCTCCTTCTTACCTTCTCTCTCTCGTTCAGTGTACTGGCATTGCACCTGTCCCCCAGGCTTAATCCTGCCTACTACTTGTGCCCCACCCTCATCATTTGTTTGCCAATTTGTTGCACTGTCACGGCTTACTGTTCTTGTGGACTACATCCTGTCTGGATTTAGAAATTGTCACAAGAATAGATTTGGCACATTGAATATTAATGTTTTCAATGTCATAAAGCAGACGGACAACTTGTGGGATGACATCAAGAACTTCACACGCGAAGAAAGCAAAAAGTGGTTTACAAAATAGCAAGGAAAGAAAAGACCAACATGGATGTGAGAAGAGACTCTGAAATTTGCTCCTGCATGTAGGAAAGTGTCCAGAATGAAAGTACAAAAACACGTAGCTTGAAAACCACAAGAGAAGAACATGCTTTGCAGGTCCCGAGAATTTATCAAGCTGAAAGAACTGAAGAGAAAAAAAAATCCAGTCTTTCAGTTGAAATACTAAAGGTTTCTATGGGGCAAAATATTGAACAATTCAGGAAGCATTGAAAGAAGATGGAAGGAATGCACTGTGGGAGTCACTGTCCCAGAATAATTGGTTGAACACTCAACCACGGCACGAGGTGACACAGGATCAAGGACTGATAGTATTGGAGGAAAACGTTCAGGATGCACTGGTGAAGGCATTGTGGAAAACAAGTCTCCAGGAATTGACAGAACATGAAAGGCAATGTTTCAGCAAAAGAATACAGGCTGGTCTATGCTGAGAAGTGTGGCAGACAGCTAGCTGGCCATCCAACTAGAAGAAAGCCTCACGTGAGCCTGTTCCAAAGAGAGTCAGCACACAGAATCCAGAAATTCTTGAATGATGACATTAATATTGCATGCAAGTAAGATTTTGTGGAGATAATTCAAGCATAGTTGCAGCAGTGTATATATCGACAGGCAATGGCCCGAAATCCAAGCCAGATTCTGAGGAGGGTGTGGAACCAGATCAGTAAAGATCGACTCTCTCATAAAATCCTATATAGGGTTGCTATGAGTCATTCTAGTCTCGATGGCAGTGAGGCCATATGTATGTGAAGGCTGAACTCTGAATAAACAAGGTCAAAAGAGATTAGATGCCTTTGAATTATAGTGTGAGCGAAGAATATTGAACATATCATGGCGATCCAAAAGAAGGAATAGAATCTGTCTCGGAAGAAGTGCAGCTAGAATGCTCGGTAGACTAGAGGAGGGGAAGACGTCATCTCCCATACTGCCATTGTGCTACCAGGAGGCCCCACCAGTCCTTGATAAAAACCATCATGTTTGGTAAAGTGGAGCGACTTTAGAAAAGATGAGATGAGATGGCAATCCAATGAGAAGGGTTGGCACAGTGGCTACAACAATGGAATCAAACAAGTGCGAGGATGGACCAAGATGGGACACTGCTTTCTTCTTTTGTCCGTAGGGTCCCTATGAGTCAGGACTCCCTAGAGGGCCCCTAACAACTCCTTCTTGCT
>NW_022111310.1:12270567-12273102 GCF_000313985.2 Echinops telfairi
CATAGTCAGTAAATTGGCGCGTTCGGACTCACTTTTGAGTGCAAATTCCATTCTCTTTCCCCAATACCCTGAAAGATGTTTACGAAACATTAGATCTATGGTATTTTGATTCTTTGGAATCAATTCAATCGGGGGTATTTTAAAACCAGCTCCATCTAGGTTTTTCAAACAATGAATTTCCAAGCAAATGCCTCATAAAAAATGACACGGGGAGAGAACCACAGAAAGACCTGGAAAATGTTGGGTGACTTGTGCACATTCTCTCCCAACCCCTGGCCCCCACCCCCACCCCGTACCTTCACTCTGGCGCTGATTAAGAATCTGTTCCCCCTTTTCTACCCAGCCTGGATACCTGTATCTGGAGCTCAGCAACTCAAGGTGAAGCACCCACTACCCTCCTGCACTTGTCCCCAGAAACTGCGCAGGCTTCTGTGTTGTGGTCAGTCACGCAGAGGCCACTGATGGGCAGAGACAACCAAGTCGTCTACTTAATTTGATTTAATTTCCTCTCGTTGCTGAAAACTCTTTCTGTTTCACGTTTGGAAAGGGAAAAACAAGCTTTTTCCTCCCGCTTGGTGTAAAGTTCACAGCTGATAAATCTGTCTCAATGTTGTTAACAGGTTATTTGACCTTCCTGTACCTTCCACACTATGCATGAGCTGTCTGGTAGCAAGCCTACATTTTTATCCCCCTATCACCAGTACCAAGGAGCCCTGGTGGTGTCCTAACTATGCATTAGGCTGCTAACCAGAAGCTTGGCAGTTTGAATCCAGCATTGCTGCCCAGCCTCTAAGGAAGAAAGATGAGACAGTCTTAGCAACGCCCAGGGGCAGTTCTACCCTGTCGTATGGGGTCCCTATGAGTTAGAACGGACTCAAGGTCAGTGAGTTTTATTGCCAGCACCTGGCATCAAAAGGCACTCAGTGAAAGTTTGCAGAACAAGTGCCAGAAGAGAATTAAAGCACGTCAGGAGACATGCTCTGCGAATCACAACCTCATACCTTTGAGGTAGGCTAGGGGCTCTAGAAACAAACATCCCCCAAAGGAAGAATTCCTGCTATGAACTCACTGTGAGATTTCCCAGGAATATGGAGCGGAATGCAGTCCAAGGCCACTGGACCACCCTGCAAAAGCAAAGCCCTCTTCTCAGAATTGCGTGATAATCCCCTCCACCCACCCTGTGCTCTCAGCAGACACAGTCTGGGAATGGGCTGTCACATTTTTTGGGTCTGTGCTGTGTGTTGCCCTGCTCCAAAGTCAAAGGGAGCGACATTCTCTAGGCACAAAGACTGCACGCAGGCCTGCTGATTAGGAATATATTTTTAAACCAAAAGTTTGGAAAGAGTTAAGCAGCCTGGAAGCTTTTAGTGATCTGTAGCAAATGGGATTCAGCATAGAGACCTCCCAGGATGTAGGACTTGTCCCAGACAGAATGAAAGCTTCCTAGATCTGCTAAAGATTTCTAGGGGCTTAAGTAATTAGCCAAAGATCTATTTGCAGTGGGTCCTCAAATTGGGCGCTAAGACTCTGAGGGTTTGTTCTCATGAAAGACCTGCATATTCAGTGTCTGTGGCCCAGCTGACGGACAAATGTTAGGCAATATAGGTTTAGTCAACAGAGTTCCACTAGCTCCCTAAGATAGAGCTAAACAGAAAAATTTCAAACCAAGGTCTAGTTTGCTTCTGACACAGATACATCACTGGTGGTTCTCCCCTATGCTCTGTATCTTGATCACTAAATTTGAAACCTACTGAAACCATGCTCCCAGGAGACAAAAGATTCTCAGCCACAGACAGGACAGGAATGGGTGGAGACAGCAGAGCAGGTGAGAGGGTTAGTCTTTGGTCTCGCAAGTGGATTGAACTCTGGCTCTTATATTTGTTGTGTGACTTGTTGCCTTAACCTCCAAATCTCCATTTCCATATATATTTTTAAATGGAATAAATCAGAAGTCCTGTAAGAGTAAGGATTCAATAGAGAAAAGAGTCAATATAAACATATAGTCTCTGAGACTCCCCAGGCAGACAGTAAAATCAAGAAAGTTCAAGTACCACTAGTGTTCTTGATGCTCCGAGGTACAGGAGAGCCACCTCCCAGAAATGGGCTGGAATACTGGCTGAAGAGGTTCATCTCATTTTCCAAAGGAACCCTGTAATTTCACCTATAGATGGTCACGAATCTGTATTTTGTTTCTCTTCCCACCAACTCATATTTATTGGCATCATATGCTAGGCTGTGAGGCTACAGAATTGAACAGCATGTGGTCCCAATAATTTGTGAACATTCTGAGAGCTGGAGGAGTCAGATTTTTTAAAGCATCATCAGATAATCACACCAATTCCATTAGCGTGTGATAAATCAAGAGAGGGAGGGAGACAGATGGGGCTCTAGGAGCCTGATGTATGTGGAAGGACTTCTGAAGGACACAGGCACAAGGCGAAATCCAAAAGAATTAAAAGGAACTAGTCTGCTGAAAAAAGAAATCAGGGGAAGAATGTTGGAAGCAGGCAAAGCAGTCAGAAGAAAGGCCTGGGT
>NW_022111310.1:12277201-12278605 GCF_000313985.2 Echinops telfairi
AGCACTTTGGTTCTCTCTTTTGTTTGAGATTTCAATATTTATAAACCAAAGGAGGAGGAATTTAAACCGCAGACTATCATAACCAGATGAGCAGCACATTCCATAGCAGATATGTGGTCTTCACCAAGCTAAGCCAGGGAGCACGGAGAAGCGCTCCTGTGGCGAACAAGGGTAAAGTAGCAGAGCTTCCTCAACCAGAGCAGCCATGCGTCCCACATTTACAAAAAAGACAGAAGGTGCACTGGGGACTTCAAACAACTCCCACAAGCGAGCTTCATTTCTCAGTGGGCTTCTTCTGTGGAGGGGATGCCCTGGTGTACACAGAACACGGTATGAAGCAGCCTTGTCACCATGGGAGAGGCGATTCCCCCCATCTTTACTTCTGTGGGGTTGATCAGGAGGAGTTTACCTCTGAACTTGGACTTTTCCCCATGCCCACATTCCTAACAAAGATGTCGATTTTTGTTCTGTGGTCCTCGGGAGGTAAGATTGCAAAGCCTTGTTGCCAAGGCAGCTACTAAAAGCCAATAACAATGTTGATATGGTTCAGGATGAGAGCCCCTGAGCAAGAACATGGTTTTCCCACACATCAGCCAAACACCTTCTTTCAGATCACATGTGAGACAAGGAGCTGGTACCTGGTTGGTATCAGGCAGATACTCAGATATGTGGCCCTGGAATCTCTACGGAATCTGTTATGGAAGACTCCGTTTCTAGGAGGGGCAGCGGTAACCCAGGGAAAGAATAAGGGACCATGGATGGCTCTTTGCTTACAGGTCAGTTTAAACTGGGCCCAGGTTGATTTGATTCGTTCTAACGCCACTTTTCCTTGAATACAAGTGTCCAACTTTAGCAATCCCTGCCCCCTCCACCTTTGAACAGAGGGACTAAAGGAGTGACTACGCGCGTGTTTGTGTTGCCTGGTACATTTAGACTCACTTTGTTCTCTTTGCGATTATGTAAGATGGATGGGGCAGAGACTATCAATGATGCCTCTTATAATAAATGAGGGAGCTGATGGAGGATGTGGAGGGAGACTGCCTGGAAAATCCTATTCATTTTCCCCATAAATGTTTCATGGACATGGACAGAGAGGCTCTGGTTCTTACTACTACACCCAGACAGGGTGCCATTTCAAGCCAAATTGTTCTCGAATATACTGTGGATTCTATTTAAAGATGAATATACTGTTTGTGTACAGGCAAAATAGGAATAAAATCCAAAGGAAGATCACCTTCCCGAACTCTTGGGGCTTTTCTTTTTTTCTGTCTCTCCCAAGGCAAGACTGGCTGTTCACAAAGAACAAAGTGGTAAATGTTATTGTTGTTGGTTTTTGTTGTTATCCTTTGTATTGGTTGGTTTATTGATGGATTAATTTCTTGATATACATTGAAACTTTTTTTT
>NW_022111310.1:12278705-12280599 GCF_000313985.2 Echinops telfairi
TAACCCAGGGAAAGAATAAGGGACCATGGATGGCTCTTTGCTTACAGGTCAGTTTAAACTGGGCCCAGGTTGATTTGATTCGTTCTAACGCCACTTTTCCTTGAATACAAGTGTCCAACTTTAGCAATCCCTGCCCCCTCCACCTTTGAACAGAGGGACTAAAGGAGTGACTACGCGCGTGTTTGTGTTGCCTGGTACATTTAGACTCACTTTGTTCTCTTTGCGATTATGTAAGATGGATGGGGCAGAGACTATCAATGATGCCTCTTATAATAAATGAGGGAGCTGATGGAGGATGTGGAGGGAGACTGCCTGGAAAATCCTATTCATTTTCCCCATAAATGTTTCATGGACATGGACAGAGAGGCTCTGGTTCTTACTACTACACCCAGACAGGGTGCCATTTCAAGCCAAATTGTTCTCGAATATACTGTGGATTCTATTTAAAGATGAATATACTGTTTGTGTACAGGCAAAATAGGAATAAAATCCAAAGGAAGATCACCTTCCCGAACTCTTGGGGCTTTTCTTTTTTTCTGTCTCTCCCAAGGCAAGACTGGCTGTTCACAAAGAACAAAGTGGTAAATGTTATTGTTGTTGGTTTTTGTTGTTATCCTTTGTATTGGTTGGTTTATTGATGGATTAATTTCTTGATATACATTGAAACTTTTTTTTCCCATTGAAACTTGTATTGTTCTCACTCCTTCTGCAAGACTTTCGGGTGACATAAAAACCACCATCTACTTAGCCCTGTTCTGACCCCCCTCCCCTCCACCCCCACCGTCGTCCCTGATTCTTTCCTCTTTTCGAAAGTCAGAATCATAACCTGGCAAGTCCTCCTACCCCTTTTTTGTGGTTTGTAAAACTTCCGAACGTCAGGCTTCCCTTCCACATGCTCAATCCAGTCAGAGCTACTTTTTACTCTGAACTCAGGGGGGGAAATGATATCTACAAGCCTGCTTTTTCTGGACAATTCTGGATAAAGATAGCTTATTGGGGCACAAAATTACCTCACTGCTGGAGGGGCCACCAGCCTCCCTGGAGAGAAGCTCTTCTGCCCCATCATCCAGGATAACCTTGGGAGCCAGAGACTATCCCATGTCACCCCTCACCCTTGTTCTACTCCTTGAGGACCAGAAACGTAATGGGAACCCTAAGATGCCTGGTGATGCTTGTGATGTTGTTTTGTCCTCATATTTTAAATATGACACTCAGAGGCTGTTTGCTCCCTAGAGTTGATTGAAGTGTCATTGAGTATTTCTATGGTACATTATATACATAAGCTTATAGTCTTTCTTTGGGATCCCAGGGACTTAACTCAGTTTTTCCTGCATCTGTTTTGTAATACCATAAATTTGCATTCTTTCTGTGTACATCTTCCTATTGTTCTTTTCTTTCCTTCTTTCGAGTTACAAAGCTAACATAAAATCTCAGAAATAGGTGACCATCAAACTGAAAAATTGAAGTTTTGAGTCCACCCAGAAGTTCCACTCAGAAGACAAGCCTGATGATCTATTTTTTGGGGGAAAAAATCAGCCCCTCCCCAATGTCCAGACCACACAGAAGAGAGAAAATGATTACTTTCATCTCAATTTGCAAGGGTCTCGTGTATTTTGTCCCATGCGTATAACTGCTCACATCACTGACAGATAATAGCAGCAAATCACTGGGGGTGGGGTGGGGGATATCAGCTCTTGAATACCCTATGAGGCTCAGTTTCTCCAAAGTACCCAGACTAACGCACACATAGAGTTGCCATGAGTTGGAATTGATTCAAACACAACTGGTGCTGGGTTAGTCTTGTTGTCAGGTAAATGGGAGCACAGTATTTATTGTGATGTCTTCATTCATTTTCATTTGGGGGGAGAATATTGTTGTTGTTGTTGTTGTTGTT
>NW_022111310.1:12281343-12293046 GCF_000313985.2 Echinops telfairi
CCCAAATGGTTGGAGACCCTTTCCTTTTCATACCCCATGCTGCACACTGCTCAGCCCTCTCTCGTTCATGGCATTAAACGACCGGTTACTAAGATTCAGGGCAACAGAGAAACATAGCACCACATTCTGCACACATGTGTTTGCTGCTTGCCCACGGGAACTGAATCTTTGACAGAATGGAACAGAAAAGAAATCTGAGTCAGAAAGCCACGTGATAGAGTAAAAAGAGTTTAGGCTTTGAAATCACACACGTTTGGGTTTTAAATCTGACTCTACCTCTGGCACTATAAAATATATCTGAGTTTCTCTTGCACAAGGAGACATGCCATACTTTCATCCTCGTCCCCCACTCATGATGGCAAGGTAATAGACAAATCACATTCTAACAATTAGAACAGGAAAGTGACTAACAAACTGAAAATACGAGGACTTATTTTAAGGTAAAGAAATTGTCAGGTGCCCCTACTAATATTCAGTAGGGACATGCAATATGTGAGCTTGATTGTCTCCAGATACATTAGAGGGCATGTAAGGGTTTCTCAGATCTATACAAGCGTGCGCGCGTGCGCGCGCGCACACACACAACAACAAGCAACACTAACTCCCACCTGGATCTCCTGCTCTCTCTCTCCCTTAACCGGGAGCACATGATCAGAGTGGCATCATTCTTTCATACAGAATCTGACCTTCTTCCACAAGGATTCTATGAAACAAATCTGCTCAACATCTACAATCACCGAACCTGGTTCCTTTCTGCCATTGCCACCAGGATACAAGTCCACCAAGCCTTTGTAGAAAACCGCGCTTAACTTTGAAACTTCTCATCGCCGTCGCATGTTTTTTCTGAAGTCAACCATTTGAAGCTCCATCCAATTTCCCTGTCACTTCTAAGTTCTACTGAGCGAGCCTTTACTGCTGAATGACAATTATATTAAATGGAAACAGGCTGTGCCACATGGTGATTTGATGCAAACAAATGGGCCACTCTCCTTGATCTCGTGTGTCTCTGAGCATGCTAATGTCTTCGGGAGGCAAAAGGTATACTGACTGAGCATGCTTGCTGGCCCATGTGTATTCACATGTCAAGACCCATCCTGACTAATGCCAGTTCTCAGGGAGAATTCTCCACTGCCAATCTCAAATTGCATATTGTTAATGCATGCCATTAAGATTAATCTTTGCTTTAGCTGTCAGGTCTTATTTACTGACACAAGTTTTTTTTGTTGCAGTGGAGTCTAGTTATGAAATCTTCCCTGAGTGTGAGGCCCTCATGCCACCGTAAGTTGACTGGTCTTAACTTGAGGTTTGACCATGTGAGGAACGGATTAAAACCCAGCTGAATCCACAATTGCTATTCACACAGAAGGAGCGTGCTTATCTTGTAGATATTTTGAAGGAAGTTTTAATAGTATGGTCCTAAAATGTAATTGCCTGTTAAGAAATCCACTCTGCTCTTGGTTCCAATGTAGATGACACAAGCAAAGAAAAGTACCATTTCTTTTTGCGCCTAATATATAAGGCATTGTGTATATTCATTGCTATATATGCATGCCTTTCACTATCTTATGCATTTAATAATATCTTACATATATTTAATAATATGTTATATATTACTATATTTAGTAATGCATTGCCTTCCCCACCACACACACACACACACACACACACACATTTACACATACACAAAGGGGCTTCAAAATTTTCATGGAAATTTTTTTCTTCCTTTAATTCCATTTTTCATGAAATTCTTAAACCTTGTGTGTGTGTGTGTGTGTGTGTGTGTGTGTGTGTGTGTGTTGTAGCAGTGTGGGAACTCTGTGAGTTAGAATCAACCTGATAGCAGTGAGTTTGGAATTTGGTGTTATCTTTGGCTACACATTGAGCTGTTAACTACAAAGTCAGTGGTTCAAACACACTAGTTGCTTTGTGAAAGAAAGAGGAGACTGTCTCTCCTGTAAAGATGTAATGTCTCAGAAAACCAAAGAGGCAGTTTTACTCTATCCCATAGAGTCCCTAGGAATCAGAATTGACTAGATGGCAGTGAGTTCAGCATATAGTGATATATTATTAAATATGTCATCAATTATTGCAAATATATGAATATAAGTCTATTTATAAATATACATATATTTCTGTATATGCATAATTAAACACATTTACTGTGGTCTAAAAGTGTAGGGGTGGAATCTAGCCTGTCAATCAGGTCACAGCCTGATGGTGCTCCTTGTGGGCGTGAACTCCTTACAAGGAGGTTCCTAGGAACATCCCTTCTCTCTCTGTCTTCACCTTCCTTTTGGAGAGCCATGCTGAGACCTATCGGCACCCTGTGATGCTTCCACTGCCATTCGACCCACAAGACGTTTCACCTATCAGCCTGTGATTTTCCGCCATTCTGCATCACTGCATGTGGCTGCGTGAGGCTGAAGAGGGATTTATGGACTAGATCAGACTGGGCTAGGATGCTTGTTTGATGTAAAGCTCTCTCATACACATATGTGTGTCTCTGGATTCATTTCTCCCGGACTAACACATAAGTCAATGTCTGTATTCATTTACAACAACCTCACTAAGGAATAAATACTCTCAAAACTCACTGCTCTCGAGCCAATCCCCGGGACTCATGGCGACCTCCTGTGGATTTCTGTGACTATAACTGTTGATGGGAGTAGAAAGCCCAGGCTTTCTCCCTTTTACTCTAAATTACAGATAAGGGACATAAATATTAGATAGAGTAACTTACCCCAAATCACACAGATATTAAGTACAGTTGCAGAAATTTTTTTTTTAATCACAAAACTTTCCATTTCTTCGGCTGGTGCTCTAATCATTACACACACAGAGTAAGATGTTAGGAGAATTTGATTTCATTTCTTACTTTCCAGATCAATACATAGCCATAAGACATGGCCAGCTAAATTCACACAGTTTCATTTATCACTCATAGTCATCTTTCATGTGTGCATTTTGTCTAAGTATGTCAGTAGTAATGGAAGTAAACCATAATCAGGCATCTCAATCACTAGTCTCTGTTCGCACTCATCCCAGGGCTAATTGGCTGTGAAGGAGGGATTCCAGATTCATCCTATCAGCCCTCCACCACAAGGATCTCTGGGAGTAGGAATGCTCACTAGTGGGTTTAAGAGTTTATTTCACCGATTATATTTCCAAGAGGAACAGGAAACTCTCTACCCAATGAGGAGAGATGCTTCTGATTTTTCATCATTGATTTCAGATGTCAGGAAATCCACAGATGACCAATTTATACATAATGCATAATTATGATTCTTCATCTCTGTTGGCAACAGTATGATGAACTGTTAGCACAATTTGCATAGGAATGAAATCAGGATAGACAAAGATTTGTAAGATCAAAGGCACCAAAACAACAACTTAATAAGCACAAGGTCTGGTGCAGTATATTTAATTAGCATTTATAGAAAAGAGGTAAAAAGAAAAGGGCCATCTAGTTGGATTCCAACTCACAGAGACCCTATAAGACAGGATAGAATGATCCAGGTGGGTTTCCAAGAGTGTAATTGTTTATAGGAATAAAAAACCTTATCTTTATCCCAAGAGGCATCTGGTAGATCTCACTACTGACCTTGTGTAACCCACTATGCCACCAGTAGTCTTAATTTTCCCTAAATTAAAACCAAACCAAACTCAATGTCATTGAGTCAACTCTGACTCTTAGTGACTGTATAATACAGCGTAGAACTGCCCCTGTGAGTTCCTGAAACTGTAACTCAGGAGTAGAAAGTCTTGTTTTTCTCCCGAGAAGTGGTTGGTGGTTTTGAACTGTTGACTTGTGGTTCGCAGCCCAATGCATAACCACTATACCACTAGGGCTCCCTAAACTCCACTTAAATGTCACTAACCACTATGGTGTTTCACTATTTTATATTCATCTGCTTCTCTCTCTGCTTTCAGGTATTAAGAACAAAGGGAAAAGAGAAGTATCTGAACTAAGTAAACTTTGAAAGGCAAAAAAAAAAATATATATGGCAGTTAATAAAAGATCTAGCAGAGTCCTAAATTAGAAGATGATATCATTCCAAAGCAATGGGAACAAAGAAAAGATTCTACACAAAGAAATGTAGTTTTTATATAAAGACTCAAGAATTGAATTGACATAATAATTCTCCACAAAAGTACTGGAACACACAAAACCATTGGACAGTACCTCTAGTATTCTGAAGGAAAAAATATCCTACCCAGAAATCTATATCTAGCTAAAATATCAATTCAATAAAATGGTAAAACAAAATTATTTTCAAATACATCAGCTTTAAGTAAATTAATCTCCAATACACTGTTCCTCAGGAAAATACGAAAGGATGTGTTTCATCTTTAGGTATACGTGAGAGAGGAAGACGTGGGACCTGGGACACAGGAAACGCAACAAAACGGTGCACCAAAAGGTATTTTCAGGACGACAGTAGGGGGACATTCCTGTGCAGAGAAGTCCTGGAGAGTGGCTCGTTGTCGTACTTGGGAGTCTCTAGAAACAACTGCTCTGAGACTTTGTCTCACCTACTTGGGGCATATTTTCAGGAGAGACCAGTCCCTCGAGAAGGACATCACACTTGGTAATACTGAGGGGCAAAGGAAAGAGAGGAAGACCTCTGACGAGATGAACTGCCAACATGGCAGCAACAAACCTAAGACCAATAGAGAGGATGGCACAGGGCTGGGTGCTGTTTCCTCTGCTGCCCAGAGGCTCACTCCGCATCCGGGCAGACTGGACAGCACCCAAGAGCAGCAACAGATGCAAATGCCAAGGAGGTTGGCATAAAAATATTAATGAGGGGGGGTGTGTGCAGTGAGGACCCAGGGCCCATTGGTGGGCAATTGGACATCCCTTGCAGAAGGGCCACAGGGAGGAGACGAGCCAGTCCGGGTGCAGGGTAGCAACGATGAAACATACAATTTTTCTCTACTTCTTGAATGCTTCCTCCCCACCCACGATCATGATCCCAATTCTACCTTACAAATCTGGCTGGACCAGATGATGTGCACTGGTACAGATGGGAACTGGAAACACAGGGAATCCAGGACAAATGAACCTCTCAGGACCAGTGGTGAGAGTGGTGATACCGGGAGGGTGGAGGGAAGATGAAGGAGAAAGGGAGAACTGATTACAAGGATCTACATATAACCTCCTCCCTGGGGGATGGACAGCAAGAAGTGGGTGAATGGAAACTCAGATAGTATAAGATATGACAAAATAATGATAATTTATAAATTATCAAAGGTTCATGGGGGAGGAGGGATGCCAGTAGGGAGGGGAAAAATGAGGACCTGATACCAAGGGCTCAAGTAGAAAGCAAAAGTTTTGAGAATGATGAGGGACACAAATATACAAAAGTGCTTGACACAATGGATGGATGGATGCATTGTAGTAAGAGTTGCACGAGCCCCCAATACATATATATTGAGAGACTAGAAGCAAGATTGGGTGAAAAAGACCTTGAATTGTGATGTGAATACCCCAAAGCCTTAGCCAACCCTGGGAGCTCCGGAGCGTAAGGTTGGCACAGATGGTCAGGCATTTTCTCAGGGTCTTCCCCCCAGGTTGTGCGATCTCGCACAGGCCTTGTCTCTGAAGCAGCCTGAGACAGGCATGCTCTTGGGCTGGGTGAATCTCTGCTCACTGATGCAAAAGATGAGGGAGTTGAGTGCTGGAGATTGTCTATTGACTATTCCCTCCCACTAGTGGAGACAGAAGGTCTCTCCTTGAAGAAATACCAGGCAGCACATTTCCCTGGCCTCTCTTCTGGTCTCGTAGGGAAGAGCGTAAAAGCGTTTCCCAGAAAGTTCTTCAGGAGATGAAACTGAAAGACTCGCTGATGTGTTGGAAATTTACACAAGTTTGAGAATGAATGAATAATAAATACACAGAGACTTAAGCATAGGACAAAACAAAGATGAAACCCTGGGTGAAAAAAATATTGTTGCAAAAAAGGAAATCATACCGTGTGCATGCTCAGCGAGAAACCATTTTTATAGGGTCATACCAGTCCATCAAGGAAATGGGGAAATGCGAAGCATGAGTAGGGTAAAGCCTCACCTACCATAGTGGGAAATTAAGAACAACAGCACGAAAGGATATAGATATACAAAGCTCACTGCTCAAATACTTCACTGGAAATGTTGACAGCGATTGCCTCTGAGGAGAGAGGCTTGTTGTTCTCTGTAGAATTGTGTGCCCATGTGTTGTTGTTACCCACCACCATCCAGTTGGTTCCAACTCATAGCAGCCATATTGGACAGAGCCCAACTGCTCATAGGGTTTCCAAGACTGCAAAGTAGACTGCCATATCTTTCTCCCATGGAGGAGCTGGTGGGTTAGAACTGCAGACCTTTCTGTTAGTAACCCAATGTTTAAGCCACTCCTCCACCCAAACAAACAAACAAACACAGCCATCTAATAGATTTCAATTCATGGGAACCCTACAGGACAGAGTGGAATACCTCTGTGGGTTTCTTTATAGGGACAGAAAATTTCCCCTTTCTTCCTATGAGAGGCTGGTGGGTTTGAACTTCAACAGTCCAAAGCCTAACTCACACCATCACCAAGGGTCCTCACTTCAGCAGCAGGGCTGTCAACCCTGAATTCCTGATGACCCCGTGCACAATGGAACAAAACGTAGCCTAGTCCTCAACATGATTGGCTGTAGATGGGCCACTTGTGATCTACGGGGTTTTCATTGGCTGATCTTGGGTAGCAGGCCTTTCTCCTTACTGCAGTGTAGTCCAAGAGGGATAGGCAGAGTTGTTCGCTTGCCTCCTCCTTGGTTCTTGTCTTCCAAAAGTAAGACTTTGTGAGGATTTTCCTCAGGGACTAGAGCAGAATAAGTGTTTTTGAGCAGGGTAAAGGAAGAGAAAGGAAAGGGATAGAGGAAGAAGAATCCTTGGACCAGGAGGAGTTGAGGGTCTGGGAAGTTCTCTGAATCACGTACAATCACTGGGGCTCCAACCTAAGCGAATATTTTGGGACCAAGGTTGCCAGGAAGCTGCAGAGAAACTTCAGCTAAGATAGGTACTTGGGCAATAAGAAAATCAATACTGCTCATGAGAGCCTGAGGGCTCATGTCACCAAGTCATGTACAGCAGAACAAGCATGGCCAGTCCTATGCCCTCTGCACAGTTATGTTTGAGCCCATTCTTTCAGCCATTGTGTCAATCATCGCTTACTAGTCTCCCTCTTTTTCACTGACCTGCTTTAGCAAGGATGCTATCCTCTTCCAGAGAATGGTCTCTCCCGGTAATAAATCCAAGGGATATGAACTAGTGTCTCATCATCCTAGATTCGAAGGAGCATTCTGTCTGTATGTCTTCCAGGACAGATTTGTTTGTTCTTCTGACTACCCATGGTGTGTTAGTCTGGGTAGACTAGAGAAACAAATCCATAGAACCTCATATGTGTAGGACAGAGTTTTATATAAAGGGTAATTGTACATTAAGAAAGCATCTGAACCCAGTCCAGTCCAAGCCCGTTAGTCCTATATTAGCCCATATGTCAGATACCAATCTATAAAGTCCTCTTCAGACTCATGAAACACATGCAACGACACCGAACACAGGACGATCACAGGCCAGTGGGTAGAAAGTCTTTGGCTCCAGTGGTGGTGTAAGCATCTCAGCACTGGCACGTGGCTTCTCCAGTTCCCAAGGCCTATTAGCATAGTGCCATGTGTCTTGTCAGTAGAGCGTCTCAGGGAGGGAGTGTTCTCAGTAGAGAGTATCCAAGGGAGAAGTGTCTCCCACCTCCAAGGAGGAAATCCAGAGTTTCCAAAATTCTCAGGAGAGGGCATGCCCACACAGAAGCCTCATTAGCTGTGACTCGATTGACAGACTATACTCCATCCCTTCACTCATAATCCTTTCAAACTGACACGAGATTATGTAACTACTACACATGGTGATTTCAATATTCAATTCAAATGGATCAATTCTTCGGTGGTCTTCCTGATTCAATGTCCAACTTTCACACATGCAAGAAGTGATTGGAAGCACCACCTAGGATTCTAATATGTGCTTAGTACTCCGAACCACAAGGAATCTAAATAGTAACAGTATTATTATTATTGATTTATTTATAATCTAAAGCAAACAACCTGAATAGCTTTTAGTTCATGACACATAAACTTATTTTAAGAGAACCTTTACCTGTTTATAGGGACCAGGAATTGAAATCACTTCCACTGCAGTGGGCTTTGGTTGGATACATAGTATCTTCTGGATGAATATTCAGGAGAAAGATGTGTCGATCTGCTTCTGTAAAGATTCCAAACCAAACCAAACTTATTGGCATCGAGTAGATTCTGAGTCATTGGAAATCATATCCTAAGAGGCACTATGAGTTGGAATTGTTACATGGTGATGGCGATCTACATTACAACAGAATATTTTAATATATTACTAGCAAGAGTCTCAAATTATCACAAGCTTCATCTCATCAGTTCTTATTCAAAAAGGAGAATGATAAAAGAAAGGATTATAATGGCCTAGCAGACAACAACCTGAATATTCATCGGCTTTTCCATAATCCCAGATTCAGGCTTTTGCCTGTGTGTCCTAGCTTTCTGGAACAGCCTCTTTCTACAGGAGGAGCTGGTTCCCACTGTAGCTTAACCACAACCCCCAACCCCAGGTGTTCCAGGGTCTGGATCATTTTGTTCCAACAGATCCTCTGTTATCCTCCAGCTGCATTACTGAACACGTCAGATCAGCCCTAATTATTTCATTTATTCATTTAACTTTTTGGATTTTTCGTCAACTCTGTCCCCACTAAAATATTTCCAACCTACTTGGGACCTTGCCTGCTGTCTTTACTCTGTCCCAGCAGGTAGAACTTTGCTTTGGTAGCTACTTGGTAGGGACTCAATAAATACTCATTGAATATAAATACAACTAAAGTTTACAGTTCAACCAGGTTAGACAGACTCCTGATTTCTTGGCTATATTTCAAAGTCGTTAAAATATCAATCATGGCTGCTGCCTGACTTGCACGCATGTAAATGCATGACTGAGCACTTATTGGCACGTACGTACATGATTGTACGCCAACAATGCCTGGCTTCTAAGGTTATAGCACAGATCATGGAATCACTGGGTAGTACAAATGGTTAACCATCTCAGCAGCTCCTCAAAAGTTGTAGGATATGCCTCAAAAGGGAGTTCTGGCCACCGGCTTCCAAATAATCAGTCATTTAAAATCTCTATGAGAACAGATCTACTCTGAGTCACATGAGGTTGGCATGAATCAGAATCAAGTCAAGAGCAGCTGGCACACACACACACACACACACACACACACACAGAACACATATACCCTGTGGCACTGTGGTTTAAGCACTGAGCTTCTAACTATAAGGGGAGCAGTTCAAATCCACCAGTCACTCCACAGGAGAAAGATAAGGCTCTCTGGTCCTGTAAAGCTCTTATGTCCTAAAGAGCACTTTTACTCTGTCCTACAGGGTTGCTAGGAGTCTGAATTAACCCTGTGACAGTGGGTTTGGGTTATCTGCATGTATACTGGTCCTTTCTTAAACTTCAAAACTTTTAACCACATCCTATTATACTAATTTCTTATTTGGCTAGCATGAGCTAATCTGCTAATGCAGGGACCAGAGGAACAGAAGATGAAGAAAATAGCCACCATTATCATGCATTGTATCACACAAAAGATGCTCCTTGTTGTTGTTATGCTTAGCCACTGTCAATTCCAACTCATAGTGGCGTTCCATATAACGAAACGAAGCGATGGCCCAGCATCCTCAGAATCCCTGCTATTTCTGAGCCCGTTGTTGCAGCTACTATGCCCATTCATGTCCTTGAGGGTCTGTGTGACCCTCTACTTCACTAATGAGATACTTTACATATGTTTCTCATCTTCATAATAACTCTTAGAGCTACTTGTTTTTCAACCCACTGTACGAGGCCCCGAGAAGTGAAGTGACTTCTCCCACAGCGTGCAGCAAGTACTTCTCTGAGTGCTGAATGAACACTAGATGTGTCACTTCTAAAACTGGTGTTTCTCCATTGAAAATATAAAATGCCGTTTCTAGAATCTGAATACATACATTTTCACCGCTATGGGATAAAGCCAGAGTAGCTATAACTAGGCCATATTAATAACAGCCTTTGGGTAAGGAGAAAAGCTAGAAAACCAACTTCCTCATCAGTTTGTTGTCAAAATGCTTGAAGAAAATTGTGCTGTTGTTGTTGTTGTTGTTTTTCAGTGAGGGTTTAGACAATTCCAGAGAGTGATGCTGAAAATCAAGGCTCGATCATTAAGGTTTCAGGATAAATCAGAAGGGAAAATGATAATAAATATCTCTGAGCTCATGATGGAAAAGTACCAAGTTCTTCAAGGGGTTACAAGCTAGCAGGAAAAGATATGAAATGTAAATGGAACTTCATTTACTGTAAGAATAAGGTACAAATGGGCAAAGCTATTTATTTCCCCCATGAATTTTTAATGACGTGTTGAGATCAATGTCAAGAAAGGCATTGGAACAGGGCGTGAAAGAGATGTCAAAGTAAGTCAACTCAAGTGAAGTAAGTCAGGGGAAAACACGTCTCCAGAACAAAGAGCCGTTGCCTTCTCTCTCTCTCTGCAAAGCAGTGGTTTTCAGAGCTATTTAAAACACACACGGGACCCAAAAATCCCATATTGCTATTGAGTACATTGCAACCCTCCAGGCCAGGGTAGAACTGCTCAGGTGGGTTTCTGGGATTGTAACTACCAGAGTAGAAATCTTCCTCTTTATGCTGCAGAGTGGCTAAGGATTTGAACTGCTGACTTTGAGGTTAGCAACTCACCACACCACCAGGTAAAGTTATTAGTTTTAAGAGATACTGGAAAAAATGAAAACAGTTCCCTACCCTCACCCCAAGGAAAAGCCAAACTCAAAAAGATCATTTCTAAACAACCTTATTTTCAAAATTTCATACGAATCTGTTTCTGATAGCTATATGAAGATAACTTATACAAAAATGTGTGGAGAGAAAAATTTTCATCAGAATATATCCTCAGTTTTCTGTTTTAAACATATTCTAATAAGCATTTCTAATTATGCAATATGTGTTGATTGTTTGAAAGTTGATTGGTGAGAAGAAAGTCCACGCATAATCCAACAAACCAAGATAAGATTTTCTGCAAGTGAAAATATCTTAATATTACATGTAGAGTAAAAGTTTCATGCTCAAATTTAGAATGTTCACAATCTGTTCGCTAGCTTGCACTTTGGACATTAAGGTTTTCCAGGATGATATTCATGATACATAATTGAACTCTATAAAGGTCGTTTTTATCAGGCATATGGTTTTACATCATTTGATTTATAAGCTCTTCCTATCAATAATTTGGGGCTTTACTGGATGATGTCTTTAGACGGAGTTCAAAACCTACATTACTAAATTCCCATCATCATCTCCATTCCACCTTTAAGCAATTTGTCACACGCTCTTGCTGCCCTTACTCGGGGGGCCATATGTCTAGACTGTGGACATTTGCCTTTAGTGAAGTCCTGTCTTGATAACACAACTCCTAACCATTTCCTTGACTCAGTGTTCATTAACCATCTACATAAAACTCTGTGTCAAATCTCACACTGTAATTATCTACACAAAAGGAATAGATTTTACCCCTGCCCGGTTTACCACAGTAGAGTCTAGGTCTTCTTCCACTTCATC
>NW_022111310.1:12294167-12297980 GCF_000313985.2 Echinops telfairi
GATATTACACTATCTTTCCAGAACCTCTAAATAGAAAGGTGTAACCACTAAGTGACCTGGTGGAACAAACTCAAAACACAGTATGAGTCGACATTTTCATCTGTTCAGAAAATTGACAGACATTCAGAATGAGGTTTATCAGAATGAGGTTGATCAACATTTCACCTTTTTTGAAACAAGAAAACCACTTGTTCACTGGAGTTTTCCACATAGCACTGTCCTTGTAAACTGTGTTCAACATCACAACAGTTTCTGGGGCATTTTTCCCAAGCAGGAAATAAAATTTCACAGTCACATGCTATTCTCTTAAATTAGCCATCACAAAATATGAGGTTCAAGTGAAAGTGCTTTTATTTAAAAAATTACTGGGACCAGAGAGAACCTTCCCAGGCAATGCCACTGGGTGCACTAACTCAGGGCAAGTTGTTTGATGCTTGCCTAGCAGGAATAATGTGTTCTATGAAAGCTCCACTCTGCCCAGCATAATTCTGGGTTTGAGGGGAGGGTACCCCCTTGTAAATAAATATTTAAAAAACCAATTAAAAGATGTGCAAAGGCCATGAATAGGCAGTTCACATGGGGATGAGACTTAAAAAGCTCATGAATACATGAGGAAATGCTCACAATCATTAGTCATCTGGAAGACGCAAATCCAAATAATGATGAGATATTACCTTAAACCCACAACCATGGCCCAATTTAAGAGTGTGAGAGAACAACACATGCTGGAGAAGATACAGAGAGACTGGAACTCTTCTACACTGCTGGTGGGTTTAAAACCATGTACGACCATTGTGGAAAGCTATATGGCACCACCTAAAAGACCTGGGGGTAGAAATGCCATATGACTCAGCTGTACATTCACTGCACATATTCTACAAAGACATAAAAGGACATGAACAGACATAAAAATGCTATTCCATGTTCACTGCAGCAAGAAGCTGGAAACAGCCCGAATGCCCATCAGTGGAAGAATGGATAAAGAAACACAAACAGGGTATGTACATAGGGGAATACTATGCATCCTGAAAAAGCAATGACAAAATCATGAAACACCTCACGGCATGGAGGGACCTGGGAGCCATCATGCTTAATGAAGTTAGTCAATTACAAAAGAACAAATCTTGTATCAGTCCACTACTATAAGAATAAACACCAAGACAAAGGCTTCTGCTCTCAGCTCATGTAATCTTCTAATCCTGTCTCCCAAGAGGTGACGTAAAGAGCCTGCCTAGTGTCCATAAATCATAGATCACCTTCTTTATATGTACATCTTTTAAAAAAATCATTTCATTGGGGGCTCATATAACTCTTATCACAATCCTTATATACATCGGTTGTGTCAGGCACATTTGTACATTTTTTTGCCATCATTGTTCTCAAAACATTTGCTTTCTACTTAAAACCTCTTCCACAGAGGATTCCTCATCTCAGCTGGGCTTAGTGTCTCAAGATGGGACGGGAAGGAGAAGACCATTCATTTCTGCCACAGGACATTGTGGTCATCCCAAATCAAGACATTCCTACATGAATGATAAGTAAACCTCACTGGAAATTCAAATCAAGATGGGGGCAGGGGACCATGCATATTTCTGAGAAGGTATTATACTTGTGTTGGTGGGTAAGCTGGGTGGAGCAACCTCTCATGGGGAAAAATGCTTAACAACTTAAAATATAGCTCAAGGGGAGAATGTGTTCCTAATTGGACACCTTTGACCTTATTTTTATTCTTCTCTTGTTTACCCAGGACATGAACTACTTGGACTTTAGACTTTTTGAGGCATACAACATCCTTCATAGACTACAACAGAATGATTCAATGTGGAAACCCCACTAACCAAATGGGGCTTTACCTCAAATTCATCGGTAGCTAATTTGAGGATCTACTATACACCCCTGGATGTAAAGCTGAAATGCCCCAGTGTGAGAAGAAGCAGATAAATGCTGTCTAAGGTGGAATTAGTGATCATTGGACTCTCAGACTGCCTCCTTAGAGGGTGCCCAATGAATGGTGACCTGGGACTGCCATATATATACTATATTAATGCCCTCCTTGTTTTCTTATGACATATATTATTCTGGTAGACATGGTTGTGCCTTTGTGTTATTGAAAGTTTTTCCGTATAAACAACCCCCATTGTTTGTGTAAATAATGCCCAGATACTTAAGATTTTAATCTGTATGTCAATGATTCATATACTGCAATTTGAAGCTGACTTATACTTGTATAATTTTCTTTTCTCACACTGTTTTAAATTCTACTCCATTAGCTAAATTAGTGACATTATTAATAGAATTACCTTATGCCCAGGGGAATGACTTATACCATTCTCTATCATAATAACGTTACTGATGTCTCTAAAGTGAACCATAATCATACGAATGGACTTGGGGTTCACACTTAATTCTAGCCCAATCTCAGAACAATTAGTTCTTAGGACATGACCCTTCTGAATACTCACTTTCATGAAGAGATAACTGAAGATATGGGTGCTATAGCAAAATGTGGTGAAGAAATCAAATGGTGCTGAGTAATCTGAAAGAATACTGTCTGGGGTCTTAAAATCTTGTCTTCAAACAAGCACCATTTAAATAAAGTCTCAACTAAGTCTACATGGAAGACGCACACCAGCCTTTGTGATTCAAGGAATATAAATAATAAATAAAATCCAAAGGATAGAATGGCATCAGAGCTTAAATTGCGAACACCCAGTTTTCAGAAGACTGGATGACAGTAGAAACCAGGCATGAAGCAGGGAACAAATAAAGAGGTCTGCAGGGCCGGCCCCAATCCCAACTATATGGACACCCCCCACCAACCACCCCACTCCTGAAGAATTTGCTTCAGAGAACAACACTGAAGCTACAGGTCAGGGAGCTTCTGATCAGAGCACACAGGAGCAAACAAAGAGGGACGGAGAGAGAGTAGAACATATCCTAGCCCCAAGCCCCAAGGATGATATTCTTGCTCAGAGCAGCCAATGCACAGAGAGGACCATAAGGCTGGCCCCACCACAAGACACAATGTCCTTCACTGACCCATAGCACTACCAAGGACAACATCGGAGGCACAGCGTAGGAATTGTGCTTGATCTGACTGGGGTGAAAAGCTAAGGGCATACAAAAGAGCAGCAAGGGGAGCAAAGCAATGGAGTCCCCAGGGAATACCAAAAATAGACTTTCGGGCCAGGATATGGCAGCCCATCAGACATGACTGAAAAACACTCCTAAAGGTCAACAGACAGACCTGGAACTTTTTTTTTTAATCATTTTATTGGGGTCTCAGACATGGAACTATTTATAGGCCTTTTTTTTGTTGTCGGTTTTTGGTTGTTGTTTTGTTTTCTTTTGTTGTTTTGTTTTCCTCTGTCTTGTTTTTGTGCTTATTATTGTCTCTGCATGTCTATCTAGATAAGATAGGTGGGACAAAAAATCTGGAGGAGAAAACAAGGGACTGACAGTTCTGGGGTGACACAGGACACAAGGAGTTGGGAAGTAGGTGGTAACAAACCCAGGGACAAGGGAACAACAAGTGATCCAAAATCGATGATGAGGGGGGTGTAGGATATCTGGTAGGGCTTGATCAAGGGGAATGTAACTGAGGAATTACTGAAACCTGAATGAAGGCCAAACATGATAATGGGACAAGAGGAAAGTAAAAGGAAATAGAGGAAAGAACTAGAAGTAAAATGGGCATTTATAGAGGTCTAAATACAGGCATGTACATATGTAAATATACTTATATATAACAATAGGGAAATAGATCTATGTACATATATTTATATATTAAGCATTAAGGTAACAGACGGACAT
>NW_022111310.1:12298711-12316340 GCF_000313985.2 Echinops telfairi
TGTAAGATATGAAAAATAGTAATTTATAAATTATCAAAGGTCCATGAAGGAGGGAGGGAAAAATGAGGAGCTGATACCAAGGGCTCAAGTAGAAAGAAAATGTTTTGAAAATGATGATGGAAACAAATGTACAAATGTGCTTGACACAATGTATGTATGGATTGTGATAAGAGCTGTATGAGTCCCCAATAAAATGATAGAAAGAAAAAAAGAAAGAAATAAACCCTCAAATCCACCTGCAGGGTCCCCACATGGATTAAGCCTCTAGTGAATCCCCTCTGACCATCATCCAGGGGTGATAGCCTTGCTATCAGATAGACAGCGTTGTAAACTTGATTATGACAGATGTAGTTAGGTTAAAGTTTATTTCCTCATCATTGATCTTCCTTTTAACACATTTTTTTTCGGTTGTAATATGTTCTGCTTTCTTTTCTTTTCCTTTTCAATTTATTTTCATTAGCTTTATTGGCATATAATTCACATATCATACAATTCAATAGTTTAATCACATCAAGATCAAGAAGAGTTGTACAATGATTAAAATCAGTTTCATTATATTTTCTTCAATCTTGTACTCATCATTATTAGCTCCCCACATCCCTCCACTCTCCCCTGCCAACCCCCAAGGGACCATTAATCCAGGTACCGTCTCTATAGATTTACCTGTCTTAGATTTCATATACAGAAAAACATTAAAAGACAAAAAACAACTAAGAAGAATAACAAAGTGAAACAGCTAAAAATGTCAATAGAAAGAAAAGCAGAAAACATTAAAAACCAGAACAAATTGAAATTTGGAAGATCAAATGATAGCACGCTAAATTTTAACCCAACAGCAGCTGCAATAATCCACGTTCCAATGCGTTCTGCATGTTTCTGCTTTCTTCTCGATTGAGATTTTTCTGTTTTGTCTACTCATTGCTGTTGTTTTTCCACGTCCTGTTTGTGCTTTGTATGATGTTCTGTGTAGAAATCTAGGATAGGTAAATCTATAGAAACAGTAACTGGATTAATAATTACCTGGAAGCATGGTGGGTGAGGATGGGAGGAAATGGGGATCTATCAACAACGAGTAGGAGAAGATAATTGATGGTGGCGATGATTTCACAGCTCTTCTTAATATGATTGAATGATTCAATTGTATGGTATGTGACATATGTCCCAATCAATCTATGTAAAAAATATTTTGAAAGTTGAAGGAAATTTTTAAAAAGAAAAGAAAAAGCTCACTCACTGCTTCTTACCCTATCAGTCCTGTTTCCTTGAGGGACATCGTGATGCCACTAGGGAACGGTCACATCCGAGGGAGCAGATAGAAGAGCATGATGCTGAATGGTCCACATCACAATCCACTAAACCTCTTACTGCCTGTTCCTAACTGACTGTGAGCAACTGCGGGGCCGAAACGCCCATCCTGATGCCTGCACTGCAAAGCTTAGCTCCACTTCTGGAACAACACATGTCTCAGAAACTACTAGCTAAATTGATACACATGTAAGCTATTTCTATTTGATCATCAGATATGGAGACGTTTGCCTGTAGTCAGTAGCATTCTTAAGAACTTCCCAACAGTATAAAGCTTCAATCAAGCAGAAAGCCTCTTCCCTTCGAAGCGGAGTAATGGAGTACTTAGCATAAACAGAGCATAAGCGGTTGAATTCAGCAGATTTATGTGAGTTCTGCAAAAATGAAAGTTTACAAGGTGTTTTAAAAGAAACTGATATCACAGGCCGTATAATTCCCCTGCACATTTAACTGTAGACTGTGCCCGTCCTCTGCATCTGAGGGTGATGTAAGTGCAGGCGTCCAATACTCAGCCCTCCACCCTCAGTCAAATTGGATGACCAGTCGATATAAAATTAGGGAAAAGACAGCATCAGGATTGGAAAACAGGAAGAGTGCCACACACATCCCCCAAATCTCAGGGAATGTATTTTGATGTAGGCTAATTAGAGCGAATTAGCCCCTGGGTAGTACAAATGATTAATAGAATCAGCTGCTTGAAGGACAACATTGGAGGTTCAAGTCCAACCAGAGTTGTCTCAAAACAGGCTGAGGGCAGTGGTTCCCAACCTTCCTCATGCCATGACCTTTTCACACAGTTCCTCATGTGGTGGTGACCCCTCAACCATACAATTATTTTCATTGCTACTTCATAACTGTAATTTTCCTACTGTTATGAATGGGGTGACCCCTGTGAAAGGGTCGTTTGACCCCCAAATGCACCGTGACCCACAGGTTGAGAATCGCTGGCTTAGGGTCTTTCTCTGGAAAAACTAGCCATTGAAATCCCTATGGAGCACAGTTTTACTCTGACACAAGGTGCTGACATGAGTTGTGCTGGCTGGATGGCAACTAGTTTTACTGATAAATAACAAAGGCACCATTTAGGCTCTACTGATTCAGAGTAGAAGTGAGGAAATGAATAGGTTACAATTTCTTAATACACATTTATTTGGAGGGATGATAAGAGATCCTGGAGTAGAAGCACCCAACAATTAAAATGCTGGTTCTTCTACTAGGCTCTCCATCCGGGACCTGTCGCAAGAGGAAAGTGCTCACAATAGCAGCCAGAGCTCACTTCAGAAGTGGGAAACCACCGACACAGGCCACCTTGGAGGTCTGGGGTCTTGAAAAGATACCACAAGTCCGAACAAGAAGATCACTTTGAAGAGATGAATTGTTTCTTTTGAAGTCGATTTATGCTAGAAAATAAGACAAAATGCTCACCTGTATTGTAAATAAATCCCAGAGGTTTTCTGGACAAGTCTCTGATAGCAGAGTAATCAGTAGAAGGGGAAACAATAGTTGCTGGATGTGTTAGAGATAGTTAATCGTCCACCAAAACTTCATGAGATGTATCATAATTAATAGGATTCAGAGGATCTTAGGGGTAAAGGGAATCTGGGACCCTGAATCATCAGGTAGACATTAAAAAAAATGTTTGAGTCCAATCTGACTCATTTCACTCACAGGCACCCAATCAAATCTGACTCAGGGTGCCTCTGTAAGCCAGAGAACTACCCCTGGGGGATCACCAAACTGTTAACTCTTTACTGGAGTAGAAAGCCTCCCCTTTTACCAGTAGAGCAGCTGGTAGTTTCAAACTGTTGACTTTGCCAGAAGCAGCCCAACAAGTAATCCGTTACACCACCCTAAAAGATACTGTGGAACTTCCCTATATGGAGTACACAACTGTAAATCTCCACAGAAGCCAACTACCACATCTTTCTTCAATGAAATTGCTGGGTTCAAACTTCCAGCCTTTAGGTTAGCGGCAAATTTCTTAGCCACTGTACCAACAGAGCTCCTGTTGGTGTGGTGCTGATTGTTGGGTAGCTATAAATCCCTCGCCACCTAAAACCCATGTCTCTTGCAATAGCATTTTGCTTCATTTTTCTATCCAAGGGTAGATAGACTCTGGGCAGGCCTTGCGACTTATTTTGACCAGTAGAATATGAGAGATGTGACACTGTGTGAGTTCTGGAGTCCTGAGACTCAAGAGAGAATTCTTGCCCTCCCCTCTTGGAACACACCCTCACTGTGTAATAAACCTGGGTCAGGTGAGAGACAGCATGGAGACATTGGGACTACCAGTATGGAAGTATAGACGATATGATGTCCACTTAGACTTTACATCCCAGTGAGTACCAAATGACTCAAACACACCTGTGAGCTCAGGAGAAACCATTACCACAGAATTGCAAAACACAGAGAATATATATATAATATATATTATTATATATATAAATATATATATATAAATTCTCTGTGTTTTGGTGTGTTGTGTTTTGAATATATATATATTCTCTGTCATATATATATATCAAACACTTCAGGTTTGAGCTGGGCTGCTAACTGAAAAGTTGGCCGTTTGAACCCATCCAGTCCTATCATTGGATAGAATAGCCTGGTGATAGGGTTCTCTAAAGATGGCAACCATGAAAACCTTATGAGGCAGAGGCACCTCTGTCTTGCACACTTCCAGAAAACAATGACGTGGGGAATCAGCTGTGACTGAAGGAGTTAATAGCTAAATGGCTGCTTTATGCGTAGGAGGCTGACGGAATGAAACGCAGAGATGTCAGACTTGAATATCATATCATCGATAAAAGTTCCCAGAAAAGCTTCTGTGGATAATTACTTGAAGTTTTAACCAAGATATAAACCAACATTTTAAAAATTAAATAATAGGAAGTTGTGTTAGAAAAAGCTGGCGTGGTACGAAGCAAACTAATTGGGGAGCTGTTGGAACAAATGTGGGTTTAAGATTCAATACAGATGTTAATGACAATTCTTTAAAGAGAAGCTATATGATAAAATCACAAGAGTTTAGGTCCAAATCACAAATCATTGTCAATAAAAATTTGGATGTGTGGGAAAAGTTTAGAAAAGCCTATTAAATAGCTTCTGCAGTAGAATAAAATAGTTTAATTCTTAGCATCAATAATTAGAGAAAATATAGCCCAAAATATTTTAAGCTACTCAAGGGAAAATGAAAACAAAAGAATGGGCAGCATCTTTTGATTGCATCTTCATAGTTTTATCAGTAAAATCTTTTGGGCAATGTATTCCTAGTACATAGCAATTTCTTAATAAACTGCATAAACATATTATTATTGTACTAATATGTACTATCAAACCTGAGGAATTCAGAACCTGGGTAAGGTAGAAACCTGTCAGAAAAGGAAAATTAAGTATTTTCTATTAAGTGGAGTGATAGAAAGGCAGAAAACTTGTAAGACACAGAGAAACAAAGCAATTTCCTTGAGGCTTGGTTCCCACTGGTTTCAATGTACTATATGACATTTAATAATATAAACATTAAATGAATGAGATAAGCCTGAAATACATAATATATTTAAAATATTTAATTATATTTATAAGTAATGTAACTTTTATTTTCTTTCATTAGATAATAGCAATGTTTTATTGGGAATAGAATGATTAAATTTGTTCTCATTGCTTTTAAAAATCCTAGCCTCACCCCTTGCAAAATACTAATTCAAAAGTGTAGGCCAATTTGATTTCAAACCTGTTATTTAAGGATGTAGGAGCTGAATAAGCTTCTCCACAGATAGGTGAAAGAGCCATGTGATTGGCAGCACTTATTAAAAATACCACTTAGATGCTATTCCATCCACCAATTATGTCATTGTTTTTGTTCAAACTTGGGAGTAAATTTCCACTTTCTATGATATCTATCAGTTGTTCGTATAAAGGCATCAGTGTGGGTTATGTCTTTATACTTTAACCAATAGATTTAAAGTCCACTAACATGTTTAAGCAGGATAAAAACAGTATTTCAAGTTATTTCTGTATTGATGTGAGAGGTATTTTTATAAGTTTATATCATTTTCAGTAATGTATCATATAGCAATGGAAACACTCGGGAACAGTTCCAAACTTCCGTTTGGAAAAATGCTCCCAATTACCTCATAATATGGCTAATGTTAAGCTCCTGCCAGGAAAAAGGAAAGTATTACCTTGGTTTTTCTTTTCTTTTTTTAAGTTGTTATTGTTTTCCCCTTGTTTTTGCATCATGGGTTTTGCCTTTTAACTCTTTAACTGCATTTTAAATTTTGGCAGGAACAACTTTAAGACCCTTGCCAGTATTGTGTAGTGTCTTAGATAGAAGGTAATGATAGAACCCTTCTATCCACTCATAGAGTCACATACACGGCAGTGGGTCAATGCACATGCATAGCATGTAAAAGCATCACTACGTTTGCTGTGACTTGCAGAAGCTGCTAGGTTAATGTCTGTCTAGCATGTGGTTCTGAGGAAAGAACTCAAACCAATTCACATAAAATGTTATTAAAGTTTAATATTTTTCAAAAATATTTTTTTTCTGGCACACCAGAAAATTATCTTGTACATCAGTTGGAATACATGCCTCCCACTTTGAAGAGCAATGTTCTAGTGGGATAAATCTGTATAGAACTCTAAAAGGAAGATTACACAAATGAAACTAACCGTATCCATTGTGACAGTAAATATAAATGTTCAGAAATAGAAGTGCTATAGGACAACTGTATAAAACAAAGTAATTGAATTGTTTTAACATATCAAAGTCACGGAAATAGAGTAAGACACACAGAACAGGCCTAAACATAAAGAAGATCAGGCTCACAATACTAATATCAGACGGGAGAAACTATGAAGAAAACAAGATGAAATGGGACAGGGAGTCTCATTTCATAATGATAAAAAGCATAGGCCACAAAGATGTCAAGAGCAGAAGCGCATAAATATTAGCGATACTAGGCAAAATACATACCATTTGTCTGTCAGCTTTATTGCTGTGTTGCTGGAAGTTATAGCACTAATATTTCAACCGCCAGCACATTCACTCACAGTGAATAGGCTTCAGCAGAGCTTTCAGACTAAAAACAGACTGTGAGGAAATATAGACTGCTCGCTTTTGGAGAATTAGCCATGGAAAGCCTTATGGAGAGAATCAAAACCTTGTCAGATATTAAAGCCCTAGGGAAAAGGACACTGTCAGAGACAATGCCAGGAGATGAGCCCCTCCGGTCAGAAGGCACTCCAGTATGGCTGAGGAAGAGCTGCCTCCTCAAAGGAGAGTTGACCATATGACAGGGATGGAGTCAAGTCCATGGAAACAAAGACTTTGGGACCTATATTTGCTGATGGGGCATGATTCAAAATAAGAAGCAACAGCTGCAGATTCAATTAATGGCTGGAAATTGGAATGTACAAAGTATGAATCTAGGAAAATTGTAAGCTGTACAAGTGAAATGTAACTCATAAAAAATCAACATTCTAGGCATTAGTGAGCTGAAATGAACTGCTTATTGGCCATTTTGAATCAGAAAATCACAGTTTCATGTGCTGGGAATGAAACAATCAAGAGGAATGGCATCCGTTCATCATCAAAAAGGACATTTCAAGATCGATCATGAAGTACAGCGCAATCTGTGATAGGATTAGATCTATCCACCTTCAAGGAATCCAATCAGTACAACTATTATTCAAATGTCTGCACCAACCACCAAAGCTAGTGAACTTCTAAGAGGGAAGGGAGAGCAGAGAAGGATGAGGGCATCTGGAGCCCCAGACAGGTTCGGAGACCCAACAAGTTAGGTCAGGGAAATCGCCTCCTCTAGTTCTTAAATGCTTCCTCCCACCACTAGCATGATCCCAATTCTACATTACAAATCCAGCTAGACCAGAGGATGTACACTGGTACAAATAGCAACTGGAAACAGGGAATCCAGGATAGATGATCCCTTCAGGACCAGTGGTGAGAGTGGCGATACCAGGAGGGTGGAGGGAGGGTGGGGTGGAAAGGGGGAACTGATTATACGGATCATCATTCTCAAAACATTTGCTTTCTACTTAAGCCGTTAATATCAGCTCCTCATTTCCCCCCCTCCCTCCCAACTCCCCCTCCCTCGTGAACCTTGATAATTTATAAATTATTATTTTGTCATATCTTACACTGTCCGATGTCTCCCTTCACCCACTTTTCTGTTGTCCATCCCCCAGGGAGGAGGTTATATGTAGACAACAGAAGAGTGGGTGAGGGGAGACATCAGACAGTGTAAGACATGACAAAATAACAATTTATAAATTATTAAGTGTTCATGAGGAGGTGATGGGAAGGGAGGGGGAAAATGAGGAGCTGATGCAAGGGGCTCAAGTATAAAGCAAATGTTTTGAGAATGATGATGTCAACAAATGTGCTTGACACAATGGGTGGATGGATGGATTGTGATAAAAGTTGTGTGAGCCCCCAATAAAATTACTTTAAAAATAAACAAACTAAAAACCCAAGTCAGGGACTGATGATAGCTCTCACACCATCAATTGCTCACATGCTGCTAATGAGGAAGATTTGAAGCACTTGCTGATGAAGATGAAAGTTTGCAGCTTTCAGTATGGATTACAGCTCAGTTAAACCCAAATCCTCACAACTGGATCAGTAGTCAAAATTATGATAAGCAGAGAAAATATTGAATTTGTCAAGGATTTCATCTTGCTTAGATCCACAATCAATGCTCATGGAAGCAGCAATCAAGAGAGCCAACAACACATTGCATTGGGTAAGTCTGCTGCACAAGAACCCTTCAAGGTGTTGAAGAGCAAGGATGATACTTTGCGGACTAGGGTGTGACTGATCGTGTATTTTTTTTTTATCGTGTATTTTTAATTGCCTCACATGCATATGAAAGTTAGATATGGATTAAGGAAGACAAAAGAATCGATGCCTTTGAATTATGGTGCCAGAGAAGAATATTAAAATACCATGGATCGTCAAAGAACAAACATATCTGTTTTGAAAGAAGTACCACCAGCATGCTTCATAGCGGCAAGGATGGCGAGGCTTTATCTCACATCTTTGGACATGCTGTCGGGAGAGACTAAGGCATGGAGAAGGACATCATATTTGGAAAGGAGCAGAGCAATGAAAAATAGGAAGACATTTGATAAGACGACTGACATGTCAATGGGTCCATCGATGGATTCAAGCATCAAAACAATTGGGAGGTGGGTACCGGACTGTGCAGTGTTTCACTCTGTTGTGCATAGGGTCGCTGTAAGTCAGAACCGACTCCCTGACCTCTATAACAGTAGGCAAAATATATAGAAACAAATACAATGAGAGATTTACAGTAATGTAAACCATGTAACTAGGAAAAATAACTGAGGCTTAAGATATTTTAATGATAAAATTCAGTGCATGCATAGTGATTTCTGGGAGAAAAATGTAAATCTTCTTTCCAAGATCCTAGGAACTAATCCAGCAACAGATCACATAGTTAGCAGCAAACATCAACTCCACTCACTACCATCAAGTCCGCTCAGACTCATAGTGACCCTGTAGGACAGAGAAGATGTGCCCCTTCGGGTTTCCAAAACTGGAAATTTTATAGGAACTGAAAGCCTCATCATTCTCCTACTGGGCTACTGTTGGGATTGAACTTCAGATCTTGCAGTTAGCAGCCCACTGTGTGTCCCACCACATCACTAGGGATCCTTAAAGTAAAGTCCAACTAAACTCCTCCAGGTATGAATAATATAAGTTATATTCTCTGAATGAAGGTGATTTAAATGTAAATACTGGCCACTTCTACAACCTAGTTGGCGCTTATAAAAATAAGCTATTTCCAAAATCCAAAAACATTACAGGAATTATTACAATCTAGGAGCCTGGTGGTACAAGGGTTTTGTAGTTGGCTCACCTAAAATTTGAAGACTGGCACCCACCCAATGTCTCTGTTGACAAATGATCCAGTAAACGGCTTCTATGAAGACTATAGCCAGGAAAAACCTGAGGAGAAATTCTTCTCAGTAACACATGGGGTCAGCAGGAGTTAGTGGCCAATTGGATGGACACTAACAATAACAGGTTATTAACACTAACATTAACAGGTACGTAAGTGTATTATTGCCCGTGGAATCCAACTAGATGGTAACTAACAACTTCAGCAACTAACTTTATGAGAAAAGATGGTTACGCCTTAGATCATTTAGTAAACAAAGGGGAAAAACACCATGAAGATGTGCAGAAAAAAGAAAGCCAAGTACTTACAGCTACCTCTGACATTACCATTCCAAACACACACAGACATTCATACAAACACCCACATGCATTGACTTACATGGTGCACATACATCATGTGCTCTTCATTAGTGGATGTATCATAGACATCTTCACGACAGAAAATATCAGCCTAAACTGCCATTTTTAATGTCAGTGACTCACCGGGATGCATGAATATTCCAGGGTTGATGTTGTCTATTCTCCATGCAGTGCTTATGCATATTCCAATTCATCGTTAGATGGTGTTCATCTTCCATGGGATTTGTTTGGTTGGTTGGTTTAGTTAATTTTCCATATACTCTGTAGTTCCTTATTGTGGAGGTTTACTTGATTTGGTTTGATTTTACTAAGGTATTTTTAGTTTTTATATAGTAAAGCTTTTTTTAAATGATTCTTGCCATTATACACATCCAAAACAATAGATTTCCTTCTAGCTTAATCTGTTTTAAGCTTTTAGCCCTCTGAAATGTATTTTGGTGATCTCATGGTACTAGGCGGCATTAAACCTAGGGATAATGGCCTGAGCTCCGATGCTAGGCTCAAATGTCAACTCTACCCAGTTACTAAACATCTTCTCATTAGAAAATTTTGAAATCCCAGATGCTATTCTTTCTGGTAGCTGGGCACCATCTGTTTCTTCAACACACTTTGCTATAGGGCCCATATCTTCCGTTATATCGTCAATGAGGGTGAGTTTTGAGCAGGACCATGCCATCAAAATTACTAGTTGTTAGACTGGAGCTAAAATTAAGTGCCAGTACTAAAATCATTCCTATATCTATGGTTTATATTTGTCTCTGGCTCGCTTTAGGGTCATCATTATCATTTATGGTAGAGAAAAGCATTAGCTTTAGTTGTTGGGCATACATTTGAATAACAGTTGTATTAATTGGATATCCTTAGAGGCAGATAGAAATTGTCCTATCACAGACAGCATTGTACTTCAAGATAGATCTTGAAATGTCCTTTTTGACAATGAATATGACACAATTGATCTGGGATCTGTTTTATGATTCAAAATGGCCAATGCCAATCCATTTCAGCTAACTAATGCCTAGAATATCAATCTTTATGTTTTGTATTTCACTTTTCCTAGATATATACTTCATATCTTCCAAGTTCCAAAATTAAGCATAGCTTAGATGACTGCTTATTTGAAGACAAGCCTGTAAGGCCCCAGATGCTATTCTTCTGATAGCCAAGCACCATCTAATTCCTTCACATTTTTCTATTGCACCCGTATCTTCTGTGTTTCCTTCATGAGGATGAGTATCAAGCAGGACCGTGTCATAAGGACTAATTATTCTTATATTGGAGCTAAGATTAAGTGTGAGCCCCAAATCCATTCCTGAATCTATTTTTTGTATCCGCCACTGGCTCACCGTAGGAACATCCTAGTTCATTTCTGGTAGAGAATCTTATTGATCATCTGCCTGGAGCATAAGTCCTTCTGTTTCTACTGTCATTGATTACCCCATGGTGCTAATGAATAGATCATGATAGCTGTTTCTTTTCATTTTAGTCATGGCCCAGCACCAGATTAAGGCAAAGTTTTACTCCATGCACGTCATTCTGGTAGACCTTCCATTGAGAAGGTAGCTCATCCTCAGACATAAGTGTGTTCTGAACAGAGGGGTTCATCGTCTGGCCTTGGCTCTCACAGTGTTCTGCTGATGTCCACAAGCTTTTGGGTTTCAGTAGCTAATTCCTCTAAGTGGACAGCCTATTCCTTCTGTGTAGTCTGTCATAACCTGGAAGCTCTGCTGGAACCTGTTCAGTTTTTTGGATACTGCTGACATTTTAAATGCTGGTGACATAGCCTCCAGCATCATAGAAACATACAAGCCACCACAGTTTGACCAACAAAAAAGAGCACTCTTAATGAGATGGGTTGACACAGTGCCTGAAACAATGGACTTAAATATAACAATTGTTATGATGGAGCAGGACCATTCATGGATTCAGAACTAACCCCAGGGCATCTAATAAAAACACTATTCCTGAACCAATACTTGTAAGTTACGCTAACCTTATAATGTATTTTCCTGCCTCATGGATAGGGCAGTAAGTCCACTTCATTATTCTGTTTTCCAAAGTGTTCTTGACTATTCTTATCCTGATGTATTTTATAAATATGTTTGAATTCTTAAATCATCTTTAGAATTCTTGAATAATCTTTAGAATTCCATTGGAATTTTAACTGAAATTGGGGTGAGTTTGCAAATTTACTTACGGGTAATTTATATTTTCACAACAAAATGAATTTAATAACAAGATAAGTTTATATTTTGAAAAATATGTTTTAGATTATTCTCTAATTTGAAGCTATATATATGTATATATGTAGTATATTTGTAGGCATTTCCTCCATTCAATAGACTCTTTGATAGACAGATAAACTAATGCTCACTACTGATAACAGGTGACAGAGCCAAGTGATAACTGAGCCTTTTAAGTTATATCATTCATGCTCTTTATAACAAGCTGACACAATACAAAAACAGAACACCAATCAGGGCATCATGAGGTCCAAATATGAATCCTAGATCTAACCTGGATGTTATCATTTCCTCATTATAAGTTCTTTAACGGGAGAACAGTTATAAAATATGATTGGTGTAATTGATCTCTCTGATTGCATATGTGAAAAATGTTGAATTGCTAATGCAGTGCTGTCTGTTTTCACAACAAAAATGCCAAGAAAACGAGGAAGAAGGAGAAGAAGAGGAGGAAGAGGAAGAATACTGCCAAGAAAACCCTACAGGGAGTTTTACTGTAACACCTGGAATTGTCATGAGTTTGGATTCCCTCAAGGGTAACTAAGGACAACAATAAAGACACTGAAGTTCTTTGCTAGGACTGTAAGGTCAAATTCAATCAAAATACATATTTCCTAGAATATTAGTTCCTGATAGTGTACAACCTACTCTTGGCATTTTAAAAGTCAAATGTTTTTAAGTAACATGTTTGTAGTTCTCTCACCTTTATGCTCATCCAGATATTAGCAAATATAGATTGTTTTCCTTAGACTCTCATACCAACATCCAAATACATTTACTCATTCCAAGGGAAAGGATAGTGTAAAAGCACTTCTGAACAAATGATAGTATTTGGAACAGATTCTGAGATTTGGGACTAAAAAGTCTGATGCAAGTGTGTTGCCTATTAGTGGCTAACGGTGATTATCACTTTAATCAGAAAGACATTATCCCACGGAAGCAAATGAATTGCATTGTGGGCATTTCTAAGCTTTGTCTAGATCAGCAATTCTCAACCTGTGGGTCACGACCACTTTGGGGGTGGAATGACCCTTTCACAGGGGTCACCCGATTCATAACAGTAGCAAAATTACAGTTATGAAGTAGCAACAAAAATAATGTTATGGCTTGGGGTCACCACCACATGAGGAACTTTATTGAAGGGTTGTGGCATTAGGAAGGTTGAGCACCACTGGTCTAGATGCTAACATTGGCACACTGACACTCTAGATCTGCTCTCCATTGGAAAAGAACATAAATTATGGCTTGTTTTTCTTTTTAAAATCATGTCAGCAAAATGCATATTATTATCTATGCAGGTCTATCTAGATAAGATAGGCTGGATAAAAAATCTGGAGGAGAAAACAATAGGACCGATGGTTCAAGGGGGATATGGGAGAAGGGTGAGATGGGGGGGTGGGAGAAGGAAGTGGGTGTTAACAAACCCAGGGACAAAGGAACAATAAGTGATCCAAAATCGGTGGCGAGGAGGGTGTAGGAGGCCTGGTAGGGCTTGATCAAGGGCAATGTAACCAAGAGGAATTGCTGAAACTCAAATGAAGGCTGAACATGATAGTGGGACAATAGGAAAGTATAGGATATAGGGGAAAGAACTAGGAGGCAAAGGCCATTTATAGAGGTCTAAATATAGGTATGTACATATGTAAATATATTTATATAAGATGATGGGAAAATAGATCTGTGAACATATATTTAGTAGTAAGGTAGCAGATGGACATTGGGCCTCCATTCAAGTACTCCCTCAATGCAAGGATACTTTGTTCTATTAAACTGGCATTCCATGATGCTCACCTTCCTGACATGATTGCTGAAGACAAAGTAGGTGTATAAACAAATGTTGTGAAGAAAGCTGACGGTGCCCAGCTATCAAAAGATATAGCGTCTAGGGTCTTAAAGACTTGAAGGTAAACAAGCGGCCATCTAGCTCAGAAGCAACAAAGCCCACATGGAAGAAGCACACCAGGCTGTGTGATCACGAGGTGTGGAAGGCATCAGGTATCAGGCACCAGGTAACAGGCATCAAAGAACAAAAAATCATATTATTGTGAATAATAGGGAGTGCTGATTGGGGACCCAGAACCTACCTGTAGGCAACTCTACATCCCCTTACAGAAGGGTATCAGGGAGGAGACGAGCCAGTCAGGGTGCAATGTAACAACAATGAAACATACAACTTTCCTCTAGTTCTTTAATGCTTCCCCTCCTACCCACCCCCACTCTCATAATCCCAATTCTACCTTACAAATCCAGCTAGACCAGATAGGAGCTGGAAACAAAGAGAATCCAGGACATATGAACCCCTCTGGACCAGTGGCGAGAGTGGAGATACCAGGATGGTGGAGGGAAGATGGGGTAGAAAGGGGGAACCTATAACAAGGATCTACATATACCCCCTCCCTGTGGGAAGGACAACAGAAGAGTGGGTGAAGGGTGACATCAGACAGTGTAAGACATGACAAAATAATATTATTTATAAATTACCATGGTTGAGGGAGGGAGGGTGGGGGATGGGGCGAAAAAAAATAAAGAGCTGAGACCAGGGGCTCATGTGGAAAGAAAATGAGAATGATGATGGCAACAAATGTACAAATGTGCTTGACACGATGGGTGGATGGATTGTGATAAGCGCTGTATAAGCCCCTAATAAATGATTTTTTGAATGGGAAAAACAGATACATCTTTGAGACTAAGCAATGTGTAAAATGTAATATTGTTGTTAGGTGCCGTTGACTCAGTTCCAACCCATAGCGACCCTAGGAACAACAGAATGAAACACTGCTGGAGTTTGTGCACCCTCACAATTGTTCTAAAAATGTATGGGAGCCACAGTATGTGGACTTGTCATGCCACGGGATGTGGACATGGGTTATATCTTACTCTCAGGAGATCTGCGAGTTGGGCAAGTCACTTTAATTTCATCGGCCTCAATTTCCTAAGTGGAGTGGGGGAAGCAAAGGTAGAGGATATCTTTGGGTTCTTTTCAACTATTGTTCAGTGGAAGGAACTAACGTGGCGGTAGAGATCTGGGTTCAAGTTTCAGTATATAGTAGCTTTGTGAGCTTGAACACATCACTTCGCTACTCTGTTCTTAAATTTTCACACCAATAACAAGCAGCTCTTTTGGCACAGCGGTAACCTGTCCAGTAGCTCTGTGGGGAAAAGATCTGGTGATTTACTCCTGTACAGACTATGGCTAAGAAAACCCTACAGGACAGTTCTACTTGGCAAAATGGGGTCACTATGAGTCAAAATCCATACAAAGATACTCAACAACAACAAGGAAGCCTACATCACAGAGCCTAGACCTTCACAGAGTCTAGACTTGCACTATCCAATAGCTACTAATAGTCTATTCTTATTTAAAATAATTCAGATTAAAGACAAAGAGTCAACTCCTCATTTGCATTAACAATAGTTCAATGCTCAATAGCTACCTGTGGCTAATGCTCCAAGGAACTGTTATCTGTCACTGATGTACTTGCTCATTTGTCCAGGGTAACACGAATTGTCTTCTGAAAAATTTGTTGGTAAACCCCATTCGGCCTACAGTTTTCATAGTACCTTGTCCCTTCTGATTTCATTCTGTTTCCCAAACTAGAAGAATATTTAAAAGGAGCAAGATTCTCGTCCTTGAATTTACCAACCTTTCTGTTTTGTTAGGGTATAAATTCAAGAATTTATAATTCATAGAATTTTCTGAGGAAAAGTCAGACAGGTGGAAACCCCACTTCCAAAGGCTGATAGAGATAGAGGCCTGCTGAAAAACAACAGCTTCACGTGTCACCGTCTTAGTAAAGTTCTCAATGGTTTGGCAGCAATACTTTGTGGCATACTTTCATGTGTCTGCGTCTTTGTGCATGTGTAGCACACACAAAGACACAGACATATTAATTGCTATCATTTTAATAGAATTGATTTGGTATTTGATAGCAGAGATGATGAGGATGATGGGTGACCTACATAATGTTTATCGTAGGTTAATGTTGTCCAAGTTACTGCAATTTAGTTCTGTATCTATGATCATTAATTGAATAAAAATCGATTCAAAAGGAATTATAGGTATTAAATATTTTTGTCAACATATTCATATTTTCACCCATTTCCCTAGCTATTTCTTTTCTATTTCATGCCTTGCATTCCAAAAGCAACATGTAATCCTGGATTTCAATCAGCTCTGCAAGTCGTGGCAACATTCTCTCTCAAGTGTGACTGTAACCAGAGGAAGCTCATTAAATGCTGACATTTATTTTTTATATCGCATCCAACCCAGAGATAATATGCAAATGGATGTTTTATTGTGAGTGCTTCCCTACTTTTATAAGGTATGTTTGACAGCAACATTTCTCAGTATTGTACCTTTGTCGTTGCTTGTCAGTTTTCTATCAGGGTGCCCATCTTTGCAAGGTTTAGGGATGAAGAAATGTATGAGGCACCATCTCCTGCCGCTGAAACCTAGATAGAGTCTAATGGGTAGATACATACAAATGGGGCTAAACATATTCAAGTAATCAGTCTTGAAGTCACAGAGATCTATACAAGGTCTAGGGAAGGCACAAAAGAGGAAGGAGCAGGGAACTCTCTTTGGAGCCCTCTGAGGCCTTCATGGAGTATGGAATGCTTCTCCGGGACTTGAGAGGTGAGTAGGAATTCATCATCTGGTTAAAAGGAGAGAGAGAAGTCTAGGCAAGATCAATGAGCCAGGAAAGTTTGTTAGGAGGGACAAACAGGCACACGGCTCTATGGGTTTCATTGAGAGCTTGTGGTTGTTTTCAGCCTTGGGACGAGAGCTGAAGACTTCAGTGTCAGTCAAAGACCTAACCAACATTCTTCTCAGGCAATCAGCAATTGCTCTGAGGTCACTTTCTTTTTAGGTCATCAATTCCTTAAAGTTTTATCGGGCTTCTGGCTTGATCCTTGCCTGTTGCTTCTTTCATGAATTCTTTAGTAACTTTCATGAATTCATGAGCTGATCATTTGATCAGCCCTCACCTATTTGTACTAGTCAATTGATAAGTATGGTTTATGATATGTGGCACCAACAGATCGTTATTAGCAATCCCTGTGTTTTGTTGGGGAGCCTACCTAACCACTCCCATTGATGAATCAAGCTGATACAGGACCTGGATTATTGCTTCCTCTCTGGGAGCGGGTAGAAAGGTGAAGAAAGGTCTAGGCACTGGTTGCTGACAAGCTGGGTTCTAGTCCCAGTTCTGTCATTTGCTTTCTGTGTTATTTTGGGTAAGTAACTCATCTTTTGGAACTTCAGTTCCTTCCACTATAAAAATGGATGCTCTGCCAAGAACTTCAGTTTCTATGAGGAAGAGAAATGAACAGTGCAAATGAGACGTCTGGATGACTTTATCCACACATTATGTGGATATTTTAAGACTAGAAAGAGGCGCTCGTGGCCCTGTGGGCTTGGCTTTGCACTGCTAACCACAAACTTGGAGGTTCAAACCCAACAGCTGCTCTCAGGGGTAAAGATGAGTCTGTCTAAGCCTGTAAAGGCTTAGTGAGTTTCACTGGACTTGCTGGCAGTGAGTTTGGTCTTGGGCTTTAAGACTTGCGGAAAAGCAAATTCTAGGAGATAACAATTGGTATGGCCATTCTCTAAGACGTCCTTCTGCTTGAAGGTAATCAAGGGGCCATCAAGCTCAGAAGCAACAAAGCCCACATGGAAGAAGCACACCAGCCTATGCAATCACAAGGTGTCGAAGGAATCAGGTATAAGGCATCATCAGAGCAAAAATTCTTACCATAGTGAATGATGGGGGCAGTG
>NW_022111310.1:12318877-12335175 GCF_000313985.2 Echinops telfairi
GAAGGGGAAAAAGGAAAAAAACCCCGAACAGATAGGCTGCAAAAAAAACCAAACAAACCTAAAAGAGGAAGAAAAACAAAAAAAGGCCTGGTAGTAGATCAAAGTCTGTGTGTTGACCTTTAGGAGCGTTTTCTGGACGAGTCTAATGAGGTGCCACGTCCTGGCCCCAGCGTCCATCGTTTTTATTGGGGGCTCATACAACTCTTATCACAATCCATACATACATCAATTGTATAAATCACATTTGTACATATGTTGCCATCATTATTTTCTAGACATTTATTTTCTATTGAACCCTTGGTGTCAGTTCCTACCCCCACCCCCACCCCGTGGCCCCTTGATAAATGATAAATGATCATTATTTGCATATCATAAACCGACTGCTGTCTCCCTTCCCCCACAGTTTCTGTTGTTCATCCCCTGGGGCAGGGGGATGGGGCGGTGGAGGCAGTTATGTGTCGATCATCATGATTGGTTCCCCCTTCTTCCCCACCTTCCCCCTGCCCTCCTGTTATTGCTACTCCCATTCCTGTTCTTGGATTCCGTGTGACGTGAGCTCTCAATGGCTTTTCCTTGCCTGTGCACATGCTCCTGTGTAGCCCTCAGTATCTAGAAAACCGTAAGGCACCTAGAAAACAGAACAATACCAAAACCCCTCTGGTGACGTATCTATGTCATAGGACACAAAGTTAATGCACAAAAATAATGTGATGGCCATATATCAGCAATAATCATTTAGAATAAAACTTTTTAAAATGTCATTTATAACAAGATCAAAAACTTAAAATAGTTGAAGTTAAAGTGATGGTGTAAAGAGAACTTTTCTGATGTGACCCCCAAATCCTGCATTTCCATTTGAGTGGTGTTTTCTTTTTTTTAAATCATTTTATTAGGGGCTCCTACAACTCTTATCACAATCCATACACACATCAATCGTGTAAAGCGTATTTGTACATTCATTGCCCTCATCATTCTCAAAACATTTCCTCTCCACTTAAACCCCCGGCATTAGCTCCTCATTTTTCCCCTCCCTCCCCACTCCCCCCTCCCTCATGAGCCCTTGATAATTAATAAAAATTGTTATTTTGTCATATCTTGCCCTGTCCGACATCTCCCTTCACCCACTTTTCTGTTGTCCGTCCCCCAGGGAGGAGGTCACATACAATTCCTTGTAATGGGTTCCTTCTTTCCTACCCATTGAGTGGTGTTTTCACAGGTATTTACATTTGATAAAACGTATTAAGTTCTATGCGTAAAATCTGTGCATTTCATTGCTTTAATTTTATCTTAAGAATAAGATGTAAATTGACAGAATTGTCTTAAGTGTTGGATTATCAAGTAGGCTTTGTGTGATAGAGATCTTGAGGTAGTCACGTCTCATCTCTGAGCCTCAGCTCTCTTAACTATCATTTTTTAGCACTCTCTGTATTTAGCATTGCATTAGCGGTTGCACATACTATCCCTCATTCAATTACCACCTTAGCGATGAGGAAACTGAGACTCAGGGATGTTGAATACCTTGTCCCAAGTCCACACAACATGTACGGTATGAAAATAAAGCGGGATTCTCCACCCCCTCTGGAGTATTAGCTTTTACAGTGATCATCTCAACGGAGGCCCTATACTCTCCCAAGGCTAGAGAATGAAATGAATCTCTAAAGCTTGATTTCTAAGATCTAAGATTGACAAATGGGAAAAGGGCTTGTAATGATTAACCATGATTAGATTCTTAAAAGCCTTGTATGAGCCCCAAGAAATTGATTTTTTTTTAAAAAAGAGAGAGCAACCACAGCTAATTTAAAAAGTGATCATAATTACAGTGTGTAGGATCTACATGCAAAAATGTTTCATTTCTATTTACAAGCATGAAAAATCAGCAATGGAATTGAAACATTGATTTCCTATATAATAGAATCAGAAAAAAATAAAATATCTAGAAACACATTTAGCCAAGGTAGTAAAAGACTTGTGTACTGAAAAGTACAAAATATTGTTGTAAGAAATTTAAAAAATAATTAAAATATCTCACCATCATGGATTGAAAGACCTAATATTGTCAAATTTCATTCAAAGCAATCCAAACACTGTATGTCAATAAATTTAAAAAAAAATGTCTTTTTAGTCAATTCAAAAAAAAAAAAGCCTTGGTTTAATATCAAATGTTTTCAATCAGGTTTGCCTGTACTTTTTATAGTGATGAAATTTCTTATCTTTTGCATTAATTAGAACAAAGAGGTGATTTTCCAGGTATGTAAGTCTAGAAATTTTTATGTACTTCACTCCATTAGCTACTCCCCCCACCCACTTTTGAATGGAAGATGGCTTGTATGCAGAGTGCAGTCTGACTTTTGGTTTGCAAGCTTCTGCAGTTTTCTGATTTCTAGCCTATTATTCCCTGCAATGTCAGAGGAGCCAATTAAGTCCAACCTCCTGCCGGGTTTGTGCCAAAATGAGATTTTTAAAAAATCATATCTAAATTACTTCATGAAATAATGTTCCTATCTGCCTCCAAGATGCTGTCAAAGCTGCAGCCAAAAGCTTGGCTAAGCAGAACAGAGCAAATGGAACCAGGGATCTCTAGAGAAACTATAAAGTAGAAGCCAGCTCGGGGATGGTCCGCTGTAGACATCTTTTTGTTCCATGTCTTCCTCCCAACGTTGTAGGTGTTACTGTCACAATGTGTGTTTCCTAACCAGACACTGACTCATGAGAGCCCCCAAATCTGTCTACTCAGGTTCTCAGTTGAACTTCCATTGTGATTCAAATGAAACCTGAGGGAAACATGTTCCCTTTCTTTGGCTAAGTAACCTGACCCTTAATATACAATTTTGTCATTCATTTATTTAGCAAACATTCTCTGAATGCCTGCGAAGTTCCCAGAGCTGTATATAAGCAGATGCTCAAAAGGCAAGGCCCTTGCCCTTACCAAAAGCACACTGGGATGGAAGTGAGAGCCATAAAGAACAGATGATTCCAGCACAAAGTGCTGCTCAGAGGTAGCAGTGCCCAATGGTGGCTTAACAACATGTCAAGGGGCAGCAGTATATTATCCTTCTTATTTTCCTCTGCTTATTTATTCTTCATTCATCAGTCAATTTATACCAAGTAAACACAGTCATTCTCCTAAGGAGAGGTTTACCACCAGCCTGTGGTAAGCATCCAACACTTACCTGATAGCACAACAAGGGCTCTTAGGCATCCTGGAGAGATTCAAATCCTACTCCTTTAAATCAGGGGAACAAAAAGAAGTGTGAAGGGGCAAGATCAGGATGGCAGGATGGATGGAGTAAAGATGCTAAATGACATCCTGGGAGGAGAGCCCCTGCTACTCCCAAGAATGTGCAGGTGCGTTGTTGCAATAGGAAAATCCCCTAGGACAACTTTCCTAGCCCTTTTCTCACCAACACAGTTTTTAATTTTCTTGAAACTTCCTCTTAACAAGTCTCCATGATCATCCTGTATCATCTGAAAAAAAAATGATCATGATTACTCTTTTGGAATCCCCCTAGTCACTATAACCCTAGAAACTGATCTTGAATTTAATTGGCCAGCCAAGTCCCTCAGAAGTCACTGTTTTAACTGAACCTTGCTCTCTGAATAATGTTAATAAACCCAAGACTCATCGCCAGTTATGATTCACTCTATAAAACCATCTTCACTAGCTTCAATAATGCTTAAAAAAATGGATGAAAAAAATCAGTACGTTTAGCTAGCTCATCTCCATGCAATGCTTTTAGCCCCCATTGAAGCTGTAAGCTTGCTGCAGCCAAAATATTTATTTAAAATAGAAAATGTGAATCCATGTGAGGCTCCAACTCCACTAACTATCACACCAATAGCAATTCTATGGTCTTCCCCCACTGCTTTCAAGACTTCGGCCAGTTTTTTCATGCGTTGAGGCTGGCAGTCTTCCCTTACATGGCTCATCTTTGAGGTCTTTGTGACCTTTCTTAAGCTAGATCCATTTATAAATTGTTGTTCTATATGGAGCAGCATTCCTGTAAAGTTTTCGCAACGTTTCAAGGAATTGGGACAATACCACTTGAATTTTGTTAAAAATGTGATCTCAGCCCTAACCTTCAAATCTTTCCCACAGCACAAAAAGTATGCTTTTTAAAAAGCACTTGAACAAGACTGATGGAAGAAAGACTCCTGTAGAGAGTTACAAGTTTCAGAATCCCACAGGGGCTGCTCTACCCTGTCCTTTAGGGTCACCAGAAGTTAGAATCGCCTTGATGACAGTGAGTGTGGAGTTCAAAGTTGTAACAAGACTTACAGCAACTATATTATTGAGACAACTTGCCTGGAGCCAACCACTGATTCAAACAAATGTGGACATATTGGGCTTGGAATAAGCTTGTGCATGTATAATCTGGAAACCTAATGGCAATTGTTTTGACTTACCCTCTTATTAGCCAACTTTTCCCCACTCTGCTTTGTGACTCAGGAAGATGATCTTTAATGGACTTTCCCTTCATTGGGTTTGACCAATGGGAGACTCCAGGAGAAGATTGGAGGACAGAAAAATTTACACCAGGGTGTTTGTTCCCTCTGCTCCTTTGTAGGGTCATTGTTGGCGCCACTGGTTTTTCTACTGCCATTGAGTCGATCCCAACTCATAGTGACTGTGTTAGTCTGGGTACTTTAGAGAAACAAATCCACAGAAACTCATGTATAAGAGAGAGTTTTATATAAAGGTTAAGTGCACATCAAGAAAACATCCCAACCCAGTGCTGCCCAAGCCCACAAGTCCAACATTAACCCATTAACCCCTATGTCCAACACCAATCCACAAAGTCCTCCTTCATCTCACAAAACACACGCAATGATGCCGACTGCAGGAGGAAAGCTGAGTCAGTGAATGTGTAAGTATCTAAGCACTGGCAGGGGTCTCCACATGGGTGCTTCAGCACCCAGGGCTGCATCGGGGTAGGTCCATGTGGCTTCTCCTTGGGAATGTCTTGCAGGAAGTGAGCCTTGCCAACTGAAGCAGGGAATTGCTAAGGCCACTGCACCCTGGTGTGACTATCACAAAGCAAGAGACTTGAGAACTAGAAAGGTGAGGCTCACTGAGCCATTTATCCCTCTGCCTTTCAATTAACCCCACATGCCTTATCAGCCAGGTTGGCACAATGAACTAACTACCTCAGTGACCCTGTGGGACACGGTAAAACTGTCCCTGTCACTTCCTGTGACTTCCTGTGACTGCAGCTCTTTATGAGAGTAGAAAGCCTCATCTTTACCCTGCGGAGTAGCTGATGGTTTCAAACTGCTTACTTTGAAGTTAGCAGCCCAACACCCAATTTGTAACCCACTACACTACCAGGGATTATTTACAACTATGTCCGATCTATATAGTTGCAAATACTCCTTTCATGAAACTTTTATAAGTCATCTTGTTAAGCCTGTCCTTGGGGGTGCCAATTCATTTTTGTAGGTACCTTGACAGTTAAAATAATTCAATCCATAAAACATAAGGTTGAAATGAGGTAGGTGAGGTCAAGCAGGGAAATCTAAGTGCTAAAGATATGAGGGAGATATTGCAGGCTTCTGATTAGCCATTTGGCATGTGGACAATGGGTTGGAAGGCAGAATGGTTACGAAGAAAGGAGACCAGATGAAGGGTATAGCCATGCCAAGACAAGAGATGATGAGGGCTTGACTGGAATAGGAAGCGTAAGTAGGAGCCAAGCCAGCAGATTCCAGAGATGTTTCAAGCAATAGAACTGACAAGCTTAGAGTTGGATGAGATATGACCAAGCATCTGGTATATATCAAGCAGGGAGTGGGAAACAGTTAAAATGACAGAGAATTTAAGTAGGGACAACCAAATGTGTAGTAGAATCATTACCACTATCAGGAATCATTGTATTTGGGAAGATTTGTGGAAGATGGTGATCTCATTGTTTATCATATTAAGGTTAAGTTTTTAAAGAAGGACTTCAGGCTAAAGTAGAGAATTTCAGCTTTAAGGACAGACTGGAGGGGCATGCAAGTAACTTTCCTGAGCATCTAAATTGTGCTAGGTACTCTCCACATATTTTATCCCATTTCACTCAAGTCTATGAGGTAGACGTTTTATAACCTGTACCTCACCGATGAGGAAACTTGGTCCGAATTACACAGACAACTTCAAAGAGCAAATAAGTAGCAAAGACAAGACTGAAACTCGAATTTCTTTGACTCCAAAATCCATACCATTTCCTGCATTCCATGTTGCATTTTCCTTGTTGATAATTTAAACAGTGTCTTTAAAATGCCATTCAGTGTCATAAGATCTTAAAAATAATTCAGAGCTTTGTCACTGTTCTCATTTCTACTCCCATACTCATGAACTTGGGGGGCCTTGGAAAAACAGCTGACCAAGTAGATGCTCTCCTTCGCTTCTCCCCAGCATTTGTCGTAGAATCTCACCAAATGGGCTCCGGAACACCTCCTGTTTCCTACTGACTCCTTCCGTCCTGGGCTGTGGTTAGTTGTTATCTGCTTTTCCCTATTGAACCTTGTCCTCATTCCAACAAAGGCTCTATTTGGGTTTAATCCTTCCTTTTCCACTTATTTGAATTTTCCAGAGCTAGAAATGCTATCCTGGTTGACACTTCCTCCATGCGGTGGTAATGGAGTCACAAGCATTCCCACTTTTCCACTCTAGTTCCATGGATTAGCTCATTCCTCCCTCTTAGAAAAAGAAAAATGTGACCTGGGGAGAAATATCCCCAGGTCCTCAAATCACTGTGACCTACATAGGGGGTGCAAGATTTAGCAAATAAAAATACATGACATGCAATTAAATTTTAAATTTGTTCTTAAACTTATGTAGCAATCCAAGGCCCAGAACCATGAAGAGGTCTTATCTCCAGGTTTCTGCCTCAAGAAGTGGAAATCCAAATGGAACTTCTCTCTTTGACAAGCTCTTTAATTCAATTCAGTTCAGCCAAAATCCATTGACCACATATGTCTCTACCTTTCTATTAACACTATATTATTTCACATCCACGTGTGTTCTCTGACCCCAGTGCCTTCTCCCTGGGTTCTCTCTGGATAATGTTTACTTGTTCTTCAATATTCAGCTCTACTGTCATCCCCCATGAGACTTAGCTCAACTCCTTGGCAAACTGCACCCCCAGGGTGCTTTTTGGCCTTACCACTTTGTTCCCATCATTTTGACTCAGGTGTCATTTTGACTTTAGTGTTTTTACCCCAAGAACATTCTGAAACTATGATTTGAGTCACATTCCTTTTAACGTTGATGGGTTTTTAGCCAAAATGCATTTTTTTGTTAGACCACTATATCTATTTAATGTTTTAGTTAATAACACTTTTCTTTATTTCACTATGAAACAATTTCACTTTCTGTATGTTTTTAAACACCCAGTACTCATTAGATAAACACTCTCCATTTCTCTTTTTCTCCTATCTCTGGAAACCTCCAATCTGCTTTCTGTCTCCATGGCTTTTCCCCTTGAGGGCATTTCATATACAAGGAATCATGCAACACACCACCTTTCGATTCTGGCTTCTTTCACTTAGCATAATGTTTTTAGTTCCATCCATATTATAGCATGTATCTGTTCATTTTTATGGCTTAATAATACTCTATTCTACATATGTGAAATTTGCATATCCACCCATTTAATGGACATTTGAATTATTATCACACTTGAGCTATCATGAAGAAAGTGGTTACCGGTATAAACATTTCTCTGCATGCTTCTGTGTGCATGCATATTTCACTTCCCTTGGATATATCCCTAGGAGGGGAATGGGCCAGTTGCATGGTAACTCCTTATTTCACTTTGTGAAGTGATGTATCATTATGGTTTGAACTGCATGTGTTAGTCTGGGTACTTTAGGAAAACTAATCCACAGAAACTTATATGTATAAGATAGAGTTTTATATAGAGGGTAAGTGCACATCAATAAAACATCCCAACCCAGTGCTGTCCAAGCCCAAGCCCACAAGTCCAACATTAACCCATATGTCCGACACCAATCCACAAAGTCCTCCTCTCTCTCACAAAACACACACTATGACACCGACTTCAGGAGGAAAGTGCGTGTGTAAGCATCTCAGTGCTGGCAGGGGTCTCCACACAGCTGCTCCAGCACCCAGGGCTGCATCAGGGTAGGTCCATGTGGCTTCTCATCAGGGATGTCTTGCAGGCAGTGAGCCTTGCCAGCTGAAGCAGGGAATGGTTAAAGCAGTTGCACCCTGGTGCAACCATCAGAAAGCAAGAGACCCTAGAACTACAAAGGCAAGCCTCACTGAGCCATTTATCTCTCCACCCTTCAATTAACCCCACATGTGCTTACCGGTCAGGTTGGCACAATAAACCTCACTGCACTCCCTAAATAATCAACGATGCTGAACATCATTTTATATGCTTGTTGACTATTTATATATATTTTTTTGGAAAATTGTCTATTCAAGTCCTCTGCTCATTTTTTAAAATTAGGTGGTTTGCCTTTTTTTTGTTGACTTGTTAGATTTCCTCATGTACATATATAGGGCATTTGATCTTTATCAGATATACGATTGCCAACATTTTGTCTCACAAAGTTGTCTTTTTAACTTTGTAATGTTCTTTGATGTATAAAAGTCTTTAATTTTGATGAAATCTAATTTTTTTTTCTTTTGTTGCTTGTGCTTTTGATGTCAAATCTAGGGATACCTTGCCAGATCCAACTCAAGAGAGATTTATTCCCATGTTTTCTTTATTTATGAAGCAGATTTCACTTCAGAATAACTTTTCACTTTACCTCGGCAGGATAAACATGGCAAGGTCAACATATCTTGCTTTATATCATGCAATTTCTTAGATATATGCATCCATAAAAACACATACCACTCAGTAAACCAGTGGCAGTCCAGTCGATGCTAACTCGGTTTCCCCAATGAGTAACAGAGGAGACCTTCCCTCCACAGGATTTCCAATCATTGATTTTGCTTGTTCAGAAGGAGTCTGTTGGTCCTTTCTGCTGAGTCACTTCTGTGTGGACATTAACCTCCACCCAAGAGCATTGACTGGGTGCATCACCCAGAGATGTACTGAACCCAGGACATTGACATTTCTGCCTGGCTCCCTTAGGAGAAGGTTGTTTTTTTAGGACAGAAAGTGCAGTATTCATTTTCAGTGAGTCTATGCCTTGCCCAACCTGCTACAGATGATGTTGAGAGAGTGTAAGCTGACCGCAGAGTGTTAATTGTTTGGGTAGTCTTTATATATTGCTCCATGTGCATGTCTTTCCGGGTGGTCCCCTGAAGAGGTTACCAGTACAGTGTGACATTCTTAGATGAAGAGAATCCTGAAAAATGGTCCTGGTAGCCACTTAATTTGGTGGCCTCATTCCAACCACTAACAAAATTCGCATTGAGTTGTCCATATTCTTTCTTAGAGCCTGTGCAGAGAATGCCCCCCTTGATTTAATACATTCAGTGTCTCACACACCAATCCGACTAGCCTTCAACCCATCACTCCCAAGCAAGCAGAATCTGTAAATAGAATCTGTAAATAGTAAATAGAGCTGGCAGAAAGTGGATTAAAAAGAAGAAAGGAAAGAAGAATCCAGGAAGGGAAGAAAGGAAGATTTTACTATCTTACAGTGTACTTATTAGTCTCTTTACTATAAGCATTTTGATGGCAGCAACGTTATCTATTTTAGCCATTACTTTGTGCCCATCTCCTAGAACACTCCCTGGCACAGAAGAGGAAAAGAAGGAAGAGAGATCTGGATTTACTAAGTGCACCTGAATTTACTAAAAACCGGTTTGATAGATCCATATTAATCATCATTACACATGAATTCATTTTCAATTTAATCACAGAATCATTTTTGGAGGTGGGTCATATCCCCCTTGTATTACAGAGCCTACTGGTGGGTTGCTACAGAATTTTCACCGATTTTGCATTCTGTAGTGAAACCATTATCAGAGTGCATAAAAGGGCATGTCAAGCGATGGGACCTAGTCCACTCGTTTTGCTAAAAGAAGGAATTACCCTCAGGAAGTATGTTTCACTTTGCTTAGTTTTCAGAGACGTTAGAGGATGAGGGTGAACTTGACCTCAGATCTCCAGCCTCTTCTCTGTGTTATGATGTCTCTTGCTGTCCCTGTTGCCATCACATTTGGAGAATATTGGAGACAACTGGCCGTGCAGTTGTTCAACCTACAAAGACCTCATTCTGTGTCTCCTTGGAATCACACTACCTTCCAATCTGCCTTAACTCCAGGGCTTTTGTAATCCACCCAATGGCTTTGCCTGTGTCTCATGGTCTTTGAAAACCAGAACCTGACATATGGCCTCAACTCGTGGAGATCTTGAAAACAGAACTTCTATACTTGGCAGCAGACCAATGGGCAAAGAACAGAATGAGCTCTTTTTCTTGTTTTAACTTGACGCCTTTGTTCTTCAAATACAATTTTCTTTTTGGGAAGTATAACTAAACAGTTAAAGATGAGATTTAAATTTTAAGCCTATACTAGAAAGCCCTCTCTGTCCCAGGACCCCGATGGCTGTCAAATAAGGTTAATGCGGGTTGTTGACAGCACGCCTACATTAGTAGACAACTCCTCAAGTTAGCTTTTAGCTTCCATGCATGCTGTAGACTGCAGAATCAACAAGAGGCGTGGGGCTCAGGAAGCAAAGGAAGGGCACGTGCAAACATGAACTTGTGCTTTTGATGATCACAAACCCATGCTACTCGTGAGGGCCGCAGTCTGCATTCCTGAGGCAAGCATCTTACATTGTCCAAATGTTCTGACTGCTCCCTGGTTTGTGTCTGAAGAAAGCACTTCTCTATTGCCCATCCTCACCTGCTTCACTAGTGATATGAAAAACTGAGTATTTCTCTTTTGGAACTGCTTAATGTGGTGGCATTCATGATGCCAGCCATAAACTGTGTGTTTCACCAAGCAAATGAGACAATAAGGGCATCAAATAAAAGCAATAGACTTGGGACAAGGGTGCATTCACACCCACATCATCTCATAATCGAACAATCACAAAAATCTCATGACAGATTTCTCTGCTTCTACTCCAACACTGAAGCATCATGTAAGCGTATAAATCATATCCTATTACTACCCTGGTTAAAATCATCAAATATTGCTTTAAAATGACAGAATGAAGTGCAAATTCATCAACATGACATATAAATAAAGGTTTGAGGGTCTGGTCCCAACTGACCAGCTTGACAACCCTGCCTCACACCATATGCTCTCTGCTCCAAAGTACTTGACATTCTTGGCAAAACCATTGCTTTGAAAGGATTACCCTTTTGCCTTTTCTCTACCTCCTTATCACACTCCATAGAGAAGAGAAGACATCCCTGGGAAGTCTTTTGAGACCTTTCTAGATAAAGCCTACTCGTGCCTTCCTTTCATTAGAATACTAATGCACAGAAATCTAGCATCTAGTTAACCCAATGGACTGTGAGTTCATTCAGGTGGGAGACTATGCCTTATTGCTCATAAGTGTTAAAGCCAAAGTTTGAACCCAGGTTCTTGATCATTTCATTTGGCCCCTGCTACCTTCCTTCCTCCAGGTGACGTCCATGGAATGTAAATACAAATGCTTTGTACACTGCCAAGCACTATACACACCTACATTAACACTGCATCCAACAAAATGTCTGAGTGTCCAAGTTTTGCAAAGGGCCTCTCATCACTTTTTGGTATTACATAAAACTAGTTGCTATTGAGTTAACTCCATCTCACACTGACCTCGTGTTTATTGGAGTAGAACTTTACTTCGTAAGATTTTCAGTGGCTGACTTTTTGGAAGTGCATAACCAGACCTTTCTTCCGAGGTGCCTTCACATAAATTCCAGTCTTTCAGTTCGTAGCAGAATGCATCAAACTCTTTCAGCTTCCAGGGATTCTGGTACAGGATAAAGAGCCCCCCAGTAGGGCAAAGTGGCACATGAGCCTTCTTTCAGTGCACCACCAGCCCACCTCTCCTGCCCGCATTCTTCTTGCGAGGTCTTTGGGGGCTGCCTTGAGGAATCTCAGCCTGTTTTTGGCAGCTTGACAGACTCCTTTCTGCTGCAGCATGCTTACAACCAGGTTCCCAAGCCATAAGCCCAAGACACACACTGGTAATGCAATGCAATAATAGTATATCAAATTCAAATAGCCAGTTCTGCCAATGAGATTTAATTAAGCACAAAAGTGGGTTACTGTAATGAAATGTACATGTGTTCTTTAAAGTCAAACATGCCTTTGGGTATTGGGAAAATACCTTAAATGCATGTTATTACAGGAAACTTGTTATCAGACAGAAAGAACGGTTTAGATCCTAAGTAGATGTTTTGAAATATGTAAGCATCTTGGAACCTTAGTGCTAATGTGTCAGTTTATCTGCATGAGATAAACCTAAATCTGTGCCAAAGCCAACGCATAGTCTTGCCCCTCACTAATCAAGGTACCATGGACTCTTTTAGTTTTAAGTTTCAGCATTGCACATCCAAACTTAGCTCTCTAAATACATAAAACAGTAAGAGGCTTGCTATTACTGTTTTCATGTTTAGGAAGAGCATTAGCGGCCTATGAATGCAGAATTTGTGATTATGGATTCATAAAAAACCTGTTTAATCAAGAGGCAGCAGACACCAAAGAACAAAAACCATCATTGTGTGATCACCTTCCCCACATAAATGCTGAAGACGAATGTGTGCATAAGTACGTGTAGTAAAGAAGGCTGATGGTGCCCAGCTATCAAGACCTATAGCGTCTGGGGACTTACATGCTTGAAAGTAAACAAGCAGCCATCTAGCCCCGAAGCAACAAAGCCCACATGGAAGCAGCACACCAACATGTGTGATCATGAAGGGCCGAAGGGACCAGGTTTCAAGCACCAAAGGCAGGGGGGTGGGGGTGATGGTGGGGGAATCATATCATTGTGAATGAGGGTAGCGCGTGATGGGCAATGCCTATCTGCAGACACATGGACATCCCTTGCAGAGGGGTAGTGGGGAGGAGATGAGTCACTCAGGGTTCAGTGTAGCAATAATGAAACTCACAACCTTCCTCTAGTTCTTAAATGCTTCCTCCCCCCAACTATCATGATCCCAATTCGACCTTACAAACCTGGTTAGACCAGAGGATGCACAGCGGTACAGACGGAAACTGGAAACACCGGGAATCTAGGACAGATGAACCCCTCAGGACCAGTGGTGAGAGTGGCAATACAGGGAGGGAAGAGGGGGTAGAAAGGGGGAATCGATCACAAGGACCTACATATAACCTCCTCTCTGGGGGATGGGCAACAGATGGGTGAGTGAAGGGAAACACCGGGCAGTGTAAGATAAGATAAAATAATTATTTATAAATTATTAAGGGTTCATGAGAGAGGGGGGAGTGGGGAGGGCGGAGGGGCAAAAGGAAAATGAGGAGCTGATTCCAGGAACTCAAGTAGAAAGGGAATTTTGAGAATGATGGGGCAAGAAATATATAAGTGTGCTTTACACAATTGATGTATGTATGGATTGTGATAAGAGTTGTATGAGCCCCAATAAAATGATTTTTTTAAAAAGGTACTGTAAGGACAATTTAACCAAATCAATTCCTTTTATAAATGAGGAAAACAAGGCCCAGGATGGTGATGAGCCTAAGATGACCCAGTGAGGCAGCAGGGGTTCCTCCATAACCCACACTCCAAACCTGTGGCACAAAAATCATGAAAATATCCTATTTGGGACTAAATGAGCTATTAGATTACTTCAACCCTAAAAAGCCTGTGATACATATCCATACCACATATCAATTATCTTTTAAAAAGTCATGCCCCATGTGGGGCATAAATAACCTGATTCAGACATACCCCCAATGAGGAACATTTTACTTTTTAAAAAAGGGGAAGGAATCTATTCTCCAAAGTCAACAATACCATAAAAGACAAAGACGGGCTGATGAACCATTCCAGATGAAAGGAGACTAAAGAAATGAGCATTACAATGCATGACTAGAGCCCATCCTAGAGAGGAAAAAACTCTAAAGGACATTATGATGTAGTGACTTACTACATATGGTTCATCTAGCCATCGTCTTTGCAACTCCCACCAATGACTTGCTAGGACCAAGGAAATAGGGTATATGGAAGGCTAACATAGGGATTTACCCATTTTGCAATCCCAGTGGATTTTAAATGAGTTAGCGCAGAAGCAGAACAGGGAGGTCTCAATCACATCAAAAGAGAAGTCCCAGGAGTGGTGGATGTCCAAGGACCTGGAGATCCCTGACTGCAGAACCTCATTGGTCCAGGAGACAGAGAGTCATGGCACCAAGGAAAAGTAGAGGAAGGAGTGACAGCAACCAAACCAAGAGCACCGGACAGGGTGGTGGCTTCCTGGCCAACGGCATGAGTAGAGTGAGTGTCTTCCAGTAGGAGGTTCATTTGTGGAGTGGGGTACCTCCAGGGCCTTAATTGAGAAACGCTAAGTCTGCCAGCCCAGAACTGAGCATCTTCCGGCTGAGGCTTACTTAAGGTAAAGTGGAATTCCCTTTGAGCATTTACTGGCAGCATTAAAGGAACTTTGTAACTTTGCCTACGCAGGGCAGAGGCCAAGCGATCCCATTCTTGAAAGTGTATTTCTGATTCTGAATTGTAACCTGTTGTCTCCCTTAAGAGGCCCCATAATATGTTTTGGAGTTCTGTGTGGCCATGGCAGTGAATGATCAAACCCAGCAGAGAAGCAGAGACTGTCTCCAGAGAGGCAGTTGGCATCAGAACTGGTAAAGAAAATTGGAGGGTGGGGCCTGTCTGAATTCTGCCTCACAGAAGCGGCCTGATGTTGTGAAGTCAGAGGTGTGACCCACCCCACAACAGTTGTGCAGACATTGTCACAACTGGTACATTAAATAGAAGTATTTCTTCATCTAATAGGCCCCTCTTCCTGTTTTTTAAATCACTTTATTGAAGGCTCGTATGCGCTTATCACAATGCATACATACATCTGTTGTGTCAAGTTCATTTGCACATATGTTACCATCATCGTTTTCAAATTATTTTCTTTCTCTTGAACCCATAATATCAGCTCATTTTCTCTCTTCCCCACCTTCCCTCCCGCATGAACCCTTGATAATTTATAAGTCCCCACCCACTCACCCAGCCCTGTCTTACACCAACCACTGTCTCCTTTCACCCACTTTTCTTTTGTCCATCGCCCTAGGAAGGGGTTATATGTAGATCATTGTAATCAGAGCCCCCCCCCCACCTTCCCTTTACCCTCCTGTTTTCTCTATTCTCATTATTGGTCCTGGGGGATTATCTGTCCTGGATTCCCTGCGTCTATAGCAGTGTACATGCTCTGGTCTAGTCAGATTTGTAAGGTAAAATTGAGGTCGTGAGAGTGGGGGGGAGAAAGCATTAAAGAACTAGAGTAAAGTGGTATGTTTCATTGGTGCTATATTGCACCCTGACTGACGTGTCTTTTCCTTGTGACCCTTCTATTCACATTGATATGATTTTTTGCTCTGGATCTTTGATGCCTGATACCTGATCCCATCGACACCTTGTGATCACACAGGCTGGTGCACTTCTTCCATGTGGACTTTGCTGCTTCTCACCTAGGTGGCTGCTTGACTATCTTCAAACCTTTAATACCCCAGATGTCATATCTTTTGATATCCAGGCACCATCAGGTTTCTTCAATGCATTTTCTTTTTTGTTTTTTAGATCATTTTATGCACCCATTTTGTCTTCAGTGATCATGTCAGGAAGGTGAGCATCATGGAAAGCTGGAGTCTTAGAACACATTGTTCTTGCATTGAGGGAGTACTTGAGTCGAGGTCAAATGTCCATCTGCTACTTAACATATAAATATAAGTACATAGATCTATTTCCCTCTCATTATATATAAATATATTTACATATGTCCATGCCTGTATTTAGACCTCTATAAATGTCCTTTGCCTCTTAGTTCTTTCCTCTATTTCTTTTTACTTTCCTCTTGTCCCACTACCATGTTCAGCCTTCATTTGGGTTTCAGTAATTCCTCTCAGCTACATTGCCCCTGATCAAGCCCTACCAGGCCTCCTACACCCTTCTCTCCATCGATTTTAGATCACTTGTTGTTCCCTTGTCCCTGGCTTGATTGCCATACCCTTCCTTTCTCCCGCCTCTTCCTCTCCCATGTCCCCCCAGAACCATAGGTCCCATTGTTTTCTCCTCCAAATTGTTTATCCTGCCTATCTTATCTAGATAGACATGCAGAGACAATAATAAGCACAAAAACAAGACAAAGCCAGACAAAACAACAAAGGAAGACAAAGCAAAAAATAAATAAAATAACAACAACAA
>NW_022111310.1:12335275-12407905 GCF_000313985.2 Echinops telfairi
TGTTTTCCAGTTAGTCTGATGGGGTGCCACGCTCTGGCCCGTAAGTCTATTTTTGGTATTCCCCGGGGACTTCACACTTACTCCCCTTGCTGCTCTGTTGCACACCTTTAGTGTTTCGCCCCAGTGTGATGGAGTCTGATTGGGCACAATTCATGCACTGTGTCTCTTGTGCTTTCCCTGTAGAGCTATAGATCAGTGAGGGACGTCGTATCTTGTGGTGGGGCTGGCCCTATGGTCCTCCCTGTGCATTGGCTGCTCTGAGTAGGAATATCATCCTCAGGGCTTGGTGGGCCAGGATGTGTTCCACTCTCTCTCCTTCCCTCTTCGTTTGCTCCTGGGTGCTCTGATCAGACGTGCCCCTCTCCCTGAGCTGTAGCTTCAGAGCTGTCCTCTGAAGTGCATTCTTCTGGGGTGGGGGTGGGGTCATGTATTTGGGATCGGGGCTGGCTCTGCAGATCTCTGTATTGGTTCTCTGCTACATGCCGGTATGTTTTATTCATGTCTTGGTTCACTGAGTTGAAGCCTGGTCTCTCTCTCCCTCTTCTCTTAATTTTCTGGCCTGGCAGCAGGAGTGCCGGGCAGGTTATTGTACCTGGACAATATCTTGTCCTGATCCTCTTCCCCCTCTTCCTATTGAATGGACACAAATATCTAAGATTAAATAATGGTAACTTGTAACTTATACTCAATTTGGTAAGGAAAACTTTTGACAATAGATAGATAAATTGATAGGTTGGTAGATAGATAGATAGGCAGCCCAATAGATAAAGAAAAAATTGCCAATATTAGCAATAGGTCAATGATGATTTAGGGAGTTAGGGTGTTCTTTGTTTTACTCTTGCAAATTTTTGTGATTCTGAAATTCTTTCAAATAAAAAGTTAAAAAAATTTTAAGTCATGCAAATGACTGCAAGCAGCACAACAGTTAAAACCACTGTTCATTCAAAAACAAAGGAGGACATTTTTAAAAACCTCTCAAGAAATGTACAGTAGATGCTTTTAGAATCAGTGTCCTTCATGCATATTTATACAAAACCAACATCTCAATAAATTAGCAGGTGATCTCAGAAGGACTCCCAGCTTGATATTTGAGCCTCGAGTCTTGGCTGACTGTTCCCCTTCGGAGCCTGCACCATTCAGCCAGTTTCTTATGACCTTTCATCCGAATAAACCCAAGCCACTTCCACTGAGCCTATTCTAATTCATAGCTGTCCTGTATGACAGAGTAGAACTGCCTCATAGGGTTTGTAAAGCTGTAAATCTTCACGGAAGCAGAGAGCCTCATTTTTCCCCCATAGTGCAGCTGGCAGATTAGAATTTCTAACCTTTTGGTTAGCACCCAATTTCTTTAACCATGGTACCATCAGGTTCCCCAACCATTCTGCTGTTCTAAAAATGAAAAATGCTATGAGGAAATCGCTGCCCATTGAACACAACAAAAATCATTAACTCACAGGTATTCTCTTTTAGAAAAACAAACCCCAAAAGATTTCAGTTGCATCTGTACAGGAAAGTACCACATCCCCATCAAACCCCCTCAAGGGTCTTGATTCTCCAGAGGAAAGGCAAACCATCTCACTGGTAGCAAGAACCATTAGCTTCATTGCAGAGTTTTATTACATCATCATTTTTTTACAGAGGCCCGGAATAGCAATATCTGCCCCTCTCGGGAAAAGCAAGTCCTCTTTTCTGAATTTTCCACCCAATTCCGTACAATACCTGTCAGCTGTCTGCTTTATGCAGCCCTGATCATACAGAGGAAAGCTGGCACACAGTCCTTGAGACATTAATGTTCCCCATCAATAACAGCAAATTCTGGCCACCACACCATACCCTTCAGGTGAGAGTCTAATAATTGCTGTTTCCCTCTTATCCAATGGTTAGCTTCACTAAGGGATTCACAGAAAAATTATGCCAGAATAACTTGCCCAGGAATTTTTTGAGAGTTTACCATGTGTGCTACCTGGGTGACAAGGCAAAGCCTAAAGACGGGGCCCTGCCCTCGAGAAACTTGTGGCTGAACTGGAGTCAGAAGTTGCACTACACTATAGGTAGCGATGCAGGTCATGGGCTTTAGAGCCCAGAGCCCACGTGACTTAGCTCACAAAGTTCAAGGTGCACAGAAGACACATCTAGAGCAACACATCCACCAACTTCATCCCACAAATAGGCTTGGCCTCCCCAAAACGCCAGGCTTTTCTCACCTCCTGAACTTGAGAGCACATCCTCTTCCACCTTCCATTTGCTGTGCGCTTTCTGGTCACCAACAGGCTCTCCCACGCTCGCCATTTGTTGTTTAAGTTCTATAACCTAGCCTATGTTGAATATTCGTTTCTCAGAAAAATTATCCCTGGTCCTTCCCTTCCTGGACTGGATTAGCGCTTATTCCTGTGTTCTCCCACCAGACCATGCGTTGGCCCAAGATAGAACTTATCACATGGCAAAGCAAAACGGTTGGATGGGGGTTCTAGAGTCACATGGCTGGACTTCAAAGCCCGGACCATCACTGGTAGCGTTGAGGCCTAGGTCAAGTTCCATAAGCTTTTTATCTCTACTCTGATTTGTTATCTCATCTTCAAATCTCCCTGTATGAAAACGTCGCCTTCCTCTGGTTAAATTCTCTAAGATGTCAATTCTAAGACACTGTTTAAGCATCACCAGTTTAGTCTAGGCATCATGTTCTCATAGATCAATGTTCAGATTTTTCCATTTTCATGTTTTATGAGGAGTAGAAGACAGAGAAATGAATCATGGCCCCAGGTATCCTGTCCACTCCAGCCTTTAGGAGCTTAAACTCTGTTCCTAACTTCTGCGAGTATAGAAACAATGAAAGTTACTCCAACATCTGTAGGAAGGTTATTAGAGCTGAAATAGGAGACGATAAAACAGAGTTTAAATTGAACACTTTGCTGCCAACAAAGTTGACTTGGTCTCCATCAGTCACTTCTAACTGTGTGCCTTTGCGAAAGGTACTCAAGTTTTCTCTAGAGTCAGAGTGGCCTGGGCTAATTTTCCCAGGTCAAATACGTCCAAAATAAGTAAGATGAAGTCTGGCCATCGTTGCTTCTAAGGAACACTGTCCTTACTTCTTCCTGCGTTGGAAGATGGAGGCAGATGCTGAATTTATGCTTCCAGGAATCAGGAAATGCTGGAGGCTATCAAAAGCTGGCAGAAAGAAGTATCTGCCCCGACAGTCTTCAGAAAGAACATGCCCCCCGGCCCCCCACACACTGATTCTGTCCTTACAAGTGAAATGTGAAAGAGTAAGTGTCTGTGGTTGTAAGCCACCCAGTTTATGCTAGCTTGTTTTAGCAACAGAAATTCCTAAGACCATGTTCAAATGTATGTTCAGTCTTCTACATCATTTGCTCTTGCAAGAAGTTCCATTACAATCCATGTCTTCAGTGTGATGTAACTGTCCAGTGACTATTGGCTTTGGCTCATGTCAGAAACCATCTTCTCTTTCCACCTCATGTTAGAGAAGCATAGCGTGCTTCTCACTGAGGCTCAGCTAAGAGAGACTGTCTGGCCATTTAAGTTGAGCATCCCAAACAGAGCACCATGTAGGACACAGGAACCATAGCCTGTATGTTGTCAGACCTAACCAGACCCCATTTTGAATTTGGCAATTTATTTGCTCAACTTTGAAAGGACACATGAAGAAGAGAAGAGAATGAAGAACAGAAAACAATTCTTTTTCCATGCTGGAATGATGAGGCTAATAAAAATTTACTTGTGGGTTGTTTTTGTCCTCCTTATTACTGACTATTGGAATACTGAAATTATACTTATCGAAGCAGTAAATTCAGATTCTCAAAAATACCTATATTTAATGATAAAAATATTAGCAATGTTGAAGGAAACTTTAGAGAATAATCGTATACAATCCCAAGCCTTCCGCAAAGCAATTTACTTTCATTTTAGTGTATACTCATTTATATCTTTGGTTTGCATAATTGCAGTTATAAAACACATAATTTTTTATAATTTGTTTCTCTGCATAACTCTCAATTGTAAATATTTTGCCTGTTGATACATGATTTTTTACCACATTTTGGTACAAAATACACAATTTTTTTCTGGCTGCTTTTCTCATCAAATACTCTAAGTGACTTAGTCAATTTTTCATACTTCAGAATGCTGCAGTAAATAATAAGCGACTAAGAGCTTTCCTTAAAATAAATGCCTAGAACTAAGATTTGTTAGATAAAGGTAAAAATATTTTTTTGGCTTTTGATCCAGGACATTATAATCTCTGAATGAGCCCTGGGTGAAACATATTTCCAGTTCTTCTCCCCTCTGTCCCAGGCATGATTCCTCCGAGCCCGTAAGTCACCTTGGCTCTCCCACTACCTTCCGCCCCCAGCTCCAGTCCAGGAAGGATGCTGTCCAGCATTTTAAGATTTGGCTCAGCAAATCCCAGTCAATTTAACACTTCATTACTTTATCTCTAGTCCCCCTTTTCTTTAAATAAATGCCACTTATTTTTATGAATGAGGTGTATATGGATCTCAGTTATTTAGGGTGTGCTTGCAAAATTCTCAATTGTGGCAGCCTAGCAAATTATTCGAACTATGGATGTGACTGACACACTCATGGGACGAATGTTATCCCACACATATCAACTTGTGTTTGATGAGGATCAAGAATATTACACTATAGAAAAATTCATTCTAAATAGCGGAGAAACGTGCAGACAGAAGATATCATTGCTATGAGGTAACCACAAATTTCCTTTTATACATTACTGCAACTCCTCAAGTCTTTACCAGTAGTCAGCATTGACTCAATTGCAATGAGTTTGGGGTTTTGTGTGTGTGTGTGTGTGTGTGTGTGTGTGTGTGTGTGTGTGTGTGTTGGTTTGCTTTGGCCCTAGTTTGGTTTGTTTCAAGCACTTTTCAATTAAATTTTTTGTTCACAGCAGGAGAAATTCTCAGGTTATCAAGACAGAGACTCAATAGTTCACCACACAGTTCTCAAACCCCACTGTATATGTAATTCTCTAGGGTATCTTGCTAAATGAAGATTCTGATTTAGATTCAGATTCTGATTTGGGTCCTTGTTACCTGCAGCTTGGTCCATGGAAAAGCAGCAGTAGAAATGCTCTACCTCAGACCCCACTCTATACCTGTTTAACCAGAACCTTCTTCCAAAGAATCTGAAATGATTCATATACACACTATAGTTGGAGAAGAACTGGTCTAATTTTTCATTTTCTAATTCTTAAAATACTCTGTAATTAGCACACAGTTAGTGCTCAATGAAAGAAATGATTATGGACATTGTTCCAGGTTCAAATTATTAAGAACACTCCTTTCAGTTGGGCAGCTGGTAAATGCTATGGCATTTGTGGTTGATGAGAAGGATCAGGAATGGATTTTGTGCTAGAAATTCAAAGAATATCAATCCGAAATTTTCAATAAACAAAAATAGTACTGGAAGTGCAAACTTGTCTATGATAAGAAATTTGGATGAGGGCTACCTGCCCAATTCCAAAGGTGATTCAATAGAATGTGGAACTTATCAGACAGTCATTAATATCCTGCACAACTGAAGTTTTTCCTGAAGAAATGTAAAAAGTACATCTACAGGAACCTGACACTTGCTCAAACCAGATGCAGAAGAGGGTCTAGAATAAGGCAGATCATTGCTAATACCAGATAGAGCTTGGTTGAAAGCAGAGTATACCAGACAGATGCCTAGAGATGCTTTATTGATTATGCAATGGCATTTGTATGAATTATAACAAACTATGGGTAACTTTGTGAAGAATGGCAATTCTAGTGTACTTCACTGTGGTAATTCAGCAATTGCATATAGAAGCAGGGGCAGTTATTTGAGCAGAACAAGGGACTACAGTGTGGTTTAAAATGGAGTTGTATCCTTTCATCATACTTACTCAAGCTGAATGCTGAGCAAACAGCCCAAGAAAGTGGATTATCAGAAGAAGAACACAACATCAGGATCCGAGGAAGCCTCATTAACAACGTGTGATATGCAGATGACCGAAGCTTGCGTGCTGAAAATAGAGAACTCAAAGTGCTTGCTAAAGAAGACCAAAGGATGCAGCCTCTTTACGGATTCCAGCTCAACACTAGGAAAAGAAAGCTCCTCCCACATGGACCAGAAGACAACATGATGATAAACAGACATAAGACTGAAGTTGTCAAGGATTTCATTTATTTGGATCCACACTCAGTACTCCCAGAAAGAGCAATTAAAAGACTCAAACAACTTACTCCATTGGGAAAAGCTCATGTAAATTACGTCTTTAAGGTGTTCCAAAGTAAAGATGTCACTTGGAAGATTAAAGTGCATCTGACCGAGGTTATGATGTAGTTAATACCTCATCATCACGTGAAATCTGAACAATGGATAAGAGAGATCAAAGAGAAACGGGTGTAGTTGAGTTCTGGTACTGGTGAAGAATATTCAGTGTAACAGGGACTATTAGAGAAACAAACAGCGCTGGGCTGGCACAATGACAACTAGACTGCTCCTTAGAAATGAAGACCATGAGACTTTGCTTCCGCACTGCAGACATGTGGGAGGACCCGTCCGGGGAGAAGGACAGCACGCTTTGTAAATTGTGGGTTAGCCATACAGAAGAAGACCATCAATGAGATGGATTGACATCGTGGTTGAAACCATGGGTTCAAATATGGCAATGATTGCAGAGCGCCGGGCAGTGTTTGAGTCTGTGGTGCCGAGGATGGTTATGGGTGGAAACTGACTTGATGGTATCTAAGAACTGTGGTATTTTTGTATGTCCCCTGGAAAGTTGATTCACCTTTTTATAACTTTGTTTTCTCGTCTAAGAAAACGACAGCAATAGTTATCTCATAGGACTATTAGACGATTTAATGAGAAAGCATAATTATAGTAGCTAACACGTATTCAGGAATGAAAATAAACCAACCTCTGTGCACACCTATTTACATGGACTCGTTCATGCATATTTCACTCATACTTCTTGACTGTCTTCCTTATGGTGAGCACTGTTCTCTGAGGTAATAACAGTTAACATCACTGTGTGCTTACTGTACGCCAAGTACATTTCCAAACCGATCATTTCACTTCATCGTCACAATGGTCCTACGAATTATTCTTGATCCTCCTAATAATCCAAAGAAGTAGTGATATTTTATTCCCTCCATTTTACAAAGAAAGAAACTGAGACATACAGATATTTACTTTGCCCTAATCACAGAGCTAATCAACTGGGGAACTAAGGTGAAGTCTTATGAAGATTCCATAGATCATACTCTATATTTAGGTGGTTATCCTCTGAGATATATTGTATTAAATTATATAAAATAACCAATATTACAATCATTATAGATATATAATTGAATGTAAAAGATCATTCTACATGCTTTGGCCTTATACTTTTGTAAGTAAGGGGCTTTGGCAGAGCCTGAAACAGCAGTCTTCAACAATGTATCTTTGGCTTTCTGTTTTGCAGTGTTTTGTTTATTGGAATTGCTCTTCGGCCATATTTCCTGGAATCCTATTTACTTTGTGCTTTGGTCCAGAATCAGGCCTCTCTCTTGTTCCCTGTGCCTAACTTGGGTGCTGAAAGTGAGGTGCTACTTTATATACTGCCTGTGGAACCTCTTCACTCCAGCCTCCAGAAATCGGCGTTCCTGGGGATATACATGACCACGACCCCCACAGGGACACAAATATAAAGAACTGGCATGTGTTGAGTATGTACTCTAGAGCACACCCTGATGTTTGTTTGTTTTAAAAGATCATTTGATTGGGGTCTGACAGCTCTTATAACAATCCAAACATCAATTGTATCAAGCCTATTTTTACATCTGTTGCCATCATCATTTTCTAAACATTTACTTTCTATTTGAGCCCTTGGTATCAGCTCCCCTTTTTTCCTTTTTCCCCCCACCCTCCCCCCTCATGAACCCTTGATAAATTATTATTTTCATATCTTACACTGACTGCTGTCTCTCTTCACCCATGTTTCTTTTGCTTGTCACCCTCATGGAGGGAATGGGTTATGCATTATGCACCAATCATTGTAATCAGTTCCCTTTTCCTCCCCCTCCTCGCCCCAATAGTCCCCCTACCCTCCTGGTATCACTATTCCCATTTCTGTTCCTGAGGGGTTTATCTGACATGGATTTTTAGTTGTACCAGTGTACATGCTCTCGTCTAGCCAGAATGGAAAGGCAGGACTGGGGTCATGATAGTGGGGGATGAGAAATCCTCAAAGAAACAGAGGAATATTGTGTGTTTCATCAGTGCTATACTGTGCCCTGGTTGACTCATCCCTTCCTTATGGACCTATTGTCTACAGATGGGCTTGAGGTCTCCAAACCCCTTGGTTCTCAAAATATGTCTTGTTTTGTTTCGGGTCTTCTAATGTCTGTTACCTGATCCTGTCAACACCTCATGATCACACATGCTAGTGTGCTACTTCCATGTGGGCTTGTTTCTTCTCTGCTAGGTGGCTGCTTGTTTAAGTTTTTAAGACCCCAGATGCTATATCTTTTGATATCCAGGCACCATCAGCTTTCGTCATCACATTTGCTTATGCACCCATTTTGTCTTCAGCGATGGTGCTGGGAGGGTGAGCATCACAGAATGCCAGGTTGTTAACACAACGTGCTGTTGCATTGAGGAGGCCTTGAGCAGAGGCCCCAAGTCTGTCCACTTCCTTAGTTTATTGTCATGAAAATATATGTGCATAGGCCAATACCTTGATTTTTATGAATTAATATATTTATATAAATGCACACCTATGTTTATACCTCTATCCATAGATTTGCTTCCTAGATCTTTCATGTTTCCTTTTACCTTCCTCCTGTCCACCATCATGCTCACCCTTCTTCTGCCTCTTAGTAATTCCTCTCAGCTAGACTGCTGTTGCTCCGACACTACCAGGATGTCCACGTCTTCCTTTTCCCCATCGCCTCCTCCGGCCTGGTGCCTCTGGACCCATTGGTCCCCTTGCTTTCTATTCGGATTTGCTTCCCATGCCTATCTTACATAGGTAGGCAAACAACAGTAACCGAGACAGAACAAAAATAAAAGATTGAATACAAGAAGGGGAAAAAGCATTTATAATCCCAGGTCTGTTCGCTGACTTTTATGACTATCACCCCATTTGGTCCTGGTGGGTTCTGGGAACTGCCCCTCCTAGCCTGAAGTCTATTTTGGGGGCTTTACTTTGCTCCCATTGCTGATCTGTTATGTTCCTTTCTTGGTTTGTCCCACTGTGGGGGTGGTCAGGCCAGACTCACTCCCTGCCATATGTCCCCCATATTGTCCTCTGTCGTGGTATGCTCCAGCAAGGGGACATCACATCTGCAGCTGTTGTCAGCCCTACAGTCCTCTCTGTGCCTTAGCAGCTCCATGCAGGGACACTGTCCTCAGGGCTTGGTGTGCCAGTATGGGGTCTAGTCCCTCGCTCTCTTTTTCCTTCTTGGTTTGCTTTTGTGTGGGTGTGGCAGGCCAGCCCCTCTCCCCAACCTGCAGGTTTAGTGTTGTTCTCTGCAGCACATACTTCTAGGGAGGGGACCAGTTTGGCTCTGACTGGGGCTAGTCCTGCAGCCCTCTCTGTTCGTGAGTTGCTCCATGCGGTTACACTGCCCTCAAGGTTTGGCGCACTGTGTGGGATTGGCACTCACACTTCTATTCTGTGGAGACATGACCGATAACCTCCCACTGGGTAGACTAGTACCTTACTTCCCCAGTGCCATCATCTCTCTCTTTTTCCCTCCTTTTGTCCCTCACTCCCTTCCCTTTGTGTTGGAATGACATGTACGTCCTCGGGTTTGGGATATTAGAGTTTTACATGTATTTATACATTTAACCCTCCCAATAATCCTATGAGGTCAATATGTTATTCAAAGATAAAGAAAGTGGAGTACAAATAAATTAGAGGATATAGTCACATTTAATCCCTTCCGATAGAACTCCCTGTCCGACTGCCTTTCTAAACATCACCCCTCCTAGGTCCTCAACCTTCATTGCATTGCTCATCAGCCTGTGTCTTCAGGCACCACTTCCTCCCAGGCACCCTTTCCACCTTTGCCTTACTCTTTCCAGGTATCATTGGGCTAGATCCTAGATGACTATCTCCGGCTGCTTCCTCACCCCTCTAACCACTCTAGGGTGCAGTCCAGAGCCATTAAACTAGACCCCAACCAGTTTCTGAATCCAGCCCAGCAATGTCTTGAGTAGTTTTTCAGGTCTAGGATCTCTGTTGCTTTCAAACATTTATTTATATATATATAGTTTTTCAGGTCTAGAATCTCTGTACCTTTCAAACATAATATATATATATATATATAGTCAAAAGGTCTTCAGGTAATGCATAAGATAAACCAACTATTAGGATAAGAGTCAAATGCCCAGTGTTTTCTAAACAATTAAGGATATAATGTGTGAGTACATGTAGACATAGCTTTTAAATTATTTTATGTATCCTTTCATTTAACAGCAATTGACTGATTATCTACTCTGTGCCTGAGTCCAAATTAAGTGTTAGGGACACGAATTAAATGCAATGACAGTCTTTTAGGAATTACCTGCTTAGTGTGGAAAGATAATCCTGAACAGAACATTCCTGCCAAGTGTATTAAGTGCTTCAATAGAAGTGTCAGGTAGTCTGATAGGGATAGCTGGTGTCCGTCCCGTGCCTGAAGGCCCCCATAGAGGAAGTTGGAAGAGAATCAGGGGAGCATTAAACACCTATAAAGACCTTAACTGGGCATGTTCCAATTCAAGCCTCCCAAGCCAGGTGGGTGGTACAACTGGGCAGCTCACATTAGGCCCAGGTGGGCTTAATTCAGCCAATGGGGTCAACCAGTACCTTCTACCATGCCTCCCCAGCCAGAGGTTTAAGTTACTCTAGCCGCAAGAAAGTGATCTCATTTTTTTTTTTCTTTTTACCCCGATTCTGCGCTCCTGCTGGCCGTGGCCTCTCTGACCTCAGGTCACCTCATGTGGGTGAGCTGTCCCGAGAGGTTGCCCATGGTCAGTGGTGGTCCCAGCACAGCTTCTGCACTGTATGGCACGCTTCCCTGAAATAATGTGTACTCCTTGGAGGTTGTAAAACCCGAAACTTCTTCCGTCCTTTATAAAAACCTACTTGAATTACAAACCAGGCTTCGGTGTGAATTCTTTCTCATGCAAAGTTAAGAAGTGAGGTCTTCCCCACCCAGAAACCTAACAGAAGAGGATCCAAAAGAGAAGAATCAAGTTTATAGGGCAAAAGGATTCATCTCATCATGTGCTGGTCCTCGGCAAGGAAAGGAGTTCACCAGGCACACGAGGAGAGAAGGGCATGCAGTCCATAAAGATGAAGGACAGTTCAGGTAGAAGAAACATCATGAACAAGAGTGGGGAGGTGACTGGGAACAGAAGGGAAGTTAGACCCTATGGCCTAAGAAGGGAGAACTAGATAGACCAGTGTGAGGCAGGGGCGAGGGGCACCAGTCAGGGTGAGTAAGCTTGTGTTCTTGGCTGAGGAGTTTAAAGAGGATGCAGTGAAAAAACTGTTTCTAAACAGAGGCGTGATGTACTCAGAGTTCGTTTTTAGAATAAACATGGTAGCAGAAGAGAAGGCAAATAAGAGAAAGAGCCACTACTTGGCTGCCAGCTTGCTGTACTGAGGTGGCTTGTGGATTGCCGTGATGCTGAAAGCCACATTGCGGGTAGTTCCAAAGCCAGCATGGTCACTGAAAGTGAGCAGGCTTCAGAGGAGCCTGCACACTCAGAACAGATGACTGAGAAGGAATTCACTGTCTATGACTTCACTGTCGCTAAAGCACAGGCGACCAAGAAGGAATTCGCTGTCCACTGCAGAGGAAGTAGTCCTGGAAACCTTGTGCATCGGATGAACACATTGTCAGATACTGACGGCCGAAGGAATGGAAACAGAGCACTGTCCGAGGTAATGCCAAATGATGGGCCCCCCAGGTGGGAAGGCTCTCAAAATATAACAGAAGAGGAGCTGTGAAAGTTGGACATTGAATAAGGGAGGACAAAGAAGAACTGATGTGTTTGAAGGATGGTGCTGGTGAAGAATGAAAGTACCACGGACTGCCAAAAGAAGAAACAAATCTGTCTTGGGAGATGTGTTAGTCTGGGTTTGCTAGAGAAGCAAATTCATAGACACTCATACATATGTAAGAAAGAGTTCATATAAAGGAGCAATTGTATATTGAGAAAACATCCCAGCCTAGTCCAGATCAAGTCCGTAAGTCCATATGTCTGCTACCAGTTGTGGTAGTTACATAATCAGTTGTCGATTTGAGACTTAAGAGTGAAGAGGCGGAGTTTAGTCTGCCAATCAGGTCGCAGCTTGGTGACTCATTTGAAGGCATTAAGGAGATAAATAGCTCACTGGAAGCCGGACACACGCTTACTCCCTGTGAGACATTACTGATGACGAGCCTGATGGAGCTATGCTGATGCAGCCAGAGCCCTGGAGCTGGCGGAGCCACATGGAGACCCACACCAGCACTGAGATGCTTTTCCGCCACCGGATCCACAAATCTTTCCACCCACTGGCCTATAGTCTTCCTGAATTTGGCATCATTGCATGTGTTTCATAAGTCTGAAGAGGATTTTATAGATTGATATCAAACATATGGGCTAATGTCATACTTGTGGACGTGCTCTGGACTGGGCTGGGATGATTTATCGATATTCAATTGCTCTTGTATATAATGCTCTCTTATACACATATGAATGTCTATGAATTTGTTTCCCTAATCTACCCAGACTAACACACCAGTCTATAAAATCCTCTTCAGACCCAAGAAGCACATACAATGATACCAAATGCAGGAAAATCACAGGCCAGTGGGTGGAAAGTCTTGTGGATCCAGTGACTGTGAAAGCATCTCAGCGCTGATGTGGGTCTCCTCGTGGCTTTTCCAGCTCCAGGGCTCTGGGTCCATCATCGTAGCTCTATTTGACTTGTCATCAGGTATGTGAAGCAGAGAGAGTGTGTGTCCCCCATCCCAAGAGGAAGACAGGAGTTCCCAGCATCCTCAGGCGAAGGCCATGCTCACACAGAGACATCATTGGCTATGACCTGATTGCCAGGCTAGACTCCACCCCTTCACTCAAGTTGACAGATTATGTAACTGTCACAGAAGAAGTATCGCCAGAATGCTCCCTAGAGGCAAGGCTGGCATACCTTTATCTAACATACTTTGGACATGTTGTCAGGAGAGACCAGTCCCTGGAGAAGGACATCATGCTTGTTGGAGGTGGGGGGGGGGGTGAAAAAGGGGGAGGTCCTCAATTATGTGGATTGACACTGTGGTTGAAACAATGGGCTCAAGTATAGGAACAATTGTGAGGATGGCACAAAGACAGGCAAGGTTCTGTGGTGCATAAGGTGGCCATGGGTTAGCATTGACTTGTTGGCACCTAACAACAAGAATAAGAGGCTTTAGAATCCTTGGTACAATTCAGTGGGAACGTGAAATCATGACAAAAGCCTCCAGTGCAGCTCCAGCTATGATAAGGGGAGCAGAGGAGACTCTAAGGGACAAGATTCATAAACATCAATACCCAGTGGGTGAAATTATAAGTAAAAGTAGGAATTCAGAAAGACTCTTCGGTGTGTCAAAAATAGCCTTCTTAAAAAAAAAAATAGCCTTCTAATAATTGATAAACAAATTTAAAGTACTTGAATTAACTCTATTGGATTAGCCACCGAGCAGTCTTTTCTTTGGTTATAGGATCTGACTGTTATGTATCTTCTAATGGCTAGTGATCATTTTCCAAAAATTTCTAAAATCTAATCAATCAAAGCAAATAATTAGAGAAGTTGGATTATATGAAGAAAAATGTGGCTTCAGAATTGGAGGCTTATTAACAACCTGTGATATGCAAATGACACAACCTTGCTTGTTTAAAATGAGGATGACTTGAAGCACTTGCTGATGAAGATCCAGGATTGCAGCCTTCAGTATGGATTATAACTCAGTGTGAAGAACACAATCCTCACAAATGGACCCACAGGTTTAGGTAACATCATGAAAATGAAGAAAAGATTGAAGTTGTCAAAGATTTCATTTTGTTTGCATCCATAATCAACTCTCCTGGAAGCAAAAGTCAAGAAATCAAATATTGCACTGCATTGGGTAAAGCTGCTACAAGTTCTTTAAAGTACTGAAAAGCAAGCCGATTACTTTGAGAATTATGATGCACCTGACCCAAGCCATGGGACTTTCAACTGCCTCGTATACAGGTGAAAATTGGACTTTGAATAAGGAAGATCAAAGAAGACTTGATGCAGTTGAATTATGATGATGAAGAATCTTGAAAGTACCAGGGACTGCCAAAAGAACAAACAAGTCTGTCTTAAAAGAAGTGTAACCAGAATGCTCCCTGAAGACAAATACAGAGAGACTTCATCTCATGTACTTTGGACATGCTCCCAGGAGAGACCAGTCCCTGGAGAAGGACATCATGCTTGGTAGTGTAGAGGGCCACTGAAAAAGAAGGCACCCAACAAAATGGATTGACACAGAGGTTGCAACGATGAGCTCAAATACAAGAACAACTGTGAGAAGGACAGGCAGTGTTACAGCACCAAAAAGGAATGTAAAGGATTTCGAAACGATGGCTTGAGAATGGAATCTCCCCTCCCAAGAGGGCCACAGACATAGCTATTGGCAAGACACCTCCTGTCATTGCCAGCCTCTTATTAGAGTGGATCTCAGGCCCACATGACAACTGACTTCCTCCAAAATAAGTGCTCTCGGCATCAGAAAGTTTACATCCTTGTAGTGGTGGTGGTTGTTAGGTGCCACTAAGTTGGCTTCAACGCACAGAAATCTTACATGCAACAGAATGAAAAACAGCCTCGTCACAACATCCACGCAATCATGATGATGTGCGATTCCATCATGCACCTACTGGGTCGATCCATTTACACCAGGGTTTTCCTTTTGTTAGCCATCCCTCGGCTTTACCAAGCACGATGCCCTTGGCCAGAGATCAATTCCCCTGATAAGATGTCCAAAGTATATAAAACAAAGTCTCACCATTCTTGCTTCTCAGGAACTATTTGGCCATGCTTCTTCAAAGCAGATTTATTCATTCTTCTGACACTACATGGTATGTTCAGTATTCCAGAATAATTCCATAATCAGCCTATGCACAGTCAATATTCCTGACTTTGGGGAGCTAAGTTATTATCATTAACCACATGTGACAGATGAAATAATAGAGGCAAAGTTTATTGACAATTTAGTGGTAGAAAGAGGATTAGACCATGATTCAGATGACGATGTCTACTTTGTTGCTACATGTATGCCACTGGGGAAATCCCTTGACTTCTCAGACCATACACCCTTCAACCAGAAAATCAGACTAACTATAATGTCTACTTTCCAGAAGCAATTAGAGAAAAATTTTAGGAATATGATATTGTGGGAACTTGAATAGAAAAGCTGCCCTGTGAACATCAGAGATGCGTTAACAGGTTTTAAACTCTGGGATGTTGAGAAAAATATTGTTTTTGAGGACGTCTCTGGAAGAAGTATGATAAATTCAGTTGAGTGAGACAGAGGCCAGTTGATCAATACCACATGACATTCACTATGGAAGCCCAAGTGCCCATTCTCAGCTCCTGGTTGCAGATAATATCAAGCTCCCTCACAATCACATCACTGCCCCACTACTATTTGTATAGTATTTGCGAGGAAAACTTTACTTAGCGTTAAAATTTCATAAGTATCTGTACTCTTTATGTTTTGTTTTGTTTTTCAAAAATGACAGTCTATATCCTGATGAACTTCCTACTTTTATAGAATCTTTCATCTTTGCCTTAAGACTCAGGACCCACTGAAGACTACAAAGCCTACAGGAAGACAGATCATAACAAATATTGTCAGCATTGAGGAGTTTTCAGGTCTGTTTTCCCAGACTGAGTTAAGGTTCTAGTCAGTAGATGTTAAAAGCAACACAACTCCAATGGCACAATGTATAATGCCCATCATTCCAGGAAAGAGAGGAAAGAAAGAGTTAAAAATGGGAGGTGAAGGTTGTTAGAATCCATGGAGCTTGGATGTTGTTAGGCGCCATCGAGTTAATTCAAACTCATAACAAACCTATACAAACAGAAAAATCCCCATCCATACAATTGATCTTGTTGCAGCCAGTGTGTCAATCCATTGTGTACAGTTCTTAGGAAAAGACTAACTTTTACATATATGCTGAAACTATATGTATGGTCTTTTACCCCTGAATTGATAAAAATAAAGTGCAGCATTTGCTATGGACAAAGTGCAAAAATGAGCTGATAAAGTATGTTGTAAAGGCACAATGGAGACAAATTAGAGTTCAGAACCAAAGACTTCACTCTGAATGCAGCTAATGTTATTGGTTTATTATATTTTATTTGTTGTGTACTCAGGGTGGGGGTATATAAGCTGCCTTAATAACTTCTCTTTGAATAACAGGAATGCCTTCTGCTAAATGCAGCTCTAAGAGATTAGCAAAGAGCCATAAAAAAGAATTGTAAGAGCCATGATCCCCTGCCCTCCCTTTTAAATAAACTCTGTCTATTCTATTAATTATCGTATTATACCATAAGCTACGGAGCTAGGAAACCCCAACTTTTTTACAGAATCATTCATGCATACAGCATTTGTGATTGATGGGCCAATGAGGTTGAAATGTGAAAATGGAGGTAATATATCTCAAGATTAAACATCTAGGAAAGAGATTGGCTCCCTTCCAACTTTTGAAACTTGGCTCAACTCTCAGGGATGAGAATCCAAGGACAGATATTCTGTTTGGGAGATAAGACTGGAATAACCCCTTCCCGAGTCTCTACATCTGCCCCAACAACACTTACTCTTTCAGGCCTACACTTGTTTACTCAGCAAATGTTGACGGAGGAAGTGAAGAACCAGCTCTGCGCAGGCCCTGAGGAGGGACCTGCGAGAAAGGGAGCTGAAAAGAATCCAAGATCAGAAGAATGTGCAGTCTGAAGAGGGATTTCACAACCCTGGCTGCACAATTAGCTTGGGCTTTAGAACAGTAATGATGTTGGAGGCCCACTGCTAACTAATTAATTAAATCACACTCACGGTGGAGTCAGAGTTGCAAATCCCTGAGGGGGAGCCAAACACATCATGACTGTCCCGCAGCATCTCTGAGGAAAGTGCAAGTCCTCCAGGAACCCTTAGAAAGATCCCATCCCAACTTGGGGAGGCTCAGAGGTTGATTGGAACAAGCTACACCTTATGTGTTACTTGAAGAGGAAAAGTTTACTGCCAAAGGAAGGTGGGATGAAGAAAGGGGGTTCTAGGAGCAATGTGTATTAAATGACAGATACGATGAGGTTCCCAAGAGTGTCAAGATATGCAATATGGGTGGAGCAAAACGCTGTGGAGAAGAGAAGAAGTGACAAGTACCAATGCTAATGAATGTCATTTCATTACTAGAATAAAGGTCAAGACTAGAATGAAGTTTGACTAATGTTTAGTTCTTGATGTTGTCAGGTATAGCCAAACCTGCAGTTTGTACTTTATGCTAAAGCCTGTGGAGATCATTGAAGGATCTCAGGGATTCGCTTCATTTCTGCATGATCTTTCTGTTACAATGACCTATGCCAGTGATGGGAAGAAGTGATGATGTGACAAGTACATCTAGGGAAAAGAGAGAAATGGAGGAGGAAGGACAGAAGCATGGGTTGCCCACGAAACAAACGATGTGGGACAGAACTATGCAGGGATGGTGAAAAGAGAAAGGTGCATGTAAGGGACAATAATGAGAGAACCGGTGAAACATGGTGGCTGATTAGATGCAAAAATTTGGAAACAAAGAGGAAGGAACAATTGTTGGAAAACCTGGTCTTGGTGATGGAAATGAAACTGGAGATCACAAGATAGAATTTTGACAGGCCAATGACTTGTTCATAGCAAATACATTTTTTTTCAACAACACAAACAGAAACAATCCACGAGGGCTTCTCCAGATGGAATAGAGAGAATGCAATTGACCGTGTCTGTGGGAATAGAGGATGGAGCAGCTAAATAGGCACAACTAAAGCAAAACTAGAGGCTGACTGCGGAACAAACCACCAGCTGCTTATTTACAAGTTCAGGTGGAAGCCGAAGAAAATTAAAGCAAGTCCATGATACTAAAATATGAACTTGAATACATCCCAACAGAATTATAAGAACGTCTGAAGAACAGAGTTGATGTATTTAATACTAATGACTAAAGACCTGATGAAGTGTGGGAGGACATCAGAACATCATTCATAAATAAAGCAAAAGTGATTAAAATAGATGAAAGAAAGAAAGGATCAAAGTGGATATTAGAAGAGACTCTGAAACTTGCCCTTCGTTGTTGTGTAGCTAAGACAGATGGAAGAAATGAGGAAGTCAAAACGTTGGACAGACTATTTCAAAGGGCACCCCGTGAACACAGAGTAAAATATGATACTGAAGTGCACCTGCACCGAGAGAACCAGAAGGGAAGAACATGCTCAGAATCACTTAAACTGGAAGAGTGAAAGACAGTACTCAAGCCTCACATGGAAATATTGAACGAAACTATGGGCAAAATCTTGAATGACGAAGGAAGCAGCAAAAAAAGTGGAAAGAATACACAGAGTCAATGTACCAAACATAACTAGTCAAAATTGAAACTTCAGCCATTTCAAGAGACATCATACAGACAAGAACCAATAGTAGCTTCAGGACTGAAGCCGGGCATATGAAAGCCTGCAATATGCAGGTGGCACAACCGTGCATGCTGAAAGTGAGAGCCCTGAAGCACTTGCTGATGATCAAAGATTGCAGTGTGTGGTGTGGATTACAACTCAATGTAAAGAACAAAATCCCCACAATTGGACCATTAGCTCCAAAGTATCACCATGACAATGGAGAAAAGACTGACGTGGTCAAGAGTTGCATCTTGCGTGGATCCACAATCAATGCTCATGAGCGCAGCCATCAAGAGATGTCGGACAGTGTATAATATGACCAAATAATAATTTATAAATTATCAAGGCTTCATGAGGGACAGAGGAGCGGGGAGGGAGGAGGAAAATGAGGAGCTGATGTTAGGGGCTTATGTGGAGAGCAAATGTTTTGAGAATGATGAGGGTAATGAATGTACAAATGTGTTTTATTCAATTGATGTGTGATGGATTGTGATAAGAGTTGTATGAGCTCCCAATAAAATGATTTTAAAAAATAAAATAAAATAAAAATTTTTGAAGAGTTCAAGTGAAGCATTGCATTGGGTAAATAAATATGCCACACAAGACCTCTTTAAAGTGTAAAATGTAAGGAATTTACTTGTAACCCACTATGTCACAAGGCGGAGGGGTATAGATGCTATGAAAGGGGTGGAATTAAAAAGGAAAGCTTGGGGAACTTCAGCCAGAAGGTGACATTGAAGCTGGACCTGAACATAAAAGTGGACTTGACTCAAGCCTTGCTCATTTCAATGGCCGCATATGCATGCGAAAGTTGCATATTGAATAAGGAAGAGTGGGGAAGAATCGATGAATTTGAATATTGGTGAAGGATACTGAAAGTATGATATTGAAAGTATCATCGGCTGCCAGAAGAAAAAACAAGTCTTTTGGAAGAAGCACAGCTAAAACTCTCCTGAGAGGCAAGAACGGCGCAGTATTGTCTCACGTACTTTGGACACGTTGCCAGGAGAGACAAGCCCTTGGAGAAGGTCATCCCATGTGGTAATATAGAGGGGCAGCAGAAAATAAGAAGACCCTTGGGAAGATGGACTGCCACGGTGGCTGAAACAATGGGCTCCAACCTGAGAACAATTGTGAGAGTGGTGCGTGCCCAGACAGGGCTTTGTTCTGTTGTACTTGGGAGGGCTATAAATCAGAACAACCCAACGGCCCTAATACGATGCAGTGACTATTTATTAAGTTCATGGGGAAATAATTGGATATTGACCCAATGATCTAATATGTTCCTAAGAACTTTGAGTTAGTCACTAAATATTCATAGAATGAATCCACATGCAAATTCATTTTTGAGTCTAGTCATTCATGCATAAATGGGTAGACATGAGAGGCATGGGATGACGCCTCATCCCACGAGATTTGAAGGCTAGCAAAAATAGAGAAAGCTGGGGGAAAAGGAACAATAAAGCGAGAAAAGAGTAAGTTCATTTCTGTGTGTTAATTTACTTATTCATCTCCTCCATCCTTCCATTCACCTCATCATCCCTAAATGAAAACAAATTGAGCAACTTTATAGAAAGCACATATTGAATATTTACTATGAGTATACCACTCTCAAAAAACTTTGCATAGAAAAATTCATTAAATCTTCCTAACAACCCTGATAGGTGAATGCTATTATTATGCACAGTTTATAGATGATAACACTGGAGCTTAAATATATAACATGGCAAAGTCAACATAGGTAGCAATGGGTCAGACACCCAGGCTCAGACATATCACCTCTCTGATACACCATGATTTTCCTCATTGAAATTACAGGAAAGACCATCTCCTTTAAAGTCTTATGTAAACAACCTTATTATGATGTGCAGCATAATATAGTAAGTGCGAACATTCACTGCCTTAGACTCAATTCTGACTCATGGTGACCCTCAAGAACCGAGGAGCGCTGCCCTGTGGGTTTCCAAGACTAAACCTTTATGGGAGTAGAAAGCTTCCTCTTTCTCCTGTGGCGCAGCTGGTGGTTTTGAACTATTGGCCTTGATTAGCAGCCCAACCTGCAACCCACCACATCACCAGAAGGAAGGATATAAATGCTACGAAAGGGAGTTGTGTTAAAAAGGAAGGCTTGGGGAACTTCATCCAGGAGGTGACATGTAAGCTGTACCTGAAAATAAAAGAAGGGTGTGCCTAAGGATGAGCTAGCAGATGATTGCCAGGAGCCAAAGCACATGATGTAGGCTTACCAGAGCTTCTGAGCTTAAACTTGGAAGACAGCGGAGAGAAACAAGCCTCTAAAGGAAGTCGGCATCGAGGCCATAAAGTCTTTGGGGCCAGCTGCTATGAGTCAGCATCAACTCAATGGCAGTGAATTTATTTTTGGTTTTGGAAGACTTTTAAGGAGGGAAGTGGCATGGGGAGAACTATGTATAAGAAAACTCTCCTGTGGCTGTGTGCCATGGAAACGCTGGCGTGGAGGGACGCTAGATGAAGGAAGACCAATGGAGTGGCTATTGCTCTGTTTACGATGGAGAGCATATCTTCAAACTGGATTCTAGTGTGTGGGTAAAGATGAGAGGTCAGACTAAAGAAATGAAGTGTCGGCCATATCAGCAGAACCTGGTCACTTCTTGCCTGAGGAGAAGGAAAGGGGTGAATTAGAGTCTGAGAAACTCACAGGGGAAGCTCTGCCATGTCCTATACAGTCTCAGGAGTCAGCATCTACTTGATGGCTATGAGTGAGAGATTGTTCTTTAAATTAACATTTAAAAAGCAGAGAGATCAATTAGTAGGCTTTCTCTGTATACATAGGATTAGAGGGCAAGGAGGAAGAAAGGGAGGGAAGGAAGACAGAGTCTTTTAAAATCCTGTAACAGTTAAGGTGATGTGATATAGTTAGAGCAACAACTTCTGGTTCGTAGTAGGCGTGCTCTGAATTAAAACTCAGAAGCTAAAGTGTAAAGCTGAATATTCCAAAAGAATATTAATGTTGGACAACTCATAGCTCTATATCTCCACACAATCAGAAATACGGAGCACACGAGATATGTTAGTGTCATTAAAAAAATAACAATCACAACATCGCCTTCATATTTGGTGTGGAGCCGAGGGAGAACAAAAGTAGAAAGAACATGAAGCTGACCACTGAAAATGTGTCCTGGGTGTGGGAGGGAGAGGGGTGAAGTAGCTGGGTAAATGATGTCAAGAAAAAGAGTATTGTCAGCCTATTAGAAGAACTGGAAAATACATCCATATACTGTTCAGACTCAGACAAAGCCTTGGTGAATTTCTCATCGTCATTTGTGTCTGCTTTCCTAAGATGATTGCACGGCTGCCCATGATTCATGCAAGGATTTTAAAAGAAGAGAAAGAGGAATTACTATGATAATATTCATAGTCAATAAAACCAAGGGTTCTTTGCTTTGGATTTATGTTAGCTCCACTCTGCAAATCGTATTCAAAACAAATGACTCAGACGATAGTGGAGTATGGTTTTCATGGGCATTTTGAGTATTACCAGGGAAGATTAAGCCAAATCTCCTTTTTTTAAATGCATGTCGCTGGATAGTAGAGCATATATTAGGATAAATTATTATGAATTTGATTCACAGGTACATGTGACAAATTTGTATAAATCTGAAAATTGGAAGTGTTTGCAATGTCCATTTTGTTCCACTTTTCCTTTTGGCTTAGGCCATATATGGTTGCATGAATTTTATTCTTATGACAACTTGCTCAGAAAACAAATATTAAGAAAAAAGACGACATAAAACAAACCATTTTCAGTAAGCGCAGAGCATGATGACTTCTGATGGTGAGGTACAGCTAGACGGAATTTTTCTGCCTTATTCATATTCTCAAGTAAACATTACTCATATGAAACGTAAATTGTGGCTAATACTTATTTCTATTTAATTATAATTGCTTCTTAGCGTCCATTCCAGTGAAATGATAGCTTGTCGACTCAATGACAGTGCTTTTTAGAGACTCCTTACATTCATAGTTCTCATAATTCAAAAAGTGTTCATAAATAGCAAGCGACTATTGTCTTAAAGAGCCATCTAAAAAGAAGATATGAGCACTCCATCTCCCACCCTGCCCTCTCCTTCCCCTCCTCACCACACATACACATAAAACATGCACATAAGGATGAACAAGTGTCTGCTCCTGTTTCTGAGAGGGGTTTCAAGCCAGAGGACTCTTCATTGATCCAATCAGGAACGTCACAAGAACATTAGCGCGGTATGGCCACTATAACACACACGTTTATAACACTCAGGCGGAGTTTTTCCTCTAATTTGCAATTGCCTTAAAATGGCACAACTATGTAAGTTTCAATTTATAGTGCATTCTCCCATGAGACATTGTATTGACGAATCTTCTCAGTACAATAAAGAAGAAAGGAAAGAAATACAGATTTGGAAAGAAAACTGTTTCTCTTTTAGGACAATGTGAATGAAAAAAGATTCTAAAATGGATTGTGGTGATGATTGTACAGTTCTTCTTGATGCGATTGACCTATTAACTTGTATGATATGTGAATTATAAACCAATCATAAAATAAATTTAAACCTAAAGAATTTATAAAAAGTCCAGAATGCATTAAAATATTCATCTCACGGCTATTAAATTTTTTTCTTCATGAACGTAACTATACTAATCCTGATAAGTGTTGTGTTTCTACCTGTTGATAAAGAGAGTGTGATAGCCAATAAGAATATAAAAATTCTTCTTTCTAAATAAAAATAAACCTATAATAATTTTTTTAAGTTTTTAAAAATATAGTAGCAAAACTTTTCAATAGCACCAAACATATGGAATACGTGGATATAAATCTAACAAAATATGTGCAAGATCTGTATACTGAAACAACATCCAGATTTACAAAATCAAAGAGTAAATGGAGAGATGAACTACTTTCACATATTGGAAAGCATAAAAAAGTTAAAATGCCAATTCTCCCAAATTGATCTGTATATTCAATCAAAATTCTCCAGGTTTATTTGAATTTTAAAAGCAAAAATCTGATCGTAAAATTTATACACAAAGTCAAAGAAACCAGAATAACCATAAAAACTTAGAAAAAGATCATTGAGGACTCACACCGTATGAGTTGAAGATGTATTTTAAAAGTTATAGCCCTCAAGACCCTTGAGAAGATGGATTGGCAGGGTGACTACAACAATTGGCTCAAGCATAGTGTCATGGTTAGGGAGGATGCCAAGCAGACACTCTGGAGTAAGGGGCGGGGTGAGGCCCAATCTATCAATTGGGTCTCAGCCTGATGATACCTCCTTGGTGTCATTCGCCTTTTTGTATAAGAATGAGCGATATTGGGAACTCCCACTCTACCCCTTTGCCTTCCTGCTCTTCTTGACATGGAATTACTTCCTTTTTCCCAAAATCACTTTATTGGGAGCTAAAACAGATATCAAATTGTTCCCTAGTTCAATCACATCATGCAGTATTGTATAATTGCCACCACATTCAGTTTCAAAACATCCTTTCTTCTTGAACTCCTTGACATCAGCTCCACTTTACCCACCCACCTCTCCTCCCCCAACCCCCACCTTTCTAGGAACCCTTAATCTACTTGCTGTCTCTATAGGTTTATCAGTCCTGGGTTTCATCTACTGAAAAAGAGAGAAACATATAACAAAAATACAAGTGGGATACCCCAATGACAAAATACATCTGAGACTGATTTAAAGCTCTTTTAAAAATTTAAATATATATATATATTATATATATATACATAATACATAACAGGTTTGTTTCTCTAGACAACCTGGCTTGGCCTAGCACGTAACAACAGTTATGAGGCTACCACACAGCCAGGCAGTGTTTTGTTTTGTTGTACATGGAGTTAGTATGAACCAGAGCCAACCCCATGGCATATAACAAGAGCATAGCAATCAAGACAGTGAGGAAATGGATAACTCCAGAGAAGAGTTCAGAAATAGACCTACAATATTTTATTTCCCACAAAGGTGCAAGGTCATTCAATGAAGAAAACATAATATTTTCAACAATAGTATTGAAAATTTAGGGTGTACAGATGCAAAAATAAACCAGAATTCAAATCATCTGTAGACTTAATCATGGTCCTCTATTTTATTTCCCTTTTCTAATGTCCATTGCAATGGCTACCCAGAACGCACAGGCAAAATTCATGATGAAAGGATTTATGAGTTTATTAAATTTTGTTGAAGAAGTTGTTGTGGTTGTGGCTCTTGTTGTTAGGTGCCATCAAATTGGTTCCATTGCATAACATCGCTATGCACAACAGAACAAAACACTGCCCAGTCCTGTGCCATCCCTACAATTGCTCCTATGTTTGAGCCTAGTGATGCAGCTAAGGTGTCAATCCATCGTGTCAAAGGTTTTCCTCTTTTTCTCTGTCCTTCTATTTGACCAAGAATTATATTCTTCTACAGGGACTGGTCTCTCCTGACATCATGCTTAAAGTATGTAAGACAACGTCTCACCATTCTTGCCTCTAAGGAGCATCCTGGCTGTACATCTTCCCAGACAGATCTGTTTGTCCTTTTGGCAGTTCATGATACTTTCAATATTCTACTTCAACACCACAGTTCAAATAAATCAATTGTTATTCAGTCTTCCTTCTTCACTGTCCAACTTTCACATGCATATGAGGCAATTGAAAATACCATGGCTTGGATCAGGCTCACCTTAGTCCTCAAGGTAACATCTTTGCTTTTCAACACTCTAAAGAGTCTTGTGCAGCAGATTTACTCAATTCAATGCATCTTTTGCTCTCTTGATGGCTCCTCTCATGAGTTTTGATTATGGATCCATGCAAGATGAAATCCTTGACAACCTCAAATTAAGATCGTTAACAAGTTGAAATGCCCGTGAGGCATCCTCGGGGTTGAGTTGTTTATCAGGCTATGTTGGCTAATAAAGGCTCAAAGGGGCAAATCACATCTCTGGAAGTGCCAACTGAAGACCTTCAGCTGAAGCTCTGAGTCAGCAAACCCAGTTCCCTGAATTAAGTGCCTGGAGACAACCGACTTCACAGCCCAGCCTCCTGCAACAAAGCACGCAGCTTTCCGTGCTCTGTGGATTGGGAAGTCCATCACCCGCTCCATGCTTGGCTCCTGGTTCTGCTGCTGCTCAGCTGTTACCGCTGACTTCTGTATCTAGAAGGTTCACTGCATGGGGATCTGAGGTCCAGAGGATGTCTTCTGCTCCTGCCTCTTGCTGGTAATAAGATTCCTCCCCTGCTTCTCAGAGAGTTCATGTTCTACACAGCGGGCTGGCATTGCAGGGGATTCTGGTCACAATTTCCCACAGGCTATTCCTCCCCTCCCTTCTTGTCCTCCCCTACCTCTGTACCCGACCCAGGCAGGGAACAGTGATTTGGTTGGAGCAGGAGGTTTTAGCTGGACGAGCCACAGTAAATAAGCCATAGCCCTTGCAATAGTCTGACTCATACAATTAATTCATAGTACATCAGAGTCCTAAATTTAAACTTAAAGCCGTAGAACTTCTGAAAGAAAACATACGATAAAAATGTTGTTGCCTTGGATTGTGTGAAAATATACTATATACCAAAAGGATATATAATCCATAAAAATCTGATATACTTACTGGATTCCATCAAAATTAAAAATGTTTGTTTTACAAAGGCATTATCATAAAAATCAGAAGATATGCCACAAATGAGAAAAATGCTTGCAAAATATGTATACGTTAAAGTACTTATATCTAAAGACCTTCAAAATGTATTAAGAAATACACAATGCAATTTTTAATAGGAAAAAATATGAAGACATTCATTAAAGAAATACAGTCACTAATGAGTTTAATCTACAACTCAACAATTCATGTATCAGGGTCTGACACCAGCCCCTATTTGTATAATTTCTTTTTCTTAACAGTGTTTTAAATTCTACACCATTGACTAAATTAATGACGCGATCCATAGAATTACCTTAAGCGCTGGGGGATGATTGATAATGTTCTGTATCAGAAAATGATAATGGTGACCCTAAAGTGAGCCAGGGGCCTATGAAAAGCATAGACATATGAATGGATTTAGGGCTGCCATTTAATTCTAGCCCCAATCTAAGAACAGTTAGTTCTGATGGCATCACCCTGCTCAATGCTCACCCTCCTGAAAAGATCACTGAAGATATGGGTGCTATATGGCAGTGTCGTGAAGAAACCAGATCGTGCCCACCTATCAGAAAGAATAGCATCTGGAGTCTTACAGGTTTGTCTTCAAACAAGCAGCTGTTTAAGCCAGGCATCAACTAAGTCCACATAGAGGAAGCACACCAGCCTATGCGTTGCAAAGATTGTAAATAATAAGATTCAAATCCAATGGAGATTTAAGCTCTGATCTCAGGTACTGTGGAAGCCCAAGATGCATTTGTAGGGTTTCCACATGACTTAAGCTTCCAGTGAATCCAAGAGCAGGTATAGCCTGGCTACCAGACAGGGAGCATTGTAAACTTGATTATGCCAGATAGAGTTAGGTAAAACGTAATACTTTATCACTTGATCTTTCCTTTGACCCATTTTGATGTTGTTTCAGTTTTCAATATTTTCTGCTTTCTTTTCTATTGAGGTTTTTGATTTGTCTAGTCATTGTTAGCTTTTGAGGTTTGATTTTGCTCCCTGTTGGTGTACGAAACTCAGGATAGCTGAATGAAGAATTACCTGGAGACAAGACAGGCGAGGAGGAGAGGAACTGGGAGGCAAACAGCATCAAGTTGAAGAAGACAATGTTCTGACATTGATTGTGATGATGATTGCCCAAATCTTCTTCATTTAATTGGATGATATGTGAAATATATGCAAATAAAACTATTTTTTCAAAAAAAGAAATAATAATGGCAAACATATGAGAAGATATTAAACAGCATGACCACTAGGAAAATGCAAGTTGAATGCAGTGAGCTCCGCTACACGTGATGATGTTTATGCGAACAAAGCAAACAAACTCCCTTGCGTTACCAAGCGCTGGCACCAATGGGAAACAATGGGAACCCTCCTATATTACTGATGGTAGTTGTAAGGTAGTCGAGAGGCACCAGAAACCAAATCAGTTGAATTAGAACAAACAGGCTTTATTAGGGAGAAAAAAACCCAGCCTGGGAGAAGTCCCCACAGTCCACAACGTCCTGGCTGGGGGATTCACACTGCAGGCTACAGGGGTGATGCTTATATATGGACAGGTATGTCCAGGTTTCTGGAATGTAAGGTGTCTTCCTGGTTCTGGGTGTATTTGTGCCAGGTGCAGAGTGGAGGGTCGAGAGCAAGGCAGGCACTGAGCCAAACGGGCCCTGCCAAACGGGTGCAGAGCGGCAGGTCGAGAATAAAGCAGGCCATTAGCCAGCACTGGTCAGCTCCGCAGGTGTGTGTGGGAGATTCAAGGCCACTTGCTGCTAGTTGTTTCAGCCAGCTCTGGTCAGGTCCGCACGGGTGGGGGAGATTCAAGGTCGCTTGCTGCTAGAAGCCGGCCTGGTATTGATCCAGCCATACAATAATATGATACAAATGTGATACAGCCACTTTGGAAAATAATTTGGCAATTTCTTATAAAAATTAACATGCAATTACCATATAGTCTATTAATCCCATTCCTTAGTATTTATGCCCCCCAAAAAAGAAAAAACTGCTCACACAAAGGCCTGCATCCACTTACAGAAGATTCATTTATAATCTCTCAGAAAATGTAAAAAACCTCAGCACCCTAAATAGAATGGACAAATTCTGGTACATCCGTACAATGGAGTATTTCTTAGGAACACAACAACATACTGAGAGATGCAACAACACAGATAACTTTCAAATGCATTATGCTTAAGTAAGATTCCCAAATTTATTTACCACCCCCTTTAGAAACAATTACTCAGAGTCCTCCTGGCAGCTAAAAACTTTTGTATTATAGTCCATACCCCAGAATAAAGTGCAAATACTTGCTCTTACAGCACCCCTCCCCACCTTGGATCGTTCCAATGGCCCCAACTGGGCTTTGTGGCCCACTTTGAGTGAATGATAGAACTTTCCTAAATCTTGTTTTCTAGCAACTAGGCAACTGTATGAATTTGTCAAAACTAGTAGAAATGCACACTGGAACAGATGAACTGTATGGAAGGAACTGGGAACACAGGGACTCCAGGGCGGATGATCCCTTCAGGACCAGTGGTGTGAGTGGTGATACTGGGAGAGTAGAGGGAGAGGGAACCTATTATAAGGAACTGTATGTGACCTCCTCCCTGGGGGACAGACAACAGAAAAGTGGGTGAAGGGAGACGTCGGACAGGGCAAGACATGACAAAATACCAATTTATAAACTATCAAGGGCTCATAAGGGAGGGGGAGCGGGGAGGGAGGGGAAAAATGAGGACCTAATGCCAGGGGCTTAAGTGGAGAGGAAATGTTTTGAGAATGATGAGGGCAATGAATGTACAAATGTGCTTTGCACAATTGATGTATGTATGGATTATGATAAGAGTTGTATAAGCCCCTAATAAAACAATTTTTTTTAAAGATAAATAAATAAATAAAATTTTAAAAAATTTTTAAGAAAATGCAATCAATGTCAATAAACAATATGCATAGAAATTGTTATATGAGAATATAAATAAATTAAAATTTTTAAAAAAGAAAGTGGGGGTTATAAATTGTCACCCAAATTTAATATTTAACAGTGATAAAAAGCTTTCATTAAAGAAATTTGTTGTGATATGAAAACCTCTTTCATAAAGAAAAGTAAATCAAATGCATTATACTATTATCTCTCTGGCTTTATAAAGTAAAATTGATGGGTAAGGATTGGTAATGAATACAGGAAAAATATTAAGATTTCATTCAAGGGATCATTTTTAATATTTGTCACAGTTTTTGTAAAACTGTTTTTAAAATACACAAAACTTACTGTCAAAAAAACCCATTTTAAAACTAACTACCACTTGGAAGTCATAAAAAACGTTTTAGATGGGGGTTACTTTTCTTAACATTGCAAGACTTTATCTCATGTACCTTGGACGTATTGTCAGGAAGCACCAGTCCCTGGAGAAGGACATTATGGCTGGTAGACTAGAGGGACGGAGAAAAAGAGGAAGACTCTCGAGAAATGGACTGACCCCATGACCACACCAATCAGCTCAAACAAAGAACAGCTGTGAGGATGTGTGGGTCAGGGCAGTGTTTTGCTCTATTGTGCAGAGGGCCACCATGAGTAGGAAACTAGTTCACAGCACCTAACAGCAAAAATAAATAAGTAAACAAACAGTTAACTAATGTAATGAATAGGAACATACTTAGAGAGAAAGAGAATGGTCTCAATGCATTTATTTTTCATTTAAATTTTGTTCTGATCCTAATAACAATAAATGTTACAGGAGAAAGTTTAAAGGCTATGAAAAAAAATAAGAGAGCAAAATTTTAACGATTTAACCACATTTTAGGCTCCCTTTGGTTTTCACTATAAGCACTTAATTATTGTGAAGCGATAGCTGGGCTTTGGAGTTTGGGTGATTCTTTCTGGAAACCGAGCCTCTATTTTCTCCTCTGTGAAACAGAGAAGATAACATGCAGCTGAGAGATCACAGAGATGGACCGCTCGAGAGAACTTAGGGCACGAGTAATCCCCAGCAGTAACATGGAGTGAAGTTTGTCCTGGCAACAAAAACTTTGTAAGTATACATTTCCAGTTGTAAAAATACTACTACACACGATTTTTCTATATTTTAATTCTTCCAATTTGTGCTTATTATGACATCATGACAAAAAGTTTCCTACATTTGAATAATTTTCTTAGTATAAACTCCTAAATTGAAGCATGTGGACATTTTTCAGGGTCTTGACAATTCTTATCACATTACTTTCTCAAGCGTTTGTGCCTATTTACACTTCCACCATTAGAATATGAGAGTTTCTGCTTCTTTGTACCCCTGACAATAGTAATTTATGTGATTTTATAGAAAAACACGATTCCTATAGCAATGTTTAAGACTGTGACAGCATATGGCAGCTAGCTAAAAAAAGTACCTCTCCTGGAAACACAAAAATCTGTATTAAATACAAGATATATATATATACATATATGTACACTAATATATATTAGTTAAAGAGAAAGAGTACTCAAGAATCAGAAAGTAAAGGAAACATTCAACACCTGATCATAAGATCCAGTAGATCTACAGCATCCCGTGTATATTAAATCTAGGAATAGGGCATAAGACCAAGTGGTGAGAATTTGACATACATGTGAGTATAGGAGACATGGGTTTGAGTTAATGTTGGAGCCTCAAAAGACTGTACTTTGCACTTTAATTTTTTAAGGGGTTAGAAAATCCAGAGCAGTAGCCTTCATATGTATCCAGGGCATTTCCATATACCTATGAGTTAGACAGTGATTGGGGAAGGCGTTCTGTCAGAAATCCTTCAAGCCCGTCCTCCACAGGCATGTGCCATTACAGGAACCAACAACTCCTCATTTGTCTTGTCCTCTCCACGTCTTCACACTGAAAACGCTGACTCCCGGGATCAACCCTCACTCCGCAACAAATGGGAAAAGTGGGGCATCACATATCACACCCAAATTTGTAGGACTACATGTTATAGGAGTTCTAAGCCAGGAAAGGGTGAAAGCTGGCCTGGCTCTGTGAACCTGTATGGCCTCAGAAGATCTGATTATATAACCACTCTCCCTGAAAGCGTGGCTCAGAGGATTCCCCCCAGAGATGGTAGCTAGAAATCCTACTGCTGGCTCAGGCAAATTTGCAATTCAGGTAACAGCAGATACTTTTTTGTGAAGGTATGCTGCAAACTAACAAATTGTCCACAATTAATTGGAAGTTCAAATTTAAAGGAAGCCCTGAAGAAAAGTGCACGGAACAATAGCAATGATGAATCCTGAAGATTCAGTCACACGCTCCCAACTGTAAAATAACACAAGGAAACAGGCACCAAGATGGATATGCAACAAGTGCCATGATCTATATGCTAGCAACCAGAAATCATGAGGCAAATTCAAACATTACAAATAAGGGTTTCAATTATTAGATGCCAAGGGGTAATAGAAATTATAATGAAAGAACAGGATGTAGAAAATAAAGAATAAATAAATGTGTGAAACAACAAGTGGAACTTGTAGAAATAAGAGAGGGAAAGGAGTGATTAAAACATCAACTTGGGTAATAGCAGTTAGAAAGCTAAGAAGAACAATATGATATACTTTAATTTTAAATTTTATTCCACTGCTATTATGTTGATTCCTTCTGATGGCAAAACCATGGAGGCAAATCAGTTAACTTTCATGCATTCACATTCACATGTTCAAAGGAAGGACTGTAATAATACGTATTTCATAGGATCTTACTGCCATTGAGTCAATATGGGTTCTTAGAGACACTCTTGGACAGCACAGAACTTCCTCGGTGAGTTTCTGAGACTGTCACTATTTATGGAAGTAGAAAACCCATTTTCTCCTGATTTTACAGAATAGATATATAAAAATAATATAAAGCTATATTATATGACTGTAGCTGACATATAATAAATTACCAACTAAATAAGTACCTGGAACCTCCTTCCAGACCTCTTTGACAATTACCTACATCTATGACAATTTTCCAAAAGCGTGCCTCTAAAAGTTAGTACCCTAAATTGCTCTCAGAATAAATACCACACATACTCATGTAAAAGCCGAGTTTTTCCAGCACATTTTAAATGCAGTTTTTGTGGTAAAATTAGGTGCCTCGGCTGATATTTGAGTTGGCTTACACTCGAGTATATACGGTAAGTGTGGCAGATCTGCAGTGTCCAGCAGTTCCCTGGAGATGCGCAGTGGACACTGGCCATGTGAAAGACCTTAGCAGGTCCTTTTATTAAAAAAGAAACGGAAAAATGGTTTAGCCTTGTCATTTGAACAATTCGAAATTGAGGGCCATATTGCCAAGGTCCTTCAGCTGTTAAGTGCCAGCGTTGGTGTGTAAAGCAAGGTGGTCTAGCTCCATGAATCATGAGCAACACAATATTGTATAATTAAAAAGGAGGTCATTCCAATAATCTGTTAGAGGGCTTTTTCCCCCCTGAACTTCCAGAAATATAAGGAGGTACATGCCTTAAGCTCCTTCATACAGAGGCCTGCATTTCTCCCTCAGCAGTCTTAGCCAATCCCCTACCCAGGAGTCACAAGAATGCCCTCTCACCCAGAAGCACAGGCAGGGGAAAGTGCTGTCTGCCAGGGGCCTGTTTCAGAAGAAAGTCCCACCAACCTCCACTGAGTGACAAGGTGATGCTTCTTCCTGAACACTTAGCTAACATTGCTATGCTAACAATGTGTGACCCAGCCCCAGGGGGGTTTACCAAGAATGACTTAAGAAGCCCTGCTGATCCTCCCGCACAGAGACAGCTGACCTGACCTTTCTCCCTCACTGACCTGACGTGGACAACTTGACAACTAACCCACAATCCCACCAGGGCTCCTTAAACATATGACTGGGGACCCATCAATAAGTTGTAGTTGAAAACAAAAAGGAAAGGGGGGGAAACATAGATCCTATATTGTTGTTGGTATTTTTACTTCCTTTTTTGTCTTGTTTCCCAAATTAGGGCCATAATGGTGGTGCTGTTCTTGCCAGAGACACTGTCTTTTGCACAAATATGCCCATTGCCTGGTTGAGGAAAATCACGGTGTGATTTTCTGCAACAGCTTTGATTCTCAGCAGGGATTTGCATTTCACAAGGGCTGATGGGACTTGAGCAATGCTATTAACTGATTTCCATTAAAGGTTAATCCTACCCCAGTTGCTAATAAAGTGAAATTTAGGTGCTGGGTGTATCACTTTTGTTTTCTAAATCTGTATTTTAGCAGGAGTATGCTAAAACCCTTTTCAACTATCCTGAGAAGTCTAAGGGAATCCGTTATGATGAGGGCTCACTGCCATTAAGCTGACCTTAGATAAGCTAAACGATGAGCACCAAAAAGCTAACAGAGAAATTCTCCCCAGCGGATCTGTAATGTCTAAAATAAGACACTGATTCTTCATTTCATTTCTTTCAACATATCAAAATGTCAATTGAGCACTACTACTCATGTCATAATTCAGTCCCTCTACCCAAATTACATAGGAGCTCATTAATTGCCAGCCTTGAAACCTTGGAAATTCTGACATAGATAGGACAGGTCTAGCCTTCAAGGAGTCTCCTGTGGGTCAGGAAGAAACAAAAGAATCAAGTCATAGGAGGGAACCTGCAAATGTGAGCCCAAGTTCCTGAGATCACGAAAAAGCTACGAGGAATGTAGCACAATGGCATGAATGTAAATTTTAAAATGCACCCATACAGAAATGCAATGAGCATTTTGCAAAGCTCATTTGAATGGTTGCCTGTGGGAAAGGAGGAAGAAAGAGTGGATAAAGGAAGAAAAAAAAGAAATGAAATGAGGGAATAACCATGTTAAACTAGGCAGCTGGCTTGCCAATGGTATTCCTCAGGGGCCAGTCTTCATCTGTACCAGATGACCCAACGAACAAGCATGAGCTCCTTATGCTTACTCACTAACCAATAGCGAGCAATCTCACATCTTTCAGCACATCCAAAATTGTGCTTCTAGGGACAGTTGGCATCTCGCTCTCTCCCAATAACACCTTCCTAGAGAATCCAAGCCTCTTTTACAAATTTACAGTCCCTGACAGGGATGGAGTTCCCTGTAAGAAAAAGTCAACTTGAGCTCCTTTGTGCTTAGGTACTAATCTACAGTAAATAGGAACTCAGCTTCATTTGATCTCTTCCTGTTCTGAGTCCTTATGTCTGGGGAATTCTCTTATTCCAAAAAGTATTAAAATCAGTAAATAAGTTAATAAACCTTTGAGGGTCTTGGTTCTTATTTCAGTGAGACAAAGGGGCAGCTTGTGAGAGAGCAGATGAATTGGCATCCTTACCAAGCTTCTGCAGATACCTGGCATCCAAAGATGCAAGTGTCACCACGGAGGAAGAGGGTCCATCCATCCTTGGCCTCCCTACCTACAGTGTGAGTGAATGCTGATTTTCTGAATCAGTGTAACCTGATTGAGGATTGTGACCAATACTTCTGAGATCATCCTTTAACCCGATTTCTGGTCTTCTAGCAATTTAGAGGGATATTTTTTCTCAAGAGGTTAAATTTGTGAGCGGACACAAAACTGACTTCCTGAACCTGCCAGTCATCACCCTCTCCCCTGAGAGTTCACACAGTCTCCAGTCAATCTGTATGGACTTTTCCCTTCTCCTGGCAAAGACAAGCAAGTGCACAAACTGTAAGAGTTCATAAATTTGAATTCAAGTAATCAACAAATAGTATTTTACTCCCAAATATTGCATAAGACATGTTCTTTGTATGCTAAAAAATCATTCATCGTCTATCTGAAATTCAACTTTAACTGGGCATTCTAAATTTTATATCTACTATAGTTTGTAAACAAATTATAATTTGAAGTTTCAACAAACTGACGAATCACTGAAAGCATTCGCTCTTGTCTAGATTAAGACATTGGGAACACAGCTACGTGGCCAACTGACTAGAAGAGACCCATTTCGGTACCCATTCCAAAGAAAGGTGACCCAACAGAAAGCCCGGATTATCGAATCATAGCATTCATTTCACGTGCAAATAAAACTTTGCTGAGAAGCATTCCACAATGGTTACTGCAGCACATTGACAGCGAGCTGCAAGCTGGACCAAGGACGAAGGGACAGCGTTGCTGATGTCATCCTGATGCTGTCTGAAAGCAGAGAAAGCCAGAAAGCTGTTTCCTACTCTTTCCGTCGCTCTGCCAAGGCCTTGGACTGTTCGAATCATAACGAACTATGGACAGACTTGAGAAGCACGGGAATTCTAGGACACTTCGTTGGGTGTTGAATAAGAAAGACCGAAGAATAACGGACGCATTTGATGTTCAGTGTTGCCAAGAATATTGAAAGCACCAAGGGTGGGCGAAAGAACAAACCAATAGGTCTTTGGGATGAGGTCAGTTGGAAAGCTCCTTAAAGGCAAGGATGTGGAGACTTCATCTCATCATCTCGGACCACGTTGTCAGGAGCGACCAGTCTGGGGAAGACCAACATGCTTGATAAAGTGGAGGGACAGTACAAACGGGAAGGGCATTCAATGAGCTGGATTGCTCGAACATGACCATGATTGTGAGGATGGGGTAGGGCCGGAGAATGTTTCCCTTGATTGTACACAGAGGCACGCGGAGTTGGAACAGACTCGACGGCACCTAATAACAAAAATAAACTTGGGCAAGCCTACACCAGAGTGAGGGAGCAGTGGGGTTAGTGGGGTTGAACTCGGTTTATTAGAGTTGCTGGAGTACATCTTAGGGTGATAGCCACAGGGCCCTAAGTCAGGGACCCAATTTTTTTTTCTATCTACAACTAGTATATGAGCAATTGGAAAGAGAATATAACAGCTTGGCTTTGTAAACAAACTATAATTTGTCCATAGTTTACACAGCAGGAACAAGAAGCAGTGTGGTATTAGGGGAACAAACATGCCCACTAGGGCTCAAGGAAATGTAAATTTAGCCCGGCTCTACCTCTAACTACATCCGTGAAATTAGATCCCTACCTCTCTTTACCCTCTCTTGTAAATGGTGAAAAGAGGGCTCAGTTATTTCTGATGAATCCTTTGGCCCCAAGTTAGGTGGCTCTATTGCATGAATCACCTGTGCTTGTTTTACTGGGGACTCTTGGCTGCCCTCAGTCTGTGCAGGAAAGCAAAAGCTGCAGAAAGGAGAACTTCCTCCTCTCTCCGTCTCCCAGTAAGAACTCCTCTGTGAGGTACTGTGTTGTCCCAAAACCGGAACCAGAAATCCAGGCTCAGTGACGAGGCCAAAGATTGCAACGATCCAGCGGCCAAAACAGAAGGAAAGCAGATGCCTTGCTCTAAACAGTGCTGCTTTTCCGCAGACAAGGTGAACTTCGGTTGGAGATCTGCATATGTTTCAATTGGGCCTCCGTCTACCGCTAACAAAGGCATTTGTCTATAAAATAAGACCTATTTGCCTCATGACATTGCCTGTGAAAGTGTTTCATAGACAACTTGGTGATATACCAAATAGAGCTTTTTGTAATGTGATTAGGTTTGACCTGATGTAGACATGCAATTCATGGTCACGACCACGTCTTTTGCTCTTTCTTTTTGCTGATCAGACTTTATTTGGGGGAATCACCTCCTTTTCCGTTCTCTTGCGATGTGATTTGGACATACACATTTGGCTTTTATTCACAATCAAATCATGGAAGCAGCAATCAAGAAATCAAAGAACATTACATTGGGAAAATGGGCTACAAATAACCTCTTTAAGGACTAAGATGCACCTGCCATAAGCCATGGTATTTTCTATCATTTTACAGACATCATTCTAGCACACTCCCAGGGAGGTCCCAAGTTGAATATAATTTTGTGACTGGTTCCTTCATTTGGCTTCATTATGATATTAGTTTCAAAAATCTTTGGACTCACAGCTAAGGGATCTGAGGGTTAGACCCAAACCTGTTCCTGATCAATTATATAATTTACTACATAATCTAGCATTTAGGAGCCTGTTTCTTCCCCTGAGAGTAAAATGGAATAGGACCATTTCATCTACCTCACAGCTTCATCTAAGGGCCAAATACATCATTGTGAGATATAAATAGTAGGTATCATGATAAATGGGGACTACAATATAATCCACTCTATGTGAACCACTGTGAGAAATTAAGAAAACTACAGGTCTTCTTTGCAAGGATTCATGATGGAACTGGGAAAAAATGAAACTGATGAGATCAGTGAATGGTCACACAAACTGGTCAGTTTCCAGAGACAGATCCTGATCCTTGAAAACAATTTGATTGAAGAGTGATGCAAAAATCTCACAAGCTGAATTTAAATCCTGGAGAAATATGGCATCCGCATTAACATGAAAAAAAACCCCACCCAACATTGAACCATATACAAAAGATACATCATACAGCTGATATAAAGAGTTCCCTTTCTGTATTATCATTAGAAACTGACTTGTCTTATGATTCAGAAGGTATTGTTGCTATTGTATACTGTCCAGTTGATTTTGAGTCACAGAGATCCCTAAGGCAGTATAGAACTGACCCACAGGGCTCCCAAAGCTGCAATCTTTATGAAAGCAAATTGCCACATCTTCTCCCACAGGGATGCATAGAGGTTTGAACCATTGACTTTTCAGTTAGCAATTGATCACTAAACAACTGCTATCCTAGGACTCCTTCAGAAGGTGTAGGGTGACCATTAAGCCAAATTTCAACTGCCCTGCCCTTTCATTGGTAGCTCTTTCTTTTGTTTCCCATAAGCGTCTGTCCCATTGGAAAACTCCTCTTACTAGAAAGAAATGTCTGTGGTCAGATAATACACATCACAGATGTATTTCCAAAAGAGAAGAAAGTTGGATTTAGTTTTCATATCTGAAAAAGAACCAGACAACTATCATAGATTGTACTTTTAAGTGAAGTTAACTATTGCCAACTGCCAGAGCCCTCGTGAAGATGTGAGAGACCACCCACTTCTAAGCAAATCTGCTACACAAGACCTCTTGAAAGTATGGAAGAGCATGGGCATCACTTTGAAGACTAATGTGCACGTGAGCCAAGCCATGGTATTTTTAATCACTTCACACGCATGTGAAAGTTGGAGGACAAATCAGGAAGATCACAGAAGACTTGATGCATTTGAATTATGGTGTTGGCAAAGAATATCGAAAGTACCATGGACTGTCAAAAGAACAAATAACTGTTTGGGAAGAAGAAGCATCAGAATGCTCATTGGAAGCGAAGATGACACTTCCTTCATCAAATGCACTTTGAACATGTTATTCAGGGAGACTAGTCCCTGGAAAAAGACATCATGATTGGTAAAGGCCAAGGGCAGAAAGGAAAAATAATAAATACAAAGGAAGATCAAAAATAATAAATACAAAGGAGATGGAGAGAGACAGTGGCTGCAACAACAGGCTCAAACATAGCAATGATTGTGAGGCTGGCACAGGACGGGACAGTGCTGCCTTCTGTTTGCAGAGGGTCTCTGTGAGCCAGCATTCGGCTCCAGGGCACTGAACAACCACTAACAAGCCATTTATGTGGGTGCATCCCTTTATTAACAGGCAGAATTAGAAAAATTATGTGACTTACCTCTAACCTAACCTAAAGGTTCTCCCTAAGCAGCAGTTGGAGGACGGAGAGGAAATCACCATGAAGTAGGCCCCCGGCAGAGAACGAACCTGCCTTCCGAAGTGGAATCTGCAGCTCTTCCCCGTACCTTCCCCTAGACTGGCACTCAGCCTTTGAGTCAGGCTTGAACTCCCCAATGAGCCCCACCTGGAGCCCATTTCTACTCTACACTCAGGTGAGCATCATAAGTTACAACCGACTCAACAGCAACCGGCAAGCCTTCCCCCCAATCAGCATATCACGTCCATTTGTCAGATTGGAATACTGAGGACCTGAGAAGGCAATTTAGGCAAAATCAGAAATTAAGTAAAAACGGTGCTCCTACCTACAACACAACAGAACAAAGAGCCCTAGGGGTGTCGTATTTACATTTGGGGCAGCTAGCCATAGGTCAGCTGTTCAAAACGCCAGTCACTCCATAGGAGAAAGAGGAGACTTTCTACTTCCATAAAGAATCACAGTCTCAGAAACCCACAGGGCCGTTCTACCTCGTCCTACAGGGTCACTGTGACCCTCCCTATAGGAATTGCTGCAGGGCAGAGATTTTAGTCTGAGTTTTTAAAAAAATGAAAGGCTATAACGAGGAAAAAGAAAGAGCACAATATAAATATTTTGTGGGATATTGTCAAAGAATTCTTTGGGTTCTTGGGATGGAAGAAAAGGGGTGAGAAGTCCCCCCCCCCCCTGTGAGATTGTTTTGTTTGTCTTGTGAGAATGAAATGAAGAAAACAAAGAGCATTCCTTTGCAAATAAACTGTTGAAAAGCGTCAGCTGGCTTTTTTTAAACAAAACAAAAAAGCAGTTTTTAAAAACTGAAAAGAAGAAAACAGTTCTAGGGTGGTTTTGGAGCCGTAGTCTAGGGGAGGAACAACCGATCCATGAAATTTCGAGACACCACTTTACTTGGATCTCGGACCCTTCGGGTGGATGCACATGTGGGCAATATGTATGTAGGTAAGTCCGAAAGTATTGCTTCAAAATCACAGAGACTTTCATTACACAACTGATCAAATGGTGAAGCTGTTGTTTCTCACCAGCTCCCTCTAGGCTGGGGCCCTCCTGAAAGCTGGGGGTGTCTCCCTCTCTAACACTTTCCCCCAAAGAATCCTGCGGCCTTTAATTAGCACAGCAGTTCTGACATCTGTGAGGGATTCAAATCGTGTTGCCTTTCCCTATGCTTTGAGTTCAGGGAACAAAACATAGTCTTGAAAGGCATGACCAAGACTCAAGAGAGGATGGGGTGTTTCCCAACAGAATTTTCAGAGCAGCCCTTAGTACTCTCTCCAAACCTAAAGAAGCGCATGTCAGGACATGGGAGTGGGGTCTAGTAGAGTCTCTGGGGGGTGAAGCACTCGCATACGACCCCAAGTGCTGCAGGGTTGGCGAGCAGTGTACACCGGGCTCTAAAGCGTCACATCCTCCGTCCCTTACAAGTGTCAACTGGATGAGCAGTTGGTGAGGGCCCACGTTCTACCCCAACTCAGTACCTTCATGTCACCTTGAGACCAAAGCAAATGGCGCCAGTTTCCTTATGAAAAGACTTAAGGCAAAAGTAAAGCTGGTGGTGCAGGAAATTTGTACAAAATAACCCCAAAGAAATAGGATTCTAGTCACTCAGAAAAATAGGTAACTTTCCTAAAATTATTTGTGACAAGACCAAAAGAAATTCTGAGGGCATTGTTTGGTAGGTTTCATAGCTTGATGAAAAAGAAAGGGCAGCTGATGATGTAATTGGTTATCTGCTGGGATGCTAATCACAAGGTCAGCCAATCAAACCCACCAGCTGCTTCTTGAAAGAAGGATGAGGCTGCCTGTACCCTTAACGTTTACAGACAGAGAAGCCTAAATGTTCTATAGGATCATATTCTATAGACTGAAATTGGTGTGTTGGGGGAGGTGGTGGTTTAGGCAGCTTCTCTTCCAATCTGTCCTATGCGGAGCTAATCTCCCCAAAGATTGCTTTCATCAATCTAGCCACTACCCATACACTCAAATGGATTGCTAGTATTTTTACAGGATTTAGTAAATATTTAGTAAATTTGGGATTATGTATGAGTAAACTCAGTAAATTTACAGATTATGTATTTAGTAAATTACAGATAACAAAATATTAAATAACATTTAACACCTGTATCTTTTCCCATCAAGCCCAGACTCATCTGTTTGGCTTTGAAGAACTTCACTGTGTGGCTTTTCGTTTCCAACCCTCTTTTCCGTACCACTGTCTCCTTCAACCTGGTCTATCTCTGTGTCCCTGGGACGACAGACTGATTCCCCACATCTCACCCTTTCTCACCCTCGTCTGGCAAAGGCCACAGAGTGGAAGTGAGAATACACATGGGCTGCAGACTGCTAGCCGTGACCCGGGTTCTGCCTTTTCCTGGAGGGTTACTTCATCCTGCCTTAATTCCTTCCTCTATAGTTGGATGGACTAATGGTACCTGTACAGGAGGCATGAGGATTAAATGTATTTAATATGTGCCTGTAAATTTATCACACTGACTATTAAACATTATATAAGTATTTTAAAAAAAGAAAAAGAAAGGGCAGGAGGCTTCACACCACAAGGGGACAACAGAGTAAGCTTCAAAGAGGAAAGACTGAGATGGGAAGAGAACAAGCACAAACATTGATGACAGAATTAAAAACAAAACAAAAGAGAACCTGCTACACACACACACACACACACACACACACAGAATCCAGCTTCTAGAGGAAAAAAGATGAAAAGTAAAACCACAAAGTAAACAAAAAAAGAAACATAATTCGACCTAAGAATTTTACAATTTCTCAGAGGACACCAGAATACTTACAGAAAAAGTAATATTTTTTTAAAAAAACACATATGTACAAGGGGTTTCAAAAAGCTCATTAAACAATTCTACTATCTTTTTTTTCCTCATACAAATCACATTTTATTGTTAGGTTTATCATTTTTTATCCGAAAAAAGAATCATTAAGATGGTTCAACTCTAGCTTTATTCACATCTCCTCAAATCCCATGGTGATGCTCCATCCCTTCCATTTGGTCTTTTTCTACTAGCCTCCACTGTGCTCAAGCTAGCTCATGGTAGCCCCGACCCTGAGCTCTACAAGTTCCTGTACACACACACACACACACACACACACACACACCCCTGCAAGAGGGCTTCAAAAGATTCCTAAACAAATGATACTAAAAGAATGGAATTTCCATGAACTTCTGTGAAGCCCCTGTATATATATTGGAAGATGCACACCAGCCAACGGAAAGATAAAAGTTTTAAGAATGAAGAAAATGACAGTGTCTCTGGATAAGATGGCGTATGCAATTATTTTTTTGTATGTGTTATACCCCACAAAATAATCTAAATGAATAAAATGTTAAAAGGAGAGAGAAAATGATCACAGCTTAAAAAAATAAGAAATGATAGGATGAAAAGGTTCTACGTCACTCTAAATATAGTTGTAAACCAAAGCAATTGTCACAAATCATTCAAAGAAAACAAATATAAAGGGAAAACTGTTGTTAACTTTGATCTGAAATGAAAGGAAATTAAGGAAAGAGTTGGTTTTAGCTGCTGCTGGCCCCAGCCCCCGTAGCATCTTGATACGCATCACAATGAGACATCTTGGTTTTTATTGGTGAGTGATGGAGTTAGAGCTCCAGGCCTTTATCCCTAGCCCATCTTCGTCTGGGAGCTCTCCCTGAATCTAGTTCCGCCTCGCAGCAACACACGAGCCTCCAGTGACCGACTGCGTGTTGTGTGTTACAAGGAGGCTGCATTGGTCAGGAATGGAACCGAGGTTTTCCCTGTGGGCGGCCAGATTCTACCTCAAAGAGGAATCAAATTCCTAGTGTAAGGTGCTCGACTTCAGGACACGAGAGACTGTATCTCCTTAAACATCAGTGACTCAGAGGCCATTCGTTTTGCAGGTAAAGACAGTGGGCTTCAACAAAGGGAAGGGACTGACTGGTCTAAGGCCACTAATCTATTTCAGGTGTTGTGGAAATTCAACGTTGTCTTAATTATCCACCTTTGGCTTAGTGCCAAGAATTCAATTGGCGGGTTTCATAAAGAATAAAAGAGAGCTGCTTGTATTGATCCCACAGAGATCAAGTGTAAAAGGTATTAATGGCATGAGGAGTATACTGAAGGCAATCGAGTGGAAAAGGTATTGAGAAGTATACTGAAGGCAAAGCTAACAAATGTGACAGGAACTGTTCTTTATGATTCACTTTGTTTGAACTTAGAAACGGGTCTTTGAAACAAATGCTCCCACTGTCCCCAAACTTTCTGAGCCTAGCCAGCGGGCTTTCTCCTTTTTCCTTCCTTCCCCTCTGGGTTTACCAAAAAATGCACAAAAGCCACTTTCCCTGGCTCCACAAGATAGTTAGGGACTTGTAGGAAACAATATTTAGAACTTAAAACATCAATTAGCATAGGGTTGCTTGCTTATAAAAATAGGTAACTTCCCATTTGCTGAAATAGATTGTTGCTGTAAATGTGACTTATTTTGATGTTCAGAAGTTACCTGAGATACCCGATATCAATTAACCAAGCAGCTGGCATGGAGCTGATTGCCATTTATGGCGATCCCATGTGTTTCAGAGCCCATGTGCTCCATAGGAATTTACTGGTGGATTTTTCTGGAAGTAAATCACCAGGTCTTTGGGCTACCTCTGGGTTGGCTTGAGTCTCCGATCTTTCAGTTAGCCACTGAGCACAGCTAAAGGTTTGCACCCTACAGGGCTTTCATTATCCATGAAGAATATGAAAGTTTGCCTGTGTTTTGAGATCCATCAAATGGTCCAAGGCTACTTATTATATTTCATGTCACTAAACTTCTCTAGCTCTTTACTGCCTCCCCATTTTTAACCTCATGGGGATTTTCAAAGGCATTCAAATATCCTAGTATGCTTCTAATTTATTTATATTTAAATCATCAAAATGCTCTTTTGTAAGAGTTATTTGATGTCCAAGTATCCTCATGAGGCCTTTTCATTAGACTCGTCCCAACCCCCTACCTCCCCCTTAACAACCCCCACCTACCCCCGGAAAAAAAACACACCAGGAAGTCACAATTTGCCCCAATTAAAAAGTCTGAGCCGGACAACAAGGTTTGAATTCACACTGAGTTCCACATTGGTCTCAGAACACTACTGCCTTGCTCCAAGTAGACCTCTTCCTGTCCAAAGATGTTTCAAAACACAACAGGCCCATTTAATTTAGCCTTCACAAGTGCAGAATGTGCAGTGATCGCACTTGGCTTACAGTGTGCCTTTCCATTATAGGGGGGTGGGGGGGATAGTCATCCTCTTTCAATAGAAGCAGAAACAGAAGAGGTAAAGATTCTTAGGGAACCTTGGTGGTACAGCTGTTTAGCACTCATCTACTAAGTGAAAGGTCAACAGGGCAAACCTACCAAAGGCTCCTCAGGAGGAAGATGAGGGAAGATGAAGGCTTTCATATGGCCTTCCTGCCTGGGAAGCCTGTTCTCCACTGCCCAGGAGGGTCACTGTCAGTCAGAATGGAGTCAGCAATGATGGGTTTTGTTTTTGAAAAGATTCTTAACCTGCTCCTAAGGTACATGGATTTCTTGTCGGAAACCAAAGTGATTTGCTATTGACATGAAACTCTAGCAACTAAAGATTTAAAAAGCAAATTAGCAGACTGACTCTTCTCAAGCTTCAGTTGTCTCCCGGGAATATGGTCCTAGTTTCCTAGCACCCTTGGAGCAGAGAAATAACAAAAGCTTTAAGAGATAGAAATGTGTTTTTTTCACAGTGTAGGGAGCCAGCGATAGGACCCTGTCGGATCTGGGGGGACATCTTTGGCTCAGCCTTCCTTTTTTCTTTCTCTTGTGGTGAGGTGGAGGGTGCCAGTTTCATATTCAACATTCATACTCATTTTGTTTCCGCTCATCCATTTCAATCCCACTTCCCAGTGTTGCCTGCTGCCATTCCTCCTTCTTTCCTCACCCACTGTCCTTGGGGAAATGCTGCCCCTTTGATCTTAAGTGGTGGATTACTCTAATACAGGAGAGAGTTCAGTTCGAGACTAAGGGTAACTAAAGATCATGGTTTTATGGGGTCACACTGGTGTCTATTGAACCAAAAAGCCTGATCTCTTGTGATGTTGAATTCCGCTCCAGATTTTTCTCCCACACTATGCAGGACCTTCTAATGTGACCCTGTTCAGAGCAGTAGTAGTGGTAGCCGGGCACCATCTAGTTCTTCTGGTAACAGAGTTGGGAATAATGATGTTTTTGTGGTCCATTAGTCTGATGGACTTGCAGGTGTCTTTCAATTGTCATCACTCTCACATATTAAGTTGGTAAATGCACGGTCAATCCAAACCCATTATGGGAGAGAGATGAGGCTTTGACTCCTGTAAAGACGTACAGCCTCAGATCCCTACAGCGTCAATCCTACCCTGTCTTTCAGCGTCTCTCTGAGTTGGAATCAACTAGACGGCAGTGGGTTTACTTTTGTTTTTGTTCTTTCTCCTATTTAGAGAGAAACAAATAGTTGCACCTCAGATGGCTGCTTACACACTTTACAGACCCAAGGCCCTGTAAAGGAAGATGTAAAACATGGTCTCTGTGAACTATATTGTGCCAACTGACTTTGGTCTCCCTGGTCCTTGGAGAACCCCAAGGTCCAGCAACTCATTCTCTCAAGGTGCTTGGCTCTGTCTAAGATGTTTCCATAGCGCTGTCCTACGTATGCTCTACCACATTCATGGCTCTCTGTGCAGCAAGGTGAATGCGCACATATAAATAGCCTCTGTCAACCCTAGGTATATTTCTGGATAGACTCCTACTCTCTCATCAACACCTGTTCGGCCTACATGTCTCTCCAAGCATCTGCTTTAGTTTGTAGCGTTGCTGGGAGCTCTTCACACAGCATCTGTGTTTTCCCCATCTGTGTTTGCTTGTTTGAGTCTGTGCTGAATCTGTCCTGTTTGTGCTTCAAGGATGGTTTGGTTTAAGACACATCCTACATGTCATGGCATAACAAAGAAAGCTCCATCGCTAAATGGGATTACAGCCATAGGTACTGAAGTTAGGATTCCAACACATATTTGGGAGAGATGAGGTTCAATTCAGAATAAATGTAAATGAGATCTTTGGTCTATTACTACTTGGTGGCAATAAACTGACAATGGCAGTTAGTGGAGAGAAAATGGTTTTCTTTCTTGGTTTATGTCTCTAATACATTTGTGCTTCACATACCACAATCTCCAGATGTTGATCGGTTTGGGACCAGTGAGGACACACAAATCCATCCCAGTCTTTTGAACAGAGTTAATTTAGTAGAAAGAATTGCTAAACAGGTAAAAGTTGTTAACTAGGCATGGAAGGGTACGAAGAGGACACTGCGAGTGTCACACGGACAGCCAGAGCTGACAGCGGGAACTTTTCAACAAGAGGTTGGCATCATCAGAATGTGGATGGTTGGAGGAAGAGCCCGGTGGAGGTGACACTCAGACTATGAGGAGGGACTGATGGGCCACTGTGGTCAGTCTTAGAGTTTCTGAGCTCAGAAAAAAGTCCCATAAGGCCTGGGACCCCAGAGTCGAAGGAGGAGGGTGCAGGGCTCTGGTACTAATACAGCTGAGATAGGGTAACCTGGATTCAGCTGTTGGTACAGGAGGAAGAGTCATAGCTGGGGTGAAGATGTAGGCCTAGGGTGACCCCCAGAAGCAGGAAGCAGACAGGAAGGAGTAGGCTGCTTTTCACCCCTACCCCCTTCTCTCTTGCAAGTTCCTTCCAGAGGAGTCTATGGCAAAGAGCTGCCAAATTGGACATGAGGTTTGCAGTCTTCCAGTCCCAGCGCCCCCAAATGGAGTCGAGGAAAAAGGGTTTAGAGCTGAGAGACAATGCCTGGTCCTCATCCCACTGAGATATAAAGCTCTTAGTAAGATGTTGGAGCTGTCTGAGTGTTCTCACCCTCTTGGTACCCATAAGAACGAACATAGATTCAGAAAAGTGAGTGCAGTGGACATGGTTCTAAGTGTCTTAAATGTGTTCCTACATTTATTTTTATAACAACCCAAGGATATTATTAAACATATATTATACAAAGGAAGATAACTATAGTATACAAAGGAAGAAACTAAGGGACAGAAGAGTTAAGTAACTTGGCCAAGATTATTCAGCAAGTAAGAGAAGGATCGAGATTTAATCCCAGATGGCGTGGCCCTGAAATGTATGGTCTGAACCATTACAATATATCACCATTCCAACATCTATCTTCCTGGGCCAAACTGCCTCACTAAAGTAATGACAACTATCAGTCATCATTGAACAACCGTGGCTGGACCCAGTTCTAAGAGCATGTCTGTATAACTAATTAAATTCTTATAGCAGTTGGAAGTACTATTATTACATGGTTTGTAAATAAGGAAACAGAGGCACAGAGGAGATTAGTTATCCACTGACCCGAAGTCCCAGATTTGGAAAATGGCAGGCCTGTGGCTGACGCTAAGCTTCCTGGCTGTAGATCTCCTGTTCTCACAGGCAGCAGGAGAATGCAGGACAAGTCTCAGGAACGCAGAATGGACAGCCTCTCCACTGAAAAGCTCTTTGGCTGGTTCAAGGAACTGGTTCTAAAGATAATCAAACTTCCCTTTCCTCAGACATTTTCTAGACGGTTGTCCATTTACCAATCGTGATTGGTCTTCCTTCCAGATTCTCAGTGGGAATTACAGAAGCTTTGCTATATGTCATGGCCCATGAAAAGGGAGTTTCACTGAAGATTATGCAGTTAAGGAGACAGAAAGAGTCTGAGTCAGTGTTTCCTCATGACCTCAGCCACCCATGTTAGACGCTCCCCTGGAAGACAGCAAAACCCAGTTGAAGCCCTAATGTTTGGGTTGACCCCACTCCATAGAGTCCTTCTCTAGATCTGAGCCAATGCCTCAGCACCCAGACTCCAACTCATCTAGTCAAACACCAGTTACTCTGTGTCAATTAGCCCACCCTGGATTCTACTCTGCCCTCAAGGGTCATGATGAACTGACTCAATGGCAATGCATATGTTTCCAACGCCCCTTTAAGATGAGTCACTTGCTTCTTCATAGGGAACCTGGCTGCAGACAGCCAAGAACTTTACTTGTTTACATATTTAGCTTAGCGATAATGTGCATTTCCCTCAATGCTCCTTAATTATGGTTGCTTTCTCAGTATCTAGCAGTCATTTAAATGAAGATTGTTTTGTGTCCATTTTTATGTGCCTCTTTGTTTCAATGAATATGTGAACAAATATATTAGTGTGTATGCAGATAGCTAATAGTTCATTTCTTTCACTATAGCTTATGGAGATCTCTACATCGTGTTGTTCTTTCAGATCATATTTCATTTCATTAAGCCTTACTATTACTTATTTCATAATAAAAAGGTGATCTGTGCGATATATGAGAAGAAAACGGTTATGGAAATATGTTTTTCCTTTTCCAAAGGATTTGTTTTCCATTGTTTTGCAAGAAAAGTAGATTACTCTGAAGACTTCTAAATTCAATTTATTTGTTAACCATATTAATACCCAGCATATAATCTGCTCACTGTCTAAAGTAAGAAAGTACCAATTTTGACACACACACATACACACACAGCCTCAATTAAAATTAAATGTTTAAATGAAAGCAACTCAAAACATCTTTTTATAACTGGAACTCAATAAGCACAAGAATGGAATTTTACTCTAAAAATAACTATAAAACATAAAAGGACATATAAAATAATATAAAGATCCTAAAAATTGGCAATAAAATAATGTCCAATCCTCAACCTTTTTATGAAAGCCTAAGTGTTTCTTGCAGAAAAGTGAGCGAATACACTATATTATAAAGAGAATGTGAAGACCACCCATAATCCCACTCTCCAAGACACAGCCCTGTTAAAGTTTTATGTGTACCCCTCCCACCTATTTTCACTATGAGTCAGAATCTACTCAATGGCAGAGTTTGGCATCTTTTGGAATCTATTGCGTAGGCATACACATACATGCACATAACTAAATGCATCACTTCCCTTTCCAAAGTTTAGATCATAGCTGAATATTCTGTTTTGTAACCTGCCAGGCCTTTTTAAGCCCTGAAATTCATAACTCAAGCCCTTGGGCAAACTCTGGAAGAAAAAGAAGAACAGGCTTGAATAGCAATCTTACTACTTACTTACTAAAGAAAGGGAAGGAAAAGTGGCAGGCAAATGAGATCAGAAAAGACAGAGGCTATGGAGCGGAAAGGATATCACAAAGGAAGCAAAAGATAAAGACGGACGTTTTCCATTTAAACTCCATTTTCTAATTTTCTTAATTGCATCAACATTGCACTATTGTGTGTTTCTGGAAATTCTACTCCTCCATTCAGTCTTCTTCTTCTTCTCTGCCTCCCCCCTCTCTGCGGCGACGGTAGTCCCCAGCACAGTGTAGAGATGCCAACCGCTGGAGCCAAACTCAATTCCAAATCCAAACATAAGCAGTGTTTGCGAATCAAAACTCCTTTGAGGTTCACCCAACTCCAATTTTACCAATTCCCTTAAGGGAAAGATTTCCCTTTGAAGCTTCTGTGTATCCGAGTGCATGCTGGGATGTAGGTTTGGGTTTCTGCTGTGAGGCAATTTACGTGTAGAAAGAATACACTCTGTACCTAACCCTCTCATTACCTCGTGTGCACACAGCCTGTGACAATGTATAGTAAAGTCGGGTCTTGAAGGCATGGCTGGAAAATGTTTTTGTTCATGTGCATCAAAATTAAAATTTAAAAGGCAAATAAAGAATATTGAATTAGCCCAGATGTTGTAAAGTTAATGTGAATGTTGATTTCTTCAGAAATTCTCTTAAGCTAAAAGAGAGAGAGAGAGAGAGAGTTGAACTTAAAATGAAACATTTAAAAATGATAGCTTTGAAACTTAATTGAATCAAGCCTTGTTTTGCAGGTCAATGCCACAGGCCACAATTTGAAATGCTTAAGCAAAGGAGAAAAAGACAACCCCCGTCCCTCCTGCCCCTTTCTATGAAAAACAAACTACAGAATGATTTCAGTAGAAGCATGTTTGGATCTGAAAAAGGTTGGGTGCATGCAGTTGACGTCATTTAAAGAGATCTACCTGGCCTGAAAGGCCAAAAGCCCAACTGGAAAAATAGGCTTTCCATTCAAGTCAAGAGGGTGTTGAGGAAGTGCTGAAAATCCCGTTGACCAAGTCTACGCATGTCGGGTGGTCGGTGGCGTTCATTCCAATGGAGGTCAAGTCAGACCCCACTCCTGGTAACCCTGTGAACTCACAAAAGAGCTATACTCTGCAAGGGTTTCTTCTTCTTTCTTTTAAAATTTTTATTGTAGCTCCAGTGAGAGTTTACAAAACAAATTAATTTTCCATTCACCAACTGAAACACATTTGGTTTGGTTAAATTGGTTATAATGACCTCAATATAACAGCTTCTTCCCTAGAACCCGCTTCCAATTCTCCTTTCCTGCTCTGGCCTGCCTCCTGTACTTTGTTCTAAGGCAAATGCCACCCTTTTGCTCCCGTGTAGTTGGTTGTACTGAAGAGCACATTCCTCTTTGGTGTTTTAGACAATCTGTTGTTCTTGCCAGAGTTAGGCTGAAAGTTGGTCCCGGGGGCTAGTTTAAGTTCTAAGCTAGAAGGTTATCTTAGGACCACAGTCTTGGAGTCTCCATTAGTCTCTATCAGACTAGTAAGTCTGCTCTTTTTCATGATTTTGGATTTTGTTTTACATTTTTTCCCCTCTCCATCACCATCCAATGCCTTCGATAATGGTCCTAATCAGAGCAGTCAGTAGTCATGCCCAGCACTATCTCATTCTTTTGGTTTCGGGGTAGTGAAGGCTGTAGTTTGTGCGGTCCTTTCGACTGTTTCCTTACATTTTTTAACTTCTTTACTTTTCTGTGTTCTGAGTGAGGAGAGACTAATAGTTGTATCTTAGGTGGCTTCTCATAAGCTTTTAAGACTCCAGTCACTAACAACCAAAGAAGGATGTAGATGTGGGTTATGTTATGCCAATGGTCCTAAATATCCTTGGAAGCTGTGGTCCTGAGTCTCCAAACATAGTGATTCATTCCCTCAAGATGTTTGGTAATGACTAAGACATTTTTAGAACTTTGCCTACTGGAAATGCTGCAGTATCCTTAGCTATAGCTGCAGCATACAAACCATATGCCTGATGGTGAAGTGGGCTAAGTACTGAACTACTTAACTGAAAGTTTGGCAGTTCAAACTCACCAGTTGCTCTATGGAACAAAAATGTACTCCTATAAAGATGTATAGTCTTGTAAATCCTATAGGGCTACAATGAGGCAAACTGGCTTGAGAGTAACAGGTTTCGGTTTTGTTTTTAATGTTGATACAGATACATAGAGCTTATGCCAAGGGCTCAAGTAGAAATCAAATGTTTTGGAAATGATGATGGAAACCAAAGTACAAATATACTTGATATAACTGATGTATCGAATATTATAAGAGCCATTAAAAAAAAACAATAAAATGAATAAAAATATATATCTACTACAACACACATATATATCTATATTCTCATGGGTGTACTCCCATTTACTTTTCCATATCTGTTCAGCTTGCATGTCCACCTTCTATCTACTTGTAGGTGTTTTTTATTATTCTTATAATTGCAGGATTGTGTATGTGCCTTTGTTGTATTCTACTCTTGGACACCTTCAGTGACTTCATTGGCCAGTCATGAGGTTGCCCGTCCCTTCACCTTCTGATACTGCCTTTCCCTTCATCCAGATTAATACTAGTTACTGACTTCCCCCTTCTATCCTTTCCTATCCTTGTAACCATTACAGACCATTTCTTTCTGTGTGTAAATCTTTTCTTGCATTTTCATGATGTGATTTTATAAAATAGTTGTCATCCATGTTGGGGTATCTTTTCAATGGATGAGTTTGGGTATGTAATTGCTAGGTATTGCTCTCAAGGGACATGGGGGCGGAGGGCACTTGGACCTCCGATCCTTTGGTTAGAAGTCAAATTTCTTGGAATTCTGGCAAGTTGGCAACCGAGTAACACATACCAGAGGGACTCTGCAGAAATCAGTGCAGGAGAGCCACTGAGAGGGAAACTCCACTCTTCCAAGCAACAGAAGGAGCATCATAGAGACAAATAGACACATTTCCACTAGGTTTTGAAGAGCTGTGGGCTTTTGGCTTACCACTGTGGAGGCCCACTGAGGCAAAGCCTTAGTCCCACCACAGTGCCAGGTTACTTTGGCTGGCCCAAGGACTTTACTGCAATACAACCATAGCTTGCTGCTACCTTTGGGCAGTGTTTAACACCCTCCAGCCCTACAGCCAGGCAATTGGGGCTCAGCTATCTCTTTACATTTTTTTCTCCCTCTCTTTTCCCTTTCCTGCCACAGTCACAGCAGGCTCAGGGTTTTTTGGTTATTTTCCCCCTCTGAGTTTTTTCATTTCTTTTTTTTTGTCCCTCTCTCTTCTTTCGCACACCACAGTTGACCTCCAGGCCACTCCCCTCTGGCTACGGCAACTCCGCCCATCTAGCTGAGGGAGCTCTTGCCCATGCTCTGTGTCCTTACATTCAGCTGAAGAAATCCCACCCACCTTCCACTGCACCCCAAGTGGCTGAAGGATTTCCCCTTCAAATGGCTGGGGGAACTCCTGCCTACCCTCCAAGGCCCTCTAATCAGCTGGGGGAACTCCCACCACCCCTTTTTAGTGCTCTACTCAGCAGGAGGAACCCCTTTCTGCCTTTCACGACATTCCTCATGGATGGGGGATTCCCTTCCTGTCCTCCACGGCCCTACATGTGGTGAGGGAACTTCCTCCCACCTGCCACAGTGTTCACACAGCCTAAGGCAGCTCAGCCAGCCCTCTCCAACAATCCACGCTGCTGCAGTAAGCCTCCACCTGACTTCCACAGCAATCTTGCCCACTAGGGCAATTTCACCTGCCATTCACGGTGCTCTACACCAAAGTGGGCACACCCACCTGCCCTCCACAGCAATCCCATTGCAGTGCACAGACCCCACACACCCACTGAGGCACTCCAAGCCACTGTGGGCCACACCACTACAGATTTCTGTGAGAACCTCCAGTGAAGCAACAGCCTCACAGACCCACAACTACCTGACCAGCATCCCCTGAGAGCGAATGCATAGGCTATCAGAAATAGGAAAGGACACAAATACAGAGGAGGCACAAATTGACAAGTGGGATATACTGAAGATAAAAACAACAGTCAACATTGAAAGAATTCACCAAGAGCAATAAGAGAGTCCACGGATTGGGAAAACATCTTTAGTAAGGATGCATCAGACAAAGACCTTATTAGTAAAATCTAGCTTACAATAAGAAAAAAACTAATTGCCCACTGAGGAGGTGGGCAAAGGGCCTGATCAGAAGTTTCAAAGGGCAGAAATCTGAATGGCCAATAAACATATGAGAAAATGTTCTTGATCATTAGCCATAAGAGAAACGCAAATCAAAACAACTATGAGATACCACCTAACACCCTCAAAGATAACCCAATTCAAAAAATCAGAAAGCAACAAGTGTTGGATGGCTGTGGTGAGATAGGAAGTTTTGGCCACTGCTGGTGGACCTGTAGGTATGTGCAGTCATTATGGAAATCTATTTGGCAATATCTGAAACAGATGGAAATCGAGCTACCATACAATCCAGCAATCCCCCTACTGGGCATATACCCAAAAGAGGCAAGACACAAGCCACGGCCAGCCATCTGTGCTCCAATGTTCATTGTGGCACAGTTCACAATCACAAGGAGCTGGAAACAACCCAAATTTCCATCAATGGACAAAAGGATTAAAAAACAGTGGTTCATACATACAACAGAGTACTATGCATCCCTAAAAAGCAGTGATGAACGCATGAAGCACATCACCGCATGGGAAGAACTGGAGGAAATTATGCTAAGTGAAGTAAGCCAAGCACAAAAGGACAAGTACAACATAAGTCTGCTGAGGTAAGCTTCAAAATGCAAAGGGGGCATAGGGGAGAAGCTGCTATAAACATCCATTCCTGGGGAGAGCTCCATGGACTGTGACAGGGGCCCGACCCAATCCAGGGATACATATGGCAGCAACTAAAAAGGAGGGGGAAATAAAGAGAGAAAAAAGGACATCGGTAGCAGGGGAACAGGGCACTAACCCACCCCAGGGGAGGGTATTGTTTATATCTCCACAGGAGAGGGAGAAAGGGACCAGAGTTCAACATTGTGCCCCAAGACTTAAATGTAACATATTGGCTTGAAGCAGGAAACCAATAGAGAGGTCTGCAGGGCCAGCCCCAATCCCAACTACATGAACACTCCCCCTTTCTCCCCCCTACTCCCCCCACCAAAGAATGCACTTCAGAGGACAGCACTGAAGCTACAGCTCATGGAGAAGGGAGTGTCTGATCAGAGCACATAGGGGCAAATGAAGAGGGAAGAGAGAGAATGGAACATATCTTGACCTACCAAGCCCCAAAGATGATGTTCTTGGTCAGAGCACCCAACGCACAGGAAGGATAGGGCTGACCCTACCATGAGACACAACGTCGCATAAGCGCTACAGGGGCCAACACTGGAGCCACAGTGTGGGAATTGTGCCCAATCTGACCCCACCACACTTGTATAAAACAGTAAGGGTGTGTGACAGAGCAGCAAGGGGAGCAAAGGGGCCAGGGAATGGCACCCCATCAGACTTGGCTGGAAAACACTCCTAAAGGTCAACAAACAGACCTGGAACTATTTATAGACTTTGTTGTTGTTTTGTTTTTGTTTTCTTTTGCTCTGCTTTGTTTTTGTGCTTATTATTGTCTCTATGTGTCTATCTAGATAAGATAGGCAGGATAAACAACCTGGAGGTGAAAACAATGAGACCAATGGTTCCAGGGGGCGGGGCCAGAACACAGAAGAGGGGGAGGCAGGTGAAAGGAAGTGGGGTGTCAATAAACTCAGGAACAAGGAAACAAGTGATCCAAACTGGTGATGAGGAGGGTGTAGGAGGCCTGATAGGGCGTGATCAAGGGTAATGTAATCGAGAGGAATTACTGAAACCCAAATGAAGGCTGAGCATAATAGTGGGACAAGAGGAAAGTAAAAGGAAACAGAGGAAAGAACTAGGAAGTAAAGGGCATTTACAGAGGTCTAAATACTGGCAGGTACATATGTAAATATATTTATATATAATGATAGGGGAAAAGATCTATGTACATATATTTATCTGTTAACTATTAAAGTAGCAGACAGACACTGGGCCTCTACACAAGTACTTCCTCAGTGCAAGAACACTTTGTTCTAATAACCTGATATTCTATGATGCTCACCTTCCTGACATGATTGCTGAAGACAAAAATGAGTGCATCTGCAAATGTGATGAAGAAAGCTGATGGTGCCCGGCTATCAAAAGATATAGCATCTAGGGTCTTAAAGACTTGAAGATAAACAAGCGGCCATCTAGCTGAGAAGCAGCAAAGCCCACATGGAAAAAGCACACCAGCCTGTGTGACCATGAGGTGTCAATGGGATCAGGTATCAGGCATCAAAGACCCAGAACAAAAAAATCATATCAATGTAAATGATGTGGAGCTTGGAGTGGAGACTCAAAGCCCATCTATAGATAATTGGACATCCCCTCACAGAAGGGTCACAAGGAAGAGATGAGCCAGTCAGAGTGCAGTTAAGTACCAATGATACATACAACTTTCCTCTAATTCTTTAATCCTTCCTCTCCCCCATCCCACCCCCATCACTATCATGACCCCAATTCTACCTTACAAATCCAGCTAGACCAGACAATGTACACAGGTACACATAAGAGCTCAAAACACAGGGACTCCAGGACAGATAAAGCCCTCAGGACCAGTAATGAGAGTAGTGAAACCAGGAGGGTAAGGGTAACATGTGTGTGTGTAGGGGGCGGGGATGGCTGATGAAAACGATCTATATATAACACTCTCCCAGGGAGAGGAACAACAGAAAAGTGGGTGAAGGGAGACAGTAGTCAGAGTAAGACATGGAAAAAAAATTATTAATTGTCAAGGGTTCATGTGTGTGTGTGGGGGGGGTGGGGGGGCTGATACCAAGGGCTCAAGTAGAAACAAAATGTTTTAAAAATGATGATGGCCACATATGTACAAATGTGCTTGACACAATGGATGTATTTTTTGGATTGTGATAAGAGCTGTAAGCGCCCTCAATAAATGATTTTTTTAAAAAGAAGAAGAAGTCTAACATCTTACCTATATCCACCACCCAGGGATTCCTAGCATTTACTGATGAGTGAATGATCTTTGGGAAGAGCAACTTTGAATGATCTTGGGAATAGCATCTCTAAACTCAGATAGAAATGTGAGCCACTTAGTTTCCTTCCTTCTGGAAGGCATCTTTCCCTACATTTATACCAGGTCAAAATGAGCTTTGACAAAGGAAGACAGCATATTGAATTTTTCATGTGGGCCGTAGGTCCTTAAGCCCTGTATTGTACATATCCTAGTTGGTTATCTCTTCTCAGATTAGAATTTTGTGAAGGCTGCAAGCTGACTCCCTGTTTAACCCTTCACCCTACTCCCTGGGGTCTCATCATGGTGTCACATATCCAGTGTGTACTTAGGAAGTATTTGAAAAGAATGGCCTGCATGATCATTTCATTCATAAATTATCACAGATAGGTTTGGGAGTGGGCCTGCAGAATTATGTCTCTGGGTCCTCTGAGAGTCATTTATTTTCTAAATCATTATTTTGCACAATCCTCAGCAGCTTCAGTTAGCTTGTTCCTCAGAAATAAACGCTATTTGATTGACTTACCATCATGAACTTTTCCAAAACATATAAATACTTAGAAAGTGGCCTAGATGGGCATTATCCTACTTGCTTTCTTTTGGGGATCCTACCATTTGCTTGTCACCTTGAAATCTCCAATCTAACATAAAAGCTCACATGTGCTTCTCAATCATTCATCTCCCTGAGCTTCCCTAAAAGAAGAATGCCTTTGTTACAATACAGATCTGTAAAATAGAATGTACATAGAATTCTATAGACAAACACACTGGGGAAGTTGAAGTGCACATTCATGATCAGAAGACTAGTCATTCCCTTAAAAACTATCATAAGCTTTTGATGGGACTCTGAGTGGAACCTTGGTGGTGTTCTGGGTTACACATTGGTGTGCTAACCACAAGGCAAGCAGTTTGAAATCACCTTCTGCTCTGCTGGAGACAGATGGGCTATCTATTCTCAACAAGATTTACAAACTTGGAAACCCACATAGTCAGTTCTAGTCTGTCCTATATGATTGCTATTAACCAGAATGAGCTCAATGGCAGTGAGTTGGCTTGTTTGCATGCTTAGTTGTGTTTGGCTACTCACTAACTGGTTGTAAGCTCGAGTCCACCCAGAGACACTTCAGAAGGAAGACATGGTGATCTACTTTGGAAAAAATAGCCATAACCAACCTCATGGAGCTGACATGCGTGGGGCACCATCAGTCCGCATCAACTTGACAGAAACTAGTGGTAAAACGTGTGCTAGTCATCACGTTGTGAACATTGTGAGAGAGTGCAAAGGAAGCATGGAGCAGTACTTCTTACTATCCTAAACAGACTACACGCACTTTTTGCCTTCAGGTCTCTAAAACTGCACTCATGCCAGCAAAAGAGTTGGATAAAATGAGCATGACTCCAAGGTTTACTTAAATTAGGCAGGAAATCATGAAAGGATATATGACAAGATTGCTGAAAAGTAGTCATTTGAAACGAAGGCTGTGAATGAGGTGGTGGTGTGGATTGTTGTTGTTGTTATGAGGTGCCATTGAGTTTGTTCTGACCCATAGCGACCCTCCTCACAACAGAACAAAACACTGCCCGTGCCCGCACCCTCCTCACCACTGTTCCTATGCTTCGTCCATGGTTGCAGTCACTGTGCCAATCAGATGATTACAGACAATGCAGCAGTCCGTTCATCCTCCCTACCATTCTGAACCTCTGCTCTGTGAGATAGGTATAGATGGGGGCAAGAGTGCCAACTTCAAGCCAGAATCCTGGTTTAGCTTCAGATCCCACTATTGTTAGCTGCCTTTGAGTAAACCTCCATATACTAGTGATCTCATAACAAATGAAACAAAGCACAACTGCCTAGTCCAACGTCATCCCCACGATCAGCTGTGGGTAGGACCGCTGCCAATGAAAACCTATGGGTATAGTTCTATTCTAATACACACAGTGTTGCCTTGAGTAGGAGTTGATTTGATGACAATTGGCTGCAATACCTTGCCTTCAGCTACTCTACTTACCTAGGCCTCGAACAATATGAGGGCAGAGGGCATTTACTTATTTATTTTTAAAATCATTTTATTAAGGGCTCATACAACTCTTTTCACAATCCGTACATACATCATTTGTGTCCAGCATATTCGTACATATGGTGCCATCATCATTCTCAAAACACCTGCTTTCTACTTGAGCCCTTGGTATCAGCTCCTCATTTGTCCCCTCCCCCACCCCTCGCCCCTCCCCCTGAGCCCTTGATAATTTATAAATTATTATTATTGTTTCATATCTTACACCATCTGATGTCTTCCTCACCCACTTCTCTGTTGCCCACCCCCCAGGGAAGAGACTATATGTAGACCTTGTCGTCTGTTTCCCCCTTTCTCGCTCACCTTCCCTCCACCCTCCCGGTATCGCCACTCTCACCACTGGTCCTGAAGGGGTTCATCTGTCGTGGATTCCCTGTATTTCCAGTTCCTATCTGTGCCAGTGTACAGCCCGGTCCAGCCGGATAGGTACGGTAGAATTGGGATCATGATAGTGGGGGGGAGGAAACATTTAAGAACTAGAGGAAAATTGTATGTTTCATCGTTGCTACACTAGGGCAGAGGGCATTTATGTCCCAGGGAAACACAGGGTGTGGGAACACTTTATGAAGTGCTGTAGACCCATTCCTTTGGCTTCCTACAGAGACAACTAAATGATTTCTCATCATTTTCCACTGAGCAAACATTGCTGGTTGCAGATGTGGAAATACCTCATCCTTTTTACGATCTTAAAGAAATTAGCATGAGCTCCCAAAAACATCACAAACAAAAGCTGACAAAACATCATTGGATGCCAAGGAAGCAGCTGGCACCATCAACACTGAGAGAGTTTTGCTGGCATGCCTCCTACCTGTGTACTGCCCTATGTTCTTGAGGTGGGGGAAGGTGAACTTGAAGCTGCTGAGAGAGAGGAGGGGAGGCCATTCTCTCACCTGCCTCCACCTGAAACAAGAGTACACCTTTGGAGAAATAATCAGGCTTGGGCCCGTAGTGCCCATCTTGTACAAGGCACAGTAAGGGAACGGAAGGCTTGACCCAGTTCCTGCAAATTAAAGTACCTAGTTAGATGAAGTATTATTGGGATTTTCTGTGCACAGTAATTACCATCATTCTTTATCCTTTTTATCCTTTAGCGTCCTTCTGAACTTTTATTTCTTTCTTTCTCTGTTTTGTTTTTTATATTTTCCCAGATAGTCTATAAAACACTTGCCACATAATTTCTAATGAGCCTTAAAGTGTTTCCAGTGTGAAGAAATGGGTACCCATTGTCCTTGGGGTCGGGTGATAAAAGCTAAGTAGGCATCTCTTGGAATCTCTGGGTGGTGCAAATGTTGAGCACACTCATCTGCTGACTGAAAGGTTGGAGGTTCAAAGTCCACTAAGAGATGCTTGGAAAGAAAGACATGGATTCTCTTTCCAACTAGTCAGCCATAGAAAGCCCTGTGGAATAGAGTTCTACTCTGACAGACATCTGGTTGCCATGAGTTGGCACTGACTCCCAGCAGCTGGCTGGCCTACCTTGTCTGATTATCTTCTTCTTCTTTGTACCGAATAGGCTTTAGATGGCCCATTAAGAGAGCTCCGAAAGTCCTCTTGGCAAGAAAGAAAGAACAAAAGACACAGTTTCACTTCCCTATGTGAGAGGCATGCCATTAAACCCAGGAAGGGCAACTTCATGTTGTCTCTGCTTCCTAAGTCCATGTTTTCAGCTCTCCAGAGAACTTGCTGCCAGCTCAGTTCTGGCGAGGAGGTAGCCATTCTCTATTGTCAAGGTCACACTTCATCCTAAACCTGGTCTGTGGCTTGGCATTGGTCAGACTCAGCCTGGGATTCTCCCTGGTCCCAGGCTCCCATGCTTGACAGTGTTGTGATTTAAAGGAATCCTGAACTTTGCCTTAAATGTTCCAAAACTAATTCCCCTTGGGAAGATGGGAGATCTGTGTCCAGGACATATACAAGTGGGAGTCCCTGGAACCTGGTGTCTTGGAGTTTGTCAGCTAAAGAGTTGTGCGTTATGACAATCAAAACACGATGTTGCTTCTTCCTTCCTGAATGAGCATTGCTGTCTGAACTAGAAACTTTGCAAACCCATGCTCAGAAACGTCCTCATCATGATCAAATTGCTCCCCATGTTGAAAGGCTTCCTATGCAAATTAGAAACTATGTCTTTTTTCTAATTATCTATATATTATTTCAGTCTCATTTTCAAATTTGCAAACCCTTTGGAAATCCTATATTTTCCTCTGGGCAGCTACTTTGACATTTTGTTTCTTTGTTCTTTCCCATTTCAGGACAGTGCTTAAAAGCTCACTGCTGCCATCCAATCACAGATCTCTTCAACTCAACAGTGGATTGCATGATCACATCTCTGAACACCACAGAGAAGCGCTGAGTAGGTAACTCTGACAGCTTGTACAGCTTTATAAGATCTTGTAAAAATATTCCTTGCCACACATTTAAAGGTCCACTGACTCACAAACAGTGAGCAAAACAATGAGATATCAGTTAGATTGCCAATCCCAGGAAGAAAAGGAGAGAAAGAGAATAGAAGTGAAAAGGAGAGAAGGAAGTCAAGAAGACAGAAAGAAGGGAAGGGGGGAAGAGGTGGATGGAGTTAGGGGAAAAGAGGGAAGGGATAGGTTAAAAAACAGACTAACACGGAATATGTTTCAAGCAGGAGAGGTGAAGCTAGTGTTCTGACTGAATCCAATTCTTTTAAATTCAACAAGGGTTGTGGAGCACATACCACCTACGAGAAATCCCACTGGGCAGTCAGGAGAGAGGGAGCATTCCCAAAATTATGGATAGAGAAATATAACTTCACATTATAATGCAACTGAAAACAAAACTTAAAAGCACACAAATGTATGGGCGCATGTCTTCATGTTACTAGTGCAAAACCAGGTGCAATATTGTGAGAGAGGGGTCTCTAGAAGCCCCCTGATGGTACAGAAATCAGCAATCCCACCCTTATGGTTTCATGGGAAAGAACAGAAGATGGGGGAATATCAAAGTTTACCTACAATGTAGTGTGGCCAAACCAAAATAAAAACCAGTTGCTGTCAACTAAACGGATTCATGAGAAGCCCACGTGTGTCAGAGTGGAACTGGACTCCGTAGGATTTGCAATGGCTGATTTTTCAGAAGTAGACAAGACGCCTTTCTTCCAAGGCACCTTTGGTGTGGGTTTGAATGGCAATCTTCTCAGTTAGCGTCTAAGCACATAGAATGTTTGCACCAGGCAGGGACTCCTGGTCAGTGTTGAGCCCCTGAACTGAACAAAACGCACGCACCATCACTGGATCAACCACGACGCATAGTAATGCAAGGATTTCCTTGGTTTTGAGTCTTTATGGGAGTAAATTGCCTCATCTTTCTCCTGTGGCTAGGGCCTGAATGAGGGCAAATATGAAGTGCATTTTATCTTTGCCTCACTGGAGGAGAGACAATGGGTCATTAAGGAAATGTCTGAGTTTACAGCCAGTTCTTTTACAAAATATATTTTATATCCATTCTCTCACCATTAAGTCTTCACTGCTACCCTGTGAAGTAAGTATCGTTGTATAATTCCCATTCTCTGATGAGTCCTGGAGTCTGATGCTTCACCAAGATCCCCAGCAGCTAAGGGATGAAACGCTAGAGAGCTTTCTGCCTTCATATTAGCAGCATATTTTTCCAAACTTCTATTAAATTTGGAATTTTAATACTAAAACATAAACAAACAAAGCAGAAACTTGCACATCACAAGATAGCCTGGACAGTCAGGTCCTTTCCCCCACCTTGTCTTGGAAGGAGGGACTTACTGTGCCTGTCATTCCCTAGCAACCTTGGTACCTGCTTTGGCTCCTCTTTTGCTTAATCGGGTTCTGCCATCCTCTCCAGAGACCGCAAGTCAATTGTCACCAAAATGGGCTTATCAGGTCTTCTAAGGGTGTAGCTAGTGTATAGGGAACCAAATATCCTACTGGGGGGAGAAAGGGAGTGCGAAGCATGGGCTATACCTGCCTTCTCGTTTGCTTGCTTACCTCTCTTCTTTCTACCCACTCATCCATCTCTTCAGCCAGCCAGTCACCGTGGTGCACATCCCTAGAGCCGCACTGTCCTTTATGACCGCAACACTAGAATTAATTAGCCTCTTAAGGTGGAGGTCCCATTTTCAGTTGGAGATATCACTGGAAAACTGGTACTGTGGATTTCACCTGTTTTTCACCACATCTCTCTCCAAGCCATCGTCATCTCTCAGTTACAGGATTGTAACAGCCTTCTAGCTGACCTCTGCATGCCATTTCAAGTTCATTTCCACATAGTATCCGGAGTGACGTCCCCCAAATGTGAAGCACATCATGTCATTCATATTGTCAAAACCTGCCAACCCTGACATTGGCAATGAACTCAAAGTATTGCATGGCATCACAGAGCCTGCCTCATTGGTCCCACATACCTCTCCAACCTCATCTCTTTTCCCTCGTCAGCATTCTGCTCCAGCCTTGAACACAGCAAACATTTTGCACTTTCAGGTTCTTTGCCTCTGCTCGTCCCTCTTCCCAACTCTTTTTCTGTCTTGTAGTCTCAGCTTAAAGGTTTTCCCTGAGATGCCTTCCCTGAATACCCTGCCGCCTTATCGTTTGTTCTTCTGGTGCCTGTGCTTGCTGACTTTCTTCATACCACTCACGACCCTCTCAAGTCATCGTCTGACTGTTCTCTCCCAGACAGGACTGTAAAGCCCAGGAGGTCACTACAATGTCCTTGGTACCTCCCACACAGACTTCCTTAGGACGAATAGTCAGTAAACATTTGCCAAATCAACGAAGAAAGCTATTTCTCCTCTCAAATGTTCTTGCAAAGCTGTAATACAGATGCTAGGACTTTAAACAAAATGCCACCCTCAACAGGCTCACCGTCCAATCAGGACACAGGTAGGAGAAAACCGGCCAGCAGACAACCAGTTAACTGCTCCCATGGAGATCCATAGGCGGGAAATGGCAGAAGGAGGTTAAAATGAGGAATGAACAGCTGACATGAGAACCAGGGAAGCAAGGGCTTTTCAGGCAGCAGAATGACCATCAGCGGCGTGGAAGGAGGAAAGAGCGTAGTGGATTTAGAGAGCTTAGAGGGCATCCCTAACACTGGCTTCTAGAGTGCTAGACATACAGCTATGAAGAAGGTGGTAGAAAACACTTCTGTGTTCCTGGTGCTGGGTTTCTAGAACATTGCAGAGTTTCCTGTACCCAGTAGACCCTCGCTCAGTAAAGCTGTTCCAATGGATGCGTTTGTTGTTATGCAAGGAGTGCAAGTGTATCGTAGCCAACGTCTAGGGGATGCACGGCTCACATGCCACACGAAAGCTTCGCTCTTTATCCAGTGGGACAAGGGAAGCATCCAAAAGGAGTCAAGGTGGGTAGAGAAGCTGCTTTTTCTGGTGTGTGTGAGATTGTGGCCTTTCTCTCCCAGGAAGCAATGCAGAAGGGACTGAGAGGAGAGAGCTGTTTAGACAGTCATAGCAAAGGTGCTTTCTTGTTGTAATAAGTGATGAGATTGAATTAGTAATCAAATCTGTTTCACTGAGTGGTCAAACATGCTTCAATTTTTCTGCTGTTCAGAACACTTCCACAGTCAGTATAGATTTGCAATATGTGAGGTAAAATGCGTTGCCCTTCTAGAGAGAGAGAATGCTGTTTATGTGAACATCAAAGATATGGCTATCAAAAGTGCATAGTTGCTATAACACTTGGTTATTTTGTTCTCCATAAAAGGAGCCAAAAATGATGTGTAATCCTCTCACAGGTCCTACTGCTGGCTTAGGACTTGATTTTTCCTCCACTTCATCTCCTGGTTAATGAAACCAGCAAGACGGTGCTTTGGAGACTACACCTGGGAGCTAATTCCAGATCACTTGTTCTATCGCCACGGACACATTTCTGATAACCTATTCCTTTATTGGACACTCTGGGAACAGCATTGCTTTCCTCCAGGAAAGAGTGACAGAAGTGGTATGCAGAAGTGTTGAGCAAAGCCATCAATGTAGCCAGTATTACTGACACCTTCCACGTGCCTAGGGCAGTACTGGGGGCCACCTCTGTCATCAAAGCACGGCACCTTCATGAATGGAGCTGACAGTGTTGCTGGAAAGATACTTTTTGAACTGATCAATCTCTTTTTTTTCTTTTTTTTACTATGTACTTTATCAGATGGATATTACTATTATTATTTTTTAATCATTACCTTTTGAAAAATTCTCTGCTTAATGTGGAGTTTAAATGTTTCACACTTAAAATTACAGTCAGCCAACAGAAGTGCACGCTATGGTTAGCAGTGAAAATGGTTAGTGATGATTTTATAGATGGTGAAATGCAGATCATGAAGCACCTTACTCTCTCTTCAGAGAGGGTCCTCATGTGTCTGCTGAACATGTAAAGTGGAGAAAACACTGTGCAATTTGGGTAAAAAATGCCCAGTTCATAAATGCACTGAAATAAAAATATGTAAAAGGGCTGACACATCTCCCAGTGTGTAGAATTTAAATCTGCAAGAAACATCTTGATAATAATTTAGCAGCATGTTCAATAGCTCAGAAATGAGTGTGTAGGAACCATAAAACTAATGTGAGTACCCAAAGAGCAAGTATTATGCATAATCACAGAGTAGAGGGCCAAGGTACTTTCTGAATGAACCAAAACCCGTGGCAGATTTCAAAGGTGCAAACTCTATGCACCATCTTTATAATGAGAAAAAAAATGTTAAGTGTTTTCCACCGCTGAGCAAAGGAATGCTTAACATATGTGGCAAATGACACATGCATTGCTTTTGCCAATCCCACAGATAACAGGGAAGAAATGAATGAGGGCAGTGGGGCTATGCAATTTCAAGTCGATGGCAACTTCTGGTCACAGGAAGTCTTCCCCAGAGGTTTCCCAGGTTTTTGAACTGGTGTTTCTCTGGCTCTGAACTCTGTCTAGCACCATCTAGTGAACTAATTTAGAATGCTAAAGTTTGTAAAAAAAAAAAAAAATACAGACACCAGGAAATAGTTAATGAAGTGAAATAAAATTAACGTCATTTCTGATATTGTTTATTTTTTTGTTTTACTGATGGAATGAAGTGGTATAGCTTTTGGTCTTACCTAAAAAACAACTTTAAGCATTTAGATAACATGAGAACGTATTTAATTTAAGCAAGCACTTGATAGAGTGACCCCCCTAAAACAATGGTTTGGTATTATAGGAAGAGAAATGAACGATGGCCTAGAGTAGTGTGAATGCAGACTGACCCTGAGCCTATTTACTCCTAGCTGCAAAGAGGAACAGGACAGTTGGGCACCCGCTGGCCCTAATTTAAGAGAGCTGATGGTCATTATCGCTTGCTAACTCTGTACTCAGTGATGGCTCTTTAGTAGCTAGTAACAAGCCAAGGTGGGATGGTTTACACTACTCAAATCAGCCAATGTTACATATCTAGAAATAGCCACATGCCAAAGATAGCTGATAAGTGACCAGCACACATCTAGAATATACCAAACTTGGAGTCTTCTGACCACAGTCCTTATGAATGGAGCCCAGAAAGTGACGCTGCTTATGCTACATTCCCCAAAGAAATCGTCTCAATGGCGTGCGGTGGATGTGCCAACTATTGTGGTTGGGTACCGTCGAGTCAGTTCAGACTCACAGCAACCGTAAGTACCACATAACGAACACTGCCTGGTCCCACCCCATTCTCCCAAGCCACTGTGTCAATCCATCTAATCAAAGGCCTTCCTCTTTTTCACTGACTCTGACTCTGTGCTTCATTAAGAATGCTGCTTTCCTCCAGGGACTCGCCTCTCCTGACAATGTGTCCAAAGTGCACACAGCAAAGTCTCGCCATCTTCACTGCGCAGGACCATTCTGGCTACACATCTTCCAAGACAGATGTGTTTGTTGTTCTGGCTTCCATGGTATTTTCAATTCTTGCCCCACGCCGTAGTTCAAATGCACCGATTCTTCTGTCAGCTTCCTTACTTGTCTTCTGGGTACACAAGGTCACTCGGAATACTATGGCTTGATTCAGGTGCCCATTGGTTCTCTCAGTGGCATGGATCTTCAACTTAATTTTAATTAAAAATCATCTTTTTGTTCTAAAAACTGGTCTTGCGTGCAAAAGAAATAAAAGGTATTTTGAATAGTGTTATTTGAGCTCTCGGGAATACGGTTTACAATTCAACAGTTTAGACATCATAGGAGGGCTGTGCAATCATCGCAATCAACGTTGGGACCCCTTCTTCCTTCTTGTAACCATAGCTGTGGACTCCCCACGTCCTCCCACCCTCGCCTTCCACGCCCCTTTGGGGTTATTCATCCAGCTGGTGGCTGCAGACACCCATCCACCTAATGTGACTTTCCCTACACACACACACACACACACACCAAAGACAAAAACCAAAAAAGGGCCAAGCAACAATGACCAACTAAGAGTCTTACGCAACCGGTTTGCATGATACAACAAGTTATTTGACTTCTTAACGGCTGCTCCCGTGAGCAATGATGGTGAACCCAAGCAAAAAGAAAGCTTCGACAATGTCCAGTTTTTGCCATTCATCATGACACGGTCTGTTGGTTCCATAGTGAGGACTTCTGTTTCTTCCCGTTGAGCGCCATCCATACTGAAAGCTGCAGTCTTTGCTTTTCATCAGCAAGTGCTTCAAGGGTTTTCAGCAAGTGAAGTTGTGCCATTGCATGCTGCAGGCTCTTATATACCATCCACCAGTCCTGACCCCATGTTCTTCTGCATTCAAAGCGCTAACTAATGGTTGCAAAACCTTCGTCAGAAATGTCGAAACTGCCCAAATGGAAAAGCAAAGCAATTCAAGCTTCGTGGTTTTTCAGCAAGCAATTGAAAATAGTTCCATTACCTGTAAACCAAAACGACCCAGGGCCCTTGAGTCAACTGCAGCTCAGAAGGACCCGAAGGGACAGAATAGAAACACTCCTTTGGGTTTCTGGGACTCTGGTCTTTATGAGGGCAGACAGCCCTATCTTTCTCCCACAGGAGATCAATGGACTTGAAATGATACCCTAGCAGTTACAACCGAAAGCATATCCCATGGCCCCATGTGCCCCTTCCATCAACTTTAGAAGAGAGAAATTAGGTGGTAAAAGAGACCATTAGTGTACAGGTTGGGTGCAGGAAAAGGGTTCAGAGCAACTGAGTCAGATTATACATTGGCTTTATTTTCTTGTCTGACCATTTTATTGGGGATTCAGTGGCGATTGATGAGCAGATCAGCTTTCCACTCAACACTATTTTGTTTCATGGCATTGATTGCAATCTCCATGCTGTAGCATTATTAATCCCACTTCCTGCTTGTGTTTCTTGTTTCCATTCCCCCTATCCTAACCTTCCTGAACTTTGCCTTTGAGGAAATGCTGCCCTTTTAATTTCAAATCACTCCCTATTCTACGGTGTGTGGATTTCCCTAGTATTACTGTTCCTGTTGTAGAACTGCCTGTTGTTAGGCAGAAAATCGAATCATATGGGTAACATGGTGGTGTGAAATTTCTTAATATGGCTCTTCTACCCAAGTCTCTGTAAATCGCACGCAATATTAGGTATTGTTGTTGTTAAGTGCCATTGAGTTACTTCCAACTCATAGGGATCCTATGAACAGCAAAACAAAGCATTGCCTGGTCCTGACCCAGCCTCATAATTATTCTTATGTTTGTGCCCACTGTGTCTATCCATCTCATAGAGGACCTTCCTATTTTTCTGATGCCCTTCCGTGTTACCAAGCATGATGGTCGGGTGTGAAACTGTACAAATAGGGCCTGTGTGACACGAAGAGAGGGGATTGGTCAGATTTTGTTAACTCCCCCTGCCCCCCAGCTATAAGGATAAGTGATATTGAAGCAGCAGCCGAGAGAGAAACTCTGAGGATCTTGGAAGAGCCAATTCAAGGTCTCTGTCTGAGTGGCAGCCTCCCCAGAGACCAGGTACACCAGACACGTCAGCATGGAGACTCTAAGCAGCAGCGCAAGACTATTGGGGTATTTTCTCCTCATCTGGCCCGAGAGTGTGGAACCATGGGATCGAGCAAAAAGCAGCTGGCTTCCTGCACCATGGAGGCAAAGGGGCAAGGGCTCACATGGCTGAAAGAGAAAAGACTGTAAAGGGACTTGGTGACCCTGTGACTGAGATACTGAGAAGCAGAGAGACTTGGTTGCGGGCTGAGGAGACCAACGAGTATATCCTTACTGTTTGTTGATCCTGACTGGTGGTCAGGATCACTAATAAATCCCCTTAATTTTGAGGATTGTGATCAAATGATCAGACCCAGCATATAGAGTGGCATGGGAGGAAGAGTTGATGTCAGATTTAGGTTAGGTGGTGATGGACGGAGCTTTCAGGCATATCTGATTCATGCCTCATGGCAATAGAAAAGGCAGGGGAGGTCAGATGTCAACCTCCACGCCAATCACTGCCGGTGAGTCAATCTCCAGAGATGAAGGGTGACTGAAGCCCATAGTCTCTGGGATTCTACCAGTTTCTGTCCACAGCAAGCCTGATCATTTTTATGATGTTTAGTTTTGTTCCCTTTTTTTATCCCCCTCTATCCAGAACCTTCTAGTGGGAACCCTTTCAATACAGGTAGTAGGGACAGCTAGGCACCATTATTTTTCTGGTCTCAGAGTCATGGAGACTGGTGTTCACCTGGTCCATGAGTTCATTAGACTCGTTTTATCCCCAGGCGCCTTCAATTTTCTTCACTCATTTTGTTTCTAGTCAAGGGAACACCAGTAGTTACACCTTAGCTGACCTTTTACAATGGGATTGGTGGTTTCGGGAGGACACAGGAGAGGAGGAGGTGGGGGAAAGGAAGTGGGTGCTTAGAAACCCAGGGACAAGGGAATAAAAAGTGATCCAAATCGGTGGTAAGGAGGGTGTAGGATGCCTGGTAGGGCTTGATCAAGGGCAATGTAACCGAGAGGAATTACTGAAACCCAAATGAAGGCTGAACATGATAGTGGGACAAGAGGAAAGTAAAAGGAAATAGAGGAAAGAACTAGGAGGCAAAGGGCATTTATAGAGGTCTCAATACAGGCATGTACATATGTAACTATATTTATATATAACGATATGGAAATAGATCTGTGTACATATATTTATATGTTAAGTATTAAGGTAGCAGATGGACATTGGGCCTCTACTCAAGTACTCCCTCAATGCAAGAACACTTTGTTCTAATAACCCAGCAGTCTGTGATGCTCACCTTCCTGACACAATCGCTGAAGACAAAATGGGTGCATAAGTATATAGGGTGAAGAAAGCTGATGGTACCCAGCTATCAAAAGATATAGCATTTGAGGTCTTAAAGGCTTGAAGATAAATAAACGGCCATCTACCTGAGAAGCAACAAAGCCCACATGGAAGAAGCACACCAGCCTGTGTGATCATGAGGTGTTGATGGGATCAGGTATCAGGCATCAAAGACCACGAACAAAAAATCATATCCATGTGAATGCAGGGGTGTGCAGAGTGGAGACCCAATGCCCATCTGTAGACAATTGGACATTCTCTTACAGAAGCATCACAAGGAAGAGACGAGCCCGTCAGGGTGCAGTATAGCACTGACAAAGCATACAACCTTCCTCTAGTTCTTTAAGGCTTCTACCCCACCACACCCCCCACTATCATGACTCCAATTCTACCTTACAAATACAGCTATGCCAGATCATGTACAGAGCATATCTGGTACAGATAAGAGCTCACAATACAGGGAATCCAGGACAGATAACCCTCTCAGGACCAATAATGAGAATAGCAATACCAGGAGGGTTAGGAGAATGTGGGGGGTGGGGAAGGGGGAGCCGATCACAATGTTCTACATATAACCCGTTCCCAGGGGGACAGACAACAGAAAAGTGGATGAAGGGAGACAGTGGTTGGTGTAAGACATGAAAAATAAAATTATAAGTTATCAAGGGTTCATGAGGGAGGGAGGGAGGATGGTGGGGGGAATGAGGAGTTGATATCAAGGGTTCAAGTAGAAAGTAAATGTTTTGAAAATGATGATGGCAACATATGTACATGTGTGCTTGATACAATGGATGGATGTATGGATTGTGATAAGAGCTGTAAGAGCCCCTGATAAAATGAGTAAAATTTTAAAAAGATTTTTAAGCATCTCTAGACTTTGGAGTCTATCTTAGGCTGAATTTTCTAGAGAGTGAAACCAAAGAAGCATAGATATACTTATATGAACAAAGTGGCTCACACAGTTATAGACGCAGCTAAGTGCACTCCACTTCAAGTCCATGGCTCAGATACTAAGCAGGAGGCTTTTCATGACTCACCTAGCTACTGGGGCTGACAAACCAGGAAGAAGGAAGACCCCAGGCTAGTGTGGGCAGAGGGGGGTAAATCCAAGCTTAGCAAGCAATATGGAAGGTCACTGATAGCTCCTAGTTCGTGCAGGTGACATGGTGCATTCTTCACTCAAGCCCAAAGAACCAGAGGCTACTGAGACATGTAACAGTCAGGCCAGGAAGAAAAGGTAAGCCTTCCTCCAGAGTCTGCTGAAATAGGAGTAGGCCTCGCCTCTGAGAAAACATCCTTTCCTTGCAGGCAGGGCTGTGACCCAATAAGGAGGCTTCTCTCCTCTCTCATCCTCTAACATTGGCTTTGCCTCTCCCGGCAGATCTCATCATGTAGTTGGTCAAACCCTTAGTGGCAACCCACAGGCCAATTCTGGTCTCCATAGAGTAGTCAGAGCATAATTTGACTACATTGACAACCTTTCAAGACTCAAAAAATGCTGCATCAAAGTCAACTGTATGGAGAAAACAATTAGGGTCCAGCATCTGTGGGTCAGGCAACTCCTGGCTGGCAGCTGGCAGATGATCTGAGAACTGATGTCCCTCGGGCCAGTTATTGGCTCTGCAGTTCAGCCCCATCACCACCTCCTTATTGAGTTCCATCCCCACTTATTTAGTTATATCTAGACTTCTTTTGAGTTTTCACTCTCTGGCCAGGCGGAGCTGCAAAGAGCCATGGACCCTTCTGAAGAAAGTACTTAGAAAACACTGCTGAGGCCTGGCCCCCACCTGGGCCCTGGACCCTGGCTGCCCTCACAGATAGAGATGCTCCTGGCAGACAAGAACACACACGACTAACCAGCAAGCACTGAAAACCTGAGCTGTCTTTGGAGACACAGGGGAGGTTGTGGTCGAGCACATTTATTTCTGAACTTAATGACATAGACAGCCACAAGCCTGCCCACAGTATCTTTTTTTTTTTTTCTTCAAAAGAGGCAAAGAAAGGCTATTGAGTCAAATGTTCAAGAATGCCTGGTCTGGGGAAACCTCTAGTGTATTTATAACTTGGATATTACTGTCAGGAATGCTTTGCTCAGTGGAGAAAGTAATAAAAACTACCATTAATTGAGCATCTATTTGGGATGCTCTTCATCCTTACAAGGGTTCTTGAGGATTTTGTAGTCTCTGGATATGGAATTCAGAGCTCAGAGAGGTTGGCTAACTTGGGCAAGTCCCACGGTGAGCCAGCATTCATCACACAGACCTGGGGTGAAGCCCGCGCTTGTTCTAGTCTGCTGTGCTGGCATTTGATATATGTATTTCTTTAAATGATCCTTTGTCCTCTTCAATGTAATGTCTACAAGACCATTTCTCTTGAGCCCTGCTACATGTTTATGAGGTGGAAGAATTGTTACACACAGTTACAGAGGAAGAGCTCAGGCAAAAAGAATTTAAATCTTAATAATTACTAAGAACAAGTACCAAGGTTTCCTGACTTCTAATCAAGTGTTCTTTCCACTCCACCACACTACAAGCCTGCTTGTGGTCTGACTGCCTGTGTGTGTGTCTTCCTTCTTGGATAGGTGATGAGCTTGTGACACGCTGATTTTACAGAAATGTTTTGCATTCCTTTTAATGACTAATTTTTCATTTGAAAAGAGGGCTGGAGACTGAAGCAAACAAGGCTTTCAGGTTTTTCGCTCATTCTAATAACTGTACTTCTTTTAGGGTAGCCAGTAACATTTCTCTGTAACTGTGCTCTATTTATAATGACAGAGATAAATTTAGTCTTTTGTGGTGAAGGCCGTTGACAGGAAAAATAGCTCTGGGTAAAAAAAAAAAATTTTTTTTTTTTCAAAATAGTACAACCTGGCTTGGAAGCAACAGAAGATACCAAAGTGAAACCACAAGCTGGAATTCTGAGGGAAAATGTGGAAGGGGGTGTCCAGTGGTTTAAACAGATTGCTTCTTAGTGTGGGAGAATATAGTCTATCTAGCTGCGTATGGCTTCCCACATTCAAACTTTCCACAAAGTAGGCTGTTCAAAAAATGCAAACACGAACACTACAGAAATGGAATAAATTGTTCTAATACTCTGGACACTCTGTCTCTCTGGATTCAGCCATGCCAAGAGAGCATCTTACAGTTTCCCTTACAGTGTTTCCACC
>NW_022111310.1:12409439-12480283 GCF_000313985.2 Echinops telfairi
AAAAAAAAAACACCTAAAACTCTTGGTGGTTTCAAACTGATGACCTTGCAATTAGGAGCCCAACTCATAACCCCTATGCCAAGGCAACCTCTGGAAGCTGGGGGCGGGGCGAGAGGCAAGGACATGAATTATCTTCATGAATTCTCCAGAACGAGTATCCAGCCACACCACCACCACACAAACCCACTGCCTCCACTACAGGGTCAACGGTCATGGGTTTGTTGTGTTGTGTTTTTCCTTTTGGAAACCTCATCAAGAAGAAACACAGCCCTGCCTGTTTAATGTTTGCATTTTGGCTTCTGAACGCCAGAAAAGCAAGAAAATCAATCTGAATTGTTTCAAGCCATCAAAGGTGCGTTGATTTGTTGACAGCAGCAAGTGCAAACAAATAAGTCTGGGTAGTCTCACTCCAGAGCCTGGTATTCTTAAACACTTGATTATTTCTGCTTCCCGGCGTTAGATGTCAGCAGTCCTAGAAAATTCTCCACACACAGAGCATCGTCTCGGTTTCAGGGTTTCCTGGAGCAGGCCAATTGTAGTCTGTATGGCAGTGCATTAATCACTAGTTTATACTAGCTTGTGACAGACACAGAGCTGATATTCTGGTCACACGCACTGGGGTGGCAGGCAGCAGCGGGACTATGGTTTCCTAACTAACCTCAAGATCTTCCCTCCTACCCTGAAAACCTAGGTTTTGACCTTGGAACTCCCAACCCTTCCAGAGCTCCAGCACCTGAAGGGTTAAAGGCTGACAGGACAGGATTACTCCTTAACCCAGCCCCAGGGCCATTTTGATGGTCAATGTCCCCTAAAGGCAGCTCTATGACTACTTGAGCATTGCCCCAGCGTTTGTGTACACTGAGTAATGGAGACAGTGTCAAATCTTCCTAAAGAATTTTTACTGATGACTAGAGATTCAGACATTGTTTTATTAACGCACCTTTCGCTGAATAAAAGGCAGCCTTTAGTGTCAATCCTTTCAGGACAATGACTTCCTACAGCGTGCCGTGGTGAGCCCTCCAAAGCTGAGTCCCAGGTCGCAGCATTCCCTGCTGCAGGTCTCAGCTCACCAACTGAGGCCACGCCTGACAAACTGTATCAGCAAACACCTCAGCGTTGTTTCACTTCAGCCTGGGTCCCTTTTTCAAGCGAAACTATGTGGGTGTCACACCCCTTTTCTGTCCTCTGAACTAGAACAAGAGAACTTGAGAATCAGATAAGTACAGTGTGTATGGAGTATTATGAAATGTCATTAAGTGCTTTTTCCCTGACATCTCTGGCTTCACTGAAAAGGAATTTCACTGTCTATTGATGCCTCATATTCTTAGTCCCCTCTGAATAATATAATCAGATGAATCAGTGTTTTCACTGATCATGCATGCCTGGTTCTAACCTAAAACTCTACTTGCTGTCCAGAAAATTCCACTCTTGAAAAGACTCTGTTAGGGACTGTGTACATATCCCTTACTCTCCTAACAACGTGTTAGTGATGGCCACAGAGTGCTGGGCACTCAGGTCCCCCGTGGGAGCCATTTGGCCCATTGGAAGGAGCACCAGGCTTCGAAATCCTGTCCGTCCATGTCAGGCTATTTCTTGCTCCACTACGACCAGCTGTAGGACTTCCATAAGCTGAACTCTGAATCTGCCCCTAAAAAAGAAGAATCAGTATCCTTACCTTGTTTGCTGGTTCAAACACTAAATGAGTTCATGAATGATCACACTGCTAGCAACCTAACACCCTATCTGAGGACCGTGCTGGCTTAGTGATTGAATTTTCCCATGTCCCTCAATGAAGGCTTGTATATTGTGTGGTCTTGGACAGAGTTCAGCAAAGCAGACTAAGGCCGACTAGAAGAAAGTTGTGGCAATCTATTTCTGAAAATCCTGTGGCATAACACTTTGTTGTACATGTGGTTGTCATGGGTCAACCCAATGGCCGCTAAAGACAACATCCTATCTCTTCCTGTTGGTTAATTACCAAATTTCTCCTTGTAAAACACAAGTGAGAAATCAGGTTTCTTGATCAGCACTTTCAAGACTGGTAAGTGATGTTCTAAAATGATAAAATATGAGGCTCAACTCTCTTTGGCAATGAACTACGCCTTGTTTCATAGTACCCAGCAAGAAGTAAAGGGAGCAAAGGCTACACTGATGCTGCAGGACCTGCTTCATGGGTAAGAACCAAGTACCATGTAGTTGGTCTCTAAAGTGGGGTGGGGGAGGAAAGAACTATGCAAATGAAAAACTTTAAGCACAATCCAGTGTGAGCAAAATCCATGTAGGTCTTAAACAAAGGCAATCACAAAATTGGACACTGGACATCATTTCTTTGACCAGGAATCAATACTCTTGATTTTCCATGACTATTTTTAAATTATTCCCTAAATTTGAGGAAACAGAGCAGTGACCCAAGCTTGCAATGTTGGCTCATTCCAAACCAGGCAGTTAAGAAACTGATCACAGCTCAGTACTCTGTCCCTTCCTTCCTAATTCCCTTCTTCAGGGATATTTCAGGGATGATAAGATGAAAGACCAGCTGCTTTCAAAACGATGGGGAACTGGAACCCAGTCATGACCCCCAAAATAGACATGAAGATACAGAGAGTGTATTTGTCTACCCAATAGCCCAAGGGGAAATCTGTTCAATTAAAAACACTTTTGATATTAAGCCAGACTGCCCAAGATGACCGCCTAAAAATACATGAAAATCTAGGAAAAACAAGCTCTCCATCTTGAAGGCAAAGTCAATGGAAAATAGTGGCTAGGCTTTTCCAGTTACCAGGAATAAAGGAAAAATAGGCTCCCCATTATGAGTTCAGTGCTTGAGGGGGTCTTCAGCTGGTTCTGAGCCAGCTTCGGGGTTTTCCGAGTGCGTTACAAATTACAGGAACAAAATGTGGACTTTTCTCTCTAGCCATGTTTTCTGAGACGAGACAATTTATTATTAGGCTCACTTCTTAGCAGTCTATAATGGAAAAGGATGTTTCCATGTATGAATAATGTTCATATCCTTTTAAAACATATCATTTTTATTGACTAATATTTTTTTATCAATATTTTTAGTTGACTGATACTCATACTTGGCATATCAACTTTAACTTTTTTAATGAAATGCAAACAAACAATAAGGCATTAATTCTTTCATTCATCAAACATTAATAATACGCCTAGATAGTTATCAGTCTATGATTTATTCAAAATAAGACCTAACTGGAAAGTATTAAGCCCCCAACATAACCTATATACATATTCTTCATTTATTTAGCTTCCTCATAGAGGAGTCTCCATAGAACTGTAATATTAGGCCTCCTCTTATCATTAGAATTTTTATAAGAAATATCTTCAAAGAAGAATTCTGTCAGTTGATATCTAGTTAGTTACATATGACCTTTCTCTGCTAGTAGACTGTGAAGTCTAGTGAATATTGGGTCTGATTTATACATCTCCAACCCTCATCTCAATATAAAACCCAACCCTTAATGCAGTGCTTGCCCTAGAGAAGGTACTCAAAAATGTTTAATGAAGAAAATCCTCTTTTCTGAGCTACAGTTACACATTTTCCATTATATTTTTCATAGATTCATATAAATATCCATGCAACAAATTCCTCCTAGGGGTTCATATTAAAGAAAAATCTGTGTCCGTGATGTTCTCTCTTTCTAAAATAGTAAAAGCAATAAAGTCCATTGTGCTTCTCATTTCTACTTGGGTCACAGAAAGCTCAAAGTCAAGTTTAAGCTCAATTATAAAACTGTTCTTTGCCTAGACTTCCTGTTACAACACTTTTCCTGCTTCCTTCTTTTATTCTGCTCCATCCCATTGACTCTTGTTTTACAGCAACTTTTCTTTTGAAGCTGTGATGGATCCTGGTTCGAAGAAAACAGAGAGAAGATATCGGTAGTGAGCATTCTCTGAACCATGGAAGCCCTGTATGTAACAGAACAGACTGGTGCCCACTCCTCCCTGCCGTTGGCTGGTCCACTTGAGTTCCTTGCTGTGGCTTTTAGGTCAATCCATCACATGGAGGGTTTCCCTCACTTTTATTGATCCTCTACCCAAAATTGAGATAGGTCCCGCTGACGATGGGTCCAAAGTAAGCAGGTAGCAGTATCATCATTCTCATCTCTAGGGAACACTCTGGTGATATATTTCTAAGACCGATTTGCTCATTTTCTTGGCAGGTCAAAGTATAAGCAATATTTTTTGCTAATATAAAACCCAAATCCACTGCTATTGAGCCAATTCCAAGTCACAGAAGGACGAAGTCGATCTTCTGCTTATGTTTTCTGAGATTATACATCTTCAGGGGAGCAGAAAGACTCATCTTTGTCCTATGGAACATCTGGTAGATTTGAACCACCCACCTTGCCATGAGCAGCCCAAGGTCTACTCCACTGCGTCATCATGGTGCATTCTAGCTCCTATAGTGAATTTAAGTACGTAATTAATTTAAAAGTAAGAAAAGAAATGACCATTTCTTCTCAATTACTTCTTGTATGTGGTAAAGAATCATCCTCAAGATTCTATTAAATCTATGGTAATTTAATATATTTCAGTAAAACTACCAGAGAGACAAAGCATGCTATTGAGGAAATACCGATCGACTTGGAGGTTAGCATCTTAGATTAAAGTTGCATGAGGTTAGCAGTTTGGATTAAAGTTCTATTTCTGCCCCTTCCTAGCTGTGCGACCAGTCTAATGGAAGCGATAGAAAACCAGATGCTAGCAGCACAGTGGAACCACGGTTATGCTCAGGAGGAGATGGAAGAAGCACTGAAGTGAGACCCTCAACTAAGCTGGCAGCTTTCAGAGAATTTACAAGGAGGCAGAGTTCTGCTGATTTTTAAAGTTGATGGGGAATTAGCAAGATGAAAAGTGGGACAGAGGAGGGGAGAGAGGACATTCCGGAACTCAAGAAGAAGAGCAGCCTGTAAGAAATAGTGTGGGAAGTTTGGGAGCGACTGGTCCGCAGTTGGACAAGTGTCCCTTCTGTCACTCGGGGTTGTTTCAAGGGTCCAGTGAGTGGCCGTCTCTGTCGAAGGCACTTTGTAAACAGTAAAGCACCAGCCACATGTTCAAATGCACATGATTGTTATTAGCCCCCTTTTTTTCCCCCCCTCTAAATTGGAAACATTTGGTGAAGTAAACATATCTAATGCCTTAGCTGTCAGGATAGTGTATTATGTTTGGAAAACATTTGCCAATGCCTCTTCAGCTTTTAAATCCCCAGTCACATGTGGTTTTGGTTTGAGACAAGACATCCACAAAATAATGGATTTATTGTTAATTGTGCAACACTGGAAGTATCGAGGCTTGTTATCGCCATGCCATGTTGGCTCCATTCCCTGCTGGCTGCACAAGTTTGTGATCACTTGTTTACTAATAAAAAAGGATACGTGAACCCTGTTGCCACCTTGTATTTATCAGACATTGCTACCTGCGGAAACTCGGAATCCTTCAAGTGGAAGCCACGTGCGCCAATGAAAACAAGTTTTCTCAGAGAAAAGGCAGAAGTGTGGCTAGCCCCACCTAAGAAGATGTTCATTAGGAAGCTCTCCTTTCTTAAGGATCTCATAGAACTCAGACTCCCAGACTCATCTCCTTCATTCAGTATTTCAGATAGCAAATTCTTCCTCCTGGGGCATTTCTCTGTGATTGGAGAAATCAACAAAAATCATGATGAGTAGAAAAATCAGAACAGCTAGCTCATGCTCAAAGTTCTTGACATTCATACACTATCAGTCATGGGAAGATTTGAATCACTGGATTTAATAAGCACTTTCATTTTTTCCCCTCTGTCCTGTATGAAATTACTGTAAGAGGAAGGACTGAGACAGAAAAGAATAGCGAGATTTTTTTTTTTTTTCATTTTGCCAACAAATTGTTTGAGGTTTACTGATTCATATGGAAACCCTTAGAAAAATAACCATCCTATCCCACCACCACTCTGCCAACTCCTGGCACCCTCCCCCCACCTCTATGCAAGAGAAAAATGTTTGAAGTCTTAGAGGACATTGAGTCATGACTAATAAGCCACTCATTAACAACCTCGGTCACCAAGACCTAATACACCACCCTGATGAACGAAGGACTTACTTCCTTTTGCAGAGAGGAAACACATGCCATGGGGCATGCCAGCTGGGTAGAACCTGAAAGGTAATTCTGGATGCCACCTGGTGGTGTAGATAAGAGAATATGGGTGGGAAGACAGCTCCCTATCTAGAGTCAAGCAGCAAATCCATGGCACGGTCAAGATTAGAAGCCAAAGTCTTTATCTTCCCAGGAGTTTCTCCTCTACCTCCCTATGGATACAATGCTGGCGCCCAGAGAAATGTCAGAGGGATCCCAGTTGGGGGTGGTGGGGGGATTCAGACAGGGCCTGTTGCCACTCCAGTCCCACCCCCTGAGAGGGCTGTGAAGTCCCTGCAACAGAGGATTACCCTGAGAACACCAGGGTTCAAAGTCTCCTTGGAGACGCGAGTTGGTCCTCCTGGAGCAGGCAGCCCTTTGAGGTGCTCTGAGTGGCTCTGAGCATTGGCTGGGCTCCCAATGGGAACAACAAGCCCCGTTGGGCCTTGACAAGAGCCGCGGCTGAAAACTCAAGACAAATTGACTTGCTTTAGAGGCAAGCTGGGGAAAATGATTTGTTGTCGAATTCTCGTTAGTCCAGTCAGCTTGCATCCTCTTGTGAAACCGGATTTGTGGGCACATGCACTGGCCGGTGAGTCAGCCCTTACAAAGTCATTCATAATTTATGTATAAACAAGAATAGCTTTTGTTTCAGAAAATTTGGGAGGCTTTTGTAGCCTGCTTTCTCAAGGTGGTTCCTGTCTCAAGGCGGTTCCTATAGGCCTCTAAATACTTTGATGTTCAAACATCTGGAACTTATATTTGGTGTTGACTAATGAGTATTATTATTTTATTATGTATTTATATATGATCTGAAAGAAATTTGAGGTTATATGCCACATAACTCTGTATACACACTGAACAATGACAAATTCTTTTCACCCATTACACTTATGATTTATTACTTGGGCAGAAGAAGTTCTGAGTCATTCAATTGACATATAATTGTGTTTTGGAAGATAGTAATGGGACAGAGAGAATGTAAAATTGCTCCGAACATATATTGTTAAAATAATTTATAAGTAGACAAAATGGACTCCAGAGGTCCTCGTTTTTCTCATTTTAAAAATATCAACTGGTGGCCAATACAGCCAGAAACTCCAGGCTCCTTTGAAATGAGCGAAGAAGAGCCGGGGCCTTAGAAATCCATGTGGGTTGGTTTGAAGGGCAGTAAACAATGCATAATGGAGCCACTTCAAAGAATGCCTACTGGAGAGCCAACACTCTTTCAAAGCACAGCGTTCAATCCTGGTTTTGCCCTGGTACCAATAAGCCACAGGTAAACACTATAAGATCAAAGAGAAATGTGGGTGTGTGGAGGGGCCATGTGATGACATTATTTTCTCCACAAAGCATTTCCCCTAAGGGACACTGGAGACGGTACCTGGTAACAGTCTCTGTTGTGTATTCAGGAATTTATTTTAGAGGTGTGTCAGAGGTATTTAGGACTGGAAGAATTGCGGCTCCAAGGCCATTAAACCAGAGACATCGTGAAGGTGGCATGCACTTGGAGAAGAGGAGACAGAGCTAGAGATGGATAAAGAGTGTCTTTATAGGCCATGCTGATCCATGCTTGCTTGTTTTCTTCTCCCTCCCATGAGCAACATCAGTATAAACTGGTTTGGCCCATCAGCAGGCCGTCTGGCCCTTCATGGAAGAATGAGCTCTCTGTGTACAGAGGCCTAGAAGTTGCCAACAAAGGCCCGTTGGGTATTTGAAAGCCTGAACTTGACATTCAATCAAAGCATTTCCAGAGGCGGAAGCTGTGAGCAGGAGATGCCATCAGCAATAAGAGGAGTTCTTTGCAGCTCCCCTAGCGCATCCTTAAAATGGACTTCTCTGCTTTGCTGCTAGTTCCCAATGTCAATGCCCACACTGTGGGAGAATTCATTTAAAGTCGCCAGTTCTGTGGAATCATACTGCACTATACTTCAAGGCCTTTGCCCAAGACCTAACTGGTTGCACAGGAGGGGAAAAGTCAAAAGAACACAACCGATTGCACAGAAATGGGGACAAGGCATTGGAAAACAAAAATAAAATCAAAATGAGGCTTTAGGAATTTTATCAAAGTAAGCAATACTTCCATTCATCTTATACACCCACCTTTTTGATTACCCTATTTTGTTTACCCTATTTTGTTGTTAATGATAAATTGTCTGTAATGTTGTTCATGAACACAAATGTAAGGAAAAAATATCATCCTTACTTCAAAAGACTGAGAAGAAAGGCTAAGATGTTTAGGTGATATTTAGGTGATATGTAAATCCAGGGGGGTTATAACAAGCTGCATGTTGGGCTGTTCACTGCAAGGTCAGCAGGTCAAACCCACCAAACACTTTATGAGAGAAAGATGAGGTTTTCTACTTCCATACAGAGATACAGTCTCAGAAACCCACAGGGACAAGTCTACCCTGTCTTAGAGGGTCAATATGAGTTGCCATTGACTGAATAGTAGTGATTTTTGAATTTGGTCATATAAAAATTTTATCCATCATACACATTTTAATGTATATTGACATTGTCTTCATCATGCTTATAAATGGAAGCTGTCAAGGATTTCATTTTATATGTATCCACAGTCAACACCCACAAGCACAAAAGTCGAGGCATCCAATGACGTATAGTATTAGAGAAATCTGCGACAAAAGATCTCATACAAAATGTCAAAAATTAAAGATGTCACCTTGAGAACTAGGGGAGTCTAACCAAAACTACAGAATTTTCAATCACTTGACAAACACGTAGAAGCTGAACAATAAATAAAGAGTTTAGAATTGCTGCCTTTGAATTATGCTTTTGGTGGAGAATATTGAGCATACACACACATATGTCTAGGAGAAACTACAGTCAGAATTCTGAGAAACAAGGATGGTGAGACCTCACCTCATCTATTTTGAGCATATTATCAGGAGAATCAGACCCTGGAGAAGGACGTCGAGGATCGATAAAGTGGAAGACGCTGTCACTGAATGACACGTGGCTGACAGGCTCAAAGACAGCACCATCGTGAAGATACTGCAGGTGCAGGCAGTGTTGTGCTCTGTTGCACATAATGTTGTACATTATAAGTCAGATCTGACTCGAGGGCACCTAAAATTAACCACTTATATTTTTCAATGCATGACATTTTTTTCCTTTGATTATATTTTTTGCCAAGATTTCATGGAATTTTTTTTTTCAAAATTACATTAGTGATGGGGAAGTGGTGAGGAATAGCAGAACTGATAGACCCACTGGAAGTGAGCAGACCAACAGCTGAGGAGGACGTATCAATCTCATTGCAAATGACAGAAAACAGAGGGAGCCGCCTCCTCCCGCTGAGTTCCCCAGGACTTCCCAGAAATATGCTCTTCCTGAACCATAATTCCACCCCAGTGCCAAAGAAGCAAGAACTACGTCAGTTTATCAGCTAACCTTTCCCATCATCCTTCACCACTTTGTGACAGTCAGCTGGGACTTAGGATGACATCATACTTTCATTTTATGATTTTATATGATATTATAACCAGGTCGCAACTCTGTCATTCCAGAGCACTTGCATAGCCCCGTATTCTAATGCTCAGTATGCATCATAGCTAGATTGGGCTTCCCTTAGCATTATCCTTTCATTTTTTGCCTTCGTTTTAGATCAGCTCAATTGATAAGGTGTTATTAGAGTTGTCCACCCCTTTCTATCTGGCATGACACTGAGCCATTATCCAGGCCACTTCCACAGAACCGTACCCCAGTTCATTTCCTTCCAGCCTTACTCGTAACTGGGGGTCACAACTGGGATTCCCTCAATCGGGATGATCCTGCTGCTCCAGCACTAATCACGTCAGAAAGACCCCCGCAACGCTGGACCCGAGATGTTCCCCTCTAATGCTGGGCGTAGACCTTTGTCTACCTTTATCCCTAGGGATTGGGTCTTTCCACTAATTTGGCTCCATCACCCTCCCCATTGCTCGTTGTTGCCACATTTATGCCATAATGCACCAGGTCTAGCCATCCAAAGCTGTGATCATAAATTATACATCACGAAGAAAATATGGCTTTCTTCCATTACAGTCTGTCCTAATTATTTACAGATTCTGTTTTGGTTAACTCCTCTATTTGCTAAAACATATTTGTAATCACTAATTTAATCCTCAAGGTACGTTTGCAGTTAGTTGTTGACATGCTGGAAATGGCAACACCATCGAGGAGCCTGGTGCACAGGTTCCCAGCTGAAATCAAACAAGGTGACCCTCTGTCTTCATGTCTCTGCTCTCACATTATATAAGCAGGCGTCCTTTTTCAGAGTCTAGGTAGCGCCATGGTTTCCTTCTCGTGATTTCAAACAGGGTTGAGGTGAGACAACCAGTTACAGGGCTGGACTAGGCCCTGAGCAGCTCTCCCATCTGCCTCGCCCTCCAGAGAGGAGAACGGGGCCGGGAAGGTGACTTTGTTTGGACGTGAAGTTCTTCAAGATGTCCTCCGTCAAGTCAGCATGAGCTCCTTCTGGAACATGAGGGGGCTTATCCAAGGTGAATGGCACCCGAAGAATGAGAAGGAGCACTCCAGAAGGAAGAGGGCCATGGAAGAGTGCTCTAGCGGGAAGCCACGGAATCCCTGGGGTTACCAGAAACTTTGCTTTGTGGCAATTTGTAGTCCAGTAGACCAGATCCGTTCTGTGGTAGTTCCATACATAGAGCCTTACGAGTAAAGAATCCTATTTTATTCTATGTATTATTCATGAACAATCAGTGGAAAGCAGGTTTCCAGGAAAAAGGAAAGATTAGCTCAGAGATTTTCCTATGACTTCTCTCGGTAGAAATGTGACTGAGTGCACGAATCACGTGATCAGGCATGTGTGGAAGCATCAATGAACCCGTGGCCTCAGGTGGAAATGCCAGGGTTCCATTTTGACATTTTAAGTATCATTTTCCACACCTCCATGGTGGTGTGGTTGAGATGGCCGTGTGTTATGACATCCGTTGAATTCATAAAGTGTGTTTGCCGTCACAAAACCTAATCATCCTTTCCCTTGCATTTAGCTTAATTGTAGCGGCAATGATCCACTGCTTCTCAGTGAGAGAACGTGCTTTGATGAGAGGCTAGCTGGAAACTGTCAGGCCATCCACAGACAAGGTCATTGAGGAGGAGATTGTGGTGACAAATAGAAATACTGCACGCTGACCACAAAAATTATTCAGAATCGGGGAATCAGTAAAAAGGTAAGAAGAATCAAATGAGTGTCCCCTGCATACGCTTATCAAGAATTTAACGGATGCCTGCATGCATTACCAAAGCGATGCTTCACACGCAGCTCTTAAGACTGTGCCAGCCTATCCACGCCATGCAAGAAAACTGATAGGGATCAGCTGGAGGCTGAAATGAAAAATGCCATGTGATAACCTCAGAGACGAACATGATGAAGCCTGTCCATAAAACTCACACGTGAACTCCAAGAACTCAGGAGTGCGGGGACAGGCCCCACTGTGCTGTCGCGTTGCACAATATGCATACTGAGCACCCAGAAGTCTAGAGAAAACCTACCGTATTTATTAGACTGTTTAAGAAAGCAATTAACTCATTCGTATCAAAATGATTACATGAAAATTGTTTTGCATTCAAATTGTAAACATTAAAACTGTACTTATTTCAGCAGCTCATTAGGCCAAATGCATATATTCAGTATTAATCAGTCGTATTTTAAAAGATTATGTTCATCTGGAATATGTTTTTAAGAAACACAAACGTTTAGGTGCATTTCACACTAATCTGTAATAGCAAAGACAGTGGCGTCAGGATTGGAGGAAAACTTATGAACAACCTTCGCTATGCAGACGACACAACCTTGCTTGCTGAAAGGGAGGCGGACTTGCCACACTTGCTGATGAAGACTTAGGATTGCAGCCTTCACTGTTGACTCAATATAAGGAAAGCCAAAGTCCTCACAACTGGACCAAAGATATCATCTTTCTTGGACCTACAATCAATGTTCATGGAAACAGCAGTCAAGAGATCAAATGAGGTATTGCACTGGGTAAATCTGCTGCACAAGACCTCTTTAAATGTTGAAAATAAATAAATTAACTAGGGAACTTAAATTTTAAAAGTAAAACGTTGAAAAGCAAGGCGTTTACTTTAAGAACTCAGGTGGTATTTTCCATTGCCTCATATGCATGTGAAAGTTAGACATGGCTCAGGAAGATGGTGTTGGTGAAGAACACTGATAGTACCATGGACTTCTAAAAAAAACAAGCAAACTGTCTTGGAAGAGCAGCCAGACTACCCCTGACAGGCAAGGATATTTTTCAAGTGGAGATCCAATTGTTACAGCCCCTTTATTGAAAATGCAATCTCTCCCCCACTTAACGTGTGTTAGTCCTTTATGAAAGATCATGTCTGTAGATACTTGGTTGTATTCTGGGTTCTCAATTCTAATCCATTCATCTTCCTGTCTGTCGTTATACCAATACCAAGCTGAGTTGATTACCAGGGCTATATAGTAGGTTTTAAAATCTGGGTTTAACATTTTTGAATAAAAGTCCTCCTACTTTGCTTTTGTTTTTGAATCATGGTTTGTTTATCCTGGGTCTCTTTCCTTTCCATATAAAGTTGGTGATAAGTTTTTCTATTTCCTTGAAGAATTGTCCTGGTATTTAGATCAGAATTATACTGAATCTATAAAGTATTTTTAGTAATATCGACATTTTCACTACATTTACTCTATGTATCTAGTAATATGGTAGATTGTTCCATTTGTGAACATCTCTTTTGGCTTCTTTCAGGGGTGTTTATAGCTTCTTTTGTGTGAGTATCTTTTTTCCCTGGTAAAATCCATTCCTACATATTTCATCTTTTGGGTATTGTAAATGGTATTGTTCTTTTAGTATTCTTTTCAATGTCTCCTCTAAAATATACATAAATCCTATGTGTTGATGTTATATCCTGCTGTTACTAAACTTTTCAATTAGTTCTAGCTTTTTTTTTAATTAAATCTTTGGGGTTTTCTATATATAGGATTATAGCACCTGCAAACAGAGTTTTTTCCTTTGTGCCAGTGTGGATGCCTTAATAGCTTAAAGTTCTTTTTGATGTCTTAAAGTTGTGGCTAAGACTCCCAGGACTATATTAAATACTAGTGGTGATAAAAGGCAAGTCTTCCCATCGGAAGAGGAATGGTTTCCATTTCTCTGCTCTAAGTGAAATGCTGGCTGTTGGTTTCACATCGATGGCCTTTATTATGCTGAGGAATTCCCTCTATTGCTATTCTATTGTTTTTATCAAAAATGTTTAATTTTATCAATAGCCTTTTCTGCATCAATTGACAAAATCATGAGTTTTATCCTTTATTTTGTTTATGTGGTGAATTGCTTTGTTTTTTTCTAATATTAAGCCATCCTTGCATACCTAGTATGACTCCCATATGATAGTGATATATTATTATTATTATTATTTGTTTGATGCTTTCTTGAATTCTGTTGGCTAAAATTTTGCTTAAAATCTTGGTGTCTGTATTCATCAGGGATCTCCAAACCAAAGCAATGCCTTCATGTTGATGCCGACTCAAAGCAACCGCATAGGACGGGAGAGCACTATCCCTTTGGGTCCAAGACTGTCACTCTTAATGAAAGTGGAAAGCTCTTTCTCCTAAGGAGTACTTGGTAGTTTTGAACTGCTAACCTTGCAGTTAGTAATCCAACCTGTAACCCCTATACCACGAGGGGTCCTACACTATCAAGAATATTAGTCGATAATTTTCAATTCTGGTGATGTCTTTGTTTAGTTTAGGTATCAGGCTGATTCATTTTTTTTCTCTGATCTTTATCATTTCTTTTCTTCTACTGTCTGAAGGCTTGTTTTGCTAGTCTTGTTCCAACTGTAGTTGAAGGATTAAGGTGTGTGGGAAACAGAACCAGGAGGAGAGCCTATGCGGACCAAGTCTACACTCGTATGTTAAGGAGTCTGGGAGGCCAGCCCATGGAGGAAGGCCTTCACGTTAGCGGGTTGGAAAAGCGTCCTAGTCATATTGTAAAAGCTATTCCCCACAACGTCCCTCCAAAATAATGCCAATTTTAAGGGGCTGCTTGCAAGCATGTGGTTGCTACTATAATCTTGAAGGTTCACTGCTTGAAGGCTGTCTGCCTGAAGGTTTTCTGCCCTGAGAGCGTCAGACTGTGTAACCATGTACGGCCCCCTGCCTTCTGGATCATAGGAATCATATAGACTGTTCTGGAGAAGAGCTCAGGGGCCCTTAAGGTCAAGCCAAATCAGAAACAACAAAGAGTGGGCCTCCATCTTAACTCTAGAACCTGTCCATCTTGTGAACGTGTGTACCTTCCTGCCACATGTATGCCTCCCGTGCCTTCCCTTCCTATTGCGTGTTTATCACTAACCCGTTCCCCTCCTGTTACATATAGGCCTCTAATAATACAAACCCTTCCGATTACATATGTGCTTGCAGTGGCTTGCATGCCCAAGATGATATAAAGCTCGTGAGAGAATCCACTCCTCCGTCACTCTGTTCCAGTCGCCATGGGCGAGGGGAGCCCTCGCGTGCCTCGCCTGCCTTCCTTTCACCTACCTTTCAATTACACAACCGCCAACTGGACCCCTTTGGCTGTGGAGGCTGGACCCCCACCAAGGTGTTTATTTTCATTCTTTCCCACTTTTTGATGTGTGCACCTTCAGAGCATTACTTTTGCCAGGTCCCCGAGATTTTGGTGTGCTGTCTTTCTGTTCTCATTTGTTTCCAGGAAGAGTGTGTGTGTGTGTGTGTGTGTGTGTGTGTGTGTGTGTGTGTGTGTTCTTTTTCCTTCAGTGACCCAATAGTTTTAAAGTAGAGTGTAGTTCCATTTCCATGTAAGTGACTTTCAGGGGGTTGATAGGCTTGTGATTGGTTTCTAGTTTTATAGCATTGTAATCTAAAAAGAAATGGTTTGCAGTATCTCGATTTTTTAAATTTTTGATGCTTGTTTGGTGGCCTGGAAAATGATCTGTTCTGTAGTGTATCCACGTGTGCAATAAAAGAATATACACTGTTTTGGTTGTATGAAATGTATGTCTGAGAGATCAACTGAATGAATTGTGTTGCTTACTTCTTTTTTATCTTTGCTGATTTTCTGTGTATTTGAGAGATCTTTGCTTGATCTTTGCTCTTAATGTATTAAAGTCTCCTAGTATTATCACATTGTGGTTTATTCATCTCTTAATTTTTATAAGAATTAGGTTAATATGTTTTGAAGGCCTTTCATTCATTTCATATATATTAATTATGGTTATTATTTCTTGTTCGATTGACACTTTCATGGTTATATAATGCCCTTTGACTTTCATTATAGCTTTTACTTCGCTGTAAAGATTTTTGTCAGTTTAATGTTACTACTCTAGCTTTATTTTAACTATTTTTAGCTTTCTATTTTTTCCAATCTTTTATTTTTAGTCTATGTTTTCCTTTATATTTGAGGTACGGTTCTTGTACACAGTATATTAAACCACTTGTGTTTTCTTACTCATATTGTTAGTTTTTGTCTCTTCCCTGGTGATTTCAACCCATTTATATTTAATATTGTTATTGATTAGTATAGTTTTATTGCCAGAATTTTGTTATATATTTTTTTCTTTAAATAATTTTATTGGGGGCTCTTACAGCTCATATCACATCATCCCTCCATCCATTGTGTCAAACACTTTTGTACATATGTTGTCATCACTGTTGTTTTTAGAGTGATATTGGCTTCAATCTTCATATGTCTATTTCTTGCTGCATTCTTTTTGTTTATAAATTTTCTTGTCAATACTTTGGGTTTTTAAATTTTTATTTTGTCTTACTGTTTAACATGGCTGTATGATTTTCCTCAGTTTTGTTCTGTGGAGATTTTAACTTCTTTTTCACATTAGTAAAAGGCTTTGTTTGTCATGAAAAATGATATCAGGATATGACAACAGTTACATTAAGGAAGCAAATATTGTCAAGCAACTGCTGTCCAGTTCTGTGCATGCAAAATACTTTCTCCTATCTCTTAGTACAGATCATCTTTTCTCCTCCCTTCTGCTCTTGGTAAAAAAAAAAAAAAAAAGATTTTATCTTTTTTATTGGGTTTTTGGTGGTGTGTTTTTTTTCCCCAAATTCATGTTTTTGTCTTTTGCAAACAACTTGATAACTTCTCTGTTCAACTATTAATCATATGTTCTGTTCCCTTTATTTGTTGTTGGCTGCATGGTGGAAATATTATCTGTGATTCCTTATTTTTATTCATCTAGTTCTTTTCTTTTTATGTATTAGTTAAGTAGAATGTTTTCTCTGTAATAATATCTTGTATGGTAGTTTTAGGCTGCTCTCTAAAGAACACCTTTCAGTATCTTTCTGAGGGTTACATTGATTTTACAAATTCATTTCGTTTTTCCTTATCTAACAATGATTTTATTTCTCCCTCATAGTTGAGTAATAATTTTGCTAGATATAGAACTCTTAGTTGGCTGTTTTTACTTTCAAAATTTTGAATAAATATATCAATCCATTGCTTTCTTGCTTGCATGGTTCCAATATAAAAAGCTGAACTTATCCTAATTTGTTATCCTTTATATGTGGTTGTTCTTTTTACCCATGTTGCTTTCAGGATTAGTTCCTTCTCCTTAATGTTAGAAAGTTTGACTGTAATGTGCCTTGGTGATTTTCTTATGTGATTGATTCTGTTTGGAGTTCTCTGAGTTTCTTGAATAGTTATTTTGTTGTCTGTCATAGTAGGGATATGATCCTTTAATATTCTTCAACCATTTTCTCGATAGTTAATATTTCTTCTTTGTATCCTAGGGTGTTTATCAAATACATGTTTTTCTTTTGACAGTATCCCATAGAATTCTTAGGTTTTCTTCAGCTTTTCTTAGTCTTTTTCATAGCTTGGTCTTATTGTATTTCGGTCTCAAGATTTCTCTTAAAGATCACCGATTCCTGATTCCATTGCTTTAATCTATCTGATTTGTTCTTTCAACATTTTATACAATTCTAATATTTTTGTGTAATAATAGTTTTGTGAAGTTGTTGAATTGTTTCTAGATTTTTGTTTATTTTACTGAATTAGTCTTGTAGTACTTTCCGGGGCTCTTGTTTTGTCTCTACTGCTTTTCCTGTATTTCTATCAAATTGTCCCTCAAAAGCTGGAGATCATTGTCCTAAACTCCCTATGGGAGGATCTCAAGCTTTCTCTTCCTCCAAGATCCCTCCAGTGAAGCATCCACATGTACTCTGGTTAATTGGGCTGGCTTCTCTTGTTTCTGGATGGGGCCAGCCATTGACTGCTGCTTTCAAGGCATAGTGTTGCAATTTCACTTTTTTTTTTTTGAGAAAAAGCAATCTCCCTGTACTTATCGTAGATCCCAGATGGTCAAGGTCATTTTGTTTCTGTCAGAATCCTGGTTTCAAGGCTGGTTCCCAAGTCTACAGCGATAGCAAGGCAACTACCAAGAGTCAGTGCGAAGGAAAGAGCGGCGATCAGGGGACTCTGCATGTCAGAGCCAGGCTCAGAGTCTATTTAGTTGTGAGCTGACGGGCAGGCAGGTGATATCATTTGAATCCTGGGTCTGTGAAGAAACAGGCATGCACTGCTGTGCTGATTCTCTCCCCTGACACAGGACCACTCAATTCTGCTACTGGGCAGAGCCAGCCCATCCCTCTGGTGTGGTCTGGGGATCTTCCCCTCCAGTCCAATCCTCCAGAGTTCCAGTCAGGCATGGTGAGCCAACCTAGATCCAATTGAAAACTTGCAATTCAACTGGAATGCAGCAAGTGGTCCAACACCCTTTTAACCAGGGTGCCATATGCTATGAATCCTCCTTAGTAAGTTTGGAATCATCAAACCTACTCCCACCAACTGTGTTTCAGGGAGAAGTGTGAGGGTCCTCCAGGGGGCTAGAGGCAGGTGAGAAGAAGAACTGTGAGCTCACCATTGTCCCTCTTTTCCACCGAGAACTGGAGAGCTTTGGAGAGGGGCAGGTCTGCGTGTATCCTGCCCAGCCGCATGGGATCCATGACACTTTTGAGGATTCTTTGCACCAATTCCTCTGTCTTAGGCACAAGATGTAATTAGCAGAAGTTTCTTCTCCTGAAGGGAAGTCGACAACTCAGACTGTTGAATCTTGTCTACTTTTTTCCAAGTTCCTTTGCTAAGGGCTTCACAGAGGCTCTGACTACTTAGCCATATTGGATCTAACCTCTGTCCTGTGCAATTTTAAGAGGCAATAACTGAATCTGGGAATGAACTGTTACCAGCCACAGAATCTAAGTTGTCTAATACACCTAGATAATGCTTACCTATATCTTTGTCCTTGAGGCAACGTTGATTCAGTGCATCTACCATTCGACTTTAACCATGAATACGTTCAACTTTTCTTCTCTTAGTGCTCTGCTTCATTGATTTTGGCTTTCAGTTAAAATTTATTTTTTTATTGATTTTAATTAACTAGTGAAAAAATGAAAAACACAGCCCAAGCCAAGTTTTCAGTGCCATGTTTTCCAAGATTATTACATCTCCTTTTGTTCCTAGGGCTTGATTACCTTACTGTCTTTGTCCCAAGAACAATTGTGGCTCAAGGTGTAGTCCTGGGTTCAAATTTTAGTTCTGCCAACACTGAGCTGTGTGGTTTTGAGAAAATATTTTATCATCGCTTCATTTTTGTTTTCCTGCCTTTACAGCAGGATGGTAATGATAGTATTTACTACATCATAGAGTGGTTGGAAGACTTAAATTAAATAATAAACATAAAATGCATAGAACAGTTAGTGCAGCGGTTTTCATCTTGTGGGTTGCAACCCCTTTGGTGGTCGAACGACCCTTTCACAAGGGTTGCCCAATTCATAACAGTAGCAAAATGACAGTTATGAAGTAGCAACAAAAATAATTTATGGCTGGGGGGTGGGGTCACCACAACATGAGGAACTGTATGAAACGGTCACGGCAATAGGAAGGTGGAGAACCACTGAGGGAGTGGATTCTTTGCCATCTAGTTGATTCTGAGTCATGCTGACCTATCGGGCAGAATAGGCAGAACCTTGGTGGGGTAGTGGTCACTGCTTGGGCTTTTAGGTCAGCAGTTTAAGATACCAGCTACACCGTGGGAGAAAGACAAGGCTTGCTATACCCATAAGTAAAGAGTGACAGTCTTAGAAACCCACAGGGACAGTTTTACCTTGTCCTGTGTGGTCCCTATGAGTCAGAATCAACTTGATGGCAGTGAGTTCTTAAGTTTGAGGACAGAATAGAACTGCCCTTGTGAGTTTCCAACACTAACTCTGCACTGGAGCAGAAAGCCCTACCTTTCTCCCTCAGAGCAGTTGGTGGGTTCAAACTACTGACCTTGAGGTTAATAGCTCAAGCAAAATGCATTACACTAAATAGTTAATAAATGTTGCCTGTTCTAATTATTATCCTGCTGTGGGATTCAGGGAATGAACTCCTTTACTGATTTAAGTGTTATCAGGGAATTCACAGTCCCCTGGACTTTGAATCCAATGATCCAAGGTCAAATCTTATGGGACATCATCAGACCTTTGAAGGGCCCTGGTAGTGGGTGTCGTGGGGTAATGCAGTGGGTTGCTAACTATAGGGTCACCATTTCAAAACCATCAGCAGATTCAGAAGGGAAAGATGGGACTTTCCACTTCTGTAAAGAGTTATAGTATCAGCAACCCACAAGGACAGCTCTACCCTGCGCTATCGGGTCACCATGGGTTGAAATGTACTTGATGGCAATGAGTGAATTTTTAATTGATACTTGCTGTAAAATCTTTCTGAACTTTCTAATCTTCCCGTAGCTGGGGTTTAGCTTTTATCTTATAGTTGTTGGCAGCCTTTGTCTCCATTTCTAATTTGGACACTCTATCTTTTTCTCCATTGATATCATCTTCATCTTCCGCATCATCGGCATAGTGCATAGTGAATGTCAAAGTGCTAAGTTGGAAAGTTCAATTCAGTTTCATTGAGAAGCTGAACTTCAATAGGCAGCCAGTGAGACATTATTATGACAAAGGTAAAGTGAAATACAGTCACTCTTCTGGAGAGTTCTATGGTTAAATAACGAGGGAGAGTGAGATACACGTAAGAACATTACTAACTCTGGTGGAAGGTTTCTAAGTGTCACGGCAACCCAGAGACCTCAGTGGTTTTTCCCCTCATGCTGTCTGGAGCTCGGGAAAAGTCAGGAGCCCAGAGCAGTGGATCAGAAAGTCAGACGCACAGGTGTGATCCTGTTCAAGACTCTGGCTCTCATCCTAATAGTGTGCTCTACCCTACCCATACTGTGACTCTGGAATTGCATAGAGGGTGGTGTTTTCACAGATTATGCCTCAGCGTCACAGGACAACATGAGACACAAGCTGCTGGGAGCCTGAGGACTGGGTGCTAAATCACCACAAAGCACAAACAGTCCTGCAATGCTCCTTCTTCAGGGCCTCCATTGCCTCTTGTCTGACATGGGTCAGGCGTGAACCTTAGAATGAAAAGAACAGATTGGATGTCGTATTAGGTGCCACAGCCAAATGCCTAGGAAGTGAGCCAGCGCTGTGGCTGAGACTCGATGCCTGCCAAAGGAATCCGAGGGACAGTGGTTGAGTACTGCTTCCACTCGAATGATTGGGTGGTGCTCTTGAAAGCACCGGACAGGTCAGACAGTGACCACGGGTCTGGGTCTTCTTATTTTTCTTTTAGTCAACTCACATTTTCACTTACACACATGAGTTGTAAAAGGAAAGCTTATGCCGCCACCTTACATCAGAAATGAAGAATGCTTGCCATCGGTAGACACACAGGTCCATTGGGGTGAGTGATGCAGAGGGAGGTGCCTGGACAGGAGGACCGAGGGTGGGATCGAATCTGGCAAGACTGGAGCTGGAGGCCCAGAGCTCCGCAAGCTTCTTCACCTCGGTATGAGTTGTCAAAGGAAAGGACCGGGAACCCCAAAGGGACATTGAATTAGGACACTGAAGAATTCAGGGAGGCCAGGGGGGCGGGGTGACAATGGGAAGGAGAATGAGTAGTCCTCTGTTGGCCTGGTCAGGTCAGAAAGGTAGTCAACACTTATTGCCAAAGTGCCCTGATCAGTATCAACAGCTTCATTATCCTCGCTATGATGTGTTATTCATTGACTAGAATTACACCCTATATTCACATGCGTAATTCATACATCGATACCCCACAAAGCGGACATTCTTTCCTCATTTTACAGATGTAGAGACCAAGGCGCTGAGACTTTAGGTAAATTTCTCAGGATCACGCAGCTATTAAGAGGCAGCCCATTGCTCTCTAAGGGGTGAAGACAATTCATGGAGTATGCCCACCTTCATCCTCAACAGCAACTGTAACTCTGGGTAATGTTGAAAACAATGAGACAAGCTTATTCCAAGACACCTCTTCAAAGTGTCCAAGAGCAAGGGTATCATGTTGAGGAGTAAGGTCTACCTCCCCCAAGCCATGCTCTTTTCAATCGCCTGATATGCACTTAAGAGTGGGACAATGGAAACTCTCAAGATGGACGGACACAGTGACTGTAACCATGGGGGCAACCGTCCCCACACTGGTGAGAATGGGGCAGAAGCTGGTGGTCTTCCTTCTGCTGTACATCGGGGCAGGAATGAGCCGAACCTGCCCTGAGGGCACCTAAGACCCCAACATTGCAATTCTATGTTATCTGCATTGTGTGGAGAACTGTGCAGTTCTACTTTGTGAAACTATAAGATATACTGTTTGGTAAAGTGTGTGTCAGCTATTTATCAGTCTTACTGCATCTTCTCTTTGCTTCAAGAGACTAGAATTGTTTTCATTTTCTACCTATAACATGAATGCACTTAAAATTAGCTCCACTAGATAATAGTCCCTGGACTGTAAATTAAACTTTTTTAAAAAGCTTCCTTAGGGTTTGCAAAATCTAGAATAATACTTGCCTTATTGTGACCACGATTCATTCTTCTTTTAAGAAGTGAATTGGTTGCTTGCTCTCAGTCAAGATGTCTTGTATTCTGAGTGTATTGTGTTGTGTGGCATTAATCATTCCATAGCTACAGGGAATGAAAATAACCAATTTCCTTAATTAAAGGGTTCTATGGAGACAAGGGATGCTCTATTCCCCACTTTTCATTTGTCTTGGCTAATAGTAGCAGCAGTAAAATAATACCTTGAATTTAGACCATTCCTTTATGCCATGAAGTTCAAAGCTCTAGTATGAGAGCAGACAGAAAGGTAGCCGTGTACTTGGCAAAGAGAAACATGCTATTTGTGCCAAATTGAAACACAAAAATAAGACCATAATTTCTTTGATGATTATTTTGTCTTTCTCAAGACGGACGCAGGGCAGTTCGTATAAGAAAGGGCTTGCAAACAGCAGCAGCAGCAGAACATTAAGATTTGGGCAAGTTTGGGCTCTGCCACAAACCAGCTGGGGGTCTCCCCTAAGGCAGCTCAACCTTATTTAACCTCAACATTCTCACCGATTAAAGAGAGAGAATAGTGACGGCCTATCTCAGATGATGGTTATTAAGGTAAAACAGGAGTTGTGTAAGGCATATTAGAAACCAGAAAGTCTTAGAACCCAAAGGCTAATGCATGATTTCCTCATGATTCTAGTACGAAACATTTGAGCAAGCCAATGTTTATAAGCACAGACTCCGAGCTCCGCTTGTGACTCTCTAGCCCCTGCCCTGTCATAGGCCTCCGCTTGTGACTCTCTAGCCCCTGCTGGTGACACTCATGGAACTCTCCTCTGTGTTTGCTGCATGTCTGTTGTTAGGGGCCATCCAGTCTGTTCTAACACACAGCAACTCTAACGCAGAGCAATACGCTGCCCAGTCCTGTGCCATCGACATCATCGTTGCTATATTTGAGTGCATTGTTGCAATCACTGTGCTAATTCACCTTGTTCAGCATCTTTTTTTTTTAACTGACCCTCTACTTTACCAAGTATGATGTCTGACAACAGGGTCTGATCCCAGCTGATAACATGTCCAAAGTATGTAAGACAAAGTATCACCAGTCTTGATCCTAAGGAGCAGTCTGGCTATCCTTCATCCAAATAGATTTGGTGAATTGCGATGCATTGAATTAGGTTAAAGTGATATTAGCCTATACTCAGTCTCCAAATCAACAGAGATGGCAGCTGATGGCCCATAACTTTTGTTTTGAAAGATGCGATTCTAAACCTGTATGGATAAAGGAAGTTATTTCAAATTGATTCATAAATAAGGATGTTGGAGGCTAACTGTCATTTCGAAAAACAGTAGAATCCACAGTTTTACATTCTGTTAAGAAAGCATTAACTGTTTATATATTTCTCAGATATAATTTACCACCCAAGAATAATTAGGAGTTGTCCAACTAATGAAATGTTGATACTTAGGAGTTTGTTTGTTTTTTCAGTCCCAAATGATACCATGGAGTCTTTCAATAAAATATCACATCTTTGGAAAAAATAGTTTGGCACTAAAATTTCAATTGGCATAATGGTCACTTGTACATGTATATTGTGCGGCCCCTATTAGTTATCTATAATTTCATTTTATCCCCATAGAAACCAGCTCCCCATTTTACACAAGACAAATGGAGTCGTAGACTTATTCCATGACTGGAGTAAAAGAAATGACGCTAAGAGTAGAAATTGGTGCTTCACTATCTGAAAGAGATAGCAACTCCAAAAATAGAAAAATAGCGAGAAAGGACACAGTTGTACACATTAGAGAAGCACAAATAGGTGGAGGGATTCATTTAGCTGACATTATGAATGCAAACAATACTTCTACCAACACTGCCAATAAAAACTTAACAACACAGGCAGCCCTTTGAAGCTGTTCTCCGTGGGGCCTAAGACAAAGTCTGGATGCGGGAGTAGATGGTTGTGGTTGGTGGTGGTAGTGGGTTTTTTTATCCTGTTTTGTTTTGTGGGTTGGGATTTTTTTTTCCTATAATTAAATGAACAGTTATTTGGCCAATTGACCAAATAAACTGGCTACTTTGGCTTCAAAAAGGCATAATCTTAAAGTGAAAAACAGATGAGAAAATAGAAGAAATAATAATGGAGTTAAGATATAAAGTATCGCCGTGGACATTACAAATCGAAAGTGAGGAAAAGAATCAGGAAAGGAAATGGAACACAACATAAGTCTGTGCTCTGTCTGAGTGACGGCCTTGGTGAAGATTACTGAAGTACAGCGGACAGCGGGAGAGAGACCGAGCGTGTCGGGGAGAGCAGCTAGTGAGCTCTTTGAGAGTGAGACTGGTGAGACTGCACCTCACATCGTTGGATATGTCTGAGGATGTATACCAATCCCTAGTGAAAGATAAGGACATCGTGCTTGGGAACGTACAGAGAGTCTCAATAAGATGAGCTAACACAACTGCTTCAACCTACCAGTGACGGTGACGGCACAGGACAGGGCAGTGGTTCAGTGTTTTGTGTTGTTGTATATAGAGTTGCTCTGAATTAGAAATTACTGGACCTTAATCAGCCAGTAAACACTCCTAGAAAATTAAGCAACCAAAAAACCCCACCACTTTTAATATTTAATTACTTTTCAATTTTTTTATTTAAATATTTTTTCTTATTGATTAGGAACGAAACAGACTGATAATATGGAAGATAACTCTTGAATGATCATCCAGCACTCGTTTTTGTTGTTGTTGTTGTTGTTGTTGTTTTAACATTCCCAAACTAGTTCAGGGCAGAATACATATATTCTTTCCAAGGCCTTTCTGAAAGAAGTAACTGCTTTCTGATTCATCTTAGTGTAAGAACAGGACTGCACACAGTAGGTTTGTTTAGTAGGAAGGATGTTTAGAATGAAATGTGTGCTTCCCTCTGCCTTCTTACACACCTCTCTAATGTAATATCACAGAGAGAGAACTAGCAGAAATGATTCTTCTGCAGAAGTACTAACTAAAATCATATTTAGCACATGGACTCTTATCCCAGGCTCACCAAAAACCTTACAAAAGATGTGAACTTTTTCTTAAATGCTACCTTTCTTTGCATGCTTTCTATTATTTCCATTTAAATTTTTATTTTCATGTATTTTGTAATAGCCCTCTGACTGGAAATTATTCTTCCCATTTTACAGTGAGGAAATTGAAACTCGGGGATGTCTGGTAACAAGATGGTGATCACAGAACACAAACGTGAAAACTGAGGCTCAAACCTAAGTCGGCCGACCTCCAAACCTTATTGGCTGTGACCACTGCTCTAAAGGAACACACCACCAAATTAAAACTACTGCCATGCAAAGTCCAGAGCTCAAGGCAGACAGCCCTGGAGGGTGGTTTACTGGGATTGGGCTGGATTCAAGAAGAAGGCTCAGTGAGTCCTGAGGAATGCAGGGTTGGCACGGATTCAGCCGAGGCATCTGCTTTATTAATCACTCCAGTATCACTTTAATGCCACTCATCCTCTAGCCCACTTCTGCCTCCAGTGTTTCTACTGACAGAGGCTAAACCAAAATATGCTGTATCCTTTTGCAAGGAACTGGTGTGGGCTTGAGGGAAGAGCAGGGAACAGAGAGCAAGGGGCTTGAATGGCCTTTGGTTCCATTCGCTGCTCCATTCTTGGCTCTGCCAGCCACTGGGATATAGTCTCCTCGCAGAATGAATAAGGAAACTGAGGTTCAGACATCTTCCAGAATTTGATTCCAGGATCGACCTCTCACTGTCTGCAGAACTTTGGGAGAACAACTTGTGAAGGCCTTAGTTTGATCATCTATAATAAGCTTAGACTTGGCACATCCAAAGATGATTTGCCTTATTTAGGTTAATATCACTTCTTAATGTCTAATAGAGGGCTTAAAATAGTAGGCATTTAGGGAGTGTTATACTTAGTATAGCTATATAGATTGGTTGATGAATAGGTAGAATAGTCTGGGCAGGATTTGTGTGAAATAAGCATTTGTGGATTTAATCTCACAAAGCAGGACCGGTCTCTGGAAGGAGGAGTCATATGACCAGTGGCTCTCTGCTTCTCTACCTTCCGCCTACTAGTGGGATTGCTGAATTTAACCGCAGGTGGTTGAAGACAAGAAAGAAGAGATTATGGAGAGGCCCCACCATCCCTCCCATGGTGTGGTCCAATGTGCTATAGCCACGTCGTGTGCTACTGTCCTTTCCTGGCCCACAATTCGGGCCTTTGCATCGCCCTTCTCTGGACTATCTCTGCTTGACGTTTTTCAGATCCTCCAGGGCACACGCTAATGGGATCTCTTTGGGGGACTGCCTTCCATTTGAACAGCTACTGGGATGAACTCAGCTGAGACATCCTGGCATCACAGTCCCTTCTAGGCAGTAACTTTATCTTAAACCTTTCTCTAGTCAGGGTAACTATGACAAACCTCACCCAGAAATTTTTTTGTTTGTATAATTAAATGGAACAAAATAGGGTGTTATCAGAGCCCCTTGTTATTAACCTCTGCAAACTAAAAATAATTCACTGTAACCAAATCAATTCTGCCTCACAGCCATGCTATAGGACAATGTAGAACTGTCCTCGAAGAGCTTCAGAGACTGTAGCGCCTTCCATGAGAAGAAAACCTTGTCTTTCTCCTGAAAAGCAGTTGGTGGTTTTGAACCCCTGTCCTTTTGTTGCTGGCCCAACGTGTGGCCACTGTGCCACCCTCTGCAGTACACCACAAATCATACAATGCGTTTCCCGAAGAGCTTCCTTGATCTGCTCCATTCTTTCTAGTCTCTGCTTTGAATATTAACAAACTAAACAACACTGAGGTTTTCCTTCCCTTGTAATGAAACTCTAATTGCATAGGACAATTGCTTATGAATCAGCTTCCGTAGTCAATGAAGCCAAGACACAGGACAAACTTAGAAGGAAGTCTGCCCTTAACCGAATCTCAGATAGAGAATGTTCCCTGGACTCGATCCTGGACACTCCTTCCCGTAATATTTGGGCCAGATTTTACCAGAAGTGTTGCAGCGGTCTTTTCCACTGGCACCAAGGTAGAGCAGGGACGAGGCCACAATCACTAAAGCCAAGCAATGATGCTACAACAAAAGATCCAGAATCCACAATCCAATTGTCAGCCCTGTTCTCCACTCTCTCCCGTGATCACCGGAAAAAGGCCAGATGTCCCAAAGGCAGGTTCTAACCACCAATGGTATCTGCACATTGATCGCTGTGCTTTCCCTCTGCAACCAGGAACAGAAAAAATCTCTAGCATTAAGAAAATAATTGAATTTCCATCATTCAAAATTCATTTCTTGAGGCCCTGATATGTACCAGGAGTGAAGCGCAGAGGATATCAATGTAATCAAATCCCAACACAGCCCTAACCAACATGGCAGATTGGACAGGGATACAAAACTCTGGAACCAAAGGAGCTACCTGTATTACCAACTCTACCACCGATGAGACATGAGACTTTGAATGGCTTAGCCTCTCTGTGCTTCAGTGTCCACATCTGTGAAACAAGGATAATAATAACATCTGCCTCGTATGGTTATTATAAAGAATAAATAGCATATATAAAATCCCTGGCAGATAGTAAATGTTCAGTAAATTCTAGCCATTTGCTTTTCATTAAGCAAGGGGTGCAAACATTAAGCACATCACACTGAAGCATCAGCAGGACTGTGAGTGATGAGTCTTGTCATAGCAAGGGGGAGCCCTAGTGTGGTTGTCAATGAAGACTGTACGTGGGAAGAAGGTTGGGGAGAAATATTCAAGGCCGACGCGCTGTGGTAAAAGAGACAGAACACATTCCAGAAACGGGAAGAGCTCTGAAATGGGAACATCTCCAGCAGAGGTTGGAGTCTGATTCAAAGAGGACTGAAGCGGGAGCTCACAGGCTCATTTGGTGAGATGTCGCAGAGGAGAGTGGCTGGGGCTGGAGGGAAAAGGCAGGGGCTGTGAGCAAACAGCAGAGAAAGTTACACGTGCAAGAGAACAAGGAAAACAGTGCGTAGATCCAAGGAGGTGTTTAATAGGCTAACCTTTTGCTGAGGATTTAGCATTTTCACACTAAAATCTCCAACTAGGGGAATTCTCAATTTGACCTGTTTTCTGTCGCTATGAGAGATTTGAGGAAGTAAAGAGGGCTGTGAAGAAGGTATTGGGGGTGGAAATAAAGCAAAAAGAAGCTTGTTCTTCAACTCTTTTTCCATTGTTCTTATCATAGACTGAACAAGTTTCCCTGGGGATTCCCATCATACTTTTTCAAGGAGATCATTTACTCCCCCGTTTTTAACTTAAGGATCTAACAGGAAGTAAGATGGGCAGGGGAGAAAGAAGTCAGCATGTAACAGGAGAGAAGTCATGGTCTTAGGAACAGAACCCGCCTCCTGGAGGGGTGACCTGTGCCATTCCAATTGGTCCTCCTCAGGGGCCCTGCTTGGCCTCAAGATTTTGTGCCACCATTCTGATATGTTTGCTTTTTTTAACACAGGACCCTACATTTTCATCTTGAGCCAACAAAACAATCCAGTGTCAGAGTAAATGTTGGTTTTCCAAGCGTCCATGAGACCCAGTAGAACCATCCTTGTATGTAGCTGAGCCTTGACACCTTTACTGATGCCGATGCCCCCGTATTTCTCACGTGGAACACCTCGTGGGTTCAAGTTGCTGACCTTGCAGTGAGCAGCACATTTTGGGAACCCATTGCACTACCAGGACTCCCAACCCCAACTGCAAACTCACTGCCATTGACACTTCACACAGAGGCCTGCAAATGGTCTAGCGGATCCTAACTGTTTAATCCCGCCCCCAAATATGTTGGCATATTGATACACTTCATTTTTATAGTAAATAAACTGAAGAGTTTTCTGTTTCGGAATGCACAGGAAAGGTAGAAAAGCCCATCAACAAACCCTGTCAAGAATTGTGGTCAGAAGGGAAGCCCACGATAAGATCTTTGACTTCAGTATTCGTTCCTTCATTCTAGATAGAAGACTCGGTGTTTTCAAAGTCAATCGCCTTCTACCAGCTCTCATAAAACATCAGCATCAGAACAGAGTTGTCTGCGGGAGGCTCTCCTTCCTAGAGAGAGAAGAAACCATGCTACAACCCTGTTTCCCCCAAAATAAGACAGTATCTTAGATTTAAGTTTTGCTCCCTAAAATGCGCTGGGTCTTATTTTCAGGTGATGTCTTATTTTTCCATGAAGAAGAATATGGTACACATTTATTGTTTACTGTTTTAGTGATTTATTCAAAGAGACCTCGCACTTGCCTTCTGCTCCGGCTGCGCTGTGGTCAACAGTGAGCTGCGCGGTGGCGCCCGCCGCTTCGGTCCAGACTCCAGAGTTATGGTAGCTTCGGAGGGCCTTATTTTCAGGGAGGTCTTATTTTGGGGGGATGCCTTATATGTCAGTGAGAGGCAAAACTGTAAGTAGGTCCTTTCATGGGATGTCTTACTTTTGGGGAAACAGGGTAGCAGAAACAGAGTTGAATTTTTTTCCCCCCATAGAACTTTCAGAAAGAACACAGTCCTGCCATCACTCTGAGTCCAAACGACTGGCTTCCAAAATTGAGATGATGCATTTCTGTCGTTTAAAGCTACTTTCTTATAACAACTCTGGGAAACTAATATGGAGCAGAATGCAGAACCCTCTTTGCATGAAGCCCTATGCCTTAAGCAATAGAGACAAAGAGTAACAAAGTAAAAGAAGGTGGGAGGACAATAGGAGAAACCTCTCAAAATGGCTTCACCTGAGGGTCACCTGAGGGAGGTGGGAGCTCCCCACCTGCCGAGGAGCAAACACAAGGAAGTCAGGGGCCCATGTGGAACCCTATGCTGTGGGATTTGTGTCATGTGTAGTTCTAGAAATCAGCAGGCGTGGATGAGTAAAGAGACTATTCAGGAATACAGGAAGAGCCCCGATTACTAATGGAGGAAATGGGCCCTTGTCCACCGTTGCCGCACACGAGGAGTGCTGCTGGGTGGGAGTCCTGAAGTCTCTTCCAAGTTGAAAAAACTTCTGGGAATCAAGCACATAAAAATACAGTGGGTGTCTTGAAGTGATGGATTTCACAACCAACAGCAACATATTTCAAAGATTTCCTAACTCCAAGGATAATGAGAGGGAGGCACCGGGCCTCAACAGAGAGTTAACTGGAAGAGCATAGGTCTTTTCGGAGAGAAGAAGTGCCCAGGATACTGCTGCAGGCACCAGATAGGTACCAGCTAGGACTAAAGCCAGAACACAATTTTGGCTTAGCACTCAGTAAGTCATCCTCCGGTGACCTCAGGCTGGGCTGGAACAAGGGAGCCATGGCTACACTCCAAAGACATTTCCATTGTCCAGTCTGGAGCACAGATTACATCGGCAGCATCTTTTGGCTGTGATCAGTGAGAAATAAAAAGAACTCAATTTTTTTTTTTTGTAAAGCCAGGATCTTGCTGCCTTTTATAAACATATAGTGCATTTTTTCAGGAGTGTCTGTTTTCTCATTTGTTTTCTTTGGATTACACTACCCTACCATGGGAAAATTAACTCTTTGGCACATCCACACAGATGCGTCCAAGTAGACACCCGCCCCTGACAACCTGTAATAGGGAACCCCTCCGAGGCTAATGGGTTAAAGAACAGGCTTAAAGTCCAATTAGAGTCTAATGAGCTGTGCTAATTGAGATTATTCTAGCAAATTGGTTAAAATTCTAATGAGTTGGCCTTACATGGAGCATCCAGTCAACGTTTACTCTGGCTCTGCCCCAGGGAATTTGTAAGACAAATGCTATATGCTTGTCCTTGCCAGCCTCAGTAAAAATGGGGGAGAGTCTTACCGGACGCCAGCTAATCACAGCATTCATCATCATTTTAGCCTGTTAAAAAGCTGCCAGCTACTGATACAAAAACTGATATTGAATACAATGGCTGTTTTCTAGGAAGGAAGCATCCAACACAGTCTCTACGTTGAGCTAAGAGCTTCGGTAACTTGGCCTACTCAGCTAGTTGCTTACCTGATGCTTACTCAGAATTTTAAAGTCAGGGTAGTGTGCATGGTGCGCGGGAGTCATGAGGAAAGAAAAGGAGAATTGCCCCACTCTCCCTACTATTCTAGATAACCAAACCTCTACAGAAAGATTTACTAGCTATCATAACATCTACGGAGATTTTTCTAATATAGAAATTCATAAAAATAATGAAAATATTATGGAGCAAAAATCCCCATCATATACACATTTCACATGATAGATGATAAGATTATTAATATTTGCATGTAAATGGTTATCTATAAGTAGCTTCCAGTGGAGGAACTCCTGGGTAGCGCACATACTTTAAATCCACCCAGAGTTGCCTCTGAATATGAGCTCAGAAAGCTAGCTCAACGACCTGTGCAGCAGTTTTGCTCTACTCACACGGAGTCCCCAAGAGTTGAGAAAACTTGAGAGCAACTAATAACATCATGGAGAAAATACCAAACAATTGTTCAATAAGGACTTCTGAAATACCAGATCTGGTTTCAAACCTTGACTCTTCTTCTTCAATGCATACTTTTGAAATAATTAGTTAACCTCTTAGAGCCAAAATGTCTTCCCTCTACTATGGGTATAATAATGCTCTCCTCTTAGGATTTGTGTATGTATATATAAATAGATACAGATATATAGAGAGAGGGTATCAAAAACAAAACACACAGAAATAATTAATCCAATGAAATAATGGACCATGAGAACATCAATCTCCACAACTCTGAGACCAGGAGAACTAGATGGTTCCTGGCTAGCACTACATACTACTCTGTAAGGGTTAACAGCCATTAAAAGGTCCAGAATGAGTGGTAGAACAAATGTGGAGCAAAACTCAAAGTTATAAAAATGAATAGGCTTTCTGGTTGGATAGAGACTGATGGATGTAATCTTAAGCCAAACAACAACAAACACTAATGAGGTACACCCTAAACTAATCACTGATTTGAGATCACAAGAGCATCACTGACCTAAGGGTAAAATTCACAAAGGTTAGGAAGGAAGAAGGGATACAAACAAGAACAGGGATAGGAAGTGAGTTAACTGAGGTTACATGGAGGGGATTGTAATGGATGAAGCAAAGTGTGTAGGAATTCTTGAACATAACCCTGATGACCTGCTCTATAAACCTTTACCCATTCACAGTAACAGCTCAACACATACACATCAAAAGGAAAAAGAAAACCGCAGGTCAAATTTCCTTCTGTGTTAGGCAGAAACAAAACCAGGACACGTGTGATTATATATCTAATCATATTACACATGGATAGGTTTAAATAGCGAGAAGGACAGAGGGCTCAGTTCAGAACAGTTAATGTAACCGAAGGTCCTTCAACTCACAGCAAGATGCCAGTCCAAAGTCAAAAAAGAAAACAATGGTAATCTGCCCTCAGCAGACAAGGCAGGGTGGAGGGGCAAAAGCAGGAAGCCAGCAGGGCAGGAGCATAGCGAAGCAGGTCTTGTTGGAGCCACAAGCTCTAGCAATGCCTGCACAGGGCCACAGGTAGCACAGCACACAGCACGCAGTTGGGGCAAAGGACTAGCTCAGGCAGCTGGTTGGAACACCAGGGAGAAGGAGGCTTGGTCACCCTGCAATTAAGCTGTGACCTGATTGACAGGCTAAATAAACTCCACCCACATGTTCCTACAGGAGCCACGTTGGCACAGAAAACCTAACTGTCACATACTCATCTTAACAAATAAGAAATCTTAGATGAAGCCAGCGTTCACTCAAGTCAAGCTCAAAGTCTATCCTATTCACTGACCCTGACACCTTCAGAAAACAAAATGCCTCTCAGCATAGCTCTACACGTGCCAAATGCTTTGTATTTGAAAGCTGGTTTTAAAAAAAGAAAAGCAAGAAGGAAAATAGCCTCACACTTTATTCTTGAGAGAGCTTTCTAGGGAAACGCTTGCTTTGCTTTTGCTGTAATACTTTCAGTTATTCAGTCTTATTGAAATGGATTTTCTTTTCCGTTATTTCATTTCTTATGATGATCTTGTTTTAAAAACATCATGTAGTTCAGCAGAGCAGAATAGAAATTCTTTTCTTAGCAAGTCAGGATATATGATGAATTCTGAAATCTTGTTTGTTTAAAATATATTTTTTAATTTATATAATTATATGATTGCAAAATCCAATCCAATTCAGTCAACCATACTTTTTTTTTTAACACCTTATACGCATTAACATAGGAGTCCCTGAGTGGTTCAAGCAACTAAGTGCTCTAGAGTTGAAGGTTCAAATCCCTCCAGAGGCACTTCAGAAGCCAAGCCTGGTGATTAGTTTCCAAAGGGTTACAGCTTGAAAACACAACGGAGCAATCAATTCTACTCTCCACACATGGGGTTGTCATGAGTCAGAATCAACTCAACCCAATAGCAACAAACTATAATTCATCACTGAGGTACTTAGTTTGTTGTGTCAAACTGGCCGATAAACACATGTAGGATTAATTGAAGGGTGGAGAGATAAATGGCTCGGCGTGCCTCACCTTTCTTGTCTCTTGCTCTTTGATCAGCATACCAGTGTGTGGCTGTCTTGCTTGTTCTGTGCCTCCATTTGCAAGCTACACTACCTGTGGGACACCTAACCCGTGGACTGTGTCACTATAATTTGAGGTTCCTTCAAGACCTGCTTCACCACACCATTGGAATTTACATCTCTTGAGCTGGGGACTGTCAGACCCTGTCATCTGGCTGACTATTGGTGACCTGCCTTGCTGTTTGCTGCCTGTGGCTGGATAGCCTGAATTGCTCTACAGAGGACTACCTGGCGGCCCTCATGACTTGAAGGACTGCCAGTGTCTCACAGCTGTCTCATGGGAGTGAGTTGCACTGAGCCATTTGTACTACTTTATAATTTAATTAACTATTTATTTCTTATGTTATATATCTATCTACATGTATAAATATATATATATTTATATATAATTATTAATGTTCTGGTTTTGTTTCTCTAGAGAACCCTGTCTAACACAATCACTGATAATATTTTCTAAAGGAGCCTTCATGGCAGAGTGCGTTATGCGTTCCACTGCTAACTACAAGGTCAGCAGTTCTAATCCAATAGGTGTTCAGCGGAAGAAAGATAAGTCTCTGTAAGTTTGCAGCCTCAGAAATCCACAAGGACAGTGGTTCTCTGTTCTATAGGGTGAGTGGAAATTAAAGCAATGAAATTAGGTTAAATACAAGGCAAATAAAAAGGACAATATAAACACAATAGGAGTTGTAAAGCAGGAGGTCATGTCTGAAGAAAAGGCTGACCTCCATTTTCTAGGACATAAAAGATTTCCATGTGTTTCCCTTTCAAAAAATCACACACACAATGTATCTATGAATGATAATTCATGAACAGACTAAAGAACTTGTAAAGTTTCAAGTTTATACCATACTTTCCTATCTTAACAAGTAAACATATAACAATACTATGTGGCAGGTACTGCTATCCTTAATTTTGTGGTTGAGGTCCTAAATAGTTGGTAGGGCCAAGGTAATTGATCCCGAAAATTAGGCCAAAGCCATAGAACCATAACCTGCTGACTCCACGTGTAATGATTCTCTCCCCATAACAGAGCCTTAATGAACAGTGGATATAAATAGTCTCCACCAAGCTCCTGCCAATACTTGGGACCTACTCAGCCCGCAAGAGAAGTTTGACAGGTTCCCATGTCTCTCTTAATTCTTTGGCCACTTCCTATAGAACTCAAACCACTTGCCCCACCCACAAAGACTAGACTGATTTTCTCAGTGCCAGATCTGTATAAGTGGTACGGCAAAAGATACATGATAACCACGGCATACCAAGGGAAATGGCACTTCTCGCATCAATGGGATGCCTAACAAGGCTGAGAGGAGACCATTATCTAAAACACTTCACAAGATCCACATTCTGGCTCTTCCCCTCACAGGTTCATAAATCCCTCCTGTCAGAGCTGCAGATTTAGCTGTACCTAGAGTGGTCTGACTCACCTTAACAATGTTCCCAGAGATGCTCATCAAATTAACTGCCAAATCTGCTCATTCACAATGAGGAAACTCATTGTAAAGTGAATGGATGCTCATGTCAGCCTGACCAGCTGTAGACAGGCTACAGCAGAGCCAAGTGATCAGGAGGCTCTTCTGCGTACTTGGGATTAAAAATCACAGAAACTAGCCAGGTGATCTAAATGCTAAGCCAGATTAGACCAGGTTAATATGATGATGCTTCTATTGCAATGGGGAACAGACCTATCAGAGAGCAAGCGATACTGAGGCCAGGTCATCAGGTGGCATGCTTCCGGAGCCCGTGGGGCTAGATACTGACTCCATCTTGACATTTGATTTTAACCACATCCTTTTCTTTTCTAACCAGCATCTCCTCCGTTGGCTTTTTAGATGTCAAGTATGGTTGTAGATAGGACTAAGTCTGGCCTCTGAGTCATTTGGATTCTCTAAAGAGATTATGCCAGGCGCCATGGACTCCTTTCTATACTGAGAAGAGAGTCTAGTCTTAGAGGGCAGCCTGATGTTCCTCGGTTTCAAGTTGGTGGCGGGAGTGCACTCACCAGTCACTGTCATGCCATTTCACTTTCGTGAGTAAAAAAGTAACTTTAAAATTTCTTATTTAAAAACAATTATAGGCACCATGTTGAGAAGCTGGAAAACACATATACACCTGATGATAGATATAGATAGATAGATAGATAGATAGATAGATAGATAGATAGATAGATAATTAAAATCTCCTTCGATCTTAATGACTTAGAGCTAACCTCTCTTGACATTTTGATAAAAACTCTATATCATAATAAAATATTTTATACATTTTTTACATTTATGGGAACATTTTTGCAATGTTAAATGATAACCTAGCATTTCCTTCTGTGAGCCTTCGAAATCATTTAAGCAATTCTCAATAGTTGAATTTTGAGGTTGTTCCCAACGTTTTGTGTTTTTCATTTAGTGATGCACGGAAAACATTTATAGCTGAAGGGTCTTGATAAACATTTGAGTTTGTAATGATTTTCGATGAACAGAAGGGCTGCAATAATAATACAGAGAGTTTGTGTATATATCTCATCCATTTTCCCCTAACGTTAATATTTACATTACCCTTATAATACCTAAGAAGTCAACATTCCAGACTCATTGCTATCAAGTTGAGTCCAACTCAGAGTGACATTATAAAGTAGGATAGAGATGCCCCTGTGGGTTTCCAACACTATAATTCTTTATAGGAGTAAAGTCTCATCTTTCTTCTGCCAAGTGGATGGTGGTTTTGAACTGCTAAAACTACAGACATCATTTATATTAGCTTTTCCAGCAAGTTTTTGCTTATTGTTTGTTTCTAGATCCAATCTAGGGTATTACATGGCATTTAGTATAGCTGAGTTTTAATTTACACACTTATCCCTTGCATAAAATAAAGTCTTAAAAGTAGAAGAATGTATGTCTCTGTTCTACTTTAAAGGCAACATTAGCCTTTATTTACTAGGGGTACAGTAGAAGCCATTCTCATAGAGCATATGGTAGTTTTATTGAGAGTATCATTAATTTACCCAATGTTAGTAAATTTTAGAAATCCTGTTTAGAAAAGGAAAGTATACATACATAGGACACCTTTTTAGACCACAATGCATTGATTATTGGCCTGTACAGAAAAAAAACTAAAGTGACTGGGCACTATTTATACAAAAATGATGGTTGGACATAGGGTAAGACTTTCATGAGTGGATTTTGAGCTGACAATTGTTGTTGCTGTTAAGTGCCATCAAGTTGGTTCCAGCCCATAGCAACCTGGTGCACAATTAAACAAAGCACTGCACTGCTGTGCACCATCCTCCCAATTGTTCCTACCTTTGAGCCCATCATTGTGCCATTGGGTTACTCCATCTTGCCAAGGGCCCTTTTCTCTTTCACGGCTCCTCTACTTTACCAAGCATGATGGTCTTCTCCAGGGACTGGTCTCTCCTGACAATGTCTAAAGAAGATAAGACAAAGTCTCACCAGCCTTCTTTAAGAAGCACTCTGGCTGTACTTCTTCCAAAACAGATTTTTTTTTCCTTTTGGCAGTCTATGGTAATTTCAATGTTGTTCTCTAGAAGCACAATTTGAATGCATTGATTCTTCTCATTCTTTCTTATTCAATGTCCAACTTTCACAAGCATTTGAAGTGATCGAAAGACTATGGCTTGGGCCAGGTGCACTTTAATCCTCAGCGTAACCTCCTTGCTTTTCAACACTTTAAAGAGATCTTGTGCAACAGATTTACCCAGTGCAATGCATCATTAGCTCTCTTGATGGCTGCCTCCATGATTGTTGACTCTGGATCCCAGCAAGACAAACGCCTTGATAAGTTCAACCTTTTCTCTGATTATTATATTGTTCCCTATCGGCCCAACTGTGAGGATTTTTATTTTCTTCACTGAGTTGTAATCCATGATGAAGCCTGCAATCCTGGGTCTTCAGCAGCAAGTGCTTCAAGCCCTCCTCACTTTCAGCAATCAAGGTTGTATCATCCACATATTTCAGGTCGTTCATAAGCCTTCCTCCAATCCTGGTGCCACATTCTCCCGCATAGAGTCCAGCTTCACAGATTTGCTCAGCCTGCAGATTGAACAAGTATGGAAAGAGGACACGACCTTGACACACACCTTTTCTGATTTTAAACCATGTTCCACAGTAAATGTTTCACAATAAACAGCTGTCAAATACTACGAAACGGTTAACTGGTTGGATGTAACCATATGAGCCTGTTCACGCCTTATTCTCCCTTACAAGTATTCACTCTACTAACTATATGTTTCATTTTATCATCATTAGAATTTTGTTTCTTATTTAAGTAACATAGGCTCATGTAACCATAGAAACAATGCCCCTCCCTCGCTGCCCTGGGATCTACTCCCACTTCTATCACTCAGTAGGACAGGGTAAATTTGCACCACCACTACCAACCCTGTGCATCGCCAAGACTGCAACTCTTTATGGGAGTAGAAAGCCCCATCTTTCTCTCATAAAGTGGCTAGTGGTTTTGAACTGCTTACCATGCAGTTAGCAGCCCTAGGAGTAACCACTGCACCACCAGTACCCCTAAGAGTTGTGCAAGGTAGATACACATGCAGAGCTAGATAGCAAGGATGTAACAATGACCACTATTTAGCAGTCACCACCAGATATCTCCTGGATGGCAAGGTCTTGGAGGGACTGCGGCCTGGGACTTACCACATAATCTGTTCATTTTTTTCAATGTAATGGAATTGTTTGTTTTATGTGCAAGGTGTAATTGTCTTGTTAAAATTTTCTAGACTTTATCATTTCTATCACATATTATTTTATATTCCAAGTGCTGATGCATTAGTAGCCATGAATGGAACTAAGTTTTGAGTAAGTTTATTTTGTATATAAATAGGCAGGTACACATTAACCCCACCACCACCACCAAACACACACACACACACACACACACACACACACACACTACCAAATCTCCTAAGGATCTTGCCATTCTCTGTTTCACAATCAGCCCCCAGCATCAAAAAGACATTTGTTCCTTGGGGGCTTCATATTGAGCTCTGATGGCATAGTGAGTTATCCGTTGGGCTGTTAAACCCAAGGTAGCCATTCTAATCCATTAGCCACTCTGTGGGAAAAAAGAGTTTCTGTTCCTATAAAGATTTTCTACTTTGGAAACCCACAAAGACAGTTCTACCTTGTTCTCTAAAAGCTAGCCTTCACTCAATGGCAGTACGTTGTTGGAGAGACAGAGTAGGGAGAAGGAAGGGACAGTGGACTTTGGGGGAATTAGTCACTGAAAAGTTTAGGACTAGCATCAGATACAGTGCAAGACGATTGGCTTCTCCACTTGGAAAGTCCACAAATACAACTGGAGAATAGCTGTTCCTAGTTAGACTCTATCTTGAGGCTATGGGTGGAGCAAAACTTTCAGGTACTTCATTTGCTGATGGGGTATGACTCACAATGAGATCAAGCAGCTTCAAAAATCCAGTAATAATCAGAACGGAACATGTAAAGATCCTACACACTAGTATGTGGAAATAAACTGATATTAACTATTTTGAATAGGAAAATAATATGAATTACCATGGCAGGTATGACAAATCAAACAGATGTAGTGTCATGTCCATCGTCAAAAAGAACAGTTCAAGATACATCCTGAAGTACTATTCTGTCTGTGATAGGCTAATATTCATAGACCTACAAGGAAGACCAGATATGACGTATGAAAATTTATACAACTACCAATAAGCAAATGATGAAGAGATTGAAGAATTCTACCAACTTCTTTTATCTGAAATTGATCACATATACAAACAATATGCACTGATAATTCCCATTAAGTGGAATGCAAAAGTTGAAAACAAAAGTGAATCATTGGAAAATATGGCCTTGGTGATAGGAACAATGCTTACGATTGCATGATAGAATTTTAAATGACCAATGACTTACTCGATGCAAGTACCGTGTTTTAACAAAATAAAGGGCAACTGTAATTGGGGCTCTCAACAGATGGATTGCCCAGGAATCAATTAGAGTACATCTGTGGGAAGAGATGACAGAGAAGCTCAATATCAGCAGGCAAAACAAAGAAGGGCTTGACTATAGAACAGAAATTGCTCATAAGCAAAGTGAGCTTGAAGCTGAGGAACATCAAATCAAGTCCATGAGAGACAAAATACAACCTTGAGTGCATCCCACCTGATTTTAGAGACCATCAAGGACAGATCTGACACGTTGAACACTAATGACAGCCAGCCAGCGAAGTGGTAGGATGGTATCGCAAACATCCTGCATGGAGAGGTCATTAAAAAGACAAGAAAGAAGAAAGAACTCAACGGTGGCCAGAAGAGCCTTTGACGTGTGCTCATAAGTGTAGAACAGCTAAGCGACTGGAAAGAAGGATGAAATAAAGGAGCTGAAGGTAGCATTTCAAAGGGAGACCAAAAAGACAAAGTAATAGGATACAAGGTGCAAAAACCAAACAGGAATAGCAGGCTCAGCTTATCTCAAGTTGAAACAACTGAAGAAAATTTCAAGCTGTGAGTTCCACTATTGAAGGATTCTATAAGTAAAATCTTGATTGACACAGGAAATATCAAAAGAAAAATGAAAGAACAAGAATTGGTCAATATTCAACCATGATCAATAACCAATAGCAATAACAAAATAAAAATTCTAGGAATTGACAAGATATCAATTGAGATGTTTTGACAAACTAATGTAGCATTGGAGGCATTCATTAATCTGTGTAAGAAATTTGAAAGACTGGAAGAAATCCATATTTGTATACATTCCAAAAAGAGTTTTATATCCACGAGTAGCTGTATATTAAGAAAACATCCCAGCCCAGTCCAGATCAAATCCATAAGTTCGATATTAGCCCATAAACCTAACATTACCCCATATGTCCGATACTAGTCCATAAATTCTTCTACAGACTCACACAGCACATGCAATGATACTGAAAGCAGGAAGATCACAGGCCCATGGCTGAAAAGTCTTGTGGAAGCATCTCCGCACTGGTGCACCTCTCCATGTGCCTCCTCCAGCTCCAGGGCTCTGGCTCCATCAGCGTAGTTTCATGTGTCTTGTCAACAGAATGTGAAGCAGAGAGACTGTGTCCTGCCCCCAGGGAGGAAGACAGGAGTTCCCAGAATCCTCAGGAGAAGGCCTAACCCACACAGAGGTGTCATTGGCTATGACCTGATTGACAGGCTAGACTCCACCCCTTCGCTCACATTGACAGGAAATTAGGTAACTGCCACGGAGTCAAAAATTGATTCTATGGAAATTGGTTTGATTTGGTTGGGAAGAGTCATAAGGATCATACAGGGATTTGTTACATCCTCAGTGCTGTACTGTGGAGGGGAGCCCATAAAATTTCTTTCAGTCAGTCAGCAAACGAAGTGATTTCTGTCCTTTTGCTTCAGATGAGGGAGAAAACAGAGTTTTAGTTGTCCTAAAGAGTTGCTATGAATCAAAACTGACTTGGTGGCCGTGGGCGTAGTGTTTGGTTTTAGAGAATAATTATAATCAGGTATTATCTCTATCTTCAAGAACGTCACAGATCCTTATGAGAAAGGAGTAGGAAGTTAGGCACAGACCCCATGTCTGAGGTGAAGAGTAATGGGGCCAAAAGAGAGAATATTCCATATGGGCATGGGGGTCAGGGGTGAGAATTGGGCCTAGAATGAAAAAAAAGAAGAAGGGAAAGGTGGGACATGGAACCTGAGAATTTGAAAGCATCTATAGGATGGGTTTTCAGAAGTTGCTAGGTTCTCATTCTCCTTTACCTAACCTCAGTTTTCAAGTCTGTGGCAAGGACAAATGGGCCATGAGTGTGATCAATGCCCTGGAGACCCAATGGGGAAGCCTTACTCCCACTGTAAAAGTGTGACTCAAGTCAAACCTCCCTAAGCAGGCCTTCACCTACCTGGAACAGATCCACATTTGTACCCATTTCAAAGATCATATTTGTACCCAACAGTATGAAGAAATTGTCAATCCATATCATGAATATCACATGCGAGTAAAATTTTTCTGAAGATAACCCAAGAAGAGTTGTAGTGATACATTGACAAGGAGATGCTAGAAATTCATGTATCTAGAAGCAGAGCAAACCATAAAAAAATGATCACTTCTGTTTGATTGAATATGCAAAGTTATTTTATTATGTGGACCATAACTGTGGTAGTTTCATAATCTGATGTCAATTTGGGACTTGAGAAGATTAAGAGTGAAGGGGTAGAGTCTAGTCTGTCTATAAGATCAAAGCCAATGAGGCCTCTGTGTGGGCATGGCCTTTCGCTAAGGATTCTGGGAATTCCTGTATTTCCTCCTTAGAGGCGGGAGACACACTCTCTCTTGATTTAATCCCTGAGAGATGCTCTACTGACAAGACACATGGTGCTACGCTGATATAGCCCATGACCTCTGGAGCTGGAGAAGCCACATGGAGACCCCTGCCAGCGCTGAGATACTTAAAATGCCACTAGATCCACAAGACTTCCCACCCACTAGCCAGTGATCTTCTTGCATTCGGTGTCATTGTATGTGTTTCATGAGTCTGAAGAGGACTTTATAGATTGGTATCAGACATACAGGCTAATATTGGACTTATGGACTTGATCTAGACTGGGCTGGAATATTTTCTCAATATTCGATTGCTCTCATATAGAAAGATCTTTCTTACACACATATGAGTGTCTATGAATTTGTTTCTCTAGTGTACCCAGACTAACACGATAACAAGCTATGGATAACATTGTGAAGAATGGGAATTCCAGTACCATGCCCATGCAGAACCTGTACATAAAGTAAGAGGCAATCGTTGCTACAGAACAAGGGAATACTGCATGTTTTAAAATCAAGAAATGCGTGTCAGTGTTTCATCTTTCCACCATACTTATTCAATTTGTATGCTGAGCCAATAATAGAAGAAGTTGGACTATATGGAAAAGAACGGAGCATCATAACTGGAGAAAACTCTTTTACAAACCGTAATATGCAGATGACACACTTTGCTGAAATTGAGGAGGACTTGTAGCACTTTACTGCTGCCGATCAAAGATTACAGCCTTCAATATGGATTACAATTCAATGTCAAGAAAACAAAAGTTCTCACAATTTGACTACTTATAAACAGCCTCATGATAAACAGATTTTTAAAATGAAGTGGTCAAGAATCTCATTTTATTGGGGTTCATAACCAATACCGGAGAGCAGGTGGCAAGGCCTCTTGGCACTACAGGAGAGGGTGAGGCCAGGTCTCTACTCTAGTGGCATCAGAAGTCAGACAACCACAGAAGGTGACCCTGACCTCAATCATGAGTCAAGTCAGCTCAATCAGATCACCACACTCTTGTTAATGTGCCTTCTACCCTGCCTAGGCTCTGGTTTTGCCTTCCCTTAATAGAGATAGAGAGAAAGGAAAGAAGACAAGGGCAAATTTTCATGCATCAGAAATCGTTGCATCCTCTATGCCAAATAATTACTCAGTGAACCAGGAAGGAGGGCAATCGGCAAAATCCACAGGCCCTTCAAGAAACAAGGCTCCAGGAGATTGCTGGAATTTTGAGCGTCCTAAGCCAAAATGCACATGAAGAGGCTATCTGTCCACAGGTAGGAGAAGAAGAAAAAAGAGTAAAGTCAAAGCTCATATGCCTTGGCTTCCGTGTACTATCATTAATCATTTTCCCAGGAACTGGGGATGATTTCCTTGCTGTAAGAGGAAAAGAGAAACAGATCGCTTTGACCAATATGCCTGCCAGATGTGCTCCAGGCTCCAGGTATCCTTTTTCTTTTTTCCCTTTTCTCTTGCATTTGATTTGAAAAAGTGAAAGCTAAGATGGCAATTCAAGGGAAGTGGTTCTGAAGACAACATTGCCAATTCCTTCTCAGACGTGGCAGCCGTCCATCTCCTGCGACGGGGAGGAGATTACAGGATGTCTTGTGAACCTTCAAGAGCAGCATCCAATCATGTTGATGGAAGTCCAGGAAGCATCTGGTGGACTCTTTTCTGGACCAGGCACCAGGTAAGTTGCCTAATAAGAAGGAGACGCTTGTGTGAGGCCTACTGGCTGCAGCCGTAGCCCCAATCCAGAATGCCCGGACACATCCCAGCCTCAGCCAGCTGACTATTGTGTCATTTATCCGTGAGGAGTTAATTGCCACAAGGAAGAATTAAGTCACATACTTGGTGGAAATAATGCCTGGAAGCTTCAAATTAGAGGGACAAAGGTGAGACACAAAGACTGTGAGCTTCAACAAAATTGACCTAGTTTTAAAGAAATGAACTTATTAAAATGGGCACTTTGTTCTGTCCCCAAAGATTTAAAAGCCGTTCACAACGTGAAATACATAAGGCAAGACTGTGGAAACAGAAATAGCAAAGCATCTACATTGTCATGGTTTTACCTGCTTGTGTCTTTTCCAGGAAGTGAGGACCCTCAGTTGCATTTTGACCCAGGAATTCCAGAGAGCTACCCTCTGTGGTTCTCAATAGATCTTACTAGTTTTCTTTTAATGACTCACAATTTACTAATATAAATATTTTCTTTAAAAAAGTTACATCTCATCTTAAACGGAAAATGTTTGTCTTGCCATACGTAGATGTAAACCATACAGATATACAAAGGAGGTCAAAAAGAGTTAATGAAATTAGATCGTTTCCTATAGAAGAAGGCTCTGAGCCTGAGGCTTGCGTTCTCTTTATTTATAAATGAACTCAAATAAATAGAGGTGACAAAGATATCTGACTGCAACTTACAACCTTTCCTGGCTAGTCAATAGCTGTGGGTTCAGCAAAGATCCTGATGGGGACTGAACAGCAAGTGTAGTCAAGGGCGAGCTGGAGTGTGTGGGAGAAGGAGGATTGAAAAGGAAGTGGCCCTTGCTACATTAGCCAGTGGTACTTAATATTACCTGAAAATGCTTCATTAAGATCACTCCAAGATCATTCACACCTTGAAAGACACTGGAACACTAAGGACCTTTTAAATAGTTTGGAGGAGATCTTTTACATTATGTTATCGTAACTAAATAGGATAGCTCAGGGAAGTGATGAGCCTTATTTGCCCGCTTAACTTGGGACAAATAGTTTTATGCCTTTCCATTGTTCTTCGCCTTGATTGTGTCTTCATGAAATTGAACTCCCTTATGATATAACAAGAAATTACAGGGATTTGAGGCTTTCCAAACTACAGCTTCATAGGTAATGAGCTGATGAAGGCAAAGTACCATTTCTGTATTCTTTAAATAAGGATCCCTGAAACCTGGTAGGTAAGTAAGCTGGGATGGCTATAGGGTTGTATTTGTCTTTCCCTCTCTAGAAAGAATAAAATATCCTCCAAGTTTAAACTTTTTCTTTGAGTTACTGTCAAGAAAAATGATCCTATCAGTGAAATCAAGGCAGGTGTAATGTAGAATGTAGGAAGAGAATTCCCAGAGATGGGCTTAGATGCAGAAGTGTGTTAGCCATGGAAACCCACGAGTCCCCTGTCAATGCAGAGAAGCTTAGATGTGAAAGGTCCTGGTCAGGTGGCATGCTCTGAGTTGAGGTGATGTGCTGAGGGCCGACTGGGCAGCAACCTTGGTCCAGGGGGAGCTGAGCAGAAAGGAAGAAAGAGCAGAACTCACAAATCCAAGTTGAAGAAAAAGGCCACTGGGCTAGAATGTTTCATTTATATGGCCCTGTTGTATACTGTGGAGGTGAACCCCTGAGCCAAGAATCATTTCATAATTCATACACAGTAAATGTTCGGCATGCTTGCCAGAGTACAGGCACCTATCCATCAACACGCACGCACCTCCTTTCGAGTGTCTGGAATGTGTAAAACATGTGCGAGGCTTGGCTGAGGTAAGTGCAGAGGTGGAATGGACTATAGAACAAGACGCTTCAAAGGAAGCGAGAAGGCAAACTGCAGCGCCTGATAGATCAGACTGTGAACACGGGCTGGGTCTCATTAGTTTTCTTTTAATCAACTCGCACTTTTACTTATACAAATGGTTTGTAAAAGGAAATCTCCTATCACCGCCTTAAATAAGAAATGAAGAGCCCTTGCCATAGGCAGACAGATCAGTCCAGCGAGGTGAGAGAGGCAGAGAACAGGCCAGGAGGGGAGGTCACAGGAGGGTGAGCTCCCATCTGGCTGGCCTGAGGCTGGAGGTGAGTCTGAATACTAGAGTTCTGGCAGCTTCTTCACGTCATCCTGAAGACCATCAAAGGAAGGGATGGGGAATCGTCTAAGGGGCCTTTTGAGCAGTACTTGGAAAACTTCAGGGAGCCTGAGATCCGTGAGACAATGGGGAAGGTGGAGGGGGATTTTCTGACAAAGGAAGCATTTTGAACAAAGGCAGGTGGGGAGGCAACTGTTTACATCTTCCTGGGTAGAAGCTTGGAGGAGCCTAAGGGGCGTGACGGGGGGCAGGAGGGGAGCCCAACTGGAGCCTAGGTGGCAGAGTGGTTATGCCTTGGGCTGCAAGCAGCAAAGTCCACAGTTCAAAACCACCTTCCGTTCTGTGGAAGAAGGACGAGGTTTTCTACTCCCGTAGATGATTACAGTCTCAGAAACCCAAAGGGGTAGTTCTACCTAGGGTCACCATGAATCAGTGAATTTGAGAGAGTTTGAAGAGCGAGAATCCCTGGTGGTGGGCTACGAGTTGAGCTACTGAGCACTTAGTCAGCAGTTCAAACCTACCAGCCCTCAGGAGAAAGAGGAGGCTTTCTACTCCTGTAAAGATTGAAAATCTCAGAAACTCAGTGGAGATCTGCTGTGTCCCTCACGTGGGGTAAAGTGGGTGGGGCAGTGAAAAGGGGGAAGGTCCTCAAGGCAATGGATTGACACAGTGGCCACAACAAGGGGCTTGAATATAGAAACAATTGTGAGGGTGGCTAAGGACAGGGCCGTTTCTTTCTGTTTCCCATAAGGTTGCTCTGAGCTGAAACTGATTCAATGGCACTTAAGAACAACATTATAGAGTCACTATGAGTCCACATCAACTCTTTGGCATGATGAAAGAGGAGTGAGCCCTGGTCGCTCAGTGGTTAAAGTGCTCAGGTGCTAACCAATATAGTGGAGAATTGTTGGTTGAATACTGAAAATGTATAAGCAACGGACACAGGAAAGTTGAGCAATCCTTTTATCTTATCGTGGGACCCTTGCTCTTAGATGGAGAGGAAGAAGCAAGGTGCATTAATACTTTGAAAAGGCCTTTTTCAATTCTGTAATTTGACAATTCATTTGCAATAGGACACCTTGACATGGTTATAATCCAACATTAGAGTAAAGCAATTCCTTCTTAACCTATCGCAAGAAAGAAAAAAAGAAGTAAAATCTTCATGAAAACTTAAGAAACCTCTTTAAATTATTTTGAAATTACTTTTAAGGCATTTGGTACTGTCACATGTTCAAACCACAGCTAACTTGGACACCTTTGAGTCCCCACTTATTTCCAGGTATAGAAACTTACTTCTACTTACTTCTTCTACTTAGCCACGTTAGGACAATGCAACTCGTTCTCCTAATCCTGAGAGTTTAAATCTTTAAATGAAAACGTTGCTCTTTAGAGAAATATCTGGCAAGATGGTAAGATAGAGGATATTTCCTTGATCAGAAATAACAGTGCTATCATATGTTATCTCTGTTTATAAGACATGAAGTTCAAAGGATTTCGAATGAAATTCAAAGAAGCTATGCAAATTATCCAAATCCGTGTACCAAAGGAAAGGGGGCTAGGATGAGATACCAGTGTCAGCTGTTCACTTGAGCTGTGTTCGTTCCCACCTGTGACTTTCTCTCCAGACTTGAAACCATCTCTGCTCACCCTCTTCCTCTGCCCTGGGCCTGCTAACCGGGCCCTCATTCCTCTTGTAGAAATGCCTTCTGGCTTGCCACCTTCATCATGGACTTTACCTCAACTCACAGCTCCTTTCTTGACCTTGTCCTCTCCTACCATGGCATTTCTGCCTTGACATTTAAAGAGTGTGGAATGTAGACAATCGTGTTCCTCCTCCAGTCTTCTCCATCTCAGTAATGGCATCACCATCCATCAAGTGGCTAAGTCTGAAAATCTCAGGAGTTATTTTTTTATTTCCCTCTTCCTCTTGTGTTAGTCTGGGTAGACCAGAGAAACAAATTCACAGAAACTCACATGTGCATAAGAGAGGGTTTTATATAAAGGGTAATTGTACATTAAGAAAGCATCCCAACCCAGTCCAGTCCAAGCCCATAATTCCTATATTAGCCCATATGTCTGATACTGATCTCTAAAGTCCTCTTCAGACTCACGAAACACATGCAATGACACGGAATGCAGGATGATCACAGGACAGTGGGTAGAAAGTCTGGATCCAGTGGTGGTGGAAGCATCTCAGCGCTGGCAGGAGTCTCCACGTGGCTTCTCCAGCTCCAAGGCACGGGCTCTATCAGTGTAGTACCATGTGTCTTGTCAGTAGAGCTTCTCTCAGGGCGTGAGCAGAGAGAGAGAGAGTGTGTCTCCCCTCCAAGGAGGAAATACAGGAGTTCCCAGAATCCTCAGGAGAAGGCCATGCTCACACAGAGGCCTCATTGGCTATATCCCTATTAACAGGCTAGACTCCACCATACGCTCTTAATCTTCTCAAATTGACAAATGATTATATAACTACCACATCTTCTTCCCACATCAAATTGATCCCAAGACCCACTGATTGTACTTCCACCATATACAAAGAGGCTTCAAAAAGTTCATGAGAAAAACGAAATGGAAAGACAATGAAAATTTTCCATGAACTTTTGAAGCGCCCACATACTCTTTTTCTCCTCCCCTCCACCTTCAGAATCACATTCAGACTAGTGACCCCAACACCTCTCTCTCTCTGCACCTCTCTGCTTGCCTCCTCATTGGCCTCATTCCTCCATTCCCTTGTCATTTTCAAATAGTATTTATCACTCACCAAGACTGAAATGCAAATCCCTCACCCCAGCCTCCTGAAACCTGTGAACTGGCCCCTCTCCATGTCTCTAATTTGCTATTCTCCTTCCCCAAGCTGAGGTATGTGCAGTTTCTTGGAAGCTTCAAGTCCTTTGCCCCTTAAAAAAAAAAAGCCAGTCGCACTGCCATCAAGTCATAATGACTCACAGACACCCGACAGGACAGGATCAAACTGCCCCTGTGGGTTTTTAGGTGGTAACTTTTTATGGGAGTAAAAAAGTCCCATCTTTCTCCAGCAGAGTGGCTGGTGGTTTTGAACTGAGGACCTTTCTGTTAGCAGCCCAATGCACAACCACTCCACCACCAGAGGATTTCTGTCCCACCCCCACGAGAATATTGGAGATGAAATTAATAACTTCCTGTCTATCCTCACTATTAAATCCCAAATCCTCTGGAACCTAGCTGTTTCTCAATAAATATTTTCTTAGTGACCAAATGAATACATGAAACTTACTCATGATTAAAAACCCTCGGATGGCAGGATGACCAGCTGAGAAAAGCCCACAGAAATCTTCTCAAGACTGGAGCGTGCAGGAGCAAGTAGGAACAAGAGATCTCCAACTGCTAAAGAATCAGACTCAGAACTTTTGCCTGTGGCCTGCCCTTGGATACACATAATGGGATGTTGAACTTGATTGGAACATTCTAGTTGAGGAGGACTGAGACATAGGCATGGCTCATAGATGCTGAAGAACTTAACATGAAAGGTGAAAACCAGAACTCGGTTTTTCTAAGTTGGTCAAATTGGTATTAAAAAAAAAACACCCCTGAAATAATGTCTTCTGCACCCTCTGCACCCTGAGTCTCTCTCATTTGATATAGGTCAAATAATAGCCCCTGGATTTACGGTTTCTGGTTAGATATCTGTGAAAGTATGAGAATAATTCCCTTGCATTTCCAGTAGTGAGAGGAGAAATCGTTTTTTAAAAGACTTTTTATTGTGAATTGGTAGTGGTTTTACAGATCACATCAGATCAGCGTTCCATTCAACAATCCGATTATACACGTTTTGTTTCATGTGTTTGATTGCAATCCCCACAATATATAACATTGGGTCTCCCACTTCTTCCCTTACTTCCATTCTTGCTTTTTTCCCTAGGCCTCCTGACCTTCTGAACATTGTTCTTGGGAAAAGATTGCCCCTTTGATCTCAAATACGTGTCTCCCCGGTGCTATTGTTCATCGTATAGACCTGTCTACTGTTTGGCTGAAAATTGGGCCCTGGGGATAAACTCTGCCCCAGGTGTGAAAAGTGACTAGAGATTATACTCTTGGGGACTCCACCGGTCCCTATTTGACCAGGAAGCCTGGTCTTTTTTTATGATTTGGGGTTTTGTTCCGGGTTGTTCTCCCATCTGTTCAGGACCTTCTAATGTGAGCCCGTTCAATGTGGTCAGTCATGGTAGCTGACACCATTTAATTCTAGTCTCAGGATAGATTAGAATCCATTAATCCACGGGACTAAAAGTTTCTATGCATCTTTGATTTGCTTCACTCTTCTTTGCGCCAGATAGGGGGAGACCAATAGGTACACCTAGCTGGTCACTCATAAGCTCAATCACTACTCACTAAAATAGAAGACAGAACATTATTTTTGTGGACTATGTGTGCCATTTGACCTTGGTGACCCCAGAAACAATGGTCCTGGGCCCGTAAGCCCAATCAATTATTCTCTCAATGTTTTGGGTCATGGCTAAAAAGTTATAACTTTGCTCTTATATGTTCTAGTGTATTCATGGATATATTTGCAGCACATATAAATCCGTATATATAAACATCTGTCAGACCTTTATATATTCCTGAGCATATTTCAATTTTCCTTCTGCCACCTGTTCATGTTGCATATTTATCTATGAATCCACTCACAGACTCTTGTTATTGCAAGACTGAGTATACAATAATATTTACATCTATCTTTTTTTAATGTTTATACTCCTCCCAGTGTCTTCCTTTGCCTTCCTCATTTTTTGCTGAACTCACTGTTATTATACATTGCCCTCTCCTTACCTAAATTAGCAATTTACCCTCCTTCCCTCTCACTCATTATAATCATCAAAAATCTTCCTTTTCTGTGAAAACTTTTTCTTGCATTTGTATAATAATGGTTTTATACAATGTTTCTACTTTTGTAATTGCTTTTTCACTCAACATAATATCCTCCATGTTCATCCATGTTATGAGAAGTTTCACTCATGCATCTTTATTCTTTAATGTCACACAGTATTTCATTGTGTGTATATATACAATAATTATACATTCTTCCATGCATGGGCCTTTAGACTATCTCCAACTTTTTGCTATTGTGAATAGTGCTGTGATTAGCATGAATACAATTATCTATTTTGTAACAGTTCTTATTTCTCTAAGATATATCCTTAATAGTGAGACTGCAGCCTCATATGATATCTCTATTTCCAACTTCTAAAGGAGTTTCTATACCATTTTCCACAGGAGTTTTACCATTTCTCAATCCCACCAACAGTGTAAAAGAAATCTATACCCTTGCCAGCAATTGGTCTTTTCTGGATTTTTGTTTGTTTGTTTGTTTTTAGCGTTGCTATTACTTCTAGAGTTAGATGACATTTCATTACTTGGATTTAGATCTCTCTAAAGACTAATGAGGATGAGCATGTCTTCATGTGTTTGTTGTCTATAATGTTTTAGATTTTGCATTTTGGCCTTTGATTCTTCTTGAATTCATTTTTGTATAGGTGTGAGATATAGGTCCATTTTTCTTAAAATAGTTTTATCAGCACCATTTGATGAAAACATGCTCTCGTCCCCATTTAATGTATGTTGGTTCTTTGTCAAAAGTCCACTGTCCCTGGGCAGGTGGATCTAAGTTCTGAGCTCTCACGTCTCGGCTTCACTGCTGTATGTGTCTATCGTTCTACCAGTACCAGGCTGTCTGATAACTGACTGCAGTAAGAGCTGAGATCAAGAAATATAAGGCCTCCTAATTTGTCTTCTTTAGGAGCAGTCTGCTAATCCATATGAATTTTCTTAGCCCTTTTCTTTCCATATGAAGTCCATGATCTTTCCCATTCTCTCTTCTTTATTTTCCCATTTCTTTTTTTTTTAAACATTTTATTAGGGGCTCACACCACTGTTATTGCAATCCATACACACATCAATTGTGTAAAGCGCATTTGTACATCATTCTCAATACATTTTCTCTCCACTTAAACCCCCGACATTAGGTCCTCATTTCTCCCCTCCCTCCCCGCTCCCCTCTCCCTCATGAGCCCTTGATAGTTTATAAATTGGTATTTTCCCATTTCTTTAAAGAATGGTGAGCCAATCTGGACATGGATTGTGTTACACAAGCAGATTGCTTGAGATTTCATTGACATTTTCACAATGCTAAATCTTCCTATTCATGATCATGGTCTATTCTTCCATTTATGTAGGTCTCTTTTAATTTCTCTTTTTTTTTCAGAGTCCTCTTTGCTAATGTAAAGAAATTCAGTTGAATTTTGGATGTTGATCTTGCACCTTGCCATGTCACTGAATCTTTCAATGAGTTCCAGTAATTTTCTTGTTGAGTCCTTGAGATTTTCTATACAGGATATCTTCTGAAAGTAAGCATAGTTTTACCTTTTACCTCCTCTTGGCCAATTTGGGTGTTTTATATTGACCTTTCTGGTTTTATTGCTCCAGCTGAGATTTCCAGCACAAGATTGAATAAGAGTGGTGATAAAAAGAATTCTTGTCGGGTTCCCCTTTCAATCTCTCTCCATTGTGACTAATGTTGGCTACTGGTTTTGAATATACACCCTAAATTATGTTGAGGAATTTCCATTCTATTTCTATTTTGTTGAACATTTTATCAGGAATATGTGTTTGGTTTTTTGAGTGTGTTTTTTTGAGTTGTATTTTTTGTCCAATGCCTTTCCAGCATCAGCTGATATTACCTTGTGGTTCTTTTTCTTTGTTTTATTTATATGGTAGATTATGTTGATGAGTTTTCTAATGTTAAACCATCCTTGTATACCTGATATGAATCCCACTTGGTTAATATGTTTTTTTGTTGGTTTTTTTGCTATGGAGTTGTATTCTAATGGTGAGAATTTTTGCCTGAAGGATTTCCCTAGTAGACATTTTCTGTTGAAATATCAACCCTATGACCCTATTTCAGGGAAAAGATGACGTTTTCTAATCCCATAAAGAATTTCAGTCTTGGAAAATCATAAACACATTTCTGCTCTATCCTATAGAATCACCATGACCCAGAAGGAACTGGATGGCAGTGAAAAGGCGTTTTTATGACCCTAGTTCACGCTAGCTCAAGGAGCCTAAGACATAATTTCTACAACAGCCACTGCTGTTTCGTGTGCATAGTTGTCTTGCTAGTCGTTAAGGACACTGTGTCTCAAATGTTCTTGCCAACAGCTCAAACCATCTCGACCTCAAGTCCTCTTTGTGACATGAGATACCGCATACTACTTTTGCCTGGAAGAACATGCCCCTTCTTTACGAGTGGACCAGGGGGAAAACACCGACTGCTCCCCCTGAGGAGCCCCTACTCCCTGCCTCTTTGGGGATTCCCCCATGGGCGAGTCCCCAGCACCCAGAACCGTTTCGGCTGCCCTCTCTTTCCATGACACAATTATGCCCTGCCAGCCTCAGGCTGGGTCTTCGTCTCAGTCCAAGCCCATCTGCTTTGCCTTTTTAAAGATTCTTGCTGGTTTCCGATTCACATTTTCTCTGCTTATTTTCCAGTGCAGGTAGAATTTTTCGAAACATCTGCTTTCTCTATTTTTCCTGGATGTGGTAATATATGAATAATTATAGTCTATGCTCAAGCCACCATCTTGCTCTATTTAATCTCAACTTAAGGACAATTAACAATGCATGTAACATACGAGGAGGAAAAATGAATGGAAAACTGCACATCAGAAACAAATATGTGGAGCAACCACCCCACCCCCACCCCAAGACCCCTGGAAAGGTGCTGACAGTGATTTACTGGCAAATAGGGCAGAGCGTATTCTGGATCTGTTTTGTATTCTTAGATATGCTGCCTATTTATGTTAAGCCTGAACACCCCGCTTTTCTTATAATTTGTAAAAACAATGGGATCATGAGGTCTACTGTTTTTTATTTTTGGCTCAGCCACCTAATGATAGTGGGGAAACTTTCTCAGATGCTTTTATTAAGAGTGTTAAAAGACTTTGGATGCGTACTTAATTGGCTTTCCCAAAAGTTATTGTAATGACATCATGTCTGATCCTATCTGTGATTTGTTTACCTCGCTTTTGAAAAGACAATTTGTTTCTATTTTAAATGAGAAAATTGTAAGCAAGTCTTGGATAAGCTTTCTCATTTATTTGAAACTTCTTTCTTTGTTCGAGAAATAGGAAGAAAACCAACATTTAGCATAAAAGGTGGTTTGCCTACAGTATCTCATTTAATATTTTCATATAGGCAGATATGGTGTCACTGCCCCTATTTCACAGACGAGGAAAGTGAGGCTCATGGATATGAAGTGACTTGCCATGAATTGTGCAGTGAGTGAGGAATCTAGAATCCAAATCCACATCACTCTCTAATAGGGACCTCATGCAGAAAATGGTGGATTGCTGCTAAGTACAGCTTTCCTTGTGGGTCCGTATGTCATCGTGGAGTTCTGTATAAAGAAATACATATTTATCCGTGATCCTATCCAGAATTTCCTAATCATTAGGTTTTAAGAGTAATTCATACATATCCTAACTCAGGAAAATATAAAAAGTAAGAGACATTCTCTAAGATACTGGGAGAGTGCACACTCTTCTAATGTATGGTCATGCTGACATTCTACTTTGATTGTGTCCTGAATTTGGAAGGAATGACAGGGTGAGGGAGCAGCCTCCTTTACCTGACAAACAGAATCAGAAGAGGTCACTATCATAGCAGGTCCCAAATCCAAACCAAACCTGCTGCCATCGAGTCAGTTCTGATTCATAGTCACCCTGTGGAACAGGGTAAGGCTGCCCCTGTGAGTTTTCAAAACTGTAACTCTTTCCAGGAGTAGAACGCTCATCTCGGTAGAGGCAATCCAGTGGGCATCACAAAGTAGCTAGATGCTGAGAAGGAATCCTCTCCTTCACTGCCTGTGTTCCCGTCCTGTGCTCAGCACTCCTTGTGGGCTAAGGATATAACAGTGAATAAAAGCAGCAACCATTCCTGTCGTGGTGAAGCTTAGATTTGAATCAGGGGAGACAACTAATAAATAAAAAATGAGTAACCTATAATGCACGTGTTAAGAAGGTAAATGTTATAAAAAAAATAAAAAGCAGGAAAGTAGAGAGCACTTTGGAATAGTGGTGGATTTTTCATATTCTGATGAGTTCATGTAAAGGAACCCTAGTGGCGCTGTGGGCCAGGCACTGGCTGCCAGCCAGCAGGTTGATACTTCAGACCCACAAGGCACTCCATGGTGGGAAGATAAGGCTGTCTGCTCCCATAAATACGCAGACTTGGAAAAATACTAAATAGGGTCACAATCAGCAATGGTCACCAACCTGGCAATGGGTTTGATTTTGGTTTATGAATTAGTATATGGAACCCTGGTGGCCTAGTGGGTTAAATGCTGGGGTACTAACTATGAGGTTCAAACCCATCAGCGGTTCAATGGGAGAATATAAAATTTAATAAAGACAGAAATCCATGCCCCCCAAAATCAACTTATCAGCACAAAGTAGGAGTCTCAACAAAAGAGGCAGAATTGTCATGAATGGTGCCAATCAACAAGGAGGTTACAGTCAGCAAGAAAAGCTATTGGAAGTGTAGGCTGTATCACCCCAAGCATCATACGCTGCGCGAAAGGGCTGATTCGTGCTGCTCCTGCACTACTACCCCACCAGCCTCCCTGCACAGCATCCGAGTCTGTTCGCCTCCCACCCAGAGAGTCCGTGATGAAAAACAGCCCATCCAGAGATCTTGAAGGGCACTCAAGCCCAGCCCGCCACAAAAGGGCTGAAGATGGAGAGGATGCGCCCCTAGAGAAGAGAAGATTCCTGGCATGCGTCGCTACCCTCTTCAAATCTCTGAAGTGCTATCAGCAGATGGAAAGGGGGCTGGATTTCTTCTGCAGTCGCGCAGAGCAGGCTGCGGATGAAAGGGGGAAGGTAAAGGAAGGCCGCAGTGTAAAGTGAGGCTCTGCAGCCTCGGTCAGCCAAGGCTTGGTCCCCGTTTTTGTTTTAGGAGTGTGAAACCCTTCTTTTTGTCTAATTAAAATGTGGGCTCAAATACACAACAATTGGGAGGCGGGCACAGGATCGATGAGTGGTCCATTCTGATGTCCTAGGGTTGTTAGGTGCACAAAGGGACCTCACCACCACTTAGGCTCCAGCCCACAGCTCTGCACAGGGAAGCGGACGACCACTCACTGATCACGATCAAATGCAAAGCCTTTCTTTCAGAGATTTGAATTCTGGAAATTCGGATGTTATTGTGATCCATGTTGCAAGCAATGTGTGTTACCGTTTTTTGGGGGGGAGGGTTGTTTTGCTTTTATAATCATAAGAAACTGGGGGTGGGGAGGAGACACTAGAAATCATTTCAATGAGAAAATGGTTAAATAAAATTCGGTCTATTTATACAATGGCATCTATTTATAAATGGCAGGCAACTGGGAGGGAAAACGGACTAAATCTACATGTATTAATATTAAAACAGTCCCAAGATATAAGATGCATATCAGATAGATACAAGAAATCAAGATATATCATAAAATGTCTACAATGCTTCAATTTACATAAAGCGAAAGATAAGCCTAGACTCACTCTGTAACAGGAAAACAAAGCAAATCACAGTGGCTGCATGATACTAGGTAGATGACACTAGGTAGGTGCTGAAACTGTGGTGGCTAACCTGAATCAAACCTAAATTGGTCACTCAAAAAAAGTGATTTCTAAGCTCAAGCTTAATGAGAAGGTGACAAGGCTTTTGCTGGCACAGGACGTAGCCTGTTTGATCTTTAAGGTTCGTGAGCCCCGTGTCCATGAACTTTCACTTTTTCATCTAAGCTGTGAACACATCGAGAAGTGCTTAGAACAAGGATGTGCTGGGGAAAGAGCTTGCTCATAGCTCACGGGGTGCCTGTGTGCAGTGAGAGGAAATCTGGGAAATGGAACCAGGAAGTGTGTTAGAGACCTGCTACCATAATGCAGACAAGAGATATGGAGCCTGACCAGGCTAGGAAGGACTGCAAAACAGACTGCAGAAAGATGAACTCAATAAGGTTAAGGACTGATTAGGCCCAGAGGAAATAGAGTTAGGATGGATCTGAGATTTGGAAGAGTTTGAAAAAAAAAAAATGTTTGGGAGTGGGGCAGATAACCTTGTTCTGGGCCATCCTGGTCTAGTTCTGTTCTTACCTACACACTTACCAGCACCAAAGATCAGTGCTTGCCACTGCTTCCGGGAATGATAAAGGCCATCTTTCTCCAGATACTAAGTAGTTCTCTAAAGATAGAGCTATGACTCATTTCTTCAATGGGCTAGCTCTAATACCAATGCCCAAGGAGACTTTCAAGCTCGTCATTACCTTTCTATAACTTCCTTATTCTAAAACACTAACTGGACCCTACTCCTTATCCCCAAAGGAGGCAGAGAGGGACAGCAAAAAGAAACATGCCTTCATGACTCAGACAGAACGAACTCTACTCCCGAGCTCTGCGACCCTGGGCATGTTTCTAATGAGTCTGTAGCCCTGAGACTCAAACAGCACCTGGGCTTTGTGTTTCCCACCCTCAGAGGCCCAGACACTGATGCCCTTTGAGACGATTCAAGGATGCGCTCAGAGTAGGATTGACTTCCTCCACCACCCACTTATCACGGTAGCATCCTTGTTCTCCGCAGCATGGCTCTCATGTCAATGGCCCCTCACAGGAGGATGAGCAGTTTTCACTGAGTTCCACGAAGTGAGAGAAACCAGAGCCGATGGATCAGACCAACCACCCAGCAAGGAATGAGCTGCTCCCTCAGAAGTCACGCAACACCGGGTCTGTGTGTGTCTGCAGATCATCTCTTTGAATGGGCTGTTATTATCATCACAGTAAATATCTGACATTTTAAAATTTTAAGCGAATGTGTAAATTCATGATTTGATCTCATAGCAAATCTCAGAGGTACGGCTTCTTATCCCCACTTCATGATACTTAATAATTTTTATTTACCAAAATATAGTTCATAGCTATATTTTGTATTACTTGGTTAACTGTGTCCCAGGCACTGTCTAAATGCTTAGCTAGCATAATCTCATGTAATACTGTGCTCGCACTGGCAATGCTAGTTTTCCTGTTCTACAGAGGTATAAACTGAAGCAGTAAGCCATCAATTGCACGGGTCACATACAAGGTTTCACAAAGTGATGATACAGGATTGCGGTCAAATGAATGTGACTCGGCTAGCCACTGACCCAGGTTATTCGACTGCAGGTGAAGTGGCCCAATGTGAGTGAGCACAAATTGAGGAGTACCTGTAGTACTTGCCGATGAACATCAAAGACCACAGGCTTCTACAGAGACTGCAGCTCAGCGTAAAGAGAACGAACTCCTCACAACTGGACCAATAGAACATCCTGAGAAACAGAGAAAAGATTGAAGTTACCAAAGATTGCATTTAGATTGGATCCACAACAAATGCTCATGGAAGCAGCAGTCAAGAAATCAAATATCATGCTGCACTGGACATATCTGTTGCACACGACCTCTTTAAAGTGTTGAAGAGCAAGGGCGTAACTTTGAGGACTAGGGTGCCCCTGACTCAAGCCACGGCTCCACATCGACGCAGGAAGACGTCCGAAGAATTGCTGCATTTGAATCACCTTGCTCGCAAAGAATGCGGGCTGCATAATGGAATGCCAGAAGAACAAACCAGTCTGCTTTCAAAGAAGTACAGACAGAATGCTTCTTGGGGAGATTCGTCTCTTATCCTTTGGACATGTTATCAGAGGGTCAAGTCCCTGGCAAAGCACATCGCACATGGGAAAGCAGAGGCTTCGTGAAAAAGAGGAAGACCCTTGATGAGATGGCTTGACACCCTGACTGTAAAAATGGGCCCAAACATAAGAACACTTGTGAGGATGGTGCAGGACCGGGCAGTGTTTCCTTCTGTTGGACAAGGGGTCAGTGAGTCAGAAGGAACTAGATAGCTCTGAACGACAGCAAGCACAGGGTGGAGATGACATCTGTGTTCCCTTATGCTGCACCTCGTGTGGCCCTGAATAGTACCTTCTTCTTCCACATGTGCTTGAGCAAAATAGCAAGCCAAATTCCCAGCACTGATGCTGGGGTAAATGTATTGAAATCATAAGTGACCCTGAGGGCCCCATGGGACTCTGTTTGATACCATTAATCTCACACTCTAAAACCACATCTCTGCCCTTAATCCTCACTTAGACTACAGCTGAGTACTGTCTGCCACTATGTTCAGTTGACCTACCTTGTTTTCCTCAACTTCAAGTTCAACAATTTTAGCAGGACTTACACAAGCTTCCCAATCCCTTGACTCTCTAAATCCCATTCCATAAGCTTTGGTGACTGTAAGCTGAACTATCAGTCACTTTTCCAAATATCTTGAAGTCTGTAAAAATTCTTAAGATTATGCAAGCTTAGCTCTTTTCTGTCTTGTCTTGAATGCCCCTGGAGCTTACAGAAGTTCATGGCCACTGAGTAGGATGCAAGTGATGATAAGAGTCCTATCAAATGACTTTGTAGCTTTCCTCTTGCCCAATCTTTGTGCCACCTCCCTCTGCATCGCATCCAAGGGCCCACCCAAGAGTAATCTTTCTACAATACACATCTAATTTCATCACACCCCTACTTCAAAGCCCTCATGGACTCCAAGTTATATAAGAATATACTCTAAAATGCTTATCCCACATTGATTGTAACCTGATCCTACCTCCGCTCCCATCTATTTTTACCAATAACATCACTTCAATTATCCTCCAATAGGCATTACTTTCTTCTTTTGTATCTCTGCTCAGGCCTTTACCACTGCCTACAGGCTCTTCCCATCATGTCTACGTCTGACCATAATTTTTCAAGCCTAATTCAAAATATTGCCCCTCCTTCAGTTTGCTCTAAAACATTCCTTTTAGGATCCTTTCTTCTGCATATTTCCCAACCTGGTTATCTGCCATTGTTATAGAAAATGCCGCAACCTGTGCTATGCTCGAGCTATTTTTATGAATGAGAGTTATATAGCATCTCTATGAATCAGAATCAACAGGATGACAGTAAGTTTGATTGAGACTATCTGGGGAAAGGAATTGGATATTATTCATGTTAATTTAATTTTCACATATAAATGAATTCTTTATTAATCAATCAACATAGAGCTGAATAGGTGAAAAGAATTCTGCACTTGGGAGTTAGAAGATTGGTAGGACAAATATTAGCTGGTTATTGATGACCACTAGTGAAGATATCTCAGCAGACACAGTTAATCCTCTCATTTCCTTCCTCACACCAAGCCGAGCATCCAGGGCATCTGAAGGGAGGTGCCAGAACTAGTGGGGATGAGCACTGATCCCAGACCTCTCTGTCTTCTTTTTTCCAATCATTTTATTTAGGGCTCATACAACTCTTATCACAACCCATACACATTAATTGTATAAAGCACATTTGTATATTCATTACCCTCATCATTCTCAAAACATTTGCTCTCCATGTAAGCCCCTGCCTGGCATCAGCTCATTTCCCCCCTCCCTCCCTGCTCCCCCCTCCCTCATGAACCCTTGATAATTTATAAATTGTTATTTTGTCATAATTTACAATGTCTGATGTCTCCCTTCACCCACTTTTCTGTTGTCCATCCCCCAGGGAGGAGGTTATATGTGGATCCTTGTAATCGGTTCCCCCTTTCCAACCCACCCTCCTGCCACCCTCCCAGTATCGCCACTCATACCACTGGTCCTGAAGGGATCATCCACCCTGGATTCCTGTGTTTCCAGTTCCTATCTGTACCAGTGTACATCCTCTGGTCTAGCCAGATTTGTAAGGTAGAATTGGGATCACGATAGTGGGTGGGGAGGAAGCATTTAGGAACTAGAGGAAAGTTGTATGTTTCATCAGTGCTACACTGCACCCTGACTGGCTCGTCTCCTCCCCAAGACCCTTCTGTAAGGGAATGTCCACTTACTTGTCATTTCTCACTGCCATACCAGCTTCTGTCCCTTCCCCCTGTTCACTGGTCACCATTTGATCAATGCTGGTACCTTTGATATTAGCACTTTATAGATAGCATTTTAATAACCATGCCTGCCAGGACTGCAGGCAGATTCTCACTCCTCTCCTTAATGTAAGTTACTGCATTAAGAAAGACAAAAGGTAATATGACGAAATGTGTGGGCTTCATTTTCTCTCTCCTTCTCCTCCTCCTCTTTCTCTTTTTCTTCCTCCTCCTCCTCACTTTTTCTTCTTCCTCTCTCCCCTCCTCCTCTTCCTCTTCTCTCTCCTTATTCCTCCCTCTCTCATTCAAAAGGGGTCAGTATGGATGACTTACAAAAGCACACCCCTCCTTAATTTGAATTCTATCACGGAGCAACCTGGTGCTCTTAAAGTACAATCATCTCGTTTTAAAAAAATAGAAACTAGGTACAAAGAAAGTAAGGAACTGTATCTATCTGAATCTGACTAGTTGGAAAAAATAGGTGCCAAATTAGCTATACAAGAAATTAGTTACAAAGCATCCAGGAAAACATAACACCCAAATAGAATATAGAGAATCACATCAGAAACGATCAACAGCTAGAAACTATTACCATGTCAAGAGTTGGAGGCACAATGGAGAAGGTGGTATTACCAGAACCCAGCAGCAGGGTCACCAGAAGGAAGCTGGACACAAGACAGAGGCTACCTGGCAAAGGTAGGTTCCACAGATTGAAGGATTAGCTAGTGGCAGCTGGAACTGTGCAGAAGACTCAGCCATTTGGGGGGACCTTCTCCAAAGCAGAGGAAAAACAAAGCAAAACAAAACAAAACCCATTGCCATTAAGCTCATTCTGACTCATGGTAACCCTGTAAGACAGAGGGGAACTACCTGTATGGGTTTCTGAGACTGTAGATCCTTATGGGTCTAGAAAGCTTCATCTGCAGAGTAGCTAGTTTTGAACTGCTGCTTTCGAATAGCAGCCCAACATGCAAACACCAAACCACTGGGTCCTGGGTTTCTGCTTCTCTTATCCACCAATCTCCTTCCAGCCACAGCTACTGACGATCTAGACAGAAGTGAGTTGATGAGGAAGACAAGGAAATGTACTTTGAAGGGATAAGACCCCAGTAATTCAGAACAGAGCAAAGAAAGGGCAAAAAAATGATCTGAAAGCAAAAAGACGAATGGATGGCCCAGGGACTTCCAACGCCATTCTTTTCTACCCCACTTAGCCAATCTCTTGAGCTTTCTTTACTTTCTGCAAGAAACTCCATGCTCTGACACCAATTACACTGCCACCAGGTCAATTTCCACTGATAGGGACCCTATGTAGGATTTCTGAGACTGTATTCTCTATGGGAGCAAATAGCCTCATCTTTCTCCCTCATAATAGCTGGTGGATTTGAATTGTCCATTCTGTCGTTAGCAACCTGACACCTCACCTTCAGGGCCACCAGGTATCCTTGTTTCAGGCACAGGGGACAGGATGGTTAGACTTCATCTCATGGTCTTTGGACATGGTATCAGGAGAGACCAGTCCCTGGAAAAGAACATCATGCTTGGTAAAGTAGAGGGGTTAATGATAAAGAGGAAGACTGTCAAGGAGATGGATTGACCCAGTGGCTAGAACAGGGGGTTCAAACATAACAACAATCCTGAGAATGGCAAAGGATTGGGCAGTGCTTCTTTCTCTGGTGTATAGGGACCTTATGAGTCCGAACCCTTCCGAATCGGACCTAGCAACAACATAAACTGGATTATGTTGTATGCATTCTTCTGTGATTTGGTTTTTATTCATTTTCCACTCCACATGATGATCCTTGGTTTAACTCACATGCATCTTAATTGAAGGTAGATTTATTTGATCAATTATACACTCTAATCACCATGGCCTCAGACATGAGGAAGAGTCTCAGGTGGTTAAGCATTAAGAACCCACCTAACTCCTCCCAGGAGAAAAGAAATCCTTGACAATCCATGTCAGGGTTTCCATCAGGCAATGCTCCTGTTGGAAACCCTTGTTCTTTTCCATTCTTCTCACCATCCCGCTGCCCACAGGGACACCAGCCCTGACTCCATCGTCACAATGGAAAAATGTGTCCAGCGAACGTTCCTCTTAGAGAGGCAGGCAATTGAACGCTCCTCATAGCTGGAGTGGAACAGGCTCGGCATACCAGCTCCACCCCTCTCCTCTCTGGTCAGTGTCAGGCCTGCCAGTTGATCCTGTCACAGCTCTGCCACCAGCTGGTGAGTGCCCAGTAGTCCCTGCCAGCCTGACCAACACATCATGTATGTCATCGGCTTGGGCTGGATATGTGAACATGGTTTTCTCATACAACACACAAGAAGAAGAATGACCTTGAGAAAACTATCCTGCACTGATGATTCGAGATGTATCATTCAGCTGGCATTTTGTTTTTGAGCCAAATTTTCAAGCCTAACCCCACATGGAAGAAAGGTCATTGTAAGAGCCATTTCCCCCTCATTTCAGGCAGATAAAACGAAAGTCTGTTCTGAAGGCCTTCCACATTTAGCATTTCCATTTGCAGCAGCCGATGGGAATTTCCCTTCTCTGAGGACCAAATTAGACTCTCAATCAGGCTGGCTGGCCACCGGGCCCTCTGGATCCAAAATGTCAAAGATTTCCACCCAAATGGCTCCGATCTCTCTCACATTTCTCTGCCTGCAACGAGTGGCTAACACGCCATTGACTTCTCCTTTCTGAAGAACTCGGTCCCCTGGGCTCAGGGAGCAAATTCCAGGTTGTGTCCGGCATTCTTTGTTCCCCCGTGGATTCTGTGGGGATGCATCGCCTCATCTCGGAAGCCTTCCTAGCCATCTCATCTCTGGAACCACAGACACAGCCCTCTGACATTTGACTGCACGGCAACTGGTAGCTTTTGATGGCCGTCAAACGCCGTGCTTCATTACTTGGACAATATTCTGTGGGGCAATAGCAAATCAACCCCGTGGGACTTGGATCTTGCCTGATTTCCCCCAAGGAAGCCACACTGTTTAGGAAGAGTAATGTCATCCAGCAGATCAAGAGTTGCTCAGCAGTTGTGGATCTGAATTCTGCCTGGGGCTCTCACACAGAAGGCACCGAGGTGGCTCAGAAACCCTTGGCCCGATGCTGCATTAACTCAATAAACTCAACTCCAACTGGCAGGTTTCAGATGTTAAAAGTGAGATGGAGTCAGGCACAGTGAGCCTCTCTCTCCCCTTCACAAACCGACCTAGTTCTAAGGAGTGTAGTTCAACTCATGGTTGAACTGCACTCAATGGGGGTTTCAATCACTGTAATCTTCCAAAAGTAGACCACCAGGTCTTTCTTCTGTGGCACCGGTGGTTCCAAGCACCAACCATTCAGTTAGTAGCTCAGCACAGGTCCTTTGCACTACCCTGAACCTTTTCATGCCCCTACCACTTCTCTTCCTAGGTTAAACAGGGATATAAATTTATCTGCACCTAGTTCAGTGTCGATGAGGCTAGAAGGCATGGTTTTGAGAAATAACCAGGTGATGGGAAGCCTGAAATTATGCCATTGACAGCTTACTGTAAGTGCTGTGATTCTTTGAAAACATCCATAGTCCTCGCATGTCAAATTATGACATTAAGCACATAGCAGCACACATGCAATGTCTACAGGAGCCTGGAGCTGAGGGCTTTGCCTGGACAATGTCTGAGAAACCTAGACAGAAAACAGATCAATACAAACTGAGACTATCCTGACAGCCTTGTTCCTATATCCTTAAATCGAAAGCAAGATCATCAAATTGTGATAAAGATCCTTAAAACAAAAGGCCACACAACTTTAAAATCAATGTCAATTAAAAATATAAAAAAATATATAAGTGGAACTTTTCAGAGACCATCTAGTGCAACACCCTAATATTACAAGTTAGGAACTTAATGTCCAAGATAGGCACTAGTCTTAGCTAAGATCCCAGATCTAGTGAAAGAAAAAAGTGGAAACCAAAATCATCTTTTCCAACCTCAAATAGCATGCCTTAAAAACTGATTTGAACATGGTTTTTATCTTTTAAATACCATGAAATTAAAAGTAAGTGTTGTTGTTAATTGCCGGCCAGTTGTTCTGACTCATGGGATGTACAACAGACCAAGACGCTGCCCGGCCCCTGCCATCCTCACTACTGTCAATACGTTTGCCTCTAGGCTCAGCTATTGTGTCGATCTATCTCTTGGAGCATTATCCTCTTTGTCACTGATTTTCTTTTTCCCGAGCATGGTGTCCTCCAAGGTCTGGTCCCTTCTGATGACATGTCCTAAGAACATGAGACAAACGCTCACCATTCTCACTTCTAAGGAGATTGTGTTTCTTGCCAAGACAGATGTTTTTTATTTTTCATTCTTCCAACAGTCCACGATGCACTCGATATTCATCACCAACACTATCATGCAAGGCACTCATTCTCTGTCAGTCTGCCCGGATCATTATCCAGGTCTCCTCTGCATACGAGACAAGTGACAATCCTTGGGTCAGGCGCACCCCCACTTCACAGTGATAGATTGGCTTTTGAAGACTTTAAAGGGGTCTTGTACAGATTTTCCCAATGCAACCAGTATTTGATTTCTTGACTGCTGCTTTCATGGGTATTTGTTGATGGTGGATCCAAGCCAAGGAAATCCTTCACAATGTCTTCATCACCATGATGCTTCTTTATCCAGTTATGAGGATTTTCATTTTCTTTATGTTGAGGTGTAATTCACATGGAAGGCTAGGGTCTTTGATTTCATCAGCAAGTACTTTAAGTTCATTTGGCTTTTAGCAAGCTTTCTTCTTCATATACTCCGACTTCTTGGATCATATGCTCAGCAGACACATTGAATAAATATGGTAAAAGGATACAACCAGCCCACAGATTTATGGAGAACACAATTCTGAGACTGCTAATCTGAACTGCTTCATTTCATGTTACTCCAAAATATGCTTCCTCCCTTGAAAATTGGAAATCAGAAGAATTGATTCAACTCTCAATCCTGTTCTTACATCCCTGAGGAAACTAAGACACAAACACCTCCTGCCTGTGTCTCAATTCTCACATCTACAAAAATGAAATTTTGAATCAGAGATACTATCTCAGGAGCAGGTCATTTTTAATGACCTCTCATTCTAGATATTGAGTTAGGCTTGTTTGATTCCTATCATACCTGTGTGTGAACTTCATGTAATGAGGAAGCTTGGCCACTCTGTTATAACACTAAATGGACGATACCTTGGGTGCCTCCTACTCTTTGTACCACTCCAAGAGAATGGCAAAAGAAGAATCCAAAACATTTCCCTTTTGTCATTTGCCTCCCTTTTTAATGTCCATTGCTGTTATCATCTCCTACCCAAACAACCCAGGCACACAAGACTTTGGAATGCCAATGCTCTCCAAGATTATCATCTAGTATTCCTCCCTAAGCCAGAACGTACACAACTAAGTATTTCCCATCGGATGTTTGATATGCAATACAGACTAAAATTAAATTTCAGCGATGACCTCAAGCACAAGAGAAGACCCAGAAACTATATCTAATCTCTCAAGATCTGTCATGGGAATAGACCAATTGGCTATAGGAAGAGAGTTTCAGCATAATTACATAACAGTGCTACTCCCAAGCAATGCCAATTTAATAAAAGTTTTTGCCTCTGAAATAGTTTCTGAAGATAAATATGTACATAATTATCCAACAGAACTCCCTGTGTGTATATAGTTTTCCACATGCTCTAGATGCTGTGATGTGCTTTCAGCCAACAAGAGCTCTCAAGCAAGCTATAAAATAAAATAAGTAATAACACTACCACTGAGTCAATTCTGCCTCATAACAACCCCATAGGACCATAGGACTTCCAAGACTGTAATTTTTTTACAGAAGCAGACTGCCACATGCTTCCCCCACAGAGTGGTTCATGGCTTCAAACCACTGCCCTTTTGATTAGCAGCCAAATGCTTAACCACTTTACCACCAGGGCTCCAAGCAAGCTATACCACTTCTGAATTGAACATGCTCTGTGGTATGTGTGCTCTATCTATAGTGTCCTCGTTGTATGCTATTTGATGTGTGTGTGTGTGTATGTGTGTGTTCTGACAGTAGTTTTGACTCATAGTAAAATGCAAAGAATAAGAACAATCCTGAATTTTTCAGAAATACATATGTTGATCAACCGGATGTTAAATCACAATACAATATGCACATTTTCCTGCTGCTTAGGACTCCTTCAAGAAAAATGAATGAGGAACCAGAGAATGAAGGCCATCTGGTCATCAGGAGGACCTCAGCCAGGTGGCTCCCGTACTTGGCTTCCCCAGACCATATGCTAGCTGATAAATTCCCTGCGCTCCCTTCCATACCTTACTGTCTTGGCCAGCCAAGATCATTCATTCTGTCTCACAAAAGGAATTTGATTGGGGCTCCGCAGGCCAACTGCAAATTGTCATAGTGGGTTTACATGCAAAATATAAATGGCCTACTACCTTGGTCACATTCTTGCCTGACATTCAGCATCTGGCCTTCAGGACAACCCTGTCCAATGCCTAACCACAGGGACTCCATGCATTTGCTAGAGCTCACTCAAGTAGGTTTCCTCTAATTTCCCCAATGCAGGGCATCGGATGGATGCCCCAAAGAGAAGCTGAAGCCAACTATTTCACAGAGGTTTCTTCAAACTCTCATCACTGGGAGCCTCTACCTACCAAGGCCACGGTGTACTCTCCTCTCACAGTCAGGTTTGTGCTTATAACTCCGTTTTTATAAAAACTGTCTATTGTTTTAGGAATAGACACTAGGGGGTAAAGAGAGATTGATGGAAGACCTTTCAGTGGCATGACTTCATGCGGCCTCATGAACAACCCTGTATCCCGAGAGTACAGAACAATAGTAATCTGTTGGAAGAAACCTGCTGAGGAAGGTGGTGATGCTAGCGACTGTAAAGAGACCAGAAGAGCAGTGGGGGGATATGTTTACAAGGACCAGGTGACCGAGACACTGCATCCTGCAGGTTCAGTTAGGAGTCCACTTTCTGAAACACCAGCAGCTGCACCAAAGAAAGACGGGCTTTCTACTCCTGTAACAGTTACAGCCTGGGAACCCACTTAAAACCAGGCTCCCGCCGTCCACTCAAGGCTGCGTCAGAGCGGCCCCCTGGGGGTTCTGAGACTGTACCTTTTTACAGGGGTCGAAAGCCTAGTCTGTCTCCAGCGAGCTGCTGGTGGTTTCAAACTGCCGACCATGAGGATCACAGCCCAATAGGTAAACACTCACCACCACATGGGCTTGCTATGAGTCAGCATTGACTCAATGGCAGTGAGTGTGGTTTGGTTTATACTCTATTGAGAACCACTCGGGGTTGGACAATAATGATGGGTTCTTTCTCAATATTGAAGATTTTTCCAATATCAGCTGAGCATAAACAATGTCTGTGCAAAGTTTTTCTTTCAGAGCATTTATAATAGTGGAGAACAATAAAATCCAATGATAGAGAATGAGTTGCAAAATGCACAATAACCTCATATAATTGAATACTATGAAAATTATCATGAACTTGTGAATTTATTGATATGGAAAAATGGTCGTAAAGCACTATGCCAACGAGTCAGTTATGATATAATCTCAACATCATAGAGAAGACTGTGTGGTTAGACACATCATGACAGTAGGACCTGTGAAAGTCAGCAACTGTGTAAGGTGGAAACCTAGCCGAGAAGGAAAACTCAGATACTTTCGACTAAGCCAGCCAAAGGACGGTGGTGAGTCTGCTGTCAAAGATGGAGACCTTGTAAGACCCAGAAAACCACGGCAGTCCCGGCCCGGTCTGCCTCTCCCCTGGTTCCCTCGCCACACTACACTTGCCCCAAGTATGACTGTACTAGCCCCTGCTGGCGGGAATTTGCTATCTTTTTCTTATGTCTTACTTCTTCTAATTCAAAGAAAATGAACACAAGGGAACATCAGAAAGTTTGTGAAACATTCCATGATCTTTTAATTCCATTTCCATGAATTTTTGAAGTCCCCTCATCTAATATCGTGTGCATAAGGTGTTGAAGCTAAACTATATAAATAGGGTTGACTGGTCCGGATGGCATTGAAACCTTCTACAATATTGAGCCTGCCCCAAAACTAAATAACCAAAAACTCTGGCTGCCTCTCTACTAACCTACCTGTCTCCCACAAGCATGTACACACACACGTAGCTCATGGTCAGTCTCTCATTCTCTAGATTTATGTCACCTCTGATCGCCTTCCGTCTATTCGATCAATACGACCATCGATAGCCTCCAGTTCCCAGGACCTGGGGCTGCGATGTGAAGTCCCCCAATCAGGGCAGGAATTGTGACGGGCACAGGACCACGGAAGCAGCACGGTCACAACACCAGCCGGGCTGAAATAACACCAGCACTCCCCACATCATAAACAGGATGGGGCCCTGCCTGGCTCAGGTGAACTCGCCGTTTGTTTTCTTTTTGTTGTATTTCCCTTTCCACAAAACAAGAACTTGCCTTTGGGTCTCGCGGGCCCAGTGATCCTGTTATTTTGGCAGTTGCTTGGTGGCCTTGCAGAGGATGAAAGGGCACCTGTGCGTTCCAAACACACCGCCCACTCCAGGTAGCTTAGGCATGGTGATTCTCAGCTGACAGAGCAGATGTGTAGATAAGTATGGAGAGGCCGAGTGTGCGAATGAACAAGGAGAAGAAGAGAATGATCAGCAACATCACAACACACGTGACAGATGAGTTGGGGAAAGGATGTCATTGCTGTTAGATGCCGGTGTCACAGAACAAAAACACACTGCCGGCTCCTGCGCCACCCTCCCAGTGGTTATTATCTTTGAGCCCATTATTGCAGCTACTGTGATAAATACGCCTTAATTAGCAATTCTCAAATATCAGGTCAAGCTCAAGGTCAATACCAAATACAGGCCTTCATCTCTCACAGTGTTGAAGATTTAGTTCTAAGAAGACAATGGTGCCCTTGCTTTGGGTTGTTGGTGGTGGTGTGAGTACCAGTGAGGACACGATGTTTAGCTGAGCTCTGATTTCTTTTGAAAACGATCTTTCATCAGAGGCCTGTTCTTGCCTGCTGTACTCAGGTATTTAAAACCCATGGAAGGAAGCATCGTGTGTGTGTGTGTGTGTGTGTGTGTGTGTGTGTGTGTGTGTGTAAAAGCTGAACTCAATGATGCTTACACCCCGCCCCCCAAAAACACCTGAAATATGAAGATAAGCACCTTTGTTCAGCTCAGATTAAAAATAGAGTATCAAAGGGGCATCCTGATCTGTACTAAGAACTTCTGAAACAAATACTTAAGAACTTAGCTGTCAGAAAACTTGGCTACAAGGAACTCTTTATGGACATTCCCTGTGGGCACATACATATGTTTTTCTCTTTGGACTTACAGAGGGGATGTCAGACCATGGGATGAACTGTCAAGTCTTCCCAGGCAGGATCTTCCAGGGCCAAGATTCTTAGCGATGCCTTTTGCTTCCAAGTCTCCTGCTCTTTCTACTCCAGGTGAGCGGCTTCTCCTTCTCTGCTCAGGGCAGTCCTACGTCGTGCAGCCGTCCTACTGACAACATCTAGTTTCCCCAGAGCAACAGCTGATGGAAAACGATTTGTGGTAGGCAGGTCACCCTCTGCCCAGCCTGTGACCTCCTGCTGATTGTAGTGCAGCCACAGTGGCTCTAATTGCCCACCATCACATGTTCAAGTCAGCAGGAAAGGTGTTTCCTCCCAACCGCTCAGCATTTGGATCATTGTTTATGATGGAAATAACACTGCATCCTGACCCAGGAAAGAGCCATAGCTAATGTCATTTAAATCACATTCTATTAACTGGAAGACACGCGGGGATGGATTTGCTGCTGTCACTCTAAAAGCCCCATTGGACGAGGAGGGGAAAATGAAAATAATGAAATGGAACCCTGTGACAAGATACCTTATCAGAATTTTTTTAAGTGTCTTTCAAAATTCAACAGGTAGAAAACATTTGAGAAGTAAACTAGGCAGTGGAAAAAAACCAAGTTCTATAATCCCACAGCTCTGGGTTTAATAAAAGCCAATTGCCTTGGAGTTGGCACTGATTCATGACAAATTTTTTTTTTAGTCTTTTTTTCTCTTTCTTTTTCTTTTTATAATTTTTTTTAAAACACTTTATTAGGGGCTCATACAACTGTTATCGCAATCCA
>NW_022111310.1:12480880-12482252 GCF_000313985.2 Echinops telfairi
GTAGGACTGTGCTCCATCAGACTTTACCTTATTTGTCAGAAGTAGATTACCACCAGACTTTTCTTCCAAGGTGAATTCAAATTTTGGTCCACTTTTTGGCTAGCAGCCTTGAGCATTAACCCAGGATACTTGATAATTTACAAAAATCTTAAGCAAGTTTATCAACGGATTCAACCCAACTGACGCTTTTGTGATGCCGTGGGCTACACGCTAAGCTACTCTCCACAAGATCTGCAATGCACACTCCCCAGCCACTCCACGGGAGAAAGGGGCAGCTGTTGACTCTCATAATGTGTTAAAGGCTCAGAAACCCATAAGGGCAGTTCTATCTGGCCCTACAGAATCACTATGGGTCATAATTAACTCAATGGCAGAGTTTGATTTGGGTTTTTGGTCTGGTATTAAGCCCTCATCTCTTCATCCTCTGGTGCCCATCTCTATCTTGCCAGTCAATGTCTTCTACTCTGCTTGGCACCAGCATCTGCTTGGCCCACGTAAGCGTCCAGCTCACCGAGTCTACAACTTGTTTTACCCTTGTATCCTGAGTGCCTCTTTCCCAGATGAGGGTCCCTAATCTCCCTCCTAAGCACTCCTTTGCCCCTTCAACTCCCTTGTCCCTCTCCATCAAATTTATCTGTGAAACTCCAAACTCAATCTGCAGTACTGGGTAGGGGGCATCAGTACCCATTATTGACATGGGTAAGCTGGCTTGTAGAAAGTAGAGGGCTTACAGATCTTCTCTGGGGTTATCAATAACTCCCGCAACCAATGAGTCGAGGGGTCCTTGTGTATCATTGTTGCATGCAAGTTTTTAAAAAGTAAGGCATCCTTGCCTTAGGTCATTTGGGGGAAGAGAAGGCAAAGAAAGAAGGAGACGGTCTTTGCTCGTATCTGAAAACAAAAGCTCTGGCTTCAAGGTGAATGAACTAACAGGGACTTCTACTGCATCCCCAGGCAGTCCCGGATGATTAAATCATAACTGAAAGTCTTCTTGTTTGCATTTAGCACGTGACCTAATGAGTTGCAAATTGATGATGATAGATTTCTTAAGGGAACCAGTCTCTGTCAAATACCACTCACTATCATCTTATATACCTTCAAGATTTAGTCAATTTCTTTGTAGAAAAGAAGGTAGGAAAATGTCATCAGGTTAAACTTAAGAGTATAACATTTTTAAATGTTTGCCACAGAAAATTTTTAAAATACAAAAAGAAATACCATGTCTAAAGCGAGCACCAGAGAGTCATCATCCAACATCATTTGAAAGGACTCGCAGACAGAACCACTGCATCTTATTAAAAGGTGGATAAGATTGTACCATCATCCTACCATGACTCGAATTCTACCTTGCAAGTCTGGCTAGACCAGAGGA
>NW_022111310.1:12482741-12484437 GCF_000313985.2 Echinops telfairi
CGGGGTGAAAGTCAGACAAGACACAGTCCTTCCTACTTAGATGTGTGTTTTCATCTTTAAGGAAAGTGAAAAACTTAGTGTTTGTGATCTAAATGGCGCATGTGAACACTGTAAGATTAAAAATGTCTGTATTGCATTCTCATTCGCTCTTGTTCCCAACAATTGCACACGATGCTTTCTAACCTCCAGGTGATTTGTGTTTTTAAATTATGTTTTAAATGCGATCTTGTTTTCATTACCCTCTGCTGTATTAATTTGTGCTGTGGTTTTTCTTGAAAGAGAATGAAAGAAATGGCATATCTTTTTAAAACTGTAGCCATTGAATGGATCATTTTAGTTGAAATCTTAAGCACTAAATGCTTGAAATAAACAGATACGTTCGCACTTAAAAAAAAAGAAATAAATATTTTACAATATAAAAAATAAATAAGTAAATAAAATGTAAACTTACTGTGGAAAAAAAAATATTGTACCATCATCTATTTTTAAACACTTAGGATTTTTAAAAACAATTTTATTAATTATTAAAATCACTTCCAAGAATAACTTTTAAAAAAAGAAACCAATATAAACAATTCTGATCTCTGATTTTTGTTACGTGCTTGCGCACACACAAAAAAGTGGACTGAAAGACACAAAGGAGCTGTGAAACCAACTTGATTTCCCAAAAATTTACACCTGTTCATGGTCTACACCCTGCGGAGGGCAGAGGACATACACAGTAGCTTGAACAGAGCAAGAAAGCTCAAGGTCAGACCTGGCACACACTAGGCCCCGGAGTTAAGGCACGTCTCATCCCCCTGCATAAAGAACGATGGGCTCTGCTGCCCCGCTGGAGCTGTAGGAGAATCCAGCCAATAAGTCAAGCCCAACACTTAATGGAAAGGATGCATTATCTCATTTGCTTATTTCCAGATTTTGCCCATGTAATTTTCATGATCATCGGAAGGGAATGAAAGTATCACAGTGTCAGAACCACTGCCATCGGTCGGTGAATGGGAAAGAAGTGGCACAGCTTTCTACGATGAACAGCAAAAAGTCAAAAGAGGAAAACAGAATTTGGACATTTTTACCCCTCATCTCTCATGCCTAGAATTTGAATTCACCCAAATGATGTTATTTGCTTAGAAATTTAATCCAACAGTGTTTATAGTTCTGTCAAAATCAAGGCAATTGGCATGGCATGCTAATGATATCGGAATAATTACAGCATTGGGCTTGAAAGACTGGGAGGGAAACTACAAGGGTCTATGACCTGCTCATCTGCCGGTTTTGATGTCCATTGGCAGCATGTATTCTGTGATTAAAATCTGAGAAGTTACATGCTCATTGTTAAGATAGTTGTTTAAATTCTTTCATTTTGATTCTTGCAACATATTACGATTTGAGTTTTTGATTCCTTTGTGTGCAGGAAGGAGGGCTGATGGCATTTTGGGTGGAGGGGGAAAGTTTTCATAGGTATTACAAAGATTCAGTGCTTTTCACATCACAAAGAGTATTCAAGAAGTAAGAAAATGAGAGCAATAGGAAAAATTCTCCTGGCTCAAAATGATATCTTTATATTGAAACAGCTGAAAAAGAAATAATCCTATATTTTCCCAGCTATTTGAAGTAGGAAATATTCAGATTTATAGATGGTTCTGGAACTTTGATCCTTGCCGGCGCCCCACCCACCCCCACCCCCGCACCTCCCCCC
>NW_022111310.1:12486692-12487453 GCF_000313985.2 Echinops telfairi
GGAACCATTATCAGTAGGGTGCAAACCCCACCTAGAGGAACCAAGCTAATGGTCCCAAGCTTCAGAGAGAAGTAGGCCATTGTCTCCAGCAGCAGGGAGCAGGCCCACCCCTGTGGTGGGATGAGACAGCAGTCTGGCAGCAAGTATCTGACTTCCCCCCACATGGGAGAGCAGTTCTATTCTGTAGCAAATAGGATTGCCTTGAGTTGGATCAATCTGATGATGGCAAGAGGTTTAGTGTTCTGGAAACTATCTTTAGTTTAGATATTGGGCAGCTAACCTCAAGATCAGCAGTTAAAACCCAGCAGCCAGCCTGTGGGCAAAGGATGAGACTGTCTCTTTCCCAGTTCACCTGATGCTTAGTAAGCACCATGATGGCTACACACTTCACAAACACATCTTTAAATCCTGCCACAACCTGTGAAGTGAGGTCAATGTTATCCTCTTCCTTATAACAAATGAATGCACCAACAAGTCTCTTAGAGACTTTCCCCAACTTGCCCAGGATCTCAGAGGACCACCCACCAGGAATATTACCAACTTGAAATCTACTTCCATTGAAAGATATCTCCAGTCAATTCAGCACTGAGCCAAACATTGTGGGCCAAGATGAAAAAAATCGTCTCTTCTGTGATCAATCTTTGAATGAGCACAAACCATAAAAAGGATGTGGACTCTGGGGTTCTAAGTCCAAGACTAGATTCTTCACCCAATTTCAGCAACCTAGGAATGGGCCAGAGGATTTTTAAACAATACAGATG
>NW_022111310.1:12487553-12489428 GCF_000313985.2 Echinops telfairi
CGAGTACAGGAAATATCTTGTTCCCCATATCTGCGGTGCCTCTAGGGTTGAAACGATTATTTCCTCCAGTCACTTATGGAGAGAATCTTAGCTGTACATCCATTTGCTTTCCTAAGAGCAGCTTCATTCTAGATATGATGTTAATGCGGTATAATGAGAAACCAACAAAACACGGCCTGCTCTCGCTCTCTCTCGCTCTCTCTCTCTCTCTCTCTCACACACACACACACACATCCCTATACTGAAAGCTTGTATTTTAAACTTTTGTAATTAATCATTTGACAGGTACGACACCGATGGGGCCTGCCAGATTATACACAATAACCTGTCAAACGGCAGAGCTTTGACAGAAAAGAAAAATAACACTGTATCCAGCTATCCAAAAGAAACAAAAAAGATACAACTAACTCTTAGGAAAACTGACAGGCCAAATTTAACTCAAATTTATTTAGACCAAATGGTCTTGAGATGTGGTTAGTTTTGTTGATCTACCATTGCCAGGAGGGAAAAGGTTTTGTATGAATTAGTCTGTAGAAGATTTGTAATTGGTAGCTTTTCCACCAGGGTTTAAATGGTCGCTCTTAAACACCTTGACCAATAGTATAATGTGGATAAACAGCCTTGAACACAATTTACAGAGAGATTAACATGGCATGCCTCACAGGGTGTAGATTCCCAAAATGAAACACCACAGTGGGAGTGCAATGTAATATTTTAATGAGTGGGGTGGAAAACTGGCCCTTATTGATCTCAACATTTTCCCATGCTAAACTTTCAAACATACTTAAGTCATTCCTACCACTGAACACATTTGGACTCGGGCTTCGGGAATGGCACTGAGACTGGAGGCGAGGCCATGGGACAGGCCTCCCCTCTAAAGCGCAAGCCCTACTAAGGAACACAGACAAGTAAAGAAGCAACTACAGGTTAGCTTGGAGAACTTGGGAATCTCAGGCATTCTTCAGGCAAATTCAGGGAAGATTTTCAAGAAAATGTGAAGCTTGAGCTAACTCTCAACAAATAAGTGGAAGTTGATCAGGTCAGCTAGGGACAAAATCAGAGCATAACTGGTGGCCAACACAGTACATGGAAAGTCACTGAGTCCTCAGAGAGTATTTATTGTATGTCTCTATGTCTCCTTCCTAATGGAAGGCTGGATGAATCCTAAGTAGCCAAAGCGGTGGGGAAATGTGTCTTAGATTTATAAGTGAATTGAAATCAAAGGAGGATGAGAACTGGAATGTCAATGGGAAAACTGAAAGATACAGACTGCTCATCAAATGTAAGAGGGTCTCAGAAAGGTATCAGGAGGCAAAGTGTGAGCCCCTGGGATCTAAGAGCCAGGAGGATGTAAATGATAACATCGTTTTGAACGAGCAATGGGAAGATGCCTGGGCAAATTTTTGCATGCTTTCTGCAGCAAGATGAGTCAGCCGCAGTTAAAATACCAGTGCCAGAGTTTTCAGAGGAAGGATACCGTCAACTGTGTCCATAGAGAATAACCTAGCAAGTGAAATTTTAAATCTGTTCAATCAGGTTCCTGTCGGAATCGGGAAATCGCTCTAGGTCATCGAATTGAGTGAATCTAGTTGGTGTTCTTGCCAGGAGCCACTGAGTCCATTCAATTAACAGTCACCCCACAGATAACAGAGATGAACCTGCCTGTGCCCAGCCATCCTCACGAGTGTGGCTGTTTGAAGACTGTTGAAACCACTATGCCAATCCACCTTATTGAGAGTCTTCCTCTTTTTAGCTGCCCCTCTACTTTACTAAGTATTATGTCCTTCTCCAGGAACTGGTCCCTCCTGATAGCATATCCAAAGTACGTGAGATAAAGCCGCACCATCCTGCCTGGCTATCAAAAGATATAGCATC
>NW_022111310.1:12497436-12500173 GCF_000313985.2 Echinops telfairi
ATATATATACATATGTACATGCCTGTATTTAGACCTTTATAAATGTCCTTTACCTCCTAGTTATTTCCTCTATTTCCTTTTACTATCCTCTTGTTCTACTATTATGTCTGACCTTCATTCGGCTTTCAATAATTCCTCTCTATTACATTGCATTTGATCAAACCCCACCAGGCATCCTATGCCCTCCTCGCCATCAATTTTAGATGACTTGTTGCTCCCTTGTCCCTGGGTTTGTTGGCACCCCCCTTTCTTTTCCCCACCTCCCCTTTCCTATGTCCCCCCAAAATCAACAGTCCCATTTTTTCTCCTCTGGATTGTTTATCCTACCTATCTTATCTAGATAGACAAGCAGAGACAATAATAAGCACAAAAAGAAGACAAACAAACAAAACAAACAACAATAACAACAACAAAGAAAAGCTTATAAATAGTTCCAGGTCTGTTTGTTGCCTTTATGAGTGTTTTCTGGTTGAGTCTGATGGGGTGCCATGCCCTGGCCTCAAAGTCTATGTTTGGTATTCCTTGGTGACCTCATTGCTTTGCTCCCCTTGCTGCTCTGATGCATATCCTTAGTGTTTCGCTCCAGTGTGGTGGCGTCAGATCAAGAACAATTCCTGTACTGTGTTTCCAATGTTGTCCCCTGTAGCACTGAGTCTGTGAGGGACATCATATCCGGTTGTGGGGCCGGCCCTATGGTCCTCTCTGTGTATTGGGTGCTCTGAGCAGGAATGTCATCCTCAGGGCTTGGTGGGTCAGGAGGTGTTCCACTCTCTCTTTCTCTCTCCTTCCCTCTTAGTTGTTCCCTTGTGCTCTGATCAGATGTGCCCCTCTCCCCGAGCTTTGGCTTCATTGCTATCCTCTGTAGTGCATTCTTCTGGGGCTGAGGATGCAAGGGTCGCATACCTCTCTATAGGTTTGCTGTTTCATGCTCGTATGTTGCTCTCACACCTTGGGCACCGGGTTGAAGTCTGGTCCCTCTCTCCCTCTCCTGTGGAGATATAAACAATACCCTCCCCTTGGGTGGGTTAGTGCCCTGTTCCCCTGATAGCCATGTCTTTTGTGAGGGTTTTCCCCTAACTTGTAGTTGGCTGCCATATGTATCCCTGGATTCTTGACACAGTTTCTTTTCAAACCACAGTGACCCTTGCTCCATGCTATAGGCTACCTAGATTTTAGATTTTCTCTTTTTGAGGTGTGCAGCATTCATAGGCCAGATCAGAATTATGTGGTTTGTAAACTCCACTAAAAGATCTAGACTTTACTTTAAACACACTTATTGCAGAATAAGGGGACTGAAATACTCCTTGGGACATGAAGCTGAAACACCCGAGTGTGAGAATACAAAGAGGCCAGCTATACCAAGATCATGGATTTGGAAGTCAGTGAACTTTGGTTTTACTTTTGAGTTTGCCCAATAATTGAAAATTTAAGACTACCATATATTTGTTATTTTCATTTTTTTACCTTCATGTGATATGTCTTAATTGTGCAAACATAGTTTTGCCTTGGTGAATGAGCATTAATGAAATGTGTGCCTAGTGTCTGACCCTCGTTGCTTTCTCTAATAGCATTCCGTGTCAGGACCCTGGTGGCGTCATGGTTGCACATTGGGCATCTAAGTGCAAGGTTAGTAGTTGAAATCACTAGCTGCTCCACTGGAGAAAGTCAGGGGGTTCTACTCCTGTAAAGAGTTACAGTCTCAGAAACGCACAGGAAAGTGCTACCCTGCCCTATAGGGTCTTGTGAGTTTCACTGACTCCCTGGTAATGAGTTTGGATTTTTGGCTTAACTCCAATGAGACATTCAGTAATTCTAATAATACTGTCATTAATCTATCCAATGGTATATACTTTACAGCGATACTGAGAAAGGAGATAGAGATAGATGATAGATAGATAGATAGATAGATAGATAGATAGATAGATAGACAGATAGATAGATAGATGATAGATAGATAGATGATAGGTAGATAGATGATAGGTAGATAGGTAGGTAGGTAGGTAGGTAGGTAGACAGACAGACAGACAGACAGACAGACATGGAAGATTTTCAGACTAAACACATAGGGTCGCTATGGGTCAGAACTGTTTCAATGGCATCTGACAACAATGACCGTGCATCCTGTGAACATCAGTCTCTGTGACCCTGGGACTAGAACTAGAAAGTCCCTGGATATCACTACCCCCTGCTCTGAAAGGGATCACAATAGAAGGGTTTGGACAGATTTCTTGGAAAATGTGGAACAAAACTCAAAATCATAAAAAAGAGCAGGCTGATTGGTAGGATAGAGCCTGATATGAACCCAAGGTGATGGCCCGTGGTTACTCGTGGTGTCTGGCACTGAACTCATCCTGGTGGCTCCGTTTTCAGCCACACAATCTATAGGTCCAAACAGTAACACTGGAAGAGTGCGAACACTTTAGAATAACTAACCATTTGCGATCAAGAGAGTAGCATTTCCTGCAGGAGAGTTCAGAAGAGTCAAGACAGAAGGAGGAGTGGATACAGGAAACACTGGAACAAGTAGGCTAAGAGTGGTTTCAATGTGGGGATTGCGATCAATGAGACGAAACAAACCGTGTAGGAACTGTTGGACAAAAAAAAATACCAAAAACCCTGATCTGCTCTGTAAACCTTCACCCAAGGCACAATAAAAAGGTAAACAAAAATCTGTATATATTCTACTTTTCAGTCTTCTGCACGGAGTGCAAAGTTTATAGGTAAGGCTGAGAGCCCC
>NW_022111310.1:12501905-12522392 GCF_000313985.2 Echinops telfairi
TCTGGGGCCACCTCCCCTTTTTTATGGGTAAATTGAGATACAAATGTAACTCAGTGAAGAAAAAGGGGAGAGAGCTTTCCACACAGAAGGAAAAAATAGGCAAAGGCACCGTGGCAGCGTTAAAAGAAGAGGCCAAAAGAAACCAGGAACAGAGAATGCAAGGAGGGAATGATACGCACTGTGGTCGAATCCATAGAAGATCTAGTCAGCACTTCTCAGCACTGATATTTCATTTTGTTTCTAATTCTTATTTGCTTTATTGAGATGTTGCCTCTTTAACAAAGAGTGCTATGGTGACTCACCCCAGTGGTCTTTATTAGTTTTTGATAGTTCTTTTTCTTTTTTTAATCATTTTATTGGGGGCTCGTACAACTCTTATCACAATCCATACATACATCGTGTCAAGCACATGTGTACATTTGTTGCCATCAAGCACTGATATTTCTATAGCAGGATCAATGAGCAGCCACTGAAGGAATCCATGCCAACATGAGACATGACATCAATCTTTCCATGATTGATTGGCTACATCCAAGAATAGCCATAAAGTTGGGGAGATGCCAGAAGGTAAATTCACCACAGCTGGTGATATCTCTTGTTCATCATCACACTTCAAATACCGAGAGTAGTGCCTGGCGCTGGGAAGGAAGCTAGTAAACATTTGTTCAATAAATTAAAGGGCAGAACTTTGCTGGGACAGAAGAAGGAGCCTTATTACTTCCAAAGACAAGGAAGGCATCTTAAAGAAGGCAGCAGATGGGCTGCATTTTGAAGGCCAAGTAGGCCTGGACCAAATGGAGATGAAGCGCCCCAAGGCTGGAGCTGAAGGGCTGTAGGGACGCCACAGGGGCAGAGCGGTTCACTGTGGCTGGTGCACTGAGTGCAAGAAAGGGAGTCATACAAGGTAAGATTGCAAGGGTAGGTTGAGGTTAACTACCGAGGGCCACCTTGGATGCCAGCATTATTTCCCAAGCTTATCCATACATCTTCTCTTGGCACTTGGAGTTCCCACTCTTGTGAGTGCTGTGTGCTAGTGTGGGGGAGGAGACAGGGCGCCAGGAAATCCAACTCTTGAGAAGCAAGAACTCTACGCTAACGGGATGAGAGATCTTTCTGCTCGTTTTTATTTGGGAATTCTCGCACATGAGCCAGCTCTCTGCAGCACAGCCCGCAGGGAGCCGCTGGGACTGCCTTCCCTCTATCTGACACGTGGATCTCACCGCCCCAGCCTGCACTTGTTCTACCCCTTGGGAGGTGGCGGAGGGGATGTGGCGTTGAACAAATGTAATCCGGAATTCCGGGCACCAGCCCGGAGAAGCCTGTGCCGCAGCTCAGTCGTGCAGAACTTCTAAAGAAGTGTTTCTCCCATGGAGACTGCAGATCCTGTCTCCCACGCCACTATTAATATATGTCCAACTGCACTTGGAAAAGAAAGAGCTGTTGGAACAAATTACTGATCATGAGAGTTATGTGTGTTAGTTGGAGGCAGGCATGAAATTCAAGATACAGTGTTTTGCTCTTTGTGTGGGTGTATCTCATTCCTGTCTTCATGTTTCGCTATTGAGCTCATGAACCGAGTAACAGACTGGAAGTCGGGAGCACTGGATGATATGACTGGTTTGCCACAAACTAGGTTAAGATTTAGTCGGTTAACCTTTCTGGATTTCCTGGTCCGTTAAAAAAATAAATAGAGCTCAATGTGGGGTGGGAAGCATCGATAATAGGAGGCCCCCTATCGCGGGGGTGTGCCAAAGTCATGGATGACGAAAGTAGCATGCGGTGGGCTGGGGGCTGGGGTTGCTGAAAGTGGATAGGCTATGGAATGAGATTTGGTTTTGAGGTCTCTGCTCCCCAGCCATGCATTCTTCCACGTGAGGCTCACTTACCTGCTCACTGTGGACCCATTCCAGATGCTTTCTCCCAACTGATTCCATGCTCAAAGCGACCCCCTGAGACAAATCCTCCTATTTCACAGACGAGTAAACTAAGGCACGGAGACAGTGACTTGTCCAAGATAAGTAGAAGTGACACTACAGTGACACTCCTCCACCTTGCAAGGAAGATGGTGAGGAAGTTACTAAACCTCTTGGATGCCTCAGGTTCCCCATTTGCATATAAATAATAATAGTACCTCTCTTACAGGCTTATTAGGAAATTCAAATGAATATTATATCCAGAAGATTTTATGAAGGGCAAAAAACACAATGCAGAGATAAGTTGCTCTAAAGCTTTGATCTTAGGCAGATAGCTAAAGATCTTTGGGAGGAAGCAGCAACAAAAATAATCGCCATCAAGTGCATCCCCTATGCGCCAGCACTCTAGGGTCACAATTGTTACTCTCATTTTCCAGGAAAATACATAGAGGCAACTAGTAAGTGTCGGTGCTTCACTCTGGACAAGGCTTCCCTTGCTGTTAAGGGTTCCAAAGTGAAATTCACCCAGAAAACTGCCCCAGCAAACACACACACACACATCTGAGCCCATAGAGAAAAATTAGACCAATATCTGTATAACATGTTTCTAGAGCTTTCTTCAAACCTTCCAATCTCTCTGGGTTGAGGAATGAGGATGGCGAGGAGTATCTCCAGGCCATCCCCTTGAGGAAGAGAGATGTCCTCAGGAGCATTTACAAGGTAATCTGCCTTCCTTCTATACTGTCGACCAAGAACACAGGCCTTAGCTCTAGCAACCTGATTCCTATCAAAGTTGATGGAGTCACCCGGTAGACTGGAAATCACACTGGACACCCAGTAAAGTAGAAGGTCAACAGCCAAGGTCAATGTGCTATTGACATCATGACAAGCCCAGCTCTCTGGCCTCCACATATTGAAGACGGCAAGGTAGATGGCCTTGTCCTCAAAGTACACTGCAGGCTGGACACACGGACGCGTGTTCCTGTGGAGAGTTGTGAGTACAAAGTGAGTTTGGTACAGAAGCCTGAGTCAAGGAAAACTTCTTCTTCAAAGGGTCCTGGCCTTGACCTTCTTCAATGGCCACACGAGTCGCCTCACACTTTGTTATCCTTCATGTACTCATTCATTGCCGGTTTCACCCAGGAAACAGCGTGCAGAAAAAAATCCTCAGAGGTGAGCTCTAAAGTTTGTCATCAGGGACCCAGAGGATGAAGGTGGAATGGCCGGGTGGCACAAATGGGTAAGTTCCGGGCGACTTTGCAAGAAGGCTGGCCGTTTAGTCTGCCCAGGAACACCCCCAGAACAAAAGCCTGTCCATCTCCTTCAGAACAACCAGTCAGGAACCCCCATGGAGCACCGTGGCCCTCAGAACCCAGGGGTCCAGCGTGAGTCAGAATTTGCTGAACAGCAATCCCTGGAGCTGAAGACAAGGGCCAGTCCTTGAGGAAATGGAACAACAACAAAAACCCTTTGTGAGCTGCTCCTTCCACTGCTTCTTTCTGTCACCCCCAAGCCAGGGCAGACCTAGACAAGGAGCGATGAAAGGGTTTGTCTCGTCTCTGGAGTCTTGGGTGAAAACGTCATGCTGGGTGGCCAGGTTGCTTCCGCACGTGCTCAGGACAGTCAGAGGCAAGCATGAGCATGCCATCCGGGGGATAAAACCCAGAATCCGACTGTGCTGTTACTGTTTACTCTCGCTATGTTTACTCAAGCATTGGATCTTTCCCTCCTCCCAATTGCCTTCTGAATTTCAAGAAGGAAATACTTGTAAATTTTGTTTTCGTACTGCATCCCCCTGCTGAGATTCACAAGCTGTCAGCAGCATTACCTAAGAGGGGGGAGGACTTGGGAAGAGCATCTGAAGCTGAATGAACAGTGAGGCCCCAAACACTGCTGAGGAAATGGAAGAGAACTTGACCGCATCATCACCACTGTTATAGTAACCACCTCCTTTTTTGCTTCAAGGACAGCAGTCATTTTTCTCTCCGTGTGTTTCTGTAAAGCAGCTTATAGGGCTGTTAAAGAGTTTTAGATCTCGAGAAAAAAGAGAAACTGAGGAGTGATTCACCTTTGTTACTAAACAGATCAATGCCCAATAGCCACCCGGGAGCCCACAAAGCAGAGCACGGAACTTACCAACTAAGTCAGGCTTGAGAAGAACGAGGAGGAGTCAGGAGCCGGCTTTCCCTACAGTCCGAGGGGGGCATGGCAAAGGCACCCAGCCTCCAAGGCCACCCACACCTTGTCTGTAAACAGAGACAAGGCATGGTCTTCCTTTTTGGGGAGCTAGGATGTGAAGTGCCTCTGTCCAATGATCCCCTGGCTAACACCTTCCCATGAGGAGCATGACAGGCAACCATTAGTTTGCAATAGTGAAGGAAGCCATCTTTCTAATATAGCTGCTAGTCTTGGATTATAAGAGTAGAAGATGTTGACCTTGGTGGTGGTGGCCGTTTGAATCCACCCGGAGACATATCAGATTTTTAAAAAGATGTTCTTCTGGGTCCATTCCGATTCATAACAACACTGTGCACCCCAGAACACAACACTGCCTAGTCCTGCGCCCTCTTTATCAGGGGGCTCTCTCTGAGCCACGATATCCATCTGACTTGGGGGGGGGAGTGTCTTCCTCCTTTTCCGTGACCCTCTCCTTTCCCAAGCACCATGCACTTTTCCAGAAGGAAAACACCAAACTCCTGTCATCAAGGGAACACCGGCTCCTAGCGACTCTATGGGGCTGTAACTCCTGACGGGCGTAGAGCGCCAGGTCTTTCTGAGAACACGTCCAAAGCACAGGAGACGAAGTTTCACCATCCTTGCGTCTAAGGAGCGTGGTGGGTGGACAAAATCGGCAGTCATTTGAAGTACTAGGGTGTAAAGAGCAGGGCCGATGATACTAAACCTCCTGAGTGTGGCAACTCAGGCCAGAATGCTGAGTGCAGGCCTTTATTCATTGGGAAGACTGGGTGCAGTCTGGCCCTGCAGGAACTCGCAGGCTAGTGAAGCAGCCGGAAAAGCAGCATACATGTGTACAGTAAGGTGTGCTGAAAAGTTTTGAGGATCCAAGAGGAAGCACCTGACCCAGAATTAAATATATTCCTCGGAAACAGATTTGAGATTGGATTCTCATCCTCCGCAAGCACTGGGAATCCCCTCTAGTTTGTCCCAGAGGGCCCAAGTGGGCCTTTCATTCCTTTCCTCGGTAGTAACAGCCTAAGGGATCCATTTGACATGACCATGTTTTTGCTCTTATCTCTAGGGTTCTCTTGTTGTACCCACCTGCTTCCTGTGGGTGGGTGAGTCTGTGTGTGTCTGTGTACATGCGTGTGTGTGTGTGTGTGTGTAAAGAACATATATGTGTACATATAAATATATATGCAAGACTGACAGCCACCGGGCCTAAGGCAGAAGGCAGTAGAAACAGCCCCGGCTGCGGCTGGTGAGTAACATAAATTTCTCGGAGCCCAATTCCACTCAGAGAGACTTACACGCGCTTTCCAGGGGCGGTGCCTGGGAGTGTCTGAGAGGAAGAGTCAAGCCGAAAGAACGCCTGGACCATTGTCAGTGAGCCGCTCCTCCCAGCTGCTCCTGTGTCATTTGGACATGGAGGATTAGGGTGTGCCTTGAAGGCTGCATGGGGAATGCCCCATTTCCCCAAACACAGCACGCAAATATAACTGAGGGAGGTCACAGGGCCTGCTTTTGTGAGCAAATCGTACTGTCATTGGGGACTAGGAAGCTAATGATTTATGTCATTTCTCTCTCACCCCATACTTTCACAAAGCCCCAGAACTCGGTCCTGGGACGCAGGTCTGTGGAAGCTCAGGCCGGTCTTGTATCCAAGCTATGGCATGATGAGATGTGTCTGGCCCCGGGCCGCTTTCTTTGAATTCCCTAGTGCCACTTTTGTGCCTAGTGGAAGCTCCTGCTCATCCCATCAAACCTCCCCTCCCTTCCGCACACATACAAAGTGATGGGTTGCAGCACCAAGCTCTGAGCGGCCATAGGCCAGCGGCAAAGGAAATGAGCCTTGCTAATACCATAACACAGCGGGAGTTCTTCCAGCGAAAAAGAAAACAAAAAAATCGATGAGGTAGGCACTAAGCGGTGCCTGCCACTGAAATATGTTTTATATCCTCCCTTCTTGGTGATCATAAGATATTTTAACGTATTAAGAATTTGAGAAATGTTATCTGTTTTGTCCAGCCCAAACATTCCCACATTCATATGAATGTTGGACGGATGCTTCCTTCACCTTTTTATGACGCCTATTAAAAATGTGTGGAGCACCCTTGGAGAAACACCAACATCATGCATTTGAGCCTCATAACACTTTGAGACAGACATCATTGTTTCCATGGGATGGTTGATGAAACTAAAGAATCGAGTTATTGAGTGAGTTGTAAAAGCTAACCCAGCTAGAAACTAGCAGAAACCAAGTCTAGAACCCAACTCTTCCAACTCCAAATCTACATATTTTCCCATTAAAACCAAGTCAATAGACAGATTAAAAAATTTTTTAGAAAAGGAAAAAAGTAGCTCTCAGCCAATGGGTTGCGTTCAAATCGTAAACAGAAAGCGCTGCAAAAAGAAGAAGTGAAGAAAACGTTCATATTCAACTAAAGATGGGCCTAAGTATGTGGGGGAGGTCAGATGCTCAGGCATTCCCCCCACTGAGGGCGATAAGTTGCCAGACTGCACTGGGCCTGCTCCCTGCTGCTGGAGACAATGGACTACTTCTCTCTGAAGCTTGGGATCATTAGCTTGGTTCCTGTAGGAGGGGTTTGCACCCTTCTGATAATGGTTCCTATGGAGACCCACCCCATAGACCACCCTCTCATTACTGGGTACCCTATAGTGTAACCCCTCCCTGTGACGTATGTCTCTACCTGTAATTAGTGGGCTGGCATGCCCCCAAAAGGTATATAGGCGTGAGTCAGCAAGACAGGGAGTTGGAACCTCTCTTGGACTCTGACCTCCTTGCTGCTCACTCCCTGGTCACTCCCCTCTCCCTTCTTCCCTTACCCTCCTTCCCTTCCCCCTCTCTCCACATGGACCACCAAACTGGGCTGAGGTGAGCAATGTTGCCATGTAACATGCCTGACTGTATTATTGTAATATCTCTCATGCTCTCGATGACTTTAATATAATACTTATATATCTCAACCGTACAATTGTGCATTACTGAACCCAGAAGTAGTATTACTGAACTCGTAGAGAGTATTAGCGGTGGGGGCTAGCCCCCCACCTCCCTGGGCGTCACCTTTTATTTAATACTACATAAGTAGATAAAGGGCAAAATACTGGCATCATGGAATCTGCCCCACCAGGATCTAACAGGGTCCGTTTAAAATGAGAAGTGTTTTTCTTCATGAGTTCAACCAAATGCACAACCAATCTGATGGAGCATCTGCTCTGCCCCAGCTCGTGCTGGAAACCAGGGAGGGGACACAGCCCTTGGCCTCTAGCAGCTTCTAGGTTCCCTGGGCACCCTGACTTCCAGCCACATGAATCAGCAAACCATCGTCCTGAACACACGGCTCTCTCAGGCTACTCTGCTTTGTGCCAGCCCTTCCCAGAGCAATGTCTTCCTAGGAAAATTCTGGTCATCTTTCCAAGCCAACACATGGCTTATTCTCAGGTGCAGAATTCCTTAGATCATCCAGAGAGAATGTAGGCATAGAACCCTACTGACTCCCTTCTCAGACGCTCCTTGCCTGCTTCAGATCTGGGATCTGTGGATTGTTCAGAGTCTGCTGCCCCTCCGTGACTCGGGAAGTCCCACAGCATAAAGAGATCTTCACCTTCCCATCCAAAGCCGGGGATGGGGGTGGGGGAAGCTGCTAAAATTTTGAGAAGATCAAAGCTGATTCATGGTAGTCGGTAATAACATTGAGGAGATGTGAGGGTATCTTTATGGAGTCTAGAGTCTAGTTTAGAATAAAAGATCCAAAAAGAGTATCTTATCGTATAACACCACCTAGGTAGCCAACACTGGCCATAAATGGCCTGTGATCTTCTCATTATTCCACAGCAAAACCGTAGGTTTTGTCATCCTCAGGGAACTCCAATCATGTTCCTTTTAAATACTCTTGGCTATGAGCCTACTTGGTGGACAATAAGTCTTTAGGGCCTACGTCTAAATTGGTTTATCCTCCTTGCAAGCAAGAGATTGCCTTTGAGTCCAGTAATACCCCTATGAAATGGGGCCACTCAGCCAAATATGTCTCACTAAGCTCTCCTTTCTCCAAAGCAGAGCCGATGGCCCTCTTTCTTCCTGCTTCCAGCAGAGCTGTGGACATGACTGTGATCAGGTCAAGGGGAGCCCTTGAACTCTCAGAGAAGAGCTCTCTCCAGAAATCCCCATCCAGTATGACCTGTCATTGCTGAGTAATGCTCGGGGGATTTCCCCAGCAGGAAACAGCCCTCTTGGGCTTGCACGGTGTCCGTAGCAAGCGAAGGCTCCACTGCTGACCTCTTTGAAGATGTCAGGTAGACTCTTGGCAATGCTTTCGGTTAAGTGAGTTCATTCTGCTTCGGGACACGGCGGTGTCAGGCGAACAGGGCACTACCTAGAGGGCCTCGCTCCTGCATTCTGAGCACAGGAGCAACGGAACAGGTTTGGGGTGCTGAGTCGTCAGCACCCAGAGAGGCCGAAGCCAAGCCTTCCCGCTGAGTTTGCGTACATTCGTGGAGTTTCCCATTTTCTGTTCCCACTGTCAAGTGGCCGGCCTTTCTCTTGGGAGCTCAGATCCTAGGCCACGGGTCTTGGTGGCGTGTCGTCGGCATTTGGCAAGCCTTCGAAAAGCTGCCCAGGCAGAGCCAATGAATGGAGTTTCACAACAACGACAACAAACCGCACTTCACTTCCACAATGGGAAAGAAACAGCCACGAACACGCATGCTTGGACTGATTTAGAGCCCCCACTTTGGAAAAGGGAGAGGGATATATTTTCACAGTTGCTCCAAATGGTAGAGGGAGCCCTTGCCCAGGCCACAGCCTGAAAAAGGCAACTCGTAAAAGCTGCTTAGAAACTTTGTCAGAGAAACAAACTTTATTTCTCTGGGCCTTCCCCTCCTGAAAGCACTGCACCAGATCCTTGCTGGAATTTTGAAGAGGGAGCACACCTTTGGGAATAACAGGAGACCCTGTCTTCAAAGCAGCTGACCCCTTTGAGCACACACTGTCTCATTAATCCTCGTGACATATCTATCAGGAAGTCAAAAACAGTCATTCTTTTTCCTCCCATTCTGCAGATTTTACGGGTTCCAACACTGGCACCGGGTAACAAGACACGTTCCGAGCCGAGCCCAGCCCCCGGGACTAGCCAGGCTCTTGGGAAATTACTGCTTTCCGGCAGGTTCTTGTGTCATCAAATGATCACTACGTTATTCACAACCTGGGCAAACCTTGAGTGAATGCTGACTCCGTGCCAGCCCCTGCACTCCCAGCAGGATAGGAAGCAGATGAAGGAAAAGGCCCTGCCCCGAGACATTTCACCCCGGCTGAGAAGTGGGGAAGACCCAAGAACCAAAGCCGAGCGACGTGCGAGACAGCTAAGAGCACGTTCGGTCGAAGGAGATCTGAGTTCAAATTTCAGCTCAGCCTGACATTTGCTTTTTATTCCTTTCCCATATCACTTTTCACCTTCTCCCGCACCATATAATTTGTGTATTTGTTTACTGCTTATTATCTGACTACACACACACACACACACACACAAGACAAAGCACTGGAAGATAAATTCTCTGAGGACCAAGATGTTAATCTGTTTGTTCATGAACCCATCTCCAGAGCCTAAACAGCATGCCTCGCACGCACTAGGTGTTGACTAAACAGCTGAGGAATAAATGAATTCACTGTATGCCCTTGGGAAATCTACGCAAGCTCTTTTAGCTTCAGTTTTCTCATCTATAACATGGGGGTTGTCAAGAGGATTGGATAACATATGTAAGTGCTTAGCACAGAGCCTAGACCGTAATAAGCAAAATCAATGGCAATCATTAGTAACTAGTTACTACGCAGGGGGCTCCAGTGCCAAGGAATCGTTCATGAGCCTTAAGGATCTGTGCTGGGGGCTGCCAGGGCAGTCTGTGGGGCTGGCCTGGAAGAAGAAATGATAGGGGGTTCCAGAAGGAAGGAAGAGGAGAGCGGGGAGAATAACAAGATGAGCTTCGGGGCCTTCATGCTACACACACCGTCCAACCTCCATTCTTGCTCCTAGCTTTCCCTGCCCACCTCCCCTAAGGCTTCTGAACTGGAGGGGCACCTCCTCCCCACTGCTTTCAGGACACACAGTGGAGGAAGAGCCCCTAATTCCTCCGACACAAAAGCAGACTCGTCTCCCAGCAGACTGCAGAAGGGGCCTCTCCACGGGCTGCCTTCTGCGTGCTCAGGACAAACCCTCTGAGCGGAGGCTGGCCGCTGAGGGACGACAAGTCAAACAAGAGGCTTTCTGCTCGGTGACACACCTCTGATTCAGCCGGCCCCGACAAAGCTGCAGATTAAGTTTCCTTGCCTAAAGCTGTAAGGAGAAACATAACACCCTTTGCTGGCTATAAGTGGAGCAGGCTTTATGAACCCGGCCTTAATTATATTCCATTTTGAGATTCAATAGTTTCGATTGCGACACCACATGAAACCAGGGTGAGTTGCACCCCGTGGAACTCCGTCCACAAGCGAGAACGGAAAAGCGCCTCCCTCCAAGGCTGTGGCTCGCCTGTGCCAGACTTGTCAGTAGGGAGCCAGGCTGGCTTGTGCCCAACTCTGGGGGAGCCCCAGAGTGGCCAGATCAGGGTAGGGCGGGTCGGCGGTCAGCTGGGCCTTGTGAAGCCTGCCTCTCTTTATGATGTCTCTCTGTGAAGAGTGAGAACCAAACAAGGCATGCCTTGCATGGAGTTCAAAGTTCCCGAGAAGCAGCGGGAGCAGCCGGCCCCACACAGATGAAACGATTCCTCCTGGGATCATCACACATCACACGCCCTCTCCTTTCTTCACCCGCAGTGCCAGGGAAAGGCAGAAAGCGACCTTTTGCTTTTCCATAGGTGAACCAGAATGAACCTTACGTGAGGCAAGGGAACTAATTTTGCAATATATATATATATATATATATATATATATGTTTACCAAATACTTTTGCAATGTATATATAAATAAATGTTTACCAAATACTTTGCTGGCCTTTTCAAATAAGGTAATTGAGAAAGCCGATCGATCCAAATGCTAAGAATCTCCATTACAACATGAATAGTGTGTCGGTTTTAGGTGATGTTGAGTTAGTCCCAACTCAGAGGGCACAACAGAACAAAACAGACCGATGCTACACCAGCCTCACAATCGTGCAATGTTGAAGCCCACTGTGGCAGCCACTGACTGTATCAATCCACCTCACTGCGGGGTCTTCATTTCCTTTTTATTTATTTATATTTTTAAATCATTTTATTGGGGGCTCGTACAACTCTTACCACCATCCATCCATACACCCATTGTGTCAAGCACATTGGTACAGACCTATAAACGCAGGCCTCCTCTAGGCCAGGAGGCCTGGTAGGGCTTGATCAAGGGAAATGTAACCAGGAGGAATTACTGAAACCCCAAAGAAGACTGAGTGTGATAGAGGGACAGGAGGAAAGTCAAAGGAAATAGAGGAAAGAACTAGGAGGCAAAAGGCAGGCATGGGGTCTTCTTTTCCATGATTCTCTACCAACCATGATGTCCTCCTCCGGGGACTGATTCCCCCTGATAATTGTGCAAAGCACACGAAACCAAGTCCCCCCCAGCTTCACGTCTAAGGAGCATTCTGGCTGTGACAGATTTGTTTCCAGGACAGATTTGTTCATTCTTCCATTCAGTCCATAGTAGAGTCAATATTTTTCACTCAAACCCTAATGCAAATGGATCAAGTCTTCCTTATGCATTGTGCAACTCTCTAATGCATACAAAGCCATCGAAGATACTCAGGCTTGGATCAGGCAGACCTTACTCCTTTTGCTTTTTAACACTTCAAAGAAGTCTTCGACAATAAATATGCCTAATGCAATACGTTGTTTGCTTTCCCAACTGCTGCTGACGTGGGCATGGATTGTGGATCCAAGGAAACTGAAATCCTTGGCAGATTCGATCTTCTCTCACGATGTTGCTTCTTGGTCCGATTGTGACAGCGTTTTTTCACTATGTTAAGATACAATCCATACTGAAAGCTGTAGATGTTGATCTTAGTCTATAAATACTTTCCTTACGCTAAGATATAACCCATACTGAAGGCTGTAGATGTTGACCTTCATTCATAAGTACTCTATGTTAAGATAATCCATCCTAAAGGCTGTAGACTTGACCTTCATCCATAAGTACTTCAAGTCCTCTTTACTTTCAGAAAACAAGGTTGTGTTGAGCACTCCCTTATTGTTGCTGTTCGGTGCCATTGAGTCTGTTCTGATTCACAGCAACCTGCTGAACAAAAGGAAACCCTGCCCAGGTCTGCGCCATGCTGACAATTGTTCTTATGTTTGAGCCCATTGTTGCAGCTGCGGTGTCACTGAATCTCATCAATGGCCTTCCTCCTTTTCACTGCCCATATGCTTCACCAAGCCTGATGTCCTTCTCCCGCGACTGGTCTCTCCTGTAACATGTCCAGAGTATGTCAAGGAATACAAGAAGGAAGAAAACATTTTGAAAATGATTGCGGTAGCAACTGTACAACACTGCTTGATATGACTGAACTATTGACGTCTGCATTGTGCCCCAGCAAAATGGTTGGGGATATATATGTGTATATATATATATATAAACAAATATGTGAGAAGTCTCAAAATCCTTGCCTCTAAGGAGCATTCTGGCTGTACTTCTTCTTCCGAGACAGATATATTGGTTCTTTTGGCAGTTCCGGGTATTTTTTCCCCCATATGTTTGACATGAACTTGTATGTCACTAAGGACTCCTAGTCCACTTCAATTTTACTTTTCCTCCTTCTTCTTAGTGGTTACGCACTGGGGCTATGATTTGCATGGTTGGCAGTTCAAAACCACTGGCAACTCCTGGGGAGAAGGATGGGGGTTTCTATTCCCGTAAACAGTTACAGTCTTGGAAACCCACAGAGGGGCCGCTATGCGTCAACATTGACACGCTGGCAGAAGACCAATATTTAGATCCTTGGTATAAGGAATCTTGATGTTTTTTGTTTGTTTTTAAAGCTGTAAGGCCTCACTCGGTTTTTTTGTTTGTTTTATTATTTAGTTATTTTTTGTTCTTAAGGAAGCATATTCTATATAGTTGCACATTCCATCTCAGCAAATGAAATCAGAAATGAGGTCCTGTTAACCCCTCCATAGATGTGGTTCCTTTTCTTTTCTTCACTTTATGGTCCTTTCAATATTCTTGACCAGCACCATAATTCAAATGCATCCATTCTTCTTTGGTCTTCCTTATTCAGTGTCCAACTAGCACATGCACATGAGGCAATGGAGAATGTCCCAGCTTGGGTCAGGCTTACCTTAGTCCTTAAAGTAACATCTTTGCTTTCCAACACCTTGAAGAGGTCTCATGCAACAGATTTACCCAATGCGGTGCATTGTCTAAGCTCTTGACTGATATTGCCATGACTGTGGATTGTGGATACAAGCGACATGAAATCCTTGACCGTTTCCATCTTTGCTCCACTTGTGATGGTCTCATCTATTGCTGTACTTGTGAAGACTTTGGTCTTCTTTACACTGAGTTGCAGTCCATACGTAAGGCTACAACATCCGAGCATCAAAAGCAAGTGTTAATAAGCAGGTTGTCAATAAGCCTTCTTCCAATCTTGATGCCTCATTCTGCCTCATATAAGCAAGCTTCTCAGACTATCTGCTCAGTGTACAGATGGAATAAGCATTGTGGTAGGGTACAACCCTGATGCACACCTTTCCTGATTTCAAATCATGTTCTGTTTGCACAACTCCTTCTTGATACATGCACAGTTTCCAGTGAGAGCATTCTTAGGACCTAGGAAATATGTTAAGGATTGTACATGGATTGTTGTCTTTAATTTTTACAAGAGTCTGAAAGAACATATGCATTTCTATTTTTCCATTTTTCTACTTCCAAGGCCAAGGAGAGAGCAAAAGCCGGGCTCCTGCCCAAATCTACAAGTAGTTCCAGGTAGTACCCTTCCTGCACCAGTCTGCCTCCACCAGGTTGTCGGAATGGAGGAGGGTCATGTGGTCAACTCACCCTGGTTCTGCAGTGCTGAATCGAGGTCTAGATGCACGGTAGGCCTCGGGGATATTTGATTAATTCATTGATTGGATGATTGTAAAGAATTTGAGTGGAAACAAAGGGGCTAGTTGGAGGTTCACTCTCAGAGTAATAATTAGCCACATAGACTGGACCCAGGAGCATCCCTCTTGGGAGTTGGTCTTCTGTTTTGAACAACGAGAGTATTGGACTAGATCTTAGGTTCCCAAACTTATTTGGCCTACTGCCCCTTTTCTGGAAAAAAAAAAATTATTCAGTGACCCCCTGGCCATTAAATGTGTTTATACAATAGCCCATAATCCAAGATAACATGTAAGTATCTGCTTTTACAGCCTGCCAGGTCATTCCGACACCACTTCGGGGGGCGGAGGGGATACGGTGGGGAGCAGTACTGCCCGCTTTGGGACAACTGTGGTAGATCACCTCTAATGAGATCTAATTTAGTTTATCATGCTCCAAGTTCTACTAGGCAGCCAGGGTCCAAAGCCTGCCTGCCTCCCCATCTCTTACTGCAACCCTCCACCACCTTCACAGAAGTGGACCCTTGGTGGACAGCACCTTGGTCTGAGCTTCTGTGAGTCCTATGTCAGGCTGAACAGGTACATAGGGGTGCTTAAGCTACTGCTAAAAACATAAGGCTGGGGGTTGTATCCCAAAGGGAAGAATGGTTAGCCCAAAGGTGACGCCTGGCTCTCTTTACCCTTTGAAATAGGGGGATGAGCCTTTGTGATCACAAGTGAAATCTTCCCTCAATTGGGGAGGCATGCAAATGCCAAAAGAGTCTTCCTACCCACGACAGAAGTCTTTATAACTAAAGCCGTTCTCGCTCAGTCAGTCAATAACGCATCTTGGTCACTTTGCTACCGCCGGCAAACTGTGATTCTGTACTGAGCATGAGGCCAGGCACAGAGAATACCAAGAAGAAGCACTCTTTTAGTCAAGGGCCCACAGTCTGGTGAGACACACCTGTAATTCAAATGGGACGTGGAAGGAAGTATGCTAGTGATCTGAACAAGTAAGGGGCTAATTCTGACAGTGAGGGGAAACGGAGGAAGAGCGCTGAAAATTGGAGCTCGTTTCTCCTAGGAAGTGGCATTTGATTTAAAGTTTGATAAAGGAGGGGGTTTTGGCAGGTGGAAGTGAAAGAAGAATATTTTACCAAAGAAAATGATTGGGGAAGATTAGTTGTCTCCCCGTGACATGCACATATGTACCCACACACGGGGTATCCATATCCGGCATGTCCCTTTGCACACACCTGCACTCATTCAATTAGGTCTCTGTGGGCCCAGACCCAGGTGCATTCGCTCGCCTTTAGGACAACCGGTCACAGTTGCCAGAATGACAAGATCAAAACGCGTCTCTGTGGTAAGTACAATTTGAACCACATGCTTTTCCCTAGATCATCAAAATTGTCTTTCACGTTTGAGGTTGGATAGCCAAAAGCCTTCCAAGATCTTTTGTTCTCCTCTTTGGACAGAGAAGAGGTTGTCTTTTTCCGAGAGGAAGCACATTGAAATCACAAGCATTCCAAGCTGTGCTTGGAAAGAGTTAGGTGTGGCTAGATTCACATACAAAATCTAAGAAAGTAGAGGAGTTTATTGATTTCGTCACCGTCCCAGGATACCGTGTTTTCCTTCGTCTTAACACCGAGCATACATTTTAATATAGATATGAATGATGATGTAATACAGGGCTCTAATGAAGAAGTTGGCACACTAGAGCGCCCCGGTCAAATTCAGCCCAATGCCTGCTTTTATCCAGCTCACAAGTAAAGACAGCTTTGGGATTTTTAAATAGTGGGAGAATATTTTTAAATAATACTACTTTCTAATGTGTGGAAATCACATGAAATTGGATTTAGGGCATTAATATATGAAACTTAATTGGAACACATCCATGCACCATTAGAAAAGTTGAATGGTTGGAAGAAAGACCCTTAAAAAACAGCAAATTGAATGCCATCGAGTCAATTCCAATTCATACTGACCACATAGGACCGGTAGACCTGTCCCGTCTGTGTTTTAAGACTTTGAAACCTTGACAGGAGCATCAGGGTCATCGTTCTCCCTAAGAGTTTCGAGTGGGTTCAAACCCCTGACCCTGTGCTTAGCAGCTTCGTGTGCAGCCCACTATGCCACCAGGGCTCCTAGACAGAGACCTATAAAATCCAAAATTCTGATTACTTGATCCTCTGGTCCCTTACAGATACAATGTGGCGTCATTTGTTCTAATTTGATAGCATGCTCTTGTTGAACTTAGGCATTACATTTTTGGGGCTTGGTTTGCTGTGCTTTGGGGGTAGGTGTAGATGTTGAAAACTCAAAATCATCTAAAACTTGCCAATAGTTTTATCTTCTAGGAATAAAACTGTTGAATTTATCTTTGGGTCACACTACCTGTTGCCTTTTATTCTTGGAAAAAATGGACCCAATGAGTCGCCTAGTTACCCAAAGGTAAATCAATATGTCTAGCCATTACCTTTCAGAAGAAATGCAGTCATCATTCATCTGAATGGTGATGTTTGAACTAAGAAGTAAAGAAGTCTCTTTGGTATATAGATTAAATATTTGTTTTAGCAGAGCTATGTTTATATAGATTTTGTGCCTTCTTTAGAGAAAACATACAGGGCCAAATTAAAACCATTTCTAGATATGGTTTTAATCTTCCCCTGATTATATATAAGAAACTCTGGCCATGGAGTTGATTAAATGTGGGGCTCCTGGATTTGAGGTCCACGGTTCCAGCTCGGCAGCCTCCTTCCCTCAATTCTCTCAGCCACGCCCTCAGGGAAAAAAAGATGAGGCTGGTTGTTCCTATATTACAGCATCAGTGTTGGAAAACCGAAGGCAGTGGTTCTCAACCTTCCTAATGCGCGACCCTTTCATACAGTTCCTCGTGTTGTGGTGACCCCCCAACCATAACATTATTTTCGTTACTACTTCATAACTGTCATTTTGCTACTGTAATGAATAGTAATGTACATATCTGATATGCAGGATGTATTTTTGTTGCTATAAATTGAATATAATTAAACATAATTAAAGTATAGTGATTAATCCGAAAACAATATATAATTATATATTGTAAGATAGTTATGTGTTTCCCAATGATCTTAGGCGATCCCTGTGAAAGAGTCGTTCGAATCCCCTAAGGGTCATGGCCCATGGGTTGAGAACCGCTGCCCTAAGGGGAAGTTCTACTCTTTCCTAAAGAGTTGCTATGAGACAGAATTGACTTGATCGCTTATTCATGGGGAGGTGTGTGTGTGTGTGTGTGTGTGTGTGTGTGTGTGTGTGTGTGAATAATTTTCCCATCAGGAGATTGTAAATCTTCCAAAAAGCTTCCAGAAATATAGTGAAATTCTTGCCTTCCCAATAAAGCTGAAATTATATCTTTTGTATGCCAGTCATCTTGCACTCAACGATGATGTTATTCAAGATGAACAGCAATCAAAGCTTTGTGAAATGATGTTAAAATATCACATTTGGATGTGATGGTCTTCTGCATACCATAAACCTGGTAGTAGAATTTCCCCTAAAAAATGGACATTTCTACTGAACATTATCTGCAGAAGAAATCAACCCTGAGACAACCCATGAGGACTTGGGAGCCTACCCTGGGCTGATAGAGGTGGGGATGGAAAAGGAGGATAAATCTCTAGTCTTAATCTGGTGTATCATAAATTTAGGTCTGGACTAGGGTGACGAAGACAAGCTGTATGTCAGACAGACTTGCAACAGAGAAAGGAAAAAGTGGCCTCTTTGGGGAAAGGTAGGCTGGGCAATGGCACACCTAAAGCCTATCTATTACAGAGAGTCACTAATGGATCAAACTCAAGAGTTGGCTTTGATGTTCGCATTGCAAGTCCTTATTGAAAGTTCCTTCGATTAAGCAACTGGTAGCTATTCTACTGAGAAAGGATACTTTTATCTCCAAATCTTATCTTAAGAAATCTGCAAAAGCAAAAGCAAAAGTGAATAATTTCTGATTCATTGCAAAGGCATGTAGATGTATCTTAGAAGAACATCTTACTTACTCAGGAAGTGCTACATTTGTAGATCAAATATTTCACAAACATGGCCTGCTTATGTCTGCTATATTGATTGTTTTGAGATATTTATTCTCTTTCAGATCTTAGAGTTACATCAATTTCTATTCACCACTAAATAGATTAACCATAAAAGCATAGCTAAACGATTCTGTTCAGGTAGATATCATTTGTATCCATATGAAACACAGAATGTTCATATGGCAAAACAGACAAAACTCAGTTATTCTGATGAAAGGATGGATTTGGCTGCTCCCTCTTCCCAGGTCTGTGCCAGATCTCAAGGGGCCAATAGCCTGACAATGCTCATCAGCAAAGCCACAAGTAGCTAACCAGGTGATTTTCTACCCAATGGTGGAAAAATGAATCTCACCTTGGCAATAATGTTTGTCCTTTCAATATGGCAAATTTATAATAAAGAAACATATGGTATATTTGAGGCATTAAAATTGTATTGGAGAGAAGGGGAGATTGTGGGGTGGGCTAAAAGGACTTCTCAGGGGGGTTGGGACGAGTGCTCTGGGTCATCATTATCAAGCCCCTGCAGTTAGATGTGCCACCAGACATACAGAGCTGGTGGTAGGATCAGCCCATCTATGGGCTCCCCCTGCCACATTGAGATGATCCTGACTGAAAAGGAACAGCCTGTTCCTAAATCAGAAGAGAAGATTGCACAGAAGAAAAAGATCTCCCAGAAGAAATTGCAGAAGCAAAAATGTATGGCTCAGGAGTAACTTGAGCTTAAAATAAGTTAGTTAGTTAGTTAGTTTAAAGAAAATCTGTCATTCTAAAGGGTCTAACTTCCCATGGGGAGATAAGGCTCACAAAGGCAACGCGAATTGTCCCAGACAATACATGTAGGGACTGGTCACATAACATATTAAATTCTGACATTCATGTAAAAGCTGAATTATCTTTGCATTTTGTTACTATCAGAATGAAGCCAAGGGTCCAATTTATTTGATTCTTTAAGATTCTTTATAATGTAGACAAAAAGAAGTGAGGGATGACATATATTGAAGGTGACCTGTCCCGTGGGCCATCAAACAATGTGGATACCTGAAAGAGGGACTGGGAATGAAGAGGGGCAAGAGATGTGAGAAATGGAGGCAAGACAGGAGTCTGATCAAGCCTCGATTTATTGAGCAGAAGGCAGGGGCTTGAATACCCTATGGTGGGTGGGTAACCTTACATCATATGCTAATAAAGTGGAATGAATAGTATCCAATAATCATGTAGCTACAATATGGAAGAAATGGCAGGTATCAGTCCTCAAACAGGTCCGCATGTAAATGAGGTGCACTTGAACGGTCCACATGTAAATGAGGTGCACTTGGATGCCTGGCGGAGGTGTCCAATGAGCATGGCGGCTGCCTGCCACCGAGCACCAATCATCACAAAGGCCAAACTCAGGCAGGACAATAGGCCAGGGAACATCCGGGAGTGGGAAGCTTAAAAACAGCAGACGGCGCAGGCCATGGGCTGAGAGACCTGCAGACTCCCACATGTGCAGACTCCCACATGAAGGAAAACTAAAATGTCAATTCTCAGAGTGGCTGGTGTGTGGAGAAGAGCCCCATAAACATGGAAATAAGCATGGACTTCTACTGAGCACTTCCTGTGATCAGTTATTCCAAAAATGAAAACTGCGGCCAGCACGCCGATGCCGACTCAGAGCAACCTTGGAGGACAGCGTAGAGCTGCCCCGGTGGGTTTCCAAGACCGGGACTGCTAACAGGGGTAGGAAGCCCCTTCTTTCTTCTGCGGGGCTGCATTTTTCAAACTGCTGACCTTGCCACTCACAGCCCAATTCGTAATCCCTATGCCACCAATGCTATGATGATACTGAAATCCTCCTTGGTGGCTGGTCGTGAAATTGAAGCTTTTCTAAGTTGCCCTTGAAGCAGCCTACATGGGCCACGTATAAGACGGGGTCCTATAGTAGTAAAAACGCCAGGGAAATGCTCCCAAGGCCAGGGCGTGGAAATTCTGCCAAGGCCATATCAGAATGGGTGATGCGGCCCGAAACATTCTGTTCGCCAGTAGAACTAATGTCTTCAATTTGCATTGGAATCATTGAGGCTTAATATTAACATCCAAGACTAGGCATCTCACTCTCTGCTTGGTATTTCTTTTTTCTTTTTAATCATTTTATTGGGACTCATACAACTCTTATCACAATCCATACATACATCAATTGTTTAAAGCACACTTATACATTTGTTGCCCTCATCATTCTCAAAATTTGCTTTCTGCTTGGGTTCCTGGAATCAGCTCCTCATTTTCCTTTT
>NW_022111310.1:12523829-12525222 GCF_000313985.2 Echinops telfairi
CCCCCCCCCCATTAAAATGATTTAAAAAAGAAATTCATTAGGAAACCTTACTCCATTGACCCTTCAGCCTTCATCATATCCTATAACAAATACTTCTTTTAATTCCCCAGGTGCAAAGGACACTGAAAGGAACACGATTTGGTTCCCTCAGGATGCAAGAGCTGCTGCTAGATGTAGTGTTGGAGCCCAGAGATTGTTTAAGGAAGGGTGAAAGAACCTGAAATGCCACCCCCAGGGCTGTACAGACCTAGAGGGAGAGAGCGTTGAGAAACAAGGGCTTCACGTTTCTATTTAATAAAGGTTTGTAAGACGGCAGCAATACTTGTTTACATACCCGGCTATATCCCACCTAGTAGATAACTTAGATGCCCATAACCATTGCTAATGCTAAGGCGACTACGAGCCTCCTTCAGGTCAACACATGGTTAGTAAATGTCATTGAGTGAATTCATGGACAACTATTGATTTACGGAACTGAACTACCACATCTGTTCCGAATATCCGTGTAATCCGCCAGGGCGATCCAATTTACGGCCAGCGTTTACTCCTTCATCACATAACCATGGTGTTCTGGGGAAAATTTAAGAAAAGTTACATGTGAGAGAATTCTAGCTACAACATGCAGCATTTAGATAGCAGTGGTTCACCTGGTGGGAAGGCTACTCTCTTCCCCACCCTGCTTCCCAATCCTACTTTGGTCCTTCTGCTGACACCATGGAAAAAGAAGACACAGTTTGATGCCATATGACCTCACTGGCTCTAGAAAATAATGTTAAAATTTAATTTTCCTTCTTTTAAGGAAGAGAGGCTAAGCCCAAGGCCCAGACGTTTTGATAGGAACCAATATTTAGGTAAAGAACATTTTGTTCTTACTGGCTTTATGTTCCTGACTGTTTTCCAATTATAAAAAAAAAACTGTATTGATTTTTTTAAGGTGCTGTCATGAAATGAAGTTTTCTGCTAAATAGATTGATCTGAGTTAGCAATAGTTTCAAATAAAGAAAAAATGAGGAAATACTACAGGGAATTATGGATATTGCAAAAAACGTGTGAGTTGAAAACTGATTCAACTGCTGAGACTGGATGAAACATTCTATAAGGTGAGTGAATGATCTGAGGGATCCAGAGTATTTTCTTTTCTGAGCTTCTGTGAGTATTTTTCTGAATTGATCAAACACAGGTAATAACTCATTTCTCCTATCCCAAATTTATTGTAAATATCAAGTGAAATCCTATAGGCAGAATGAAATATTGTATGAAAAGATGCTTTGAAAAATGTATGGTAAGAAAAAGTATGTCCCTTCAGACAGTCAGCCTCAAAAGTTACCCTCCTTTCCCCTCCTGCCACAAGCGACGTGATGAAAAGATAACTTTGGTGACAACACCGGTCACC
>NW_022111310.1:12525839-12529949 GCF_000313985.2 Echinops telfairi
ATTGTGGCTGTGGGACCACTCGTGTCAATAGCTTCTTCTAACACAATGAAATCACCCAAAGCTAAATGTTTCTTTCTCCCCTTATACCTGTGCCATAAAGATTCAACAACAGCAACACAACCCTGTAGAACGTGTGACAAAGCTCACCTCAACCCCCGAGCCTGGAGAGGTTCTCTAAGGCTGCCACAGGAAGGTTCATCTGAGTCGCCCATGGGATGGTCTGTCAACAAAGTCAATATTGGAGATCCAATAGCTGGACATAGAGTGCTAAGAAGAAGGGGGGTTGATGAGTTTGCTCTGCTTTGTATGAATCCGCTTCCCTTGTGGTCATTCACGCTGACCAGTTCTGAATCGTGCATAACAAAGATTTATTTTTAAATGTTCTCCCACGCATCTCCCCTCTTTTTGCCTCCCTCCGTCACGAAGAACCGAGCCGAAGGAGAGACAAAAGAGAAAAGATTAAGAAGCCCAAGCTGAGTTTTAATAAAGACGAGGAGAAACCCAAAGTGCCAGACGAGAATCAGAGCAAATTGAACTTCATGTTGTTTCGCTGTGAGTTACAATGTGAGTCCTTTGAGGTCTCTTAATAGCTTCATTAAAGATCTAAATGTTGTCTTAAACACTTTGGGCTGTTGGCAAGGGCTTCCTTGGGTGTGCGGGGTCTCTTCCTGCTTTGTCTGGATCACACACTTCAAGAGGGACAACCAGAGGTGCCCGAGAAGAGCGGCTCAAGGGAGGAGAGTACTGAAGCGGTGTGACATGACTAGAGAGGCAAAGGCGTGAGGTCACGGAGCTCAAGCACGAGCAACTTGGGGAAGGAGACATGTCTTTCATGTGGGCTTAGGAGGGGGAATTGAACCACGGCATAATAGACTCTATAGCCTAGATATGATACTAGACAATAATAGATTGCTGTCAGTGTCCAAGCTTCGTTTAGAGAACCTCTTCATTAGGATAATACCAGCAAGGGACCTGGAGAGATGGCTAGGTTTAGCCATCTTCCTAATAGATACAGACACCTTCAAGAATGAGGATGGAAAGAGAGAGAACAAATGTAGAAATCCCCAAAGTTTTTCTTTATTGGGGGCTCGTACCATTCTCATCACAATCCATACATGCATCCATTGTGTCAAGCACATATGCACATTTGTTGCCCTCATCATTCTCAAAACATTTGCCTCCCACTCTAGCCCCTAATAGCAGTTGCTCATTTCCCCCCTCCTTCCCCACCCCTCCCTAGTATCCTCCCTCATGAACCCTTCATAGTTCATCAATTATTATAGTTTTATCATAAGTTACCCTGTCTGATGTTTCCCTCCACCCTCTTCTCTGCTGTCCATCATTTTAGAGCCAATTAAGGTCCAATACAAAACTTTCAATACAAAGGGCATTTTTCCAGATAGATCATTAAAAGACATTCCCTTTTACTGGGGGACCATAGGAAGAGCAGGTTACAAAGAACGAAAACCATACACAGACCGGAACCATGCAGCTACAAGTCAAGGGTTTCCAGCAACCACTAGAACCCACCAGAGACATGGGATAATTTCTCCCTCAGAGCATCCAGGCAAAGTCATTCCTGATGAAAGCTAGATTTTGGACTTCTAGTCTACATGACTATGTGGGAATATATTCTTGTTGTTGTAAGCCAAAAAGAAAAATGGGGTGGGGGGTGTTAAAACAACAGATAAATGAGCACTACCACCCTATAGCATCCTTTCCAACTCCCCTGTCTTAGGACTTCTTCACCCTGGACACGGTTTTGTCTCCTCCTCAGCTACAAGGGCTGTTTCCATTTCCCTCTCCATCTCTGGTCTGAGAAGGACCGGAAGCTTGCCTGGTAAACCTGAGTGGCCGCTAAGAGTTCACATGTTCCCCTTGGGTTAAATCTATACTCCTAAGGATGGCCTTTATTCTCTCCAAGGACGTCTCGCATGGACACTAAGCCAGAGCCAGAGAATCCCCAGAGAAAACTAAAGCTGGGAGTCAAAACCAGTAGCTGAAATTCTAAAAATAAACTGCCGTCGGTAGCTGAATCCTCCCCACTGGCCTGAGAGTCGGGCTCTCGCCGAGACTGACTCAGAGGCCCTTGCTTCGCCTGTGAACAGAGCACAGGCCTTTGGGCTGTGTGCTCAGCGTTTCACATTCAGCCCAGCGTGCCAGCAGGTGAGCTGCGCTGACAAGCACAACAGATTTCTTTCTGGCCAAGATTTCTGCAGAGTCCGCTCCTTGCTCAGAAGACAAGGACTCTGGATAAGCAGCAGCCCCGGTGAATCAACAGCAGGATGAGTAAACAGGCCTGTGAGCTCCGACTGCCTACCTAGCTCCGCCTTGGCTCAGGAGAGTCGTAGGAGAGATGGCCCCGGCCACGAGGAAGCTGACAAGTATGGGGAGAAACAGACTGGCAACCTCACCACTGCAACACAGTGGGGTGAGGCCTTCCTGGGGATGGGTGCAATGGAGGAGCACAGAGCAGAGAAGAAAGTGTCCGTGAGGCGGTCTCGTGGACATCATGTTCTCTGAGCCGGTGGGTCAGAAATAAAATGATTGTGGCAGGTAGAAAGAAAATCAACTGAGGGGAAAGAAGCAAGGCATTTGCTTTAGTGACTTGGTTTGAGGTTCATTTACAGAATTAAATAAAAAAGAAGCCGGGATGGTCCCAGGATTAAACGTGCTTTGGAAGACAGACCTGAAGCCTTCAACCGAGATAACCGTAGGAAAGAACAATGGCTCAGCTGAAGATGTTAGTTGGGCTTTAGACAAAGTTGTACAGCATGTTGGGTGGAGGGTCAGCACAAAAGAGGAGAACCCTCCCTCAAGGAGATAGATTGACACAGAGGGTGCAACGGTGATGTCACACCCGAAAACAATCATCAGGACGATGGCAGCCTGGCCAGTGTCTCAGGCTGTTGTAGGTGGGATCCCTGTCATCGAATCAACTTGATGGTACCCAAGCACAGCACCACAGAGGTAACGCAATGGCTGCTTACCTGCAAACATGCACCAGGGGTGGAAAGGAAGGAAGGAAAATGAAGGTTTCTATTGGCTGTGAACTTGTATGCTGAAGTGTTTACTGAGCACAGAGCTGGATTCACCATGGACACAGACTAACTGGGAATGGTAGGTTGGAGCAGAGAAGTGAGGGAAATAGTGGGAACATAGACAGGTCAGGCCATCAAATGGGATCATGGGTTCTTTGGCTCACTCATGAAACACGGAATAACCAGTTGAGCCATAAATGTCCATCAAAAGGAAGCTGCCTCGGTTGTCCCTGAACCATGTTCTGGATGAAGATGCTTGACAAGATGAAGTACCGGTAGTTCACGCAAGCAGACAGGCTCGCTGGCTTCTGTCCAGGGTAAGCACTCAGTCAAACTATCCCTTCCCAGCCTTCTGGCAGCCTGGGAATGCCTGCTCAATGGGGCTGGAGACCCACATTACCCAACCTTTTCTCCTCATAAATCTGAGTAGAGAAATCACATCCTGGGCCACCAAATGGACTAGAAATCATCCACAGAATGATCATTTCCATCAAGTGCCATGACATTGCTCTTTCATTTTACCTCCATCTTTACCAACTCCCATCATCCAAAGGTAGTTGGATGAAATACCTTTTCTTACATTTCTTTTTGAAGGTTGCTTGAGGTTATCACTCTCAGAGAAGAAAGAAGTGTTTTTAGAATAAGGAATAAGGCAATATATATGGGGTGAAAAGATTGCACGTAAGTTAGAGCCATTACATTTTGTGGGGTCATAGGTATATACTCTGCCCCCTTGAGATCTACTGTACAATTATCTTAGCATTTTTCCAATTCCTTCTGAAAGATAAGACTTTCAGGCTGACCCCTACATGTGTTTAAACATGATATCCAGTCTTAAGGTTTAAATAAAAATAGCATCTATTAATTTACTCACTCAATAAATTTTTTGAGTTGATACTATATACCAGGTGCTCTCCAAGATATATTGCCTCGGGTTTCATCAATGTTCCCATTTCTGCTCAAAAAAGGAATTCAAAGTAGCTTGCAATAATAATTTAGTTCACATGGGGCCTCTACTCAAGTACTCCCTCAATGCAAGAACACTTTGTTCTAAGAACCTGACATCCCG
>NW_022111310.1:12531569-12544140 GCF_000313985.2 Echinops telfairi
GATGGAACAGGAATAAGGGGCTCTCTGTTGCTTCCCTCTCCAACCCTAGCACATGGTTGGCTGCTCTGGAACGCGTACCTAGAACACAAGCACATGAAGCTGTAGATGTGTCTTAAGGCTTTATAATCAATAGATAATTGGGTTCCTTCGCTAACATGCTCCCCTCTGAAGGGAGTCAGACCTCCAAGAGGTATCAGGTCTCCTCTGTCCTGCTGGGAGGACTGAGCTGATGCTGGGCCCAAGGAGCTCATTTCTCCCCAGTAGACTATTTGGGGGGTGGGGAGAGTGGGGGTCTGATATCCTCTGAGAATAGACACTGCCCTTAGGGGCAGGTCACTCATTCCTAAGAGGCACCTGTGTCAGCGTCCCTTTGCCTATGGAGGACTCCCATCCAAACTCAGTGACAAAAGTGACCAAGCAGAGGCAGAGCAGGGTCTGAACTTGAGGGCTCATCACCACAAACATGACTCTGACTTGGGTTTTTCAATGCCGACCCCCTTGTCACCGTGGCCTCTCAATGGCAGACACAGTGCCATGCTTGGTGCCGTAGTGATCTCTGTAACTTCAGCATCCTGCCCCGGGCCCAGAACCTAATTAGGATCTCAAATTGTACTGCGATGCGAGTTGCACTAGATTCGCTGCAATCTCAGGGAGAGTGGCTTCCATACAGCAAAGATGGTCAACTCTAGAAGTGCACTAGGGATATTTGAAGGGGGGGCGGGGGGCATACTAATGCCTGAGTGAGCCCCGCCAGGGCCAGATAGACCTGACTGACTAGTGATTCCGAGGTGGTGGCAGGGTTGAGGAGCCAAAGCCCAGCACAGACCTCCTGCCTCTCACTGGAGCCCGAAGTCAACTCAGATCTCCGAGTTCTTTGTCCTTGGAGGGGGAGTCCACTGGGCAGTTGAGGTCTCCTGGGGTGTCCTTACCAAGGTTCTCGCCACAGCCGTCCTAGGTCATGCTGCAAAACCAAGAGCCAGCCACGTTCCCCGTTAGTGTTCATCTGCTGCCATCTAGCGGCCACCTCGGCTGGTCCAGGGGCTGGTCCTCTAAGGATGCGCGGTGCCTCTGCTCTCTCAGCGATTTCAAAGGGTGCCAGGGCCCCAAGCTGTCTTATGACTCAGACGCTTCTGATTAGCAAAACGCTAGGTGACTTCTTTTTCCGGTGCTTATGCAATCTTGATTTTATTTGGACGGGGCATTGGGTGGCATGGGACCCAGGCCCTAAGTGAGAGGCAAGATGACGGCCAAATAGGTTTCCCAATGACCTGGGACGCAACTTACTCCACGGGCTTCAGTCCGTATTGCAAAAATTGGGAGAATGACCCTGCCCTCCATGTCACCGGGAAATCAGTCCACTGATCACGGTAAAGAATGTGTAGATTCACTGCCAACGTCTGCCATCCTCAAAATAAATGAGCACACAAGTGTGCATACACACACTGTAATGCACGTATTAATTGTAACTGGCCTTCTGACATAGCGTACGCGGTCCACCACTATGAACCCACTCGTTAAAAGTCGGATGGCTAAAGTTTGTCTTAAATCGTGTCATCATAGAGATGATTAAAAGTTACATTTCAAGTAGGTGATGTCTTTTTTTCTTTAAGAAGTGGATGATATTCATACCCCACTGAGAGAGTTCTGGGGACCCTAAATTGCTTACGAGGTCACCAAAGCAGAGAGCCCCTGGATTATGGTCATCGGAGGTGCCCGATCCTAGTAATCAGTTAAACAGGTTATTGAAGAAGGCCTGAGGACGGCCCTGCCCCGCCGTGCAAGAGCTAACCAGGAACACCCTGCATGCGAGTGGTAATAAGGCAAATCCCAGGTGACACTCTGTCCCAGAGAAGCCACCTGGGAAAGCAAATTAGAACACCCAAAGGAGAGAAACCCTCGCTAAGTGTTCTAACCAGGGAAGCTTCGCGCAAGTTCCACTTACGCTCCACCTGAGAAGATTCCTACCGTTTTGAGACCTGCGCAGACATCAGCTTATCCATTGGGCAATTTCTCCTAAGTACCAGTCAGTTGCAGTGGGGGGGATCCGGACAAGCTTTTGTGGCTGCGCTGTTCCAGTGGTCACTGAATGCACTGGCACAGAAGAACTAGGAGCCCCATGAAGGAAGCCCAAAAAGGGGTTTGGATATTTCTGAAGAGATTTCTGGCGGGACCGCAGCCGTTCTCCCACTCTGGAAGGAGAGCTGGTGGCAGAGAGGGGAACTCACTAGTTGCTCCGGGGGAGTTTCCTGCTCCTATGAAGATGTACCGCCTCGGAAACTAAAATGGGCCATTCTGCGCTGTCCTCTTTTTCCCGATGAGTTGGCCTCCAGGGCAGTGGGTTTGAGAGGGCTTTGTGTTGAGTGTGCCCACAAATCACCTGGGACGCTATTTTCAAATGGGCCCCACAGCACAGAGTCTGACTGCCAAGGCCTAGATGGGCCCAGACATTTGCATTCTTAACAGACACTTGAAGGGGATTCTGGTCCAGGTGGTTCGAAGACCTCATCTTAAGAAATCCCTTTTCTTCCAGACTACAGATCCTAGAGAGCGACTGATTTCTATTCTGTGGGGAAGACCCTGGGGTGGGGGGTGGGGGTGGGGGCTGCTTCCTGAAGCCGGATCTCAGAATTAGCCTTCTAAGGTGGGACAAGAAGTCTACTAAAGTAGGGTCGATGCTCAGAATAGACAGCAAATGTCCTAAACATGTGTACTGGAAGAGTCAATTGCAGCAAAATAGAGTAGCCAGCAGTCTTGGTAGCAGACCATCGTTGGAAGTTACCACCTAAGACTTTGGGGGACATGACCCCGGTGTGTCTGCCAAGCACCGAGTGTTCAAAACACATCTTCTCTGATTCTCACTAGCTGACTATGGTCCCCAGTGGATCTGTTTGTCTCTTGTTATTTCTGTTATGCCATCACAGGTGAATTCCGTAGCTGTCTCCGAGGCCCCCAAGCAAGGCACCGGCCTCTGACAAGTACTGTTTCCTAGACAAAGTCCCTCTTTCCCCCTGAGTCCCGGTCAGGGCTTCTTGGAGCTAAAGGTTCGACTCAGCATCTCTTTTGTTGCAAGACTTCAAATCTGAATCAATCATTGTGGGAGTTTTTAAGCACTGATTAAACCCTGATTAATCACCAGCTCAAACGTCTCGTGTAACCCAGCAATTTTCATCCAGAACTTGGGTCAGCACACTGTTAGTCACAAGCCAATCTCCCAGTAGCCTGCTATTATAAATAACGTGTAATTGGCACGCAGCCATACCTGCTCCCTTACATAGTCTCTGTTGGCAGGGCCAACTTTGAGTCGCTGCGAGACACTCATGGCCTGCAAAGATGAAAATGTTGATGAACTCTGACTCTTTACTGAAAACGTTACCTCACCACTGGTCTGCAGAGATGAACAGCCCATCTTAGACAATCCAGCGGCTCACCATTTTAATTTTTTCCTGAAGAAATCATATGAACCTCTGCTTCTCTGGGTAATCCTGGTGGCGTAGTGGTTAGGGGGTGGGCTGTTAAACTGTAACGTCAGTGGTTTGAAACCACCAACTGCTCTTGGGAGAAAGATGGGACTTTCCGCTCCCGATTAGCGTTATCGTCTCCGAAACTCACAGGGGCAGTTCTACCCTGTCCCGTAGAGTCGCGTGGAGTTGGCAGTGGAGTTGGCATCGGCTGGATGGCAGGGAGTTGGGTTTTGGAGTTAGAATATTTATATTGGTCGGAAATGCCTGGAGCAGGGGAATCCAGAGGGATAGAAAGCAGAACACTGGCTGCCTAGGGCTGGGGGCAGAGGTACTGGGAAGGCTCTGGAGAAGTGCTAAAGGAAATGTGGTTTCTTTTGCTGGCGGTGAGACAGTTTACTGAATTGTACACTTCCTACGTCGTGAGCAGACTGGCTGGTGAACTAGATCTCCACAAAACTGTCGGGACAAAGAGGGGGTGGCAGAAGGTAGAGGACGAGAAGGCAAGTCAGCAGCTCCCAGGTAATCGACCACCAACAAGGCAGTCACTGAGGTTTCTTGAAGAGTCTTGCGCGTCACACACAATACGAGGTTTATCCTGAAATCAAAGAGGAAGCATTTAAGCAAGGATGGGAGATAGGAGATAGGCTTGATCCGCAAGCATCTATTAAATGCCTATTTGGTCCAGTTGTATGAAATGAAGTCTCTCTTTTCACCACGAACTATTTGAAAGCAGTAGCATCCACATTCATCTTACTGTTCTCCCCTTCGGCACCAACTACTGAGTTGACATGTTGGGTTTGGGGGTGTGCTTGTTACTTGCCATTGAGCTGATTCTGACTCACGGCAACTCCGTTGTGCCAAGGAGAACCATAGGGATTTCCAGGCTGGGACCTTGCAGATGCAGATCACAAGGGATCAGGTGTGACTTGATAGGAGAAGTTGAGAGGCAGGGGGAGTGGTGGCTAAAGGAAAGGGTGGTGCTTCCGGTCCACCGAGTGTTACCCCAGAATAAAGGCTTGACAATATCCCACCCCCAAAAAATCCTCTATTGAAAAGCCTACAGAGCATGATTCTCATCTGACACATATGGGTCGCCATTCATCAGACCTGACAGCATTTGGCAACTGGTGGTTAATGACTATTCATTGACTTTTACTGAAGTGACTCTCTTATTCCGCAAAATGAGATTTCCCAGGGGGGAATCTTTGCTTCCTCTGAAAATCATCAAGGCCCTGGAACTCTGCCTGAGATGGGGAGATAAGAGGACTAGAGGAGACATGTCTCCATGCTAGCCGGGCACGGGCTCCGTGAAAGTCCAGCACCTCTGCTGACTTGGCATTGGGAAACCGCTGATGATCCAAATTATCCCAGCCAGGTTCCGTCCAGGTCTCAGGTGCAGGCTCGGTGAATCAGTGGGTGCTGGTCATGCCTGGGCAGTTTTAGAAGGCTGGCTGCTGATGAGCACTGGGTTGTGAGATAACTGATTAGGCAGGTGTGTAAAAATTGATACAAGTACTTCCTGCCAGGGAAGCAAGGAGAGAGCTCAGCAAGACAGGCTTGGCAAACATAGAAATTCAGGAAGTGCGTGTCGACCCTCCACGGCTCCCTCGTGAAGTATTTAAGAGCAAGGGGGTTGCAGGGTCACCTGAAAACGGATGGCTCTGGGAGGAGAAATCCATGATCAGAAAAGCCACCTGGCTTGCTTCCCTCGTGATGCTGTAATGGATATACCACAAGCGGCGGACTTTAACAAACAAAAAAATTCTTTTCTCATGGGTTAGGAGGCCACAAGTTCAAATTCAGCGCAGCACCTCTAGGGGAAGACTTTCTCGCTCTTCTAGTGCTGGAGGAAAGCCCTTAGCTCTCACTTCTGCTCCCTAGTCCCTCGGACACCTCCGTGGGTCAGGGTCTCTATCGCTGCCCATGCTCACTCGTTAAACCTGTGTGTCTTCAAAAGAGATGGACTCAATATGTGTGCTTTACTAACCCCCCATCAGTAGTAGAAAAGAAAAAACTACTAGTAGTTTTTCTACTAGTAGTAGAAAAGAAAAAAATCCCCAAATAGATAGGATTATAGCCATAGCCACAGAGATTAGGTTTTACAACATATAATTTGCCGGCGGGGCGTGGGAGGGAAGAGAGATCACTTCATAACAGTTCACCCTTTGGCCCTCAAAAATTTAAACTTGAAAAAAAAAAAATCAAAGCACCTAAATCACACATGAGTGGAATTTTAGGCACATTCCACCCTGGAGCAAAATTCCTCTACATCTCTCTATCTGTGAAATCTAGGCTATAAGTGATCTGCTTCCAAAGTACAATGGTAGAACAGGCACCAGGTAGATATTCCATTATACGTGGAAGAACGTGGAAGGAAAGAAAGAACAGGCAGGCATCAAACGAGTCCAAAACCCAGCAAAATCTTTACCTTCTCTCAAAGCCTTGAAAAGAAGCCTCTTCTCAGTGAGACCATCGGCCTCCAGACTCTGAGGATCGACCACGGGCTCGGCATTCTGGTGAAGGCTCTCAGCCCTGGGCTTTCGCTGCACCGTCCTGTCCCTCTGGGATGGCAACTCTGCTTCCGTGGCTTCAGGTGGCCTCATTTTTCTATCCCATCTGTGTGGCGCCCCATCCCCTCAGCCTCAACAGGCCCTGTTCTGCCTTCTGCCTCTTAGACATGGTAGCTTTGCCCTGTCAGCGTTGGGTCAATTTCCCTAGCACACGTTAATGGAAGCCCACCCTCTGAAACCAAGTTGGCACATATAGAACTCTGAAACGTTGGTGGCTGTGCCCTACCCTTTGAGATGCAGGAGGCTGTGGTCCCGCCATTCAAAACTGAGAAGGGACTACCTCTTTCAACAGTTGGGCCAGTCTCTAAGCTGCTCTAGGGATGGTCCTTTCTTTTCCTTTTCTTAAATAAATGTTTCTATTATTTTATGTGTGCATTTATACCCATTTCCTCTATTCTTTTTAATGTATTTTTCTTGTGAAATAGGTGGGGGTTGTACATTTCAGATCATCAGCCCTACTTTCAACAGTTCAAACCACTCACCAGTCCCCCCCTCCATATTCCATCCCACCTGCATCTCCCGATTCCTCTTCTCCTTCTTATGGACCACCATCTTCCCTTTCCCTCAAGCCAATGCCTGCCAACTCCATTGGCCTGTTTTTCTGCCTGTAGAATTCCAAGACTCAGACACCATGCCTTTCTTTCATTCTCTGTCCCTTCGAGGGAAACTCATGGTTTTTTTCACTCTGTTGCTAGGTAGATCCATCAGTCATAGGCCTCGTCGCATGAACAAAATAGTGTGTAGCCAAACCTTGGGGGACATTCTAGGATATGTGTCCATGGTTTATACAGCAGAATATTCCAAATCTTGAAATTCTGATTTCGTTGTGCACAGTTCAGGTTTTAATGCATCTCTTTCTTCTCACATGTTAGTCTATGTGGCAAGAAGTCACTTGTCCCTTTAAGACCTGACTTTGCAGTATCTTCAGTTAGGTATTAATGTCTATCATTTAAAAGGTCTACCTTGCAGCAAACATTTGAACACAATTCAGACATGTGACTTAACGCTGCATAAAAGGCATTGTCCTTCCACTCTCCACTCACATGTTCCTCATGGTCTGTTAAAGCCCTCCGAGAAGCACATTGACATTCACATTTCTAGCGACAGGCTGTTTCTGGCACTGCAAGTATCTCTAAGGCTACAGAGAATATCTTTTTACCTCTCCTTCCTCCCATCCGAACCCTCATCAGAACTGCCTTTGGCATCGTGATTCTATCAACAGTCTTTTCAAATCAATCTAGGCTTTTATTTGGGTCCCTACAACTTGTCCGACCTCTGCTCTTCACGCCACTCCAAAGCCACTGCCACATGCTAGATAGAACAGCACCTAATCGTTGGTCCAAGATTCTGCCTCCGCTCTCCAGTGCTGCAGTAGCAGACACACTGCAAGTTGAAAACTTGAGCACATGGACATTTATTTTCTCATGTTTATAAATCTAGAATCCTGAATTCAGAGTGCCAACTTGAATCCCCCCTCTAAGAATCTTTCTCTGTGACAGATCTGGATGTTGTCTCTTCAGCGTCTCCTTCCCGCTTGGTCCTTGGAGAGGTCCATCTATCTTGGTGTCTCTCTCTCTCTCTCTCTCTCTCTCTCTCTCTTCCTCCTTCTCATATGCCTTATACTATTCCTGCCTCATTAACATAACAGAAATCTCATGCCCACATGGGATTAGAGTCACAAACCAGAGGTTAGAATTTATAACACATTTTGTGAGGATAATTTAATCCATAATATAACCAATCCCATTATCTTTTTCTTCAACTTTATATCATAAAAATGAGATTTTATAGAGGTAGTTCTTCACATAATAATCATCAAGAAGATATTTACCAATATTCACAACTCACAGTGTAATTCACCATTAATATATCAAAAAATAAAAATTATATGCTCATCCCTTTAAACACTGAGAAGGACATAATGCTTGGTGTGATGGTAGAAATTGTGTGTTAACTTGACTTAGCCACAATTCTCAGTGTTTAGCAGTTATGATCTCATCAGCCCCTATGATGAGATCTGATATAATCCAAATGAGGTCTACTGTGGGTAGCCAGACATCAAAGGGGAGTTCCCTCAAGGCTGTAGCCAGCTTCAAGTATGTGTGGATGCTCTGGAAGACTGGGTTTTTGTTGTTGTTGTTGTTGTTGTTCGGTTTTTTTGTTTTGTTTTGTTTTTACCTGAGCCTGGATACTATATCTGGCTCATCATCTCACCTCAGGTTCTTTGAACTTAGACCAGCAGACTGCCATATTGCCCACCAATTCTGAGAGTCATTGGCAGACTGCCATCTTATCTGCTGGCCATAGTAATTCACTTCTGGAACTGGCAGCCTGCCATCTGACCTGCCAATCTTAGGTTTTTTTAGTCCCTGAAGCTACCTGAATCAGAAGAAGCATCCAGCCTGGCATCTGAGCCATACACATGGAACCTTGCAGCTTCTACAACTGTGTGTGAACAACTTCCTCAAGACAAATCTCTCCATCTGCATGCATATATAAGCTCCACTAGGTTTGCTCCTCTAGATAACTCAACCTAAGACACTTGAGGAAATAGAGGATGGGGACAAACCTGTAGCTCTTCAACCAGATGGATTGGCACATTGGCTACAACATTGGGCTCAAACATTCTGACAAGCGTGAGAATAGTGCAGCACCAGGCAGCAGTTCATTCTACTGTACTGGTAAACACAGAAGTGTGGTCTGCAATAGCAATAGATGGGGAAGGTGTCATTCTTAACATGAAAAATAAATAAATAAACACAACAAAATCCTGATACATGAGTCTACATTAAAAATTTTCAAATCTACTTCAAGTCCAAAGGAAAACAATGTATGGAAAATGCTGGCAACTCACCTCACAGATGAATGATTAATTTCCTTTACCAAGATTCCCTGAAAATCAATAAGAAAGAACAGAGAGTCTTTGGAAAGGAAAGGTATTGTGCCTCTTAGACCATTGATGAGCTATCAACATGGGGAGTACAAATTAAAACCGCATGAAAGAGCATTTATCACCCATCATTTTGGCCAAGATCAAAATGCTCAGTAGTAACACTGTGGATGCCAGAATGTGGGAAAGAGGCATCCCTCCAACTTGGGTTGGGGAACTGCAGATTGCCAAAACACTGATGGCACAATCCACCAAAGTCCAAATACACACGTCCTTTGATCTAGCAATTCCTCTCCTAAGAATGTATTCAACTCGTGCAAAGTGAGCTATGTTCAGATATGTAAGCACTGTTCACATTAGCAAACATTTGGGATCCATCCAAAGGTTCACCATCGTGGACTATTGGATGAAGTGGTACAGTACCTTTAAAAGTGGCAGCATCCGTGCTTGTATTAATATAAAATGATTTCTAACATACATTTTCCCTTGGAAACAAGAAAGGTAGGAAAAAGCGGAGAAAATGTGTGCTTGTTCACGCATAGATTACTTCTGGAAAGACGTACGAGAACCTGGCACAGCGAGTGTCTCCAAAGAAAGAAGCCAGGCAGCCAGGATCCGAATAAAATTGGGAGGAAACACTATTTTTTAGTGCATACCTTTTCTGACCTTTCCCATTTGGGGCGTATGTATTACCTATTTTTAAAACTATTACAAAATGTTTTTTGGTTTGTTTTTTAATATGCAGCACCACCACCCCTCCCTGGCACTATTCCAGTTCATGGAATTGTGAATGATATATCCAGGCACAGATTCAAAGAACCTGGAGACTGAAAAGAGTCTTACATCATCTAGTCCAGCCTCAGATATAACTCCTGGATGCCCCCTACAATCATGTTGCTAAAACCGTGGTCCACAGTGCAGCAGCTTCAGCATCACCAGAGAGCTCGTTAGAAAGGCAGACTCTCAGGCCCCATCCCAGACTTATTATATACAGTTCCTTTTAACCAGCTCCCTAGGGGATCCATAATCACATTAAAGTAGAAGAAAGACTCCCCTTGGAGCGGGGAGTTCCTGTCACACTCCCTTCCATCCTCAGCTTGAAAACCCCCAGGCCTGGAGAGATCACCTCCTCATTAATTCACCTATTCATCCTTAGTAAATCTCATATAGCGAGCAGCATGAATGAGCTAAAAGATTACATAAGCAATTAATCTTCATTAATGTTCACAATGACCCTGTGAGATACAGAGTTGCCCTAGGCAACGGAGAGGTACCACCAGGGCAGTAAGTACAAAAGACAATTCTGGCAGAACATCTAAAATGCATGAACATTTTCTTAAAAAAAAAAAAAAAAAAAGGATATTCCCTGTTCGATTTCATTCAATACTTTTATTGAATGAAATTTCAAAAACTAAATTGAATTTTAAATATTCAAAAAGGAAGTAACAGCTTAGTGCCTATAAGTCTATAAGGACTTTAAGTTCTTTATTATCTCCAGAGCAATTTCCTCTTTCAACAACTCAGTTCTAAGTGCTTATGCACTTGGCTATTAATCAAGGTTGGTAGTTTGAGGCCAACTCGAGGTACCTCAGAAGAAAGGTCTGGCAATCTTCTTCCAAAAGATCAGGGATGTTGAAAATCCTATGGTGAAGCACAGTTCAACTCTGACACACACATTGGGTCACCAGGAGTCAGGCTCAACTTGAAGGTGAATTGTGTATAATAGTAGCTTCCATTCGCTGATGAAAACTTTAATTCTCAAAACGACATGAGACCATAAATGTGTGGTAATCATGCAGGAACAGTAGGCAGATCAATAGAAAGTAATAGTTCAAAAACAAGTTCAAGTTTATTTTAGAACATGATCACGCAGCATTTCAAACCTAAAATGTCAAAACAATGGTTTTGCCTAATAATAAGTTGAGAAAGAGTAAACAAACAAGCATTGATCAAGTTCAAATGTGAATTAGACATGTATCAATACGTACCTCTTCTCAGAGGTGGGTCGCATCCTTACTGTGGCCGTCAAAACACAGTGACAGTGGGTCCCATGGTTAAATTGTAAAGTTTTCTACATGTGACAACACCACAAAAGTAAAGAGCAATTGATGCCGAAGATAAAATATTTGCAATATAGGTGACAGCATTAGCTCTTCTCAAAATACAGATCTGACAAATCAATATGAAAATAAATACTCTATGTTCTTAAATGGGCAGAGGAGCTATCCTAACAAGTCTAAATGAGGAAATTCAAATACCTAATAAACATGGAAAATGTATCATTGCTAATTAAAGAAATGCAAAGAAAAATACTATGATAATCCACAGGAAAATTGGAAAATATGCCAAGGTACAAAGTGTGAGCGTCTACAGAAATGGGCATGACTAAAACCTGATGATGGAAGTTTAAAATGACATGACTTTTGAGAAGTGAAATTTGACTATTTATATTTTTAAGCTTAAAAACATTTTTGACCTGGTGATTCTACTTCCAGAAAGTTAATTTGTTGAAATAACTAAAGATTGCTGTAAGGATTTGGCGGCATGGCTATGATCTCACTACTGATAATCATGAGATGGATGGAATGAAGGTGAGGAGGGCGAGGGAGAGGAAAGGCCAGGGGAAGAGAGAGGAGGGGGAGAGGGCGGAAGGAAGAGGAATGGTGAAATGCTCAGGGACAGGAAGTCCACTGAGGAACTGAGTACTCTGCTCAATGGGATGGGTGCAATCCTTTTCAAGATAAAGAAGGGGCTACATGTATAGGGAGAATGGGTGTGCTGTCTGACTGAATGGGTTAAAAAGGAAAACTGGAAAACATAATTCACAAAGGATTTCCTAAGCTAGTGTTATACCTGTGAAATGTTTAAGAGTCCATGAAACTCACCAAGAGAGTAATAAGAGAGTCCTTGGGCTGGGAAACCATCTTTAGCAATGACACATCAGACAAAGGCATTATTACTAAAATCTACAATACTTTGCTAGCTTCGAAAAAGAAAAAAACTAATTGCCGACTGAGGAGATGGGCAAAGGACCTGAACAGAAGTTTCACAGGGGCAGAAATCCGAATGGCCAACAAACATATGAGAAAATGTTCCCGATCTTTAGCCATAAGAGAAATGCAAATTAAAACAACAATGAGGTACCACCTAACACCCTCAAAGGTAGCCCAATTCAAAAAATCAGAAAGCAACAAGTGTTGGAGGGGCTGTGGGGAGAGAGGAACTCTCATCCACTGCTGGTGGATCTGTAAGTATGTACAGCCACTATGGAAATCGATCTGGCGATATCTAAAACAGATGGAAATCGAGTTACCATACAACCCAGCAATCCCCCTACTGGGCATATACCCAAAAGGCGCAAGAAACAAACCAAGACCAGACATCTATGCTCCAATGTTCATTGCGGCACAGTTCACAATTGCAAGGAGTTGGAAACAACCCAAATTTCCATCAACTGACGAATGGATTAAAAAGCTGTGGTACATATATACAATGGAGTAATATGCATCACTAAAACACAGTGATGAACATATGAAACACATTGCTGCATGGGAAGAACTGGAGGAAATCATGCTAAGTGAAGTAAGCCAAGCACAAAAGGACAAGTACAGCATGAATCCACTGAGGTAAGCTTTAAAAACAATGCAAAA
>NW_022111310.1:12546212-12548467 GCF_000313985.2 Echinops telfairi
AGACCAGAAGATGTACACTGGTACAGATAGGAACCGGAAATACAGGAAATCCAGGGCAGATGATCCCTTCAGGACCAGTGATATGAGTGGCGATACTGGGAGGGTAGAGGGAGGGCGGGTTGGAAAGGGGGAACCAATTACAAGGATCTACATGTGACCTCCTCCTTGGGGGACAGACAACAGAAAAGGGGGTGAAGGGAGACGTCGGACAGGGCAAGATATGACAAAATAATAATTTATAAATTCTCAAGGGTTCATGAAGGAGCGGGGAGTGGGGAAGGAGGGGGAAAAATGAGGACCTGATGCCAGGGCCTTAAGTGGAGAACAAATGCTTTGAGAATAATGAGGACAATGAATGTACAAATGTGCTTTACACAAATGATGTATGTATGGATTGTGATAAGAGTTGTATGAGCCCCTTATAAAATGATTTAAAAAAAGAAGAATCCATGAACCAAATGTTTTGCAATGTAGGAGCAGTAAAAACTAACCCAACCTGAAATAACCTAGATTTCAGTCCACGTAGACTGGTTGAGTGACCTAATTAGGATTTAGCCAGAGGATTCAGGTATTAAAAAGAAGAAGCTTGTCTCTATGTGCTGAGACATAACAGGCTCTGAGATCAGCACATACATTATTTTTTAGTGGTGGAGGGGGGGACCTGGTAGACTATAGCATGGAAAATATTATATCCTTTGTGGAAATGAAAAACACAAAGCTACAGATATAACCTGTAAAAAGAGTCCGTCGAAGAATGCCAAAGACACTGCACGGAAAAAGCAAGCTCACTGTCACTGGGTCGAACCTGACACAGAGCAACCTCCCCTGGTCCGTGTTCCCATCTCTGTAATTAACCAAAAGTGGCTAATTACAGAGATGGGAACGTGGGCCCGAGTAGTGGAAAGGAAGAGTCATCATTTCATAGTATTGCATGTATTATTTTTATACAACCGTGTGTTTATGTTCACATATATATGGTTCAATTGCTCATAGAAAGTAACATTTCAGTATTTTAAAAGGTGAATAACATTGAATCAGCGCTACCTCATGTCAACTCCACGTGTCGGAGTAGAACTGGGCTGCAGGGAGGTTTCAATGACTGATCTTTCAGAACTGGATCAGCAGGACTTGCTTCCAATGCGCTTCCAGGTAGACTCAAACCTCCGATCGTTCCCTTAGCAGGCAAATGCATTAACCGTTCGATCCACCCAGGGACTCCTATGTACAAATGATTCCACCAAACTCACTGCCACCAAGTCTGTGACGACTCTGAGTGACCCTATAGGACAGGGCAGAATGGCTCCTGTCGGTTTCTGAGACTAATTCTTTTCAGGAGTAGAAAATCTCATCTTTTTTTAAGTTAGGCAAAAATGGACCTCAAAGAATTCATGATGTACCTGCTGTTAAGATTGCAGGTGATTTTTATCTTCCATTTGTTTCTCTTTATTTCTCTATTTTTTCACTAGTGGACATGCAGTCTTTAGGTAATAAGTATATTTTAATCATTTCCCCAATCGTTGATGACATGGGATAAAGAATGCTAAAAAGCCCGGTGTTGTCAGGTTAAAGGTTCTAGGATATTGAAGTGGAAGGAGACTTTCTAGGTTACCTAACAAAGCCCTTCAATTGACCCCTGATCTTGCAGAAGGAAATCAGCCTCTGATACATGAGGATGAATGAGCAACCCCTTCACTGGTGAGCACCCTTGGGAACCCAGAAGGGAAAGTAGATACCAGTATTATGCACTGTGGAGCCTATCTACTCCCTGGGGAAGCCCCGTACCTGGCTATGTATTCCAATCATTTGCTCACCTCACATATTAGCACCATCCTAATAGACGCAAAGGAATCCCTGGGTGTCCCAATAATTAAGTGCTAGGTTCCTGGTTCAAATCCATCCAGGTGCCTCTTGGAAGAAAGGCCTGGTGATCTGCTTCCAAAAGGTAAAACCACTGAAACCCTAGGAAGCCCAGCACCACTCTGAAACACATGGTGAGACAGTTGAAGTTTATTGTGCCAACCTGCCCGATAAACACATCCAGGGTTAATTGAAGGGTGGAGGGGTAAATAGCTCAGTGAGCCTCGCCTTTCTAGTTCTTGGGTCTCTTGCTTTGTGATGATCTGACCAGGGTGCAGCTGCCTTAGCCAGTTCCCTGCTTCAGCTTGCAAGGTTCACTTCCTGCAAGACATCCCTGAGAAGCCGCATGGACCTACCCCAATGCAGCCCTGGGTGCTGGAGCAGCTGTGTGGAGACCC
>NW_022111310.1:12548714-12575012 GCF_000313985.2 Echinops telfairi
GTTTCTGTGGATTTGTTTCTCTGAAGTACCCAGACTGACACACATGGCTTGCCAAGAATCAGAATCAACTGCATGGTGACCAGTTTATTGTCGTTGCTATGTTTCTTATATGCAAAATGCCAGATATGGCGAACTCAGCCCTTCATGTTCTTCCAAACTCTAACTCCTCAGCCTACTCCCCACAATTCTTAATTATTCTAAGAGGCTGAACAGCAGAAGAAACATTTTTTGTTTGTTTTTTTCTGAGAGAGAATCTACCACTGAGGGTTCCAAAGTAATGATGATCCAAACATCCCTCAGAGAGCAAGTCACAGTGCCCCTGGCAGGGTGCTGACAGAGGAGCCAGGGCCCCAAGTGCCACTTCTTCCAGCCCCAGCTCAATTCAGGTAGGATTGGAACGCTCCCCTGTAGCCAGTCTCCCGCATTACTCCCCTCCCGTACTGGTAGGTGGAAGGGAGGTTGCCTCGCTGTCTTTCCATTGGGCTTTGGCAGCAAGGATGTTTCACTTAGCCCAAAGGCAAGACACTCCTTTGAGAAATGAGGCCACTGCCCCTGAGGAGAGGCCTGCTTGTAGGAGGCAATGAAAGAGTTAAACTGCAAAATTCCCAAAGGGCTACCAAGGAAGCCACGTTCACTCTCACCTTCTGTAGGCCGGAGAGACATTTGCTCGCGGGATATGGGATGTCGCCACTAAAGGCAAGAAGGTCTGGATTGAGAGGGATGGTTCCTCAAGCAACACTCAAAATAGAAGTTTGTTTGTTTGTTTTTCTGCAATAAGCAGGGAGATGCATAATATCCCACCGAGCATCAAAACACACACACACACACACACACACACCAGGAATGGAAGAATTTGCATAGCAGGGTGGGGTAGGGAGCAGTGCATACCTCCTAAATATAATTAGTTCATACCAATCTGTGTGGTGGAAAATAGAAATATGTTGTGGTTATCAGTCTCCTGTGTGCATCAGAATTACCAAGAGGTGCTTCCAAAAACTACAGATACCCAAATGCCAAAGATTTTCATTTAATTGGTCTGGGCACTGATGTTTGTTAAAGGATCTCCACGTGACTCCAGTGACTCACTGGGATGCCAACCGCTGAGCTGGGGCAATGGAAGTCCAGGGCATGGAATCCGTGTACCTGAAAGGAATATAGCCTTGGACCAACTCTGAGTGCAGAGACTGAGAATCAAGCGTGGACCCACAGATCTGCCCTCCATGCAGGTGGCAAAGAGATCTTTCTGCGATGGAAAGCTCATCTCCTGCCCCTATTTAGAATCATGGAAGGGTCTTCCTCTCCCTGGTCTACAGGATAAGACCCCTCTTAGCCTGGTTTTGTAAGACTTCGGTGATCCAGCCCTTGCCCTCCCATCAGGGTAGCCTGGCTCATGCTCTAGACTCGTGCTGTGTCAGATGATTTATTTGTCGTACCTTGTTAAGTCTCTGCTTCTTCTGAGATTCCTTCCTTTCTAATTTTTTTGTAACCCAGACTCACCTACTCCTCTTTCAAGCCTCAGGTCAAACCAACATCCTTCATAAAGCTTTTCTAACCTGCCTCTTACCATTCCAGTGTAAAATATCCCTTTCTCTTCTTTGTCCTCTGTGTCTGGTGGGCACACCACTCCTTAAGCATCAGTAATACTATTACTGTAGTTGTTCTCTTGCCTGTGTTACCAATAAACAGACATGTGAGTCTAAGGACCTTATTCCTCCCCAAGAACCTCACTCAGTGGCCAGCCTTGCAACACCAGTCTCATGCACTGGCACGTGTAGGCAAGAGTATAATGCAAACCCTGATAGCAGACGCACCGACTATTGAAAAGTCTGCATGCAGTTCAAGTAAGCCACTTGTTAAGTGAAAAAGTCTGTCTTCCAACCTTGAAAAACAGACCTTCAATAATCTGGAAGATCAAGTTCGACTTTGGATTTCCCTGGCTCCTCAAGGATTCCCATGAGAACTGAGAGCCACAAGGACAACAGATCCTTGCTCCAGCTCCCTGTCTGCATCCTGTTCACCCCAGCGCCAGCCACCTCTACTGTGCATTCTGAGGGGATGCTCGTGTACATACGTGGTCCTCCCAGCCTATAATCCAAAATGTTGCCTGCACTCTCCTTAGTCAACCTGCTGTGACCATTCTTCAAGTCTAAGAATTCACTCATTCACAGTGATGCCATCAGTGGAGGGAAGATGGGCTGGGGAGAGAGGCCCGCATAGGACCTAGAAGCAGACTTTGAGAAAATTCAGAATACTAAGAGCAAGTGCTGAGTATGGGCAGGAGCTTTCTTTTTTTTTCTTCTTAATCATTTTATTAGGGGCTCATACAACTCTTATCACAATCCATACATACATCAATTGTGTAAAGCGCATTTGTACATTCATTGCCCTCATCATTCTCAAAACATTTTCTCTCCACTTAAACCCCCGGCATTAGGTCCTCATTTTTCCCTCCCTCCCCGCTCCCCCCTCCCTCATGAGCCCTTGATAGTTTATAAAAATTGTTATTTTGTCATATCTTGCCCTGTCTGACGTCTCCCTTCACCCACTTTTCTGTTGTCCGTCCCCCAGGGAGGAGGTCACATATAGTTCCTTGCAATCCGTTCCCTCTTTCCTACCCACTCTCCCTCTACCCTCCCTGTTTCGCCACTTACACCACTGGTCCTGTAGGGCTCATACGCCCTGGATTCCCTGTATTTTCAGTTCCTATCTGTACCAGTGTACATCCTCTAGTCTAGCCAGACTTGCAAGGTCGAATTCGAGTCATGGTAATGGGAGTGGGGAGGAAACATTTAGGAACTAGAGGAAAGTTGTATTTTTCATCGTTGTTACATCGCACCCTGACTGGCTCGTCTCCTCCCCGAGACCCCTCTGCAAGGGGATCTCCAGTGGCCTACTAATGGGCTTTGGGTCTCCACTCCGCACTCCCCCCATCATTCACTATGGTAAGATTTTTTGTTCTGATGATGCCTTATACCTGATCCCTTCGCTTTCTTTTGGACTGATTGGCTCTTGAAACTGGGGCCTGGGATGCAGATGGGGGAAGGCCAGAGCTGATCTCTCGAATATGGTTCAGAGTTCATGATAGGGTCCTTCCTGAACAATCAAAGGGCAGTTCTGCTTAAAACTTACTTTAAGCATCATCATTTCCTCTAAGAAGCTTCCTCTGATTCCCTAAGCCACAAGTGCTCTCCTTCTCTCCTCTGATCTCAAAATTCATTGCCATGCTGGTAATTCTGACTCCCAGTGACACTCAGGAGAGAGTACAATTAACCCTTTGGGTTTCCCAGACTTTCACCCTTGATGGGAGCAACAGCCTCATTGGTCTCTACGACTGGTGGGTTCCAAAGGCTCAGTCCACGAAACCACCAGGGCTCCCTCTACTATGCCCATAGCACTGTCTTTGGGTTTGAAACCGCACTAACCCCCCTGTATTGCAATGCCCTGCTCCTAGATCTGTTTGCTGTTGTTGTCGTCTTCCCAATACCAGAATCTCCTTGACAGCAGAGGCTGTCTTTTACCCATCACTGTGGACGCCCAGGCTCCTAGCCCAAAGTACGGCGCATCGCAGTCCCTCAGCCTCGTTTGGGGAGTGAGTCCCTGAAGCAGGTAGTGATGAATGGAGAGCTTACTGACCAGACCCTCACACTCACTCCCGTTACATCTCCAGGCTAAGAGTTTCACCAGTGACCCTTGGTGGAGACATAGTGGTGATCAACATCGAAACCATTGAAATAGACATTAGTCACACCTCTATATACAAGTCATCATTTACTACAAATATCTTATCTTTTGGGACACTGAAGGTGCTTCATTTCATACTGGAAGGTCAGTTTAGCACATAATCTTATACTGCTGTGAAAACACCCCCTTACCCTCTCCTATTCCAAAAAGTAAATAAACGACTGTACCCAGGTGCTGTGAACAGAAAGACTTCGACAGAGCATATGAATCCGGCTCTGAAGAGGCCGGGTAATCAGACCTCTTACCAACAGGACTTGAACTGAGCCGCTTTTTGAGTGGAGGCGAGGTGCCCTTTCTCTGACTTACATCCCTTCTTCCAGAGGACAGCCCGACACCTTGTCAACTGAGCCTCCCAGCAGAAAGGGTTTCCCTTCAGCAGGAAAGGCCTCAAAAAAAGGAAAAAGAAAGAAAAGCCTTAGATCAGCAGTTCTCAACCTGTGGGTCGAGACCCCTTTGGGGGTCGAACAACCCTTTCACAGGGATCACCTAATACATCCTGCCTATCAGCTATTTACATGATGATTCATCACAGTAGCAAAATGACAGTGATGAAGTAGCAACGAAAATAATTTTATGGTTGGGGGGGGGTCACCACCATATGAGGAACTATATGAAAGGGTCACGGCCTGAGGAAGGTTGAGAACCGCTGCTCTAGATGGTGAGAGGCACCATTTGCAGATGAGATTAGAGTAACTCTCCTAGGGTGAAATTCCCTTGGCTTCACGCAGAAGGTGCTGGATCTGAGATCTGGTTTGCTGTGGCAGTCGTGTGTCTGATTTGTGGTCACCTTTTTGCCACGCTCTGACGATTCATCCAGAGTGGTTCTGGGATGGTGTCACCGCAGGGTGCTATACACTTACACCCAGAGAGCAGAGTGCATCACAGACCACAGCAAAGTCCTTCCTGGCAGGTCCCCTCACTCGGCAAATCCCAGGGATGTACAACTGACAGCAAGACAAGGAGCGTTTCTGTTGTTTATCAGCAAATGTCGAGGAAGGTCGTTGCAGATGCTTGGCAGCTTGAGAGAGGGGAGCCTTAGGGGGAAGAGCAGAGGCCCGATCAAACAAAGGGGTGGAAAATTCCATTCTCCAGATGACCCAGCATCAGACAGGTAGAGCAACCAGGATTTGTTTCTGACCCTAGTGACCTATTTTTCTACCATGTCCCAGAAAGTAGGAGGGTCCTCTTACAGTGGCAGTGGGGCCTTCGCACTGATAAAAATAACTAACCGGTCTTGAAATTGGGACGCTTAAGGCTAAGACTCTGCTATGACCAGCTGTGTGACTTTGAGCAAATCATGTGGCCTCTGAACATCTGGTTCTATAAAATGGGGATCTCAATCTGCTGGAAATATCAAACAGGACAGTAAACGTGAGCATGGCTTGAAGGCTCAAAGTCCAATACCGATTCTGTGTTATCCTCGTTACTTTAGGGAACTAAGAGATGCCATCTGATCACCAAATCCAGAGAAACCATACAGAAGCTGATGTGACTATATCAGTTTCACATAAACAAATGAATTTTCAAACTCATGTTGAACCATCCAAATGTCTGATGGTTACTCTATATTCCATTTCCTACATGGAAATAGGATAGAATGGTGTCTCTTATAGCCTTCCACAAAAGGATGTAGCATCCATTCAGCTGCATGGTTTCACTCAGAAATTTAAGCCTTGGAGTCACTTTCCTTCAATCAACATTTATCAGGCACCTACTTCAGGCCAAGTGCAGTGCAGATCAATGGAGATGCAAATACAACTGAGACAGCCATGCCTCCTGACCCACCAGAAAATGTAGAAGAGAAAGAATTTAATTTTTCAGAGCACTCAGTTAATTGTGTTCAAGGTATAGGGAAGGGAACCAGATTTTGAACACTTTTTTTGGTTTGCTTGATTTAAATCATTTTATTGGGGGCTCTTACAGCTCTTATCACATTCCATACATCATTTGTATCAAGCATATTTGTACATATGTTGCCATCATCATTTTCTAAACATTTACTTTCTATTTGAACCTTTGTTATCAGTTCTCCCCCTCCCCCCCACACACACACCCTCATGATTCCTTGATAAATTATAAATTATTGTTGTTTTCATATCTTACACCGCCTGCTGTCTCCCTTCATGGCCCTTCACATTTATGCTGTCCATCCCCTGGAAGGGTGGGTTATGCATTGATCATTGTGATCCAATCCCCCCCTCCCCTCTTCCCCCCACCATCCCCCTACTTTCCTTGTATCACTACTTTCATTTCTGTTCCTGAAGGGTTTATCTGACTGACCTAGGTTCTGTGTACCATGAGCTCTTATCTGTACCAGTGTGCATACTCTGATCTAGTCAGAACTGAAAGGCAGGACTGAGGTAGTGATAGTGGGGGGTGAGGAACGCTTGAAGAACCGGAGGAATATTGTGTGTTTCATCGGAGGAATATTGTGTGTTTCATCGGTGCTATACTGCATCCTGGTTGACTCATCCCTGCCTTGTGACCCTTCTGTGAGGGGATGTCCTATTGTCTACAGATGACTATTGAGTCTCTACTCTGACCCCCCTCTTTCAATATATTTTTTTGTTTGGGGTCTTCTGGTGCCTGTTACCCGATTCCATTGACACCTCATGATCACACAGGCTGGGTGCTTCTTCCATGTGGGCTTTGTTGCTTCTCAGCTAGATGGTCACTTGTTTATCTTCAAGCCTTTAAGATCCCAGATGCTATATTTTTTGATAGTCGGGCACCATCAGCTTTCTTCACCACATTTGCTTATGCACCCATTTTGTCTTCAACGATCATGTTGGGAGGGTGAGCATTACAGAATTCCAGGTTGTCAGAACAAAGTATTCTTGCATTGAGAGAGTGCTTGAGCAGAGGCCCAAAGTCTGTCCACTTTCACAGTGTATTGCCATGTAAATATATGTACAAAGGCCAATATCTCTAATTTCATGAATTAATATAGTTACATGAGTGCACATCTATGTTTATGGTATGAACACTTTAGCATATAAACTATGGAGATGCAAGGACATATTTTAAACTTGAATATGAAATGATTGGATTTTTAATTTGGGAAGATTTCTCTGGTAAGGTTTGCAATATGGCTTGGAAGAGAAAAGATTGGCTGTTTGAAAGTCATTAAATGAGTGTTTTTCAAGCTAAGTTTTCTTTTATGCATCAGAAAGTTTCTTCCAAGTAAAATCGTAAGTAGGATCCTGGGACATGAAACAGGCCAAAGCAGAGCTTCTTGGGGTGAAACAGGGATATGGGCTCATGCATACTGCACTCTCAGGCAGTCCCACACTAGTGCCTGAGACTCCTCTATACACTGTTAGGGTTCTGAGAGAATGGTGTGTGTCATTGTGTTAAGAAGACAGCAAGCATAGCCCAGGCAAGAGATGCAGGAGGAAAATGGAGCATGACGAGAAGAAGAGAAATGTAGACAGGATCAAACCCACAGTTCTTCTTGGAGGACTTTGTAGGAGGTGAGGAGGAGGAGAATCTAGAAGTGGCTAACAGGTATCTGATGGAGACAACGAAATGAACGGGGGTACCTTTTACCAGTGGAATAGCTGGAAGAGGTGAGCAAGTTTGGGGAACAGTGAGTTCAGGTAGGATATTTGGGGTTAGAGGAGACTTGGACATGCCTAATTAGGACATCAGAAAGGCAACTTGGGGTGAAAAAAATCTGAGCTGGAGGGTAAATATTTGAGAACCAAGAACAGGGCCTGGAGAATCAGTAAGATCCCAGGGAAAGAATGGAAGAAAATAAGAGGTCCTAGATCAGAAGACCCCAAACAAACAATCACGCCAATGCCAACAAGGGGGGTCGAAGTGGAGATCCAAAGCTCATCTGTAGACAATTTGACACCCCCTCACAGAAGGGTCACCAGGAAGGGACGAGGTAGCCAGTATAGCACTGACAAAACACACAACATCCCTCTCATTCTTTAATGCTTCCTACTCCACTCCCACCCCCATCATGACCCCAGTTCTACCTTACAAATCCCGCTAGACTAAGAGCATGCACACTGGTACAGATAAGAGTTCTGGACACACGAAATCCAGGACAGATAAACTCCTCAGGAACAATCATGTGAGTAGCAATACCATGAAGGTAGATGGAAGGTGAGAGGAGAAGAGGGAGAAAGGGGGAACCGATCACAATGATCAATGTATAACATCCCCCTCCCACCGAGGGGGATGAACCACAGAAATGTGGGTAAAGGGAGACAGTGAACAGTGTAAGATATGAAAATAATAATAATTTACAATCAATCAAGGGGTCACGAGGGTGAGAGAGTGGGGGAGATTGGGGAAAAAGAGGAGCTGATACCAAGGCCTCAAGTAGAAAGAAAATGCTTTGAAAATGACGATGGCAACATATGTACAAATGTGGATTGCTATAAGAGTTGTAAAGAGCCCCTAATAAAATGGTTCATAAAAACGAAGAAGACGACCACCTAGATAAGACTACTCAAAAATCCCTATAGCTCAAGAATATGAACCTGAGAAGTTAGGCCATGTCATTGAAGAGTTTAGAATCTAATTTTGGCCAATTAGTCAATAATCTCCCCCCAAAGAGTAGTGATTTAAAGACTCTAAAGATTGAACAAGGCTTACAATTCATCTAGTGCAATTATATTTGCATTCACCCAAACAGAACACTAATAACAATGGTATGTAGTGTATCACAAAATGGTGTCTCGTTTTGTTCTTCCTCACAGCATCCTTAACCAAGTTGGTGATTGTTAGACCTCCTTCTCATAATAAATACCATGTTCACTACATCACCAGGCAACCCACTCCATTTTCAGAAAGTCTCTGGTAAAACATTCTTTGTTGTTGAGTTGGACTCTAACTTTCTAGAATTTCCAAATTAGTTATACCTCTTGAGGCCAGATAATGCTGGCTTATTTAAAGATACAGATCATGCTTTCTCTCACTCCTCTCTCCCCTCTCCCCGCTCTCTCCTGTTCTCGCTCTCGCTCTCGCTCTGGAAATATAATCACCTATTTCAACCATTCTTTTGTGGGGCAGGATTTTGAGTCATTTCATCACCCCTGAGAGCTCTCCTTTGATCACGGTTGCATAGGGTACAGGGATAAGGTTCTAGATCTGCACAGAGAAGATCAGTGGAAAATTTTCAAATAACCTTGTAGGACTGAAAAATGACCATGGAGCACTGATACAGAGACATCTATCAAGCCTCCTTCTGCTAAAACATGTCAGCCCCTCCAGCATCTCTCTAAACCCCAGGTCCCTGTGTCTGCGCTTCGACTTGGGAGATTCATCCAGGTGTCCCTGGTGCTGACCTGTCTTTCTCCCACCTCAGCCTCCACCTTCATTCTGAAAAGCTGGGAAGCGAACACATACTGACCACCTGCCAAGGGCCAGATGCTGGGAGAGAAATGCTTTCATATGACTCATCTCATCTAAGTCTCATGATAGCTCTGCAAGGTAAGAACTTGTTCAAGGTCACAAGGAAAATGAGTGATGGAACAGGCAGTCTGAGCCAGGTTTTCATGAATCCAAGCATTGCCCTCAGAGAAATCTAGAGCTGTGCATTATGATACAGTCGTACTCTCACAGGTGGCTAGTACAAGTGGCTGTCTTGATTGAGAGGTGCCCCAAGGGTAAAGCATACACCAGGTTTTGTAGACTGAGCTCAGGAAAAACTAAAATAACACAAGCTATCTCATTCATAGATTTTTGTAGTGATTACATGTGGGGATGATAATATTGTAAGTAACCTGAAACCACACGAATCGGTCAATTCTGACTCATAGGACCAGGTAGGACCGAGCAGCACTACCCCGTGGGGTTTCCAAAGCAGAGAAGCTCAGAGTTCAGAACCACTGGCCTGGGAAGCAGCAGCCCACACGGTAATCCACTGTGTCGCCAGGCTCCGCTACAGGAGGTTAAACGACTTACGTGATTAAAATTCATTTCAGCAGTTTCCTTTTACTTTTCTTTGACATAACTACTCAAAAAATTGGCATTATAAATATGATTCATATGTGTGTCTTACATTCTATTTCTTATGAACAGCACTGATCTATTACACTCCGGCAAATCTTTGACAATTATTTTTCTGGTCTAAGAACACAGAAATCAAGGATTTATCACTGAATTATTCTGGTATGTGATGGAATGAGAAGTTCTTGACCAGTGATAGAATCGGAGCTTCGAAGATTTGCCTGTCTGTAGTCTATCATTATTTTGTGTCTTATTTCGTTTGCCCAATGTCCCAGAGGTTTGTGTATAAGATGGGCTTTTATACATAAAGGAATTCAATCCAACTCTCCTGTCCATAAGTATGCATGTTTTCATCTAATATGTGTTACAATGTCATAATAGCTCACAAATTCCCTACACCTGTATTCTAGCACATGTTCAAATTGTGAATCACCCTTATGAAAGGTGATTGGAGATTTTGGAAGAATGAATCCTGCATATGATATTCTTCTGTTCCCCTGAGATGGTAACTGGCTTAAGAGGTTCCCTGAGTTCACTGTTACCTGCCACTAATAAAATTGATAGCAATATTGTAGGTTGTCACTGTGGGAACTATGGAGGGGCTCTCTTAAGCCTCCCAGATACCTATCAAGTGGTAGTAGCATATGTATCATGGTCACTTAATAAATGAAAAACTGAAGTTCCTAAAAATTCAGGGAATGGGGGACCAAAAAAAAGTGGTTACTTGGGCATCTGAGTCTGAACCCTAGTACTTTCCCCCCCTCCGGCTCATCAGGTCATAAAGAAGATCACAAATAAGTTGGTCAAAACCCTTCTTGGACAGTTTGTTCTCTTGTCAATGTGATCTGGGTTTGGGGGGAAACGCCTTACTGTGGGATAGTCATTACTAGATTCATTTAGATGCCAGAAGAAAGCACCCTAGATGGTGCTGTGCATATAGAGTAGTTACTCAGTAACTGTAAATGTCCTTCTCTCATGCGCCCATGCCAACAACCCCTCTTGTTAAATAGTACTACGCAATGGTTACTTATTTGGATTAAAGGTATTTGACCTCCTTTTCCTGTGTTATTTTTGATGCTTTGAAATCTCACCATTGCTATCAATACATTTCTTTAACCCTCTGATAAAGAGAACGTTGACTTAAGACCTCAAAATTCAGGCAAACAAGAATTAAAGAGTAGGAACTTTCCTGCATGATGATTACCAGAGAAACTATTTTCAAGATCAAACACCTTCATAAGGGATTTGACAAACATTCAGGTTCCCTGAATTCCACAGGTCTTTATCTCCTACCAATCTTGCAACAAATGCCCATCATGGGAGCCTGCCTGTGGGTTGGGGGGCAACTCAAGTTGCCAACACAAGATTTCTGTATGAAACAAACATGTGATCTTCCATTAGGATGTCAACATATAATAACAGTTATCATGCCAACGCCTCATACTTAGAATTATTTAGAGTTTAAGAAATGCTCTTACCTACATAATCTCATTTAATTCCCAATTTACAGATTTGGAAATTGAGACTCAGAGAGGGCAAGTGGCATGCCACCTTTGACCAACCTTGCATAACTAGTTCAGCAACACAGGCTGCCCTGGCTCCAGTTATGTCAGTTAGGAACTTTTCACTTGCAAGCCTGGTGCCAGACTCAAGAAAACTCGATGAAATCAGAGATAGTTTCACCCAGCTCCCGGTTACGGCTTCCTCAAGATCAACTGTACCCGCCATCAGGACTGCAAGGCAATTGTCTGCGTTTTCCAGGGTCACGTGTTTCTTCATTTATGCGCAACAGACAAATGGCTGGGTCTTCTCCCCAACATTCTGGAAAAGTCCTAATATTTACTCTGACAAGAATGTCTTTAGCTACTATTCTGAACCAGAAGTGGAATATGCTGATTGTCTTTATCTGAATCAGCCCTTCTATCCTGGAGCCTGGGAGGAAGGCGCTCCCATAAAATGAGGCATGAAACCCCAAAGGCAATTAAGTATCCTTGGAAAGAAAAGATGGGACTTAACTGCTGGAGAATCAAACCGACACATTCCCATTAATTGTCCAATGGTAAGGAAGATAAAAAGGCAGTCAAATGGGTGGTCAACTCAGATTCCTAACACACTTTATGGCATTGGCAGTAGCTAGAGAGCCAGTGTGTGTGTGTGTGTTGGGAGTGGGGGTAGTCTCATATTAGCTGTGCTAAATGGAGTAGGCTAACCCAGACTTGAAAAATTTACTTCCTATAGCACTGAATTTCTCTGAATATCAAAAGCAGTGGTTCTCACCCTTCCTAATGCTGCAACCCTTTGATACAGTTCCTCATGTTGTGGTGACCCCCAACCATAAAATCATTTTCGTTGCTACCTCGTCACTGTAATTTCGCTACTGTTATGAATCAGGAGACCCCTGTGAAAGGGTCATTCAACCCCCAAAGGGGTCTCAATCCACAGGTTGAGAACAGCTGATCTAAAGCAAAAGGAAACCAGAAGACAAGCACCAATGTTAAAATTCATACACCAATTGTGTGAAAGACCACCCTCTCCCCTGATAGTGCATCAATCAGAGCTAGGTGAAGGTGCTGTCTTGATCGCAGATTGTGCCCCAGTTCTAACCGGCTGGCTATGTGTGTCAGTACTGAGGCCAAATGACTTACACATAGCCAATGCTCACAACAAATCCTATGAAGTAGGAACTCCTTGTCATTCCAATGTTACAGAAGAGAAAACTGCGGATCAGAGAAGTTAAATAGTTTGCCCGAGATCACTTGGGATGGGATTTCAGCTCCATTTTACAATGTTGGACATTGGACCTTGTTGTTTTCATTGATCAATGAAAAAAGTTTACTTCTGTTTGGTCCCCTGGGAGAAAACCAGCAGGATGTGAAAGCCAAAAACCCATCTCTCATCCCACCCTAACTTTCCACTAAAAATAAAGAAGTCTAAGTACTCCTAAAGTACCACCTCCTGAAATCTCCACTTGTTTAAATTCTTTCCCCAAAGTAGCAGAGTTGAGTTCCCACAGACCTGTGTTTGAATCCTGACTCTTCTACTTAACAGCTGCTTGACCTTGAACACACCATTTACCCCTTTTGAGCCTCACCTTTATCTGTAAAGCATAGATAGGACCCACCTTCAGGAGTGTCTGAGACATAATACGATTCCACATAAGCTGATCCAGAAAGAAGACAAGTGTAGTCGTTATGAGCTGCTGTGCCTCTTCTTCCAGTGTGGCATTCACCAGTCCACTTCCTTTGTCTCAGGCTGCACACCTTTAAAGCAGGCTGCTCAGAGCCTATTCAAAATTCTCTTTAAAACAGGTTCCCTTACCAGAATTCTTAGTGGCCCCATACGCCAAAGAAGCCAGTTTTGTTTTGTTTTTTTAAGTGCTCCCTCTGCCTTATTGGTGCCTTCAAAACATTTCTTCCTATTGCTAGAAATGTAAAGAGAAATCACATCATTGTTTTTTAAAAAAGGAAGAAAGAAATCCTTGGGCTTGTTTTCAAAATGCATTCACAGTGCTCTTTTACAGAAAAGGAATGTAGTTCATTTCCAGGGGGCCTCTAGAGGGAGAGGCAAGGTGCCCAATTCCATCTTTAATGAGTTCGCTTACATTGGTAAACTAATTAGTTAGTTCAAGTTTCTGTAGCAAAGAGCGAAAATAAAGAAAAGTAGCCAGGTAGTGTTAAATGCCTCTGGCCACAGCTCATCACGGGAAATCATGTTGTTGATAGACCTTCACCACTTTCTCCTCTAGTTTCTGCCAAGTTTTCGAGGGTAGGAAATAATTTTGTTGTGTTACGTACATCTCTACCCCTGTGTTTCTCCTGAGCAGAGACACAGGAAGAATCCAGGCAGCTAGTTGACAGACCCCTGAGCATTCGTGACGAGGAAAGCCACAGAGACTTTGGCAAACAGAAAAGAAAAGCTGGCAGCAGAGGAGAAAACGTCTCTAGTAGAATGAAAGCTGATAAAATTGGTCCCCCCTGGAGTTGACGGCCCTGTCCCCTTGGTGACAGTGCCCCCATATGACCCACGTTCACAAGTCCCTGGTAGAAAGAAAAACTCTGCAGTGCTGCCCTGCCAGAACCAGACTTTCCCCAACTACGCGGGCAGGGAGTCAGAAGTGTCCCTAAGCATCGCTGAGTCCCCACAGCACTGTGTTCTCAGCAGCGCAGCGTGCGCTGGAAGGAGGCTGGGCCTTTGTACTGGGCATGGTGCCAGCATGAAATGGGAGATGCAACAAAAGCAGAATTGGAGACTGGTTTAGAAACTATTACCAGCACAGTTCCCCCCGGAGAATTTAGTAAATGGGAAATGTGGAATGACCGTATATACTCCAGTATAAGCCGATCCGAATATCAGCCGAGGTACCTAATTTTACTACAGAAACTGCATTTTTTTTAAATGTGCTCGAAAACTCAGCTTATACACGAGTATATACGGTAGAAATCTTCAAATGAGAGAACAGCCTAGTAAGAGAGAAATCTAATTCAATTATAAAATTGAACCATGTGAAATTACCATTTCTTTGGTCAAAATTGAAAATTTCCTGTGGTTCAATCTAATAGCATTTGAGCATTTCATCAATGGGAGAGGTGATTGCTTTTCTGAGCATTACTGCTTGTCAGAAACCATGTTGAGATGAATTTACACATGAGCAAGAACTATGCAAGGGGCTTCCAAATGCTGGTGGAAAAACCCCATTCTCTTTTTATCCCACTTTTCTGGAACTTTTCAAAGCCCCTCATAGGTACTCTTCCTCCACTGATTGTTCACCAAAGAGAAAGCTATGAAGCTGCTGAGGTAAAATCATTTATTATTTCTGTGACTAAGGTCACAGAAGCCAGAAAACCCACTGCCGTTGAGTCCCTCCCGACGAAGCATGCACCAGCTGGACAGACTAAAGTTGCTGCATTAGGTTTGCAAGACTAAATCTTGACAAACGCAGACTGCTGCCTCTTTCTCCCAAAAAGTAGCTGGCTGAGTTTGAAAGACTGGTTCGTGGGGGGCCCGTGCTTTAACCACTATCTCCAGGGCTGCTCTTGGGGTTTCATAGCTAGAAAAATGCAGAATTGAGATCACATAAATTCTGAGGCCATGATGCAGGGGAAAAAAAGTCAAATCTCAGCAGCATTCAACACAGCAAATGACTCTCTTCTTGACACAGTTGATTCCTTTGGTCTTCACGACCCACGCTTTACTGGCTACTGTCTTACTACAATGTCATCCTCCCACCCTGTAAGAATTCAATGTAAGGATTCAATGCCAGGACTCTGTCCTCAGACCCACTTTCATCTTCATTTATACTCATATCCTGGCGTTCCATATCCAGTCTCTAATGTAAATGGTAGTTATTTATGGAGAATGCTTAATTCATATCTCCAGGTCCAAGGGCTTCCATGAACTCAACTGCCTATCATCTTCACTTGAATAATCTTCAAGTACCTTGAACTTTAATATGTCATGATAACCCAGTCACTACCCTAGTGGTGTAGTAGTTACATGTTGGGCTGTGATCCTCATGGTTAGCAGTTCAAAACCAACAGCAGCTCCAAGAAAGACTGGGCTTACTACTCCCCCAAACAGTTACAGTCTCAGAAACCACTGGGATGGCAATGATTCAGTATCGATTCGATGGCAGTGGGTTTCGTTTTTGAGCTTGACACAAAATAGGAAATACACATCTGACATAATTCTTCAAAAGAAAGTTCTTTCAAATTATTCACTCTTCAGTTGATCTTGAATCCCTTAAGAGTTTAATCTTTTAAGTCATGTAGATCATTAGTATTAATCATTGTTCTGTGAAAAAGTATATATAAGGCTGTCTCAAGTCTATTCCAAGTTGAAGATCATGTATTATGCCCTCGATGGCAACAAATAGATGCATTTCATCACTCATTTCCCACTCAGTTGATGGTAAAGGATGCTTGTCATACGGTCTTGGGAAAAGTGGGTGAAGGGAGACGCTGGTCAGTGTAAACATGAAAAAATAACAATTTATAAATTATTAAGGGTCCATGAGGGAGGAAGGGGGGGTGGGATGAGGAGCTGATACCAAGGACTCATGTAGAAAGAAAATGTTTTGAAAATGATGATGGCAACAAATGTACCAATGTGCTTGACACATGGATGGATGTATGGATGGTGATGAGGCCTGCACAAGCCCCCAATAAAATTCCTTGTTTTAAAAAACTGTTGTGGGAGGATGCTAAGGTTGCTCCCAGGCTTAGATGCAAAGCGTTGTGGATCTCTGCAGTATCTCCACTGAGAGCAGGAGAGAACGAGACAATGGTGTGAATGTGTTAGATTACATTTGATTGCAGATAATCAGGTAAGTTGCCATGTTCAAAGAATAGTAAATTAATTTTCTCCTCCTCGGAGACCTCAAAGTCAACAGAAACTTACTTGAGAAGTTCTGGACACGGAAACTTTTAAGTTGTATATGAAAGGCTTCTAAAGTCGGCAATGAATCATGTTCCATAGATCTCAGTTTGAAAAACTCACAATGAAATTCCATGCACTCTGACAACCATGCTAATCAAAATGAAACTTACATATCTTTTGTTTTATGTCTAGAGGGGGAAAAATTTTGTATTTTACCATGCCACCTTATCACAACATACTTAATTTACTTATGGCGTCTGCAATGAAGACATATGAACACTTGCATTTCCCCCCCAATTTAAGCTAAAAGACCCTGTTGATCTCCCTCACTATGTTCTGAATTCTGTGAGGATAGAATGATAGGGGGTGCCAATAATGTTTTTTGAATGAATGTCAGCTACGTAAGAAAAATATATACAGATGATTTCATTTCACTGTGTCTCAAATAGATGTTTAATCTGTCACAGAGAAGGCCAATCTACAAACAGTAAAAAAAAATAACTGCAAAACTTTGTAGCCTATGTGATGCTGCATGTTTGTGGTTTGTGCTGCTGTTGTTGTTGTTGTTGTTGTTGCTAGGTGCCATGGGGTCCATTCCAGCTCACAGTGACCCAATGAACAGCAACAAAGAAGGAAATGCTGCCTGGTCCTCCGCCGTCCTCACAATGTTGTCCCATCTGAGCCCCTGCTGTATCACTGGGCCGATGTCCCATCTGAGCCCCTGCTGTATCACTGGCCGGTCCACCTCATGGAGAGGCTTCTTCCTTTACACTGACCATCTGCTTTGCCGAGCATGATAACCTTATGCAGAGACTAGTCTCTCCTGATGACCTGTCTAAATCACATGTGGTAAAGTCTCACGATCCTGAGAGTGCGAAAGATGATAAGGAGCGATCTGGCTTCATTTCCTCAGAGACAGGTTTGGATGTTCTTCCAGCAGTACCTCCAGACGCATTGCGAACATCTTAAATGCATCAACTTTTCTGTGGTCTTCCTTATTCATTCCTTTTATTTTTTTTAAATACTTTTATTGGGGGCTCTTATAACTCCCACCACAATCCATACATTCATCCATGTGTCAAGCCCATTTGTAGATATGCTGCCATCATCATTTTCAAAGCATTTTCTTTCTATTTGAGCCCTTGAGATCAGCTCCTCATTTCCCCCCTCCTCCCCTCCCTCATGAGCTGTTGATAAGTTGTAGATTGTTGTTTTCATATTTTACATCGGCCTCTGTCACCCTTCACTGACTTTTCTGGTGTTTGTCCCCCTGGGAGGGGGTTATATGTTGATCTTTGTGATCGATTCCCTCTTTCTCCCCCCACCTTCCCCTTATCCTCCTGGTATCTCTATTCTCATTGTTGGCCCTGAGGGGCTTATCTAGCCTGGATTCTCCATTGTGGGTCCTTATCTGTAACAGTGTGCATGTTCTGGTCTAATTCGATTTGTCAGGTAGAATGGAGGTCATGATAGTGGGGGGAAGGAAGCACCAAAGAACTAGAGGAAAGTTGCATGTTTCATCGGTGCTATACTGCACCCTGATTGGCTCATCTCTTCCTTGTGACCCTTCTGTGAGGGGATGTCCAATTGTCTACAGATGGGCATTGGGTCTGCAGTCCATGCCCCCACCTCACCTCCATTCACATTGAGTATGATTTTGTTCTGGGTCTTAAATGCCTGATGCCTGATCCTATCGACACCTCATGATCCACAGGCTGGTGCGCTTCTTCCATGTGGGCTTTCTTGCTTCTCAGCTAGATGGCCACTTGTTTATCTTCAAGCCTTTAAGACCCAAGATGCTATATTTTTGATAGCCGGGCACCATCAGCTTCCTTCACCACATTTGCTTATGCACCCATTTTGTCTTCAGCAATCATGTCGGGAAGGTGAGCATCACAGAATGCTGGATTTTTAGAACAACGTGTTCTTATGTTGAGGGAGTACTTCCTTATTCATTCCTTATTTGTATAAGTACCCCTACAAACATATATCATGTATTCATATGGGTACTTAGAGTTTAAAAGTTACTTTCAAGTGTATGGTAACATCTCCTTTGATCTTCAAGATGACATTAGATTGTTCTCATCTCACAGATTAAAGAACTGGATCTCAAGGAATTTAAGGATCTCGCTCTGATTTCTCAGCAAATGGCAGAAGAAGTTTAACTTTGACTTACTAACCCAGGAGTCAGCAAACTTTTTCCATGAAGGACCAAAGAGTAAATATTTTAAGTTTTATAGTCTGATTGGTCTCAGACACATCTATTTAACTTGGTCACATCATATGAAGGCGTCCATAGATAACACATAAATAAATAAACATGAGTATGATCCAATAAATTTGCATGTAGAAACATAGAGTGGACTGGATTTCAATGATGAAGCACAGTTGTCTGACACAATTTATGCTAAACTCTTTCTTTTAGAACACAGTTGATACTCCTATAACCTTGCTCAGAAATAACTGTAAAGCATTCTGTACTCATATTAGTTCTTTTAATATATATTTTGTGAGCACCTACAAGTGCTGGTCACTGTGCTGGACTTGGGACTCCAAAAATGAAAGAATTCACAGTCTTCACCATTGAATAAGTCAGGTGCTGGTTGAAGACACAAATAAAAACAATGCTCTCACCTCTAAAACCTATCCTGAAGTCTGACTCTCTGCTACTGAACTCCAGGATGAATTAATTGCTTTTGCATCCATGTCCCTTTAGCACTTTATTTGTAACTTTATTGTGTCATTCGTTACCTTTGTATGACAGTCCATTGTATCCCTTATTCGGCCATAATAGAGTGGAGGGTCAGCAAGCAAGAGGATGACCTCAGTAACATGGATTGAGAATGGTTGCACTGATGTGCTCCAACCGAGCAGCAATTGTGAGGACAGGGCAGTATTTCACACTGTTGTACACAGGTCTCTGTAAGTTGGACCCACTCAACAGCACCTGGGGCCAACTAGGCCATGAGAGTTAGCATAGGAACTATGTCATCCCTGGCTCTCTCTTCTAATATCTATCAACTTGTCTGCCATGTAATGAAGTCTTTGGGTTGTTGCTTCTTTGTTCTTTGTGTGTTAGTGTTTTCACAGTGCGATATTATGTGAAGGTTATGGGAGACATGAAACATTCAGAACTCCCAGTGAAGGTTGTACAAAACCTGGTTAGGGAGGCTGGAGCACAATCTGCGAGGTCTCAGAGGTGACAAACCCTGAACTGTGTCTTCTTAGTCACATAACAGAAGCAGGTGATGTACTGTATATCTATTCAGCAGCTACTAGCAGGTTTTGCATCGTGTCACTTGACTGTCACACTGTTTTCATTAAGTGGTCACGCACTGAACCTCAGCTCATAGGAAGCTGTCATTCTATCTCTTCTCTAAGCAGAATCCAAGTTTTGCTTATTTATGCGAAAAGGAGACGCTGAAACCTGAGCCTCTCCTTGTCCAATCCATACTGAAATAATTCTGCAATGCACTGTTAAGGGCCAAAGAGAAAGAGCTCCTCAGAATTCCAAAGAAGAGAGATGTGTGCATTCCCAGCAAGCACCACGAACACTAACAGAGTCTTAAAACACTAACTCTTTCTTAGTGCCTGTCCATTCTTGGAACTAGCAGTGCCTTTGTGGCTCAGTTAAATTACATAGAATGGCTCTTCTACCCAGAGTCTTTGTAACTCTCACCAAATCACTAGGTGGGATATGCAAATCAGAAGAAGGGTACTTTCCATGGGAATCGGTCGGTTTTGCCGTTCTGCTGGGTATAAAGTGATTTGTCTCAGAAGCAGGCAGGAGGAAATCTCGGGACTATCAGGAATGAAAATCCATAGTCTTAAATGCAGCACCTACAAGATCCCTGCACAGAGAAGCAGTGGGGCAGCACAGGCAGTAACACTGAGAGCATGAGACAGCAAGATGTCCAGCCCATAGGGTAAGTAAAGATGAGTGCCTTCAGCGAGGAGGCTGGATTACAGTAGAGGGCACCCTTTGGGCATGTATTGATACTAAAAGAGTTTGTGGAGCAGTGGGTTACGCATCGGGCTGCTAATTCCAAGGTCAGCCGTTCAAAATCATAAGGTGCTCGGTGGGAGGAAGATGAGGTTTTGTCCTCCCGTAAAGATTCACAGATGCAGAAACTCACAGGGGCAATGTGATCCTGTCCTATAGGTGACTAGGAGTCAGAATCAACTTGGTAAAAGTGAGAAAAGAATTGTGTAACCCTTGCGCAAGCGGGGCAGAAGCCAAGGGGCTGTGTGGCTGAGGCCAAGGAACAGAAAGAGACATGCCTGCTAGGATGACTGAGAAAGGGCACCGGAGACAGAAGAGCTGTATTCTTAACATTTCTGATCCTGATTTGTAACCTGTGAACTTCCTTGATAAGTTCCATAATCATCTGTGAATTCTGTATGGCCACTGCCATGAGTAACTGAACTGAGCAGAGAAGTAGCGTGCCCCAGAAGAGGCAGTCAGGGTAAGAACAGGATAAAGAAAGCTGGAGGGTGGAGGCATGTTTGACCTCTGCCTCATAGGAATGCTCCATGGGTGGATGATGGTTTGAATTGCTCTCTCCCTTTGTGAATCAAGTGATGATCAGACATAGCCCCGTCACCATTCTTCAGGGCAAATCCTGTGATGTCTTTCTTGTACAGACACAATCTCAGTGATATTATGGGTTGGGTTTCAGACTGTGAACGAGTGTTGCAATAAAACAAGTCACACTATTTGGGGGGAGTTTCCAGTGCAGACACGTTATGAGTACACTATACTCTATTAAGGAGGTGCTACCATGATGAAAAAGTTTAAAATATTGTTAGAATCATCAAAATGGGACAGCAAGACATGAGGTAGGCACATGCTATTGTAACAATTGAGTCGATGACTTGGTTGATGCACGGTTGCTACAAACTTTCAACATATAAGGAACAGTATCCGTGAAGTGCAATAAAACAAACACAGTGACACAGAGTGGGGGTTGGCCATTTGCAGTGGTTCCTGGATGCAGAGTTCATGCTGAGCTGACCCTGACTGACCATCTTCAATGATGGCAGCAGCCCTGCTGTTCCCCCTATGATTCAAAAGAGGTCTCTTAGCTAAAGTATAATTTAAAGGGCTCTCAGGTGGTGTAAAGACATCCACAATAATATTAACTCTCGATTTTGACATTAACTTAATTGAACATTTGAACACAAAGCAAAATTGAGACCTCAAACAAGTTTTCTAGCTTCGGTCCCTCACATCTATGAAAATGAGAATAGCTCACTAATGAAGTGGCGTGCAGGTTAAATAAGACAGGATTGTAGAGTGCACTTAAAACCCACTACTATTCAGTTGATTCCAACTCCTAGTGACCCTTTGGACAGAGCATTGTTCCTTAGTGATTCCCAGACTGTCAGTCTTCAGGGGAGCAGACAGCCTCATCTTTCTCCCATGGCGTGGCTGGTGGGTTTAGACAGAAGACCTCGAGATTAGCTGACCAATCCTTATCCCATTGCCATCAGGACTCTTAAGCTCATATGTAGTAGGTCAGCAGATGAGTTCTTCCCCAGGGATGATGTCATTTTAGGAACTGCCCCAACCACATCCCAGTTCAAAAATGCCTGAACTTAGTTGCTTCCTGCTCTCTGCTCAAGCCATATATTCTCATTAGGATCCATTTCTCACATAACAAGCCTCCCCACACCATTCAGCCAGGGTTATGTTGAACTTGACTTAACTAGCAGTAGCATAATCAAAACAAATACTGTTTCAGTTCCCCGTGACATGATTAATTCTGATATGCATTCAAGGTTGGGCCTGCTCTTGATGAGTAACCAGAGAGTAAATCGCAAAAATCACCAACTGTTTGAACTGGGAAATAATTTGGGGCTCCGCACTGACATACTTTGTAGACAAGGAGTTCAAGTGGTTAAGTAATTTGCCCTCTAGAAAAAGATGGCTCTATATGACAAATTGTTTGCAGTTTTTAAGAAACAAGCTTACAAAGAAGTCTTCCATTAGTCTCCATGTACTACTCCATCAACACCATCACACACACACCCCATTGCCACCGCCCGTTTTCCAGGTGTCAAATGGCCTACTATAAAAAGTTTAAGGTTCAATTATGTGATTTATTATCTACTAGATTCACTGTAGTTTATTAAATCCAACAGTTTCGGATTTGAAAGAAAGAAGTCTACTGCTCAGGAAAATGCTACAGGATGTGCAAATGGAGAAACACCTGACTGACTGCCTGAAACACTTATAAATTCGCAGGAAGTTGAAGCTTCATGCCTTATCCTTCTCTTGAAGAATCATAAAACATATTAGGCTGTGAGAAGTCTTGCGGCCAAAACTCTTTAAAAATATTTTTAAATACCCACATTTTAAAATATTCAAATATTTAATTCTTGTTAGCTCAATGCTTCCTAAGTTTATTTGCCTACAGGATCTCTCTTGTGTTGCATATTTATACACCTCCAATAGACAGTATTCCGTAGATGATTGGTTGGTCTAAGTTGGCCTAGTTCACCCATTCAAGTTTGTAAAAGAGAAACTGAAGAAGCGATCACGAAGACTGACCCAAGGAAGGATTTGGGTTTTATTTAGGTTTTGATAAGATTGAAGTGGAAGGAGGTATTGGTGGGAGCCCCTTGGCTTTCCTTCATTTCCCTAAAAGACCTTGGAAAATAAGTGACAACACTAGAATTCTTTTCACAGGATGGAGTTGACTTTTGCTCACCTTCTCTTCCCCCCAAGGTTGTGCCCTAGATGAGGGCGAATGTTGGAGACGGCAACCATTTGCATGACTCATAGCTCTTCCAACCAGAAGTCAAGACATTTCTAGAGAACTCTTGGGGAGCAAACACCAGAAGCATATTAACTAACTAGGGTTCCTGGATCATCTTTAGTAGGTGCTCTAGCAATACTGAATCTGAAAACTAACAATTTTAAAAGACCATTTTTATCCTAAATGGAAGGTACCATCTAAGAGAGTATGTTAAAAAAAAAAAGTATGCTTCCTGATGACGTGGAACATTTCAGCAAAAGATACAAGGCTTACTGGTGCCCTGGTACATAGTAAATAATAGTTGATTAATCCATGTTGTATTATTAAATGAGATTGATTCAATCATGGGTTCAATAAGTATAAAATAAATTCCTACTATGTGCTAGCACATGTACTGACTGCTGAGGATATAGCAGTAATTAAAACAAGGTCCTCTGCCTTCATGATGCTTCCACTGAAATCAGGTGGGACAAATTCACGGAATATTAGAGTCTGAAATTATCATATATATCCTGTTACTCAGCCCCCTCTCATTGTTCAGCTGGAGAAATTTGGATCCAGAAGGGTGAAAATCCTTCAAAGTCTCCCAAGAAATTAGTAGCAAAGTTCCAATTTAACCTCTACCTCCAAGTCAAGAATTCAGAACTTTCAACCCACACCAACCTTCCTAGTTAGCAGTGGTTCCCAAACATTTGACATCATGACCTTAAAGGAAAGCCAACTCAAAAACTCCAGACCCACTGCTATTAAGTCAATCCTGACTCATAGAGATCCCACAGGACACAGTAGAGCTGCCCCTGTGGGTTTCTGTCCCAGAGCAGAATGCTGCATCTCTCTCTGGACGAGCAGCTGGTATGTTTGAGGTGCTGACCTTGTGGCCAGCAGCCCAACACAGAACCCACTGCGCTCCTTAAAAGAAAGTTGGAAAGCAGGGGCATACGCAAATGTGGGGAAGAAAGCTGATGGTGCCCGGCTATCAAAAGATATAGCGTCTGGGATCTTAAAGGCTTGAAGGTAAACAAGCGGTCATCTAGCTCAAAAGCAACAAAGCCCACATGGAAAAAGCACACCAGCCTGTGTGATCATGAGGTGTCGAAGGGATCAGGTATCAGGCATCAAAGAACAAAAAAATCATATCATTGAGGATGAGGGGCAGTACAGAGTGGGGACCCAAAGCCCATCTGTAGGCAACTGGACATCCCCTCATGGAAGAGCCATGGAGAGGAGACGAGCCAGTCAGAGTGCAGTGTAGTGATGATGAAACACACAACTTTCCTTTAGTTCTTAAATGCTTCCTCCCCCACCCCCGGCCACCACTATCATTATCCCAATTCTACCTTACAAATCCGACTAGACCAGAGCATGTACACTGGTACAGATAGGAACTGGAAACACAGGACAGATGATCCCTTCAGGACCAGTGGTGAGAGTGGCAATACCGGGAGGGTGGAGGAAAGGTGGGGTAGAAAGGTGAAACAGATTTACCTATAACCCCTTCCCTGGGGGACGGACAACAGAAAAGTGAGTGAAGGGAGATGTCAGACAGTGTAAGACATGACAAAATAATAATAGTTTATAAATTATCAAGGGTTCATGAGGGAGGGGGTGTGGGGAGGGAGGGGAAAAATGAGGAGCTGATACCAAGGGCTCAAGTAGAAAGAAAATGTTTTGAGAATGATGATGGCAACAAATATACAAATGTGCTTGACACATGGATAGATGGATGGATTGTAGTAAGAGTTGTATGAGCCCCCAATAAAGTGATTTAAAACAAAAAGAAAGAAAGTTAGGTGTCATAAATCATCACTGAATCATAATCAGAGGTCTAAATACCATGGTCCTAACCCCAATTTAGCTCCAAACATATACTTGAGAATCTCCAGTCTTTCCCAGTGGTATAACTTTCAGAATAAGTGAATTACTATCACCTTAAGAAACCCAAATTATCAAAACCAGTAAAGACAGAAAGAATAGATATTTTATGTTCTTTTCACATTTATCACCAGAACACAGGAGCATAAAACAAATGCTGCTGCTATCGAGTCAGCTCCTGATGAGCCGTGTGTGCAGCGTGGAGCTTGTCTGCAGCGTTTTCAAGGTGGTGATCTTTCAGAAGCAGATAGACAAGCCTATCTTCAGGAGATAGAAGAGGGAATTGAACTAAGTTTAGTTTCTAATCCCAGATCAGCCTCTTGACCATAGGATATTAACTATCTATAAACCTCAACTTCCTCATTTACAAAATGAATCCTCATAGAATTTTTACAATGATTCTGTGAAATAAAATATAACAGGACCTAAAAAGATGGTCGAGACATGTGGCCTCCCCATGCCCCCTTCTCCTCGGCATGGCCAGGGCCTCTGCCTTCAGAAAAGCTAGCGATAAAACAGAAAAGGCTCCAACACTTAGGCCAAACATAAAGGTGTAATAACCTTAAAAATCTGGGGGGAATGTGCCCCTAAACTCATGGTGTGCAGAATAGACCTGGGATTTGGATTCTTTCGTTTGGTGGAGTTTTCATATTTTCAGCCTTGGGTCATGCTTAAGTTCCAAGGAGCAACCTCCTGTGATATCTTGGCTCTGTCCCTAGTCACAGTGGGAAACCAGAAGTACAGAAATGGAAAAATAATGAAAAACAAAAGTCCATCACATCTCTTCTTTTTCACTTTGTCTTTTTTCTTCAGTGGAATAAAAAGGCAGATCTGTTTAACATTCACTCAAAGCTTGGGATTAATTTTTAGTTCGGTGAACCTTTTTGCCATTTGCTAATTCAATAGGGTACCACTTAACCAACCCTGGCCAGAGTTTTGAAACCTAAGAGCTCCCTCTCCAAGTAATGTCTTATCAAGACCCATGAATGACTTTTTCTTTCTTGCCTTTTTCTTTTTTTTTTTTTTTCACTTTTTATTGTCACCCGGGTGAAATTTTACAGAGCAAATTCATTTTCCATTCAACGATGTATACATAGTCTGTTCCAAGATATGGACTGCATGCCCCTCATTGCAGCACCACTCTTCCTGCTTCCTCCCAGGGTTCCCCGCTTCCCTTTGTCCTTCTTCCCTGCCCCTCCTGCCTTCAGAGTTTTGTTTCTGTGCCAATGCTGCCCCTTTGGGCTCCTCCATTGACTGTACTCCATGGGAGACCCCCCTCCTGGTGTCCACACTCACTTCATAGGGTTGTTTACTGTTTGGCTGAAAGCTGATCCCTCGGGGTGGGTTCAGTTCCAGGCTTGAAGGGCGTTTAAGGGCCACTTGTGACTACTTCTCAGGTCATGTTCTTTGGAAAGATATATGTTGCGCACATAGGTCATCCTGAAGCTGCGAGAAAACCATGCTTGCTTACTGGTTGGTCAATCCGACGTGAGAGAAGCAGCCACTGTGAGTCTTTCACCACCCTCACTTAAATGTATGTCACTATTCTAGGCCTTCTCCATGGAGCACACCAGACCGAACT
>NW_022111310.1:12587701-12588742 GCF_000313985.2 Echinops telfairi
GAGCCCTATCCCCGCCCAGGCACTGCCGGTCTCCCCTCCTCAGAGGACTCCACACCCCTGGTGCCCTTCGGCTTCTAGAAACGACCCCCTTCTGCTTTCCTCACACGGCTGAAAGGGTTTCTGAAAGTCACCAGTGAACTTTCCAAATCCGACAGTGTCTCTCACTTGACTTGGCCCATGGGCACCTCTTCCCACCTTGACTAACCCCACCCCACCCCCCCACATACACACATTCACACTCACTTCTGGAAAGGTGCTCCTTCAATGGCTTCAGTCCTCTCTCCCCGCTCTCCTGGCTCTTCCCAGTTCACAGCAACGGAACCGTCCCCCTGCCCAGCTTATTCAACATTGTCTAGGAACTTCAAATACACTTTTCTCATTTTCTTCGAATTAAGGACTTCTTCAAAGCAGTCATGCAAAATCCACAAAAGGACCCCAAAATGCAGACGTCGCCCCTGACCTTAATGTTCCACATAATTGAGTGGTTTCTAACTATTTATCCACACAAGGAAAAAGTCTTACTCCCTGGTGATCAGGCATAACTAAGCACTTAAATTTGATGTTAACTTGTTTTGTCAGTCAAAGTCCAAACCAAGAAGAATGTTGAAATCTTTCTAACTATGTGATACAGAGAGAATTCAATAAAAAGAGCTGGTAACACAGGTTATAGAAGTGTGCAAACCTTCAGCAGGAGATGGTGGGGCAAAAGGAGAGTTGCTTCGCCTGGAACCCAGGGGCCGGGGCACCCAGGGGACTCTAGACGTTGGCAGATTCATTAGAGGGAGCTGGAGCCAATGGCGGTGGCATATGGGCCATGAACCCTAAGAGGCTTGAGCCCCAGAGAGCTTCATCTTCATGAGCTCCTGCCAAAACCTGATTTTGTTTGCCTCAAAAGAGTCCACCAAATCATTAGCTGTAGACCTCGGAACATCTGAACTGCCCTGAACCAACCAGGAGGAAGTCAGAATGAGCAAGAAACATCCAATATGGAAAGTTCTAGAACCAATCTCAACCGGCCAATTGAAAGCAGTGTCACTGAGG
>NW_022111310.1:12590656-12605693 GCF_000313985.2 Echinops telfairi
TAGCTAGTTCAAGGACTGTTTGTTGGCCTTTAGGAGTGTTTTCCAGTCCAGTCTGTTGGGGCACCACGCCCTGGCCCCAAAGTCCACCTTCAGCATTCTCTGGGGACCTTGCCGCTCCATTCCCTTGCTGTTCTGTTGCACACCCTTAGTGTTTTGCCTTGGTGTGGTGGGATCAGATCGGGCACAATTCCCACACTATCTCTGGTGTTGTCCCCTGTAGGGCTATGGGTCAGTGAGGGATGTCATGTCTCATAGCAGGGCCGGCCATGTGGTCTTCTCTGTGGACTGGCTGCTCTAATCGGGAACATCATCCTCAATGCCTGGTGAGCCAGGATGTGCTCCACTCTCTCCTCCTCCCTGAAAAGTCAGATTTAGGAAAAGCCAACTCACTGTGATGAAGCTCCTAATACATTGGAGCCTAACTTCTGGCAACCAATTTACTAATTTATTAAAAGAACTGTCCTACGGCATGGAGTCCTGTCTCTGCTAACAAAGGCAGTTCAATTCTCTTACTCCCTGTCCAAAACCATTTGCCATCAAGTTGACCAGAACTAACGGAGCCCCCAGATGCATCAAAGTGGAACTGCACTTCACAGAGGTTTCAATGGCTGGTTTCTCTAAAGTCCATCACCAGGCCATCGAATAGATTCAAACCTCTGACCTTTCGACTGGCAGCCGAGCATGTTAACCAACTTCATCAGGCAGAAACTCATAATGGCATACAAATAGTCTACGCTAACCCTGTGCCAACAGTGTCAAATTACCCAACAAAGCAAGCATGAATTTATTTGTGCTTACTTCATAACCCGTAGTGAACAATTTCACACTCTTTCACCACATCAAGGATTCTGCCTCTATTGGTGAAGCATCTGTCTCTTTCCCAACCCCACACCACCCTCCTACAGAATCGAACCGTTGTCCAATATGAAGTCCCTAACAGGAATGGAGTACCCAGGGAATGGACTGACTGATGTGTTCTGAACAGTTTCACACAAAAATTGTGCTTGCCTTGCTTATTGGGAAATCCCCCTGTACGACAGGTCCGACTATGCGAGGTGGAGCTGCTGAAGCTGTGAGTGAAAGAGGCAGGCCAGATTCCTGGCAGAGCACTGAGTGAAGAGTGAGGGGCTCCTCAATCGGCAATAGTCACCAACACTACAGTAAAACAATTTTTTGCCAAGAATGGTCCCAGAAATCAGAAAGGATTCACTCCCCAAGACAGGGGTGTCTTCACTGAGCCTTGGAGTGGTTTAATAAATGGGTTAGGGTCACCCAGCCCTTGCCACCTATGGGGCCTAATGATATATTTACAGTGATCCTGTAGAAAGACATATCTATATTAAGAAGAAATTATAGCCCTTGTGAGCACCGAACCACAGCGAGGCAAGTTAACCTGATTTGAATGTTTAATAGCATCAGGCTCTGCCAGATCCAGGTGTCAGGCTATACCATAGAGACCTGGCAGGAAGACTGTAAATATTGTTTGCTTGTCAGGGCACAACCTCTTCTGGAGAGAGTTCAAGTTGCCTCCCTGGTTTGGTTTTTCTGTGTCCCACACACCGCCCCTTCTGATGGGCATATGCCTGTAATGCCATCAGTTCACCTCAGTCAAGTTCAACAGGCCTGGGAGGCATTGGCTCACACTGCAGGAGTCCTTCTGACCCATGCCTGCCCATTGAGATCCTCATCAACACCACGACTCTCTTCAAAGTCCCTGTACACACACAAAATTGCATATGCTCTTGGGGGGGGGTGGCTCTTTGGCTCCATGGACCCCCAGGGTATCTTTGACTCAGTCTTCTCTGAGTCTTGATGCCACAGGCTTAATTCATTGGATAAGCCCTTCCTGTGCAGAGCTGTCTGGTACGCTGTCTACTGTTTTTACCACATCCTAGGCCTCTAACCACTAGATGCCAGTCACTCTCATGCCCCATTATGACCAAAAACTACCTGAGATGTCTCCTGGAGGAAAACATTTCCCACTTGAGAACCACTAATTCGGAGAGGGATTGGCCATTTCTCCTCTTACTCCACTAGCATGAATCGAAGGGTCCAGCCCACGTGGTCGGCAGATACCTGTCTCTGCAAACAGCTAGATTTTAGAAGAAGGCTGTTTAAAAGGCTCTGCATGGTGGTGATACAATGTGTCAAATAAATGTCTGCATGTGGATCTGGAGAAAAGGAAACATGGAAGCTTGTGGTCAGACGATGGGTTGAGATAGAGGGAGTTTTAAGCATATATGCTTGTTTGTTTCCATCATAGGGAGAGAATGCATTTCTATTTCTGTGCATGTGTTTACAACGCAGTGCTATTTTGTTCATCAGCCATCTGAAGCTGCTTGTGATCAGGAGCCGTTTGGAGGAGTTCCATGTGTTTCCCGTATCATTGGGATTCTTATTAATTCTCCCTAAATGATTACAGAACTTCAGCCTATGCCAATTCCAGAGGCTAGGTGAAGGCCTTAAAACACAGGAAAGAGGGCACAGCTACAAAGACTTCCTGACATATCCAGACTTCCTCACCTGATTGGTTTACTGAGTTAAAAGTCTGAGAACCATAGTCTGATGAGACAACCCAGTTGGTTGTCGTAATACAGTTCACAGAGATAATCTCCTACATCCTAGTTTAGCGAGTAGCATCTGGGATCTTCAAAGCTCACCAGTGGCTATCTAAGAAATAGTGGCCATTTTTCTCAACTGAACAGAAAGAGACAAACCAAAGACCCAAAGAAGACATCAGTCCACAGGATTACTAAGCACACAAAGCCTGGCTTCACTCAGCCTTAGATGAGAACTAGATGTATCTGGCTATCCCTATAGACCATGCCGACCAGGAACAGAAGAGAAGGTCCCAGAAAGAATGGGAGAGAAATGAAGAATGAAACTCAGATTCCTAAAAAAAAATGGCAAGACTTATTGGGCCAACAGAGACTAGTGGAACCCCCAAGATGATCATCCTTAAGACACCCTTTGGGTTGAAGCTAAAGCCACTCCCAGATGTCAGCTTTTATCTCAATAATGTATTGGTTTATATGATAAACAATATGAGCTCTGAGTATTGTGCCCCCTTAATCAACTATATGAAACCAAGCAACCAACAAGTACCGTAAAGTAAAGATAAGACAGTCGCAAGAGGCAAGGAAGTTAAGTTAATGGAAACAAAAACAGAAGACAGGGGGGAGGGGGAGGGGAAAAGGGGGAGCTGATAGCAAGGAGGAACTATATCACCCCACTGAAGGAGAGCAAAGAACAGAATTGTAGGTGAATGGCTGTACTGGATGGAGTAAGATATGGCATACACATATTATAGAATAATAATATATAACAATAATAACAAGGGTTCCTGGGGGATAGGTGGGGCAGGGAGGGGATAATGGGGAGCTAATATCAAAGAGTTCACGAAGAAAAAGAAATGTTCTAAAACTGATTGTAGTAGCAATTGTACAAGTATGTTTGATCTATTTGAATTACGGAATGTTATGGCATCTGTAAGAGCTCCCAATAAAATGATGAATTAAAAAAAATAAAGAAAAAACAGAATGAAAATAATAACAATGCCAGCACATTACAAAAATTTTAATAATGTCAAGGAGCAGTGTGCGTAAACTTTTTAGTAAATAGGAAACCAATTTGCTGTGTGAAGTTTCCTCTAACACTCAAGAAAACATTGCTGAAAAGCAACTCTCCCGAAAAAGAGATCTATCATCTCATTTCTCCAAACACATATTGAAGAGCTGCAGAGGGCCTGGAATCGTGCGTTCATGCACATCCCACTGTTCCCAGCAAGCCGGGAAGTGCCCACTTTAAATGGAAAAGCACGGAGCGTCTGAGCAGTTGAGTAAGTTGGTTAGGGTCACCCAACCAACAAGTGGCAGCTGGAATTCCAACCCAATTCCTAAGGTGAGTATTCGTTTCCTGTCACTGTCCTGTAACTTGGTCAAATTTCAACCACGACTATTCCAGAAAGAAAGAAGTGATCAGTGTGAAATCTACAAAAAACAAGGTGTACAGGAGAAAAACAGCAAAGCCAGCCCTTGACAGAGCTGACAGAAGGTTTTAACGTTTTAAAATACACATACGAGGACAGGTCAGAAAGTATGCTAGTCGTGTTCCAGTTTCTACATACACCAGTTTATTCTAAAAAAATGTGTTGAAGCCTGCCTCCGTGATCGGTGCATGCTACAGAGATGCTCTCTCAGCAATTGTGTTGGTCTCATTAGGTTGCCTTCCCAAAAAAGGTCTAATCAAAATAGTAGCTTCCACGGGAATCTGATACTCAATTACATTCAGGCGAGAGCTCCGTTCATAAGGTTTGACGATGGTGTTTGGGGGTCACAAAGGGGTTCTCTTGCTAGATTTTCCCAAAGGACACGGGACTGGCATAGGGGCTTATTATGAAGACGGTTTAAAATAACTGAAAACCTTATTAGTGAGGGGGGAAAAAAGGCTAGGAACGTTTTACTGAGATTCCCTACCGCCTCTGCCCCCCTGTTGTTACAAGGGACCTGTTATTCTTTTGGGGTAGAAAGAACTGTCCTAGACAATTTTCTTGGGAACTTCACCCTATGCTCCCTATAGCCCCAATCTTTACCTTGTCCCTAATCTTGCTTCCAAAACTCAAAAATCATTTAAATGAAACATAATTTGTGTCCCTCAAAAATATCAAAACTGACATTTTGATGTAGTGGAAGTCAAAGAGTACAGCATTTCAGGGTGGGGCGGGGTGGGTGATAATTGTGCTTAGGTGTCAAGGCAGTTCCAATTCATAGTGACCCTGTGTACAAAATAACACATCACTGAAGTGTTCTCGGCCATCCTCACGATCGCTCATGTTTGATACAGGTGCTGCACCCACTGCGCCCATTCATCTTGTTAAGGGTCTCCCTAATTTTCTCTGATTCTCTACCAAACATGATGGCTTTCTCTAGGGACTGGTATCTCCTGATAACTTGTCCAAAGTACACGAGACAAAGTTTCACCATGCATGCTTCTGCGGCGCTTTCTGGCTGTACTTACTTCAAGATAGAGTGGTGTGTTCTTCTGGCAAGCCACGGTACCGTATATACTCAAGTATAAGCCGACCCGAATATCAGCAGAGGCACCTAATTTTACCATGAAAACGGCATTAAAAATGCACTGAAAAACTCAGCTTATACATGAGTACCTATGGTATAATTCAATATTATTTGCAGAAAATAATTCAAATGTGTCCATTTTTCTGCAGTCGTCCTTAGGCCTTGTCCAGCTTAGACATACATATGAAGTGAGTGAAAATATGATGGCTTCCATAAAGCACTGCTTCAAACGGAAATCTCTGCTTTTTAACATTTTTAAGAGTTTTACTTATTTATTTATTTTTGCAATTTGCCCAGTGCAATATGCACTTTGATTTCTTGACTGCTGCTTCCATGAGTGTTGATTACAGAGTCAAGTAAAATGAAATTCTTGGTAATTTTGATCTTTTCTCCCTTAATCGTGATGTTACTTACTGGTCTAGTTGTGAGGGTTTTGTTTCCTTTATACTGAAGTGCAATCCATGCTGAAAGCTGCAGCATTTTAACTTTATCAGTAAGTGCCTCCATGTCTCTTGGCTTTCAACAAGCAAGTTGTGTCTTCTGTCTACCACAGACTGCTGTGGGCCTGCCGTCAATCCTGATGGCATACTCTGCTTCATATAGAACACCATGTTCAGAAGTTAAAGAGCTAGACAGATAATATGTTGGGGAAAATAGCTCCACGTTTTAATTGTTTGCTTAATAAAAGCCTCTATGATTTTCTAGCAAGACTTGTACTTCTCTCACATATCAACCCACTTGAGCAAAGTTCGGCTGTCATCTTCAAAGTCTCAGAACAGAGCAGAATTAATCAAGTCAACGCTGACTCATATTGACCCCTTGTGGGTTTCCCAAACTGTAACTGTATACAGGAATAGAAAGAAAGCCCAGTCTTTCTTCCATGGAGCTGGTGGTGGTTTCAAACTGCCGACCATGTGGATGGCAGCCAGACGTCTAAGCATTATGCCACTAGGACTCCTCAGAGTCTCCCCATAATGCAGTCAGCTACCTGCAGGACTCCAAAAATTCTTCTTGGAGGACAGCCCTTCACCCCGCCTTGTCAATGACTAGGAGTCCCTGACACTGACAGGAGAGTGCGCATTAGCTTCTAGATGGTGATGCAAATCAGGACCTCCTTATTCTGCCCTCACACTCCAGGGGAAATCTGGGGCAAGGATGGAGAGACTACATTGCTGGGATTACATAATTCACAACACAAATCATTGATTTCCTCCCAAATATGAAAATAAGACTCAAAACCAGGGTGGAATAATAGGTTTATCCAATACGGTTGCGTTCATAGGGAGTAAACAATGTCCCTCAATTATATTTCTAAAAATAGTACATTTGGATTTCTTCCTGCCTTTCCTTTTTCCATATGCCTCCCCTTCATCTTTTCTCTCCTCCATCAACAATCGTATTTTGACCTCCTTTTTTGTACCAGTCCCTAGGCTGGAGCTTGGGGATGCCAAGGAAAATGGAACCCAGACCTCATCTCCTCCTAGCGTCTAGGAAGGGACACTAACAAGCAATCCCATGGAGGGAGTGCAACAAGGAGAGGGTTTTTCCATTTCCCCTCTCAAAACGATGGGAACATTCACAGTGATGTGGGGGCACCTCCTCCACCAGAAAGATCGGAGATCAAAATGAGTCATCTCAGACGGGATGGCTTTTGTACAACATCTCAAATCCAGGTCACCAAGCTCGTTAGGAAAACCTGCCTGTCGTCAGGTCCTGGAACTCCGTGGTGTCAGATGCTCATAAAAAGGAAAAGATGAAAGGCAAGCGATTTCTTTTCTCCCTTAAAGAGTAGCGCAGCGAGGGTCACGGAAGATGGCTGAGGATCGCAGCCTTCCTTCTTCCTTCTTCCTTCAATTCACTAGTCGTTTATTGTAGTGCTTCCTTCAAGTTGGTTTTGTATGGATTACCCTATAGTTGCCTCACAGTGATGTTAGGGGGTAGGATTTATTATCTGCACAATGTCGAAGAGAAAATGGAGACTCAGAAAGGTGTGTGGTTCCTGCAAGGTGGCACTGCTAGCCAAGCCCAGATCTAGCTGCCTGCAAATCCCATGTCCTTCTGGTGAGAGCACAATGCTTCCATGCGTCCACGAGCCCTGGGAAAGGAGCAATGTGGCTCCACCACCGTCTCTCAGGCCTCATGCGTGGAGAGGAAGGTGTGTTCAAGAGGCTCAGGGGTGTTGGGAAGAGAGCAAAGTGTGTTTAAATGGAAAAGATTGTTCTACTCATATAGCGGCAAAAAAAAAAATTTTTTTTTTTCACTCTGCAGGCCTGACATGTTTTGAGAGACAGACATGCCTGTAAATTTGGCCAGACTCGTGGGTGCCAGATGATAATTGACAAAGACCCTGGGGCTTGGCTATCAAACCAGAACCTCCTCGTGCTCTCCACTGGGCTCTCCAGGGCCCCGCACAGCGCGTAATTAAGTGAGATGGTTGAAGAGGGGAAGAGATGGGTCATTTTCTCTATGGAAAGCTTTACTTCTTGGCAAGATGCAGAATGACACACTTCAGGCTGCAGGAAGATCATTTCCATAAAAGCCGATGCAGAGGGAGGGAAATCGCTCAGTTACTGAAAGACAAACAAAGCCCAAATACCATAAACAGAGTATGGAGCTCCCAACCAGAGGCACAATTATCCCTTACCTCAAACTTGGACCGGTCTCAAGCAAGAATTATGAGAGATTTTCTCATGCATATGAGTAATTGCCCCACTCATTAAAATGTTCTAGATGAGCCTCACTTGGAAAGCAGCAGCAACTTGTGAATTCCAATGTAGGACTGAGAAGAGGTTTCAGGGGGGCCTCAGAAAGTCCTTAAAACAACAGTTTCCTGGAAGGTGAGATAGTAACCGCAATAAGAAGAAAGACCCCCCCCCAAAAAAAATAACAATTAAAAAGATTCCCCCAGTACAATAACCAATATCCGCCATGTTCAGATGCCTGTAGTACCTCTTAAAAAGAAAGAAATTAAGGGATTTACAATAATGTAGCGAAATGAAGATCTGGTTTACAGGGGATGGCACAGCTTCGACACCGTCATGAGGCACTGGGCCATCTTCCCATGATAGGCATGTTCATGACTTTTCTAGGTCACTGAACCTCCCAAAAAGCGTGCAGACATGAGCGCTGAATGTGAACCAGCTACTCCATGAGAATCCTTCCAATGAGCCAGTTCCCCCACGTGACACAAGGTGACCACAAGAAGCCCTCCTAGTTTGCTTTTTTTTCCTTCTGATTATGAACCCATATGTGCTTGTTACATTATGTTTAAAAACAATCGCAACAAAATTTCCCTTCCACCCTTCCAGAAATAACCAGCTTTCACACTGGACAGTAGTTTCTTTTTGGTGATTTCTACTTACTGGAAATATATTCTAAGGGGAGTACTTTACACCATCCTGTACATGACAGTCTAGGCTCGCTCCCCGCATTGCGCTCCATGATATGCTGAGCCTTATCCTACAACATTAAGTAGTTTAATAGTATGGTTTTGTTTGGCTAGCTTAGAGCTGTGAACCCCGTGAAGGGTTCTACCACGTGCTGTGTGGCCAGTACTCCTGAGGAGCCACTGTCTGAGCTCATAGTGGATGCAAAGCTGCCCAATTTGTCTAAGTGTGTTTGTAAGGAGTCCCCAGGCCTCGGTCACCCCTCCCCCAGCCTTATGGTCCCGGAGGAGCCTTGTGCTTCCTGGTCACTGCACCAGTGCTGAGCGACGCAGCCGGTCTGTTAAGACGCATGACGTCCTCTGATCAGGCTTGTTACCTAAATTATTGATACAACACATCTACACAATTATAATGATTTATACAATGATCCGTACAAGGCATCTATCACAATTATAAAACATATGTGACCAAGTTTCATCCTGACTCCCAAATTCCGGTCCTTGTTCACTATTGTACACTGGTGTCCGATTTTTCACACCAGCAAGTCTTTGGAGAGACCCCTTAGTCGGGGTAGAGTCCACCTCCTCGGCTGGCTACTAACTGAACGGTCGGAAGGGGGCTTTCACACAAAGGCATCTGAGAAGAAAAGCCTCGCTCTCTACTCAGAAACAAAAACCCTGTCATTGAAAACCCTATGAAATGAAGCCCTACTGTGACAGAGCTGGGTCATTTACAAAGTGGCAGTAACTGGAAGGCTGTGTTCGGGGTCAGCCCTACAGCCTGGTTATGATTTGAGCCACAGCCTCTATCTCCATCCTGTTGAGCTTGCATCGGGTCTTGTACGACTACTGATTAAACTCTTGGCTCTAGTGAGTGTGAGAGAAGGCAATGAAAGTACCTGTAGTTTCCTTTTGCTGATGACATCACCTCCTTCCTATGACCTCTGACCCTCAGGTCCAGCATATGGGTTTGGTTGCTCTACTGAAGATCCGGGAACTAATTTGGAAAATTGTCTTCTCTAATGCAGAGAAATACCTCATTTTCCTTGTCTGATCTGTAGCAATGAACTCTTTTGCTGGGTCTTTGGCCATGAACTATGCCTACGATATTATTGTGGGAAGATGTGCCTCACTGGGGTCTACATCCTGATTGCCTTTGAAGTCAGTGACATCAGAAGTTAATTCTGAGCAGGTCTTCCAGGTCTTGAGCATGCCTTAGTGCTTTATAAATTGCATTAAAGGTTAATTTAAGCTCTTTCAGCCCAATAGACAGTGTCCTGTGTGCTTCCATGGCTTTGTCTCTTTATTTCCAGCAGCACAAGTCTCAGGCCTGTCTGTTTTGTCAGGTGGGTCCCATTAAAATCTTGTATTAAACTTTGCCTCTTTTGAAGTCCCAGACATCATCCATCTGGTTTTTGGGTTTTTTTCAAATGGCGTTGTTTAGAATTTTTTTTTTACTTAATGGAACTGTTTGGGGGATGGGGAGTCTGGTTAATTGATCTTTCATTTAACTGAGGGCTATTGTCAATATTTTTAGATTTTTTTCATTTCATTTTCTCTCACATCAAATGTCCCTTCTGTATGCTCAGTGAACCATCTATTCCCCATTCAGAAAATTTGCTCAATCTGAAATCCAATTCTTCTGCTTCCATACTTGGAATTGGCTATCCAGAAGTTAAGCCCCAGGGAGACTGGCTGAGGTAGGTAATCTCTACAAAGGAAGAAAAGAAGGAAGAACCTTTAAAAGAATGTGTCCCCCAAATCTATGAGGTGAAACGAATAATCATGTTCCTGACATGAACACCAAATCTAAAAGTGTAGGTGTAGGATCAACGGAGAGATAATGAGAGTTTAAGGCCAGAGCACACTTGTAGAGAAACCATTAGAAGTGAGTAAAGAGAAGTCCAGAAGATTGTATCTAACAGAGATGGATGTCTAGCCAACTGAAACCTTAACTTGTAAGAAACAACACTGGGAAGTACACAGCATTTGAGCAATGCCCTTTGACATGGTACATGTGTTCGTCTAGGAAATGCCAACTTTGTGGTGGCTGTTTCTATACCAAAGCCAGACTTACTGCCATCGAGTTGATTTTGACTCATAGTGACCCTGTAAGTTTCTGTGACTGAAAATCTTTAAGGGAGTGGAAAGCTTCATCTTTCTCCCCAGGATCAGCTGGTGGTTTTGAACTACTGGTCTTGAAGTGAGTAACCCGACATGTAGCCCAGTATGCCACCAGGACTCCAGTTATTTAAATAGGAAAGTTAAGTTACTCATAAAAGAAACATTTCCTGTCCATGTGTCAGGTGCATGTATTTATGTAGTAGATGGCACATTGCGATCTAGTTCTTCTGCTTTCTTTGATTTTTCTTAAATAAGCTCATTATTTGGAAACTTCAAACCTCACATTTTGGAAGAAGTGGTGATGACAAACAAGATCATTTGTTTCTTCATATTTTTGAACACCGCATGTCATAATCAGGATGAATATGGTAAGACTAAGACACAAATTTCCTAGATACTGAAGCAGAATTAGTTCCAGCTATACTATACTTGCAAGTTGGATGGCATGGACTGAGGTACCCAATTCATGAAAATAATTCCCAATAGGGCCTCTGGTTAAATATACTTATTGTTATTGTAAATATGAGCAGAAGTTTATCACACCCTATACTTGGCATGAAGTGATTTACGAATAATGCTACTAGGCTCAAATTGTCTAGAGCAGTGGTTCTCAAACTTCCTAATGCTGCAACCGTTTAATACCATTCCTTATGTTGTGGTGACCCCCCTACCATAAAATTATTTTTGTTGCTACATCATAACTATCATTTTGCTACTGTTATGAATAGGGTGACCCCTGTGAAAGGGTTGTTTGACCCCCAGAGGGGCCGTGACCCAAATGTTGAGACCCACTGGTCTAGAAGATACTCAAAGTATTGCACAGAGCTGGCAAAGCATGACCCAACCAGAGAATTCATACTTGGTTCCAAATTCAGATGGGAAGCAATTTTCAACTAAAGGAATTTTAAATCTTCCATGTGATCAGAACACACAGAGAACCCACCCTCAAAAGAAGGAAATAACAAATTTTTAAAAGAATAAACATTGAGAACAGGAAGACAAAAGTATCATGGAGGCATTCCAAGGCTAACAAGAAAAATGACTAAGAAACTATATGACTCAGAAGGGGCAAAATTGACCAACTTGGAACATGTGAAAGGAAATCAGAATGCTCCCTTAAGAAAATTCAGTGCAGAATAGTCAGAAATTAATATTGGAATCTCTGGATGTTCTTTGAAGTATATTGGTTGTACTGCAGATTTATGAATCGTCCTTATTTCAGAATGTGGGTTACGGCATTGTTAGCAAATCATTTTGTCATCTTCATAAAGAGCCCCTCTGAATAGCATTAGATACTGATGCTTGAACAGGACACACCTGGCAATGACCATAAAGATTCTTGTGCCCAGAAATAACAGAACCAAATAATAAATACTCATGATAGAACACTTTCTTAAGAAGACCTTTCTTTTTAAATTGGTAAAATGTGTTCTATTTCAAAAGAGAAAATATGATCAGATGACCATCCCTTCTTGCAAATGCTGTAAACAGTTTGGAAATCACCGCCCCTCTTCTTATTCTCTCTACAGTTCTGAGAAGTAGAGCTAGGCACCATGTGATCTTGATAAAGCACTTTAACCTGTGTATACTTGTTCACCCACGTGGGACACACGTGTAGTCACATGTCTGTTTCCAGTCAACTACGTGAGTCCATGCACTTTTGACCAGTATGAGCCCCAGCATCCATCATTAAAAGGAGCTATCCCCAGCACCCTTTTCCATACCCCCCAAAATCCACCCTAAGGGATTTGTCAACCTTTTCATAGAAACACTCAAATCATAGAGGATCCGATTGTATTCTCTTTTCTTTGACACCCTGATAAGGAAGGACGCTTCCTGTTAAGCCTTGTTCCCCTAGTTTCCCAAAGTACTCCCATCAGTCCTCCTGGAAGGGTGACTTGTTGTACCCACCTTGAGGAACTAATCATAGAAAGATCATTTCTTGAAACACCTCTCCACACAATTCTGATTCCACCACCAAGCTTACAAAACTTCAATGACTCCCGATAGGCTACCAAGATCTTGAGCTTGGCCTAAAAGTTCTTTCATAGTCTAGCCCCTGCTTACCTTTCCAACCACATACGTCGGGCGCCATATGCCAGGAGAAGCCAGCCCCTAGCACATCATTGCGGGGCCGGTAGGCGCAATTGTACAGCGATGATAAGGAAAGATTATGGTAAAGTTACAGAGAGCATGAGAGATAGAAGAGAAATATAGAAATAAATGGAGTCAGACACAATTCATGGTAGCATGCTCACCTCAGCCCCGCTTGGTGGTCCACGTGGAGGGAGAGAAAGAATCTTTAATGCTCTCAAAGCTTTTATATTCTCTGGGGATGTGCAAGCCCCCTAATTACAGGTGAAGACATACTACACAGGAAAGGGTTGTGCTGTAGGTATTACAGTAATGGGAGGGGGTGATCTAGGGGTATCCACACAATAGGAAGAAGAGGGATTGGGGGTATACATGCAGCAAGATGGGCAAATCCTAGAATTAGGATGGCAGCTTAACTTTGGATGTCACAGAGCCGGTTTGACTTGTTCCTGGCTCAACTGATAGAGACCATTATCAGTAGGATGTGAAGTCCTCCTACAGGAGCCTGTCCATTGTCCCCAGCAGCAGGGAGTAGGCCCACCCCTAAGATGTGGGGAGACAGCAGTCTGGCAGCCATTGCAAATATCTGACCTCCCCCCACATTGAGCCATATAAAGTTGCAAGTTCAACCGGAAGAAACTTCTTTCAGGCCCTCAAGGAAGGAGAAGCTCTCTTGGGCTTCTAGGCTTTTCTGGTTGATGTGTCCCTCGTGAATATAACGCCCACTACAACCATCACCACCAATACTGTATTCTCTTGCCTCTTCTACAGCTGGAAAATGCCTCTTCATACTTCACTTCTGAGCAAAACATAAGATCCAGAAAGTCTTTCTGGTCAATGGAGGCAGAGCTAATGGCAGGATGACAGCCAGTTATTATAAAACAGCATTGTGCTTGCGCTGCTTGCTATAAACACCGCAAGGGTTTTATATTATGTAACAAAAGCCTAACCAAATTCCTAATAAAAAGCCCATGTCCCATTAATAATTGGGAAAATGGAATGGTCCTAGAAATGCTGGCACATGAAAAGGAAAAAAAAGCGAAAGAGACCCTGAAGATTCCTCACGAAGAGACACTCGTTCTTACAATCACCACAACTAGCTCACTATTTGGGTGTCTGGAATGTGTTGGCTCTTTAGAAACATTTCTCACTTAATGCCCAACAACTCTTTTGTGAAAACTGCATGGTGATCAGCTCAGAGAGGTACAGAAACTACCTAAGATTACACAGCAGATCATGCTCAAGACCAGCGTTCAAAGCCCGTCTGCTTACTTCCAAATTTCAGTTCCTTCGCAGGATCGCATTCTGACCCACAAAGAAAATAGTTTTAGGATCACTGGTCTTGTCTTCTTTGGGAGGAGACCTTGTAATTAATTGTTCCCAACAGAGCCACACAGCTCTCTAATTAATTAACCAGAGCACTGTTGGCATAGTAGGTTGTATGTTGGGCTGCTAACCACAAGGTCAGCAGTTTGAACCCCCACCAATCTGCTCCACAGGAGCAAAATGAAGCTTCCTGCTCCCACAGAGATGAACAGGCTCAGAAACCCACAGGGGGCACCATGAGTCAAAATCAACTTGATGGCAGTAGATTTGGGTTTCTGTGTGTGTGTGTGTGTGTGTGTGTGTGCGCACGCGCGCTCTTAGAAAAGTCATTTCCCACCTTTCTTTGACATGCCTGAGCACTTCTTCCTTAAGACACTCTCGTACATATTCTATCTCTGAAATGTATCTCAGCTCTGACCACTTCTCTCCATCCTCCAGGACGCTGGTTCAAGCCACCTTCACCTTCCTCCTGAACTTCTTCAAGACGCTCCTGACTCTGTACAGGTGTCAGCACATCCCCTCTGCCCTTCAGGCCAAGGTTTGCATTGCGGACAGATTGAGCCTTAAAAGGGTATGTCACCATGCCTTCCCATTTGTTCTGAGAATGTTTTACCAAATTCTAAATGTCCTATAAAAGGCTCCTATCCACCTCCCACTCCACTGGTGTCCCCATCTCTATCTGCACTCCTCCCTGAGTGAGCGGGAGCCTTTCATTGGCTCACTTACCCCACTCCCTCCTTCCTCACGGCCTTTGGAGATATTCTCCCCTGACAGAAAGTCTGTTCTCTCCTCCTTCGTCTTAAAGTCGTCTTAGGAATCACTTCCTCAGGGAGCTCTTCCCTGACCCCATGTCAAACAGGTCCCCTTAGATATGCTCATTGACCAAGTCTTCTTTTCTTTTTTTTTTTCTTTTCTTTTAAAAAAAATCATTTTATTTGGGGCTCATACAACTGTTATCCCAATCCATACACACATCAATTGTGTAAAGCGCATTTGTACATCGTTTCTCAAAACATTTTCTCTCCATTTAAAC
>NW_022111310.1:12607136-12608747 GCF_000313985.2 Echinops telfairi
TCTTACTTGGCCAATATTGGTCCATCTTCTTCACGGGCTCCAGCTCCAGAATAGCAGTCTCCTAGGCCACTTTGGCTCCTCTCTGTGTTCCCAGCCCATGGCCAGGGCTTGGCAAAGAGGAAGGGCACAATGAATACTTGCTGAACGGATGCTGAAAGAAAGCACAACCTTCTGAGCAATGAAGAGATCCAACAATGCCATCTCTAAGGTCCCTCCAATCATTACAGTTAACTCATCAAGGCCACGAAGTATCATTCCCTGCCATCCCAGAAGGCCTGATCAGATCAACAAAGAGGCAGGTTTTATCTCAGGTAAAGGAAGTGAGCAACCTAGAAATGGAAGTGGTGTCCCCACAGAGCAGTGGAGCCAATCAAGTGACTGAGCCCACCACCAGGATGCTACAGCAGTCATTTCTGTGTCAGATGAGGATTAGAACCTACGACCTCCACATCCTTCACAACTCACAGACCCTGTGCGTTTCCGTGTGAGATAACCAAGTCTAAATTCCAACCAGCTGATTAAGTAGTAAATTTATATATTAAGAATACATCTATCTCAAAATGAAAGCTTAATCCCAAAGAAATCAGCATATAATATTTACTGTATATTAAATCAAGTGAAAAGTTTGTGTACAATATATGGAAATCTTCCATGATCTTTTAATTCCATTTTTCCATGATTTTTTTGAAAGCCCCCTCATATGTGTTTCAAATCTTGTTGGATCTTATGAATCACCTTGGGCATTCAGTAAAAATGCCAATTCCCAGAATCCCTGTTTGGAGATACCAATCCAGTAATCTGGGCTATTTTTAACAAGAAAGCCCAGCTGATTAAAGCTCTGAACTTGGAGATAGAAGATCCGGGTTCTACCCTCAGTTGATGAGTGAGCAATAAAAACAAACACACAACATCAACAAAGTCTGCCACTGTCAAATCAATTCCCACTGAAAGTTACCCTATAAAACAGAGTAGAACTATGTGATAGGATTTCTGACACTGTAATTCTTTCCAGGAGCAGACAGACTCCTAGGGAGTAGCTGGTGGGTTTGAAATGACCACCTTTGTGATTAACAGTCAGATGCTTAAGTGATGTGCCAGCAGGACTCCTAACTGAGCTCTCCTCATTGCCATCGAGTCAGTTCTGACTCATTGAGACCCTTGGGACAGAGTACAACTCGGACTCCGGGGCGTTTCTGAGACTGTATCTCTTTATGGGTGTAGAAAGCCTCGTCTTTCTCCCAACTTTCTCCCTGCCTCAATTATCTATAGGGCCCTGTTGAGTTACTCCACCTTTATAAACCCCATGACTTTGGCATCATTGTAGGAAAAGCAATAGTACTTTCAAATTACCACATATGCTCTTGCCTTGGGGGGGCTGTGCATTGAGTATTGGGTTGCTAATGGCAAGGTCAGCATTTCAAACCTATCAGCCACTCTGATGAGAGAAAAATGAGACTGTGTTCATAAGGATTTACTCACTGCCACCGAGTTCATGTTGAATCATAGAGAGCCTGTAGAGTGGGTAGAACTGCCACCGGGAGTTTCTGGGATTGTGACTGCTCATGGGAGCATGTATTAGTCTAGATACTTTGGAGAAACAAATCCACAGCA
>NW_022111310.1:12609544-12611685 GCF_000313985.2 Echinops telfairi
ACCCGGAAGCCATTAGAAAGCTGACTGAGCACAGTTCTACTCCGACATACACAGGGTAGCCCTGAGTTGAAGTCACTTACACAGCAACGAGTAACTGAAATCATATGGAAGCTTATTTTTGTGTTTAGCAGACCAATGCCTAATCCAAAATGCCACAGGGCTCCTGACAGCTTATTTTTTAATGATAGCTTAAACTACACTTTCCCTAATCTTACAACTGCCATAAAGATTCTAAAACCTCGTCTCAAGGATTCTAAACATCTTGTCTTAAGGATTGTAGTGAATCTGTTTCATGTTTAGCCTCCTTGCAGTCAATGGAGGCATATTTTACTGCCCTCAAAAATGATGGGAATGTTGGCAGAGATAAATTCAGCCACCTCCATGACCAAATGTCAAAACAAGATTTCAGGATTTCAAAAGTTTCTTCCCACAAATGAACCCCTTAGAACGAATGCGGGATTATAAACAGTATCCATCTAAGGTAAAACCTGCATTCATTTTCCCTCCCTTTGACTCTTATTTTGTTCAAGATTCTACCCCCCTCGGAAAACCGCGTTAAGAAGCACTATTAAAGTAGGATCGCAAGAAGCATTCATCCAAATCATTGTTGTCTGTTTTCATTCTGGAAATTTGGAGATTTGATACACTTTTGGGTGATAGAAGAGATGTGGGTTCACATCTTCCTTGAAAAGCCTAGGCCGGGGCATTTCCAAACTACTCATCAAAGCCCATGGCCTCCGCGAGGATTCATTCATTCTCTGAAGCTTTTGCTGGCTTCCAGAAGCTTCCTCTGTTCTGCAGGTGGAGAAGTCAACTTGGCCTGGTCTCTACCCTCAAAGAGCTTACATCCAATGGACTTTTCTGTAATCATGGAAATATATCTGTTCCACATAGCAGCCACTGGTCACTTGTTGTTGTTGTTGTTGTTGTTGTTGTTGTTGTTGTTGTTGTTAAGGTGCCATCAAGTTGATTCTGACTCGTATGGATCCAACATACACTAGATGGAAACACTACCTGGTCCTGTGCCATCCTTACAATTGGTCCTGCTGGATTCCGTTGTAGCATCTACTGTGTAAATCTGTCTTGTTGAAGGTCTTCCTCTTTTTTGCTGCCCCTCTACTTTGCCAAGCATGATGTCCCTCTCCAGGGACTGGTCTCTCCTGACGGCATGTCCAAAGTACATGAGATGAAGTTTTGCCATCCTTGTCTCTAAGGAGCACCTGGCTGTACTTCTTCCAAGACAGATTTGTTTGTTCTTTTGACGGTCAATGGGATGCCAATATTTTCAGTGCTATGGGTGATTAGAATTTTTCATTGTATTTCATTTTAAATAATTTAGACTTAAAGTTACAGAGCCACATGTGGCCAGTGGCTACCATATTGGACAATACCATTCTAGCAATACCATTCTAGCAAATACTAATATTAAAAGAGGACAGTAGAGCGTGATGATTATGCAGATAAGTATATATAAAGAGAGAACTGTCAACTCACAGAACTGTGGTAACTAACTTTTCAGATGTAGGGTCAGGGAGAAGGTGTTTAGGAAAGGATATGGAGTGGGGATTGTATTTGAAGATCAGGCCTAGGCAGATGGAGAACAGAGAAAGGAAAGCCTTGGGCGTGGAAGCCACAGGGTTGACAATGCCGTGACAGCTTGAAAGGCAATAGTAGGTGTTCAGGATGGTCTGGTTTCATCGAAGCTCTGGATTCTTGGCAGGAAGACACAGTAAGGAGGGCGGTCCGGTAATGGAACGGGAGCAAGGTGGGAGCCAGATTATAAAGAACCCGATGTATAGCTCTGAGAGGTTGGGGCTTTTCTCCATTGGCAAAACATTTCTCTTGGGTACACTCTTAAGCTTTTAAGTGGTGGTGATGTGCTTGTTGCTTGTTTGTTTTCCCAGAGACAGAAACAAGAGCTGGTGTTTGCACTGCCTTTCAACTAACTTCCTGCTTTGGCTTCATGCGTAGAGGTTTTCATTGCTCAACATTCTTAGTTTCTATTTTCCCAGTGCCCCAGAGAAACATAAATAGCCAAGTTCAGTTTAATTCCACCACAGTCTCGCTTTGCTCAGTCCAAACAATGACTTGAAGGACCATCTTTCCAGGCGAGGCTTGAGACCTTTCCTTTGGGTCGGCAC
>NW_022111310.1:12611934-12655311 GCF_000313985.2 Echinops telfairi
CACTCACCACCAAATTGGATCGTTTCATCATCCTTCCCCCCCCCAAAAAAAACCTATTTATTGGACACCTACTGTGGGGCAAGGCAATGCAGCTAAGGACTTTACCTGAATTTTCATTGTTGTCTCAGTTTGCAAGGTTCTGTTATCCTTAACTCACAGGTCGGTAAAGGGAAGCTCAGAGACGGTGGGAAATTGGACATTTTCCCAGCAAGTAACTGCCAGTACCAGATTCAAACCCAGAGTGAGCAGAGCCTTGTGTTACTGAGAGAAGTGTTTTTGAATGACATTGGTGTGGCATTTAACACAAAATACATTCCCCCTTCCACTCTTGAACCTACCTGGTGAACCTGGGTAAATCCCATGATCCTTCAGTCTGTTATTGCACCAATAATGTGGGGATCATTAAACCTTCGATCCAAACCCTGGCATGTACAGGAAAAGCTTTGAGCTGTTCATTTCAAGTGAGAGGTCTTTGGAAGTTGCTCAGTCATCAAACCAACACATATCAAGCCTTTATGATTTGCAGGGTCCTCAGGGAGGAGCTGGGTATATAAATGGGAATAATAAGACCTTGAGAAACGTTCTATTTTGCAGCTAAAAAAACCATCACACTATTTACTTCATACTGTTCAGGCAGACAGAAGGGGTCTTCGTTATTCTGTAAGGCGGTGAGGCAGGGCCTCCTGGACTGTCCACCCCAGCCACTAAGGTCACTGAGGTTTTCGGGAGAGGAACAAAGCCAGCATGCACCTGTTTGGAGCACCGTTCACCTGATTGTTGCTGGGCTAGCCGCACGCTTGAGCCACTCTGGAAAAGATATGAACAGAGTCCCAAGGGCCACAGAACAGCTAGTCGACTGCCGCCTGCTGTGTTCAGTTATGGACTCATCAAGAATCTTCTCAATTTGTTCCCAGAGAAGTTTGTCTGTGTGCGTCCTAGTAAAATGGCATAACTTAAACATAATGGAACCTGCTGGAATGTGAATGTAACAAGAGATGCTTCCATGAAAAAATAACATGCATCCTTTAAAAAGACTCAATAGCAATGAGTCACGAAGTATATGCTTTGGAAATATGTGTGGGTGCCGTGTCTATAAACAATGGGGTGGGGGATGGGAATCAAAGGCTGGGAAGCTTTTATGCCCAAGTTGCTTCATAAATGTTTGCACATTCTTATTCTATGTTAAAGAAAGCAGACGTGGAAAGAGCAGACTACACCATGGCTGTGGTTTATGAAGGAAGAATGATGGCGGTCAGTGACTAATGCCCAAAGAAAAGCTTTAGCCCAACATCAAAAGATTGCCAAGCACATGTACATGTATGAACTATACATTCAGATAAAATGTTCATGGCTTGTATATATCTTTTCTCCATCATACACATCAACATTTTTTTTTAACCAAAAACACCAACCAACTCCTGGTCTCAACTACATCTGATTGGAAGAATTCTATTGTACTAGAAAAAAAATAGCATTATTTTGTAATTTTTTGAGACTATGTAAAGATAATAAAATATTTGTTGAGCATGGCCAACCCCATGCCCAGAAATTAGCTACATTTAGTATTCAATTTACTCTACTATGGGATAGATAAGAATTCTGATCTCAGTTTCTCAGCCCTCACCCTAACAGACTGGAAAAGACCCCCTCCCAGGTGGACCACAGGGAGCTTCTCTCTGCCCAAGAAGCCCCAAAGCTCCTTGATCTATTCAAGCCTGTGTCTGCCTTGCTGTTTTATCTAATTTGGAATGTGTATTTTATATACTTAAGACTCTCATTTCTAAGCATTGCTGTTTGTATATACTCTTGATCAAACGATTGAATTTTTATCTGTTGATTTCTAAGGAGGTAGTAGCATTTCTCTGCACTTGCAATTAAAACATGTTGACAGCATCTTTCATTCCAAAGTGGCCTCGAATGAGCAATGAACCATTTTGACTTGGTCAATATTTAGCTATTCCATAGATTTTCATCTCCACATGTAACTAAAAACTATGCATTGGTACAGTGCTAATAGATATTACTACAATTAGGTATTGTCTTAGGTTGTTTCTATAGAAAAGTAAACCCAATACACCAAAATGTGCATATTTACAGAGAGAAAAACATTTTTAAAGCAAATGGCTTGCCACTGGAGATCCCCTTGCAGAGGGGTCTCGGGGAGGAGACAAGCCAGTGAGTGTGCGATGTAGCAACGATGAAAAATACAACTTTCCTCTAGTTTCTAAATGCTTCCTCCCCGCTCCCACTATCATGACACGAATTCTACCTTGCAAGTCTGGCTAGACCAGAGGAGGTACACTGGTACAGATAGGAACTGGAAACACAGGGAATCCAGGGCTGATGAGCCCCACAGGACCAGTGGTGAGAGTGGCGATACCAGGAGGGTAGAGGGAGAGTGGGTAGGAAAGAGGGAACCGATTACAAGGAACTATAACTGTATGTGACCTCCTCCCTGGGGGATGGACAACAGAAAAGTGGGTGAAGGGAGACGTCGGACAGGGCAAGATATGGCAAAATAACAATTTATAAACTATCAAGGGCTCATGAGGGAGGGGGGAGGGAGTGGAAAAATGAGGACCTAATGCCGGGGGCTTAAGTGGAGAGGAAATGTTTTGAGAATGATGAGGGCAATGAATGTACAAATGCGCTTTACACAACTGATGTATGTATGGATTGTGGTAAGAGTTGTATGAGCCCCAAATAAAATGATTTTTAAAAAAAGAAAGAAAATGGCTCGCACAGTTATAAAGGCGAGCAAGCTCCAAGTCCCTGGGTTAGAAGTCGGGTCAGAGGCTTCTCCAGCATCACACAGCTCCGGGGCAACGAGTCTGAGATCAGCAGATCCAAAGGCAGGCTGCTGCCGACTCCCAAGATCACCCGGCAATACAGCAAGCAGTGAGCTCAAGTGAGCCAGGTGCAGGATCCACATTTATCAAAAAGCAAAAACGCTGTGCCAGAACATCCACATGTACTGGAAACAGTACAGGAGCTTAACACCTTTGGGCTCATAAAGTGGCTTCTTCCTCAGATTCTGGATGGAAAGGGATCCCCACTTACTGTTCCATGGTCTTTCCTGGGTAACACCATGAAACATCTCCCCAACAGCCAAGATACCTAATCACACCCTGCTCAATACTACAGATTCACCAACAATGCATGTGGTATACACACACTGCACACAAATTATAATAATGCCCTGCAAAGTATTAGAATTCAAACTGGAATCAATTTTGCTGTTTTGCTGATGGAGATGGACGTTTTATTTAGGCAATCTACACGCTCTCCGTTGCTTCAATGCTCTTGGCCCTTTGGGCCAGGGTTCATCTCCACTCACCACCAAATTGGATCGTTTCATCATCCTGCTATAAATAAAAATTAGATAACTCAGAGAGATACATAAACCAACTTATTAAGCTTAGGTGTCTATCTACTGCAAACAGATTAAAATAGAACCTTTTCGGTCTGGTATTTATTCTGTCCATGGTGGAAACTCACCCAGATTTCCCACTTCATTTTCTTCCCAGTTCCTTTGATAGTATCTTTTATCTTAATAAAGTGTATCTGCTCCTGGAGCTTATTTTAAAATAGTTGTTCTTCTACTTTTTTTTTTGGACAATCCTCTTCTGTGTTTTTGTGTGTCACATCCTACCAAGCCTTCAAAATTACTGCAATAAGAAAAGTTCTCAAATGACCCTCCTGCCAATCCCCAGGCTGCTACACAACTGCTTCCTTCAGCTCTGCCCGCTAAGCCTTGCACGTCAGTTCATTGCCTCCCCCCATGGGTTAGATACACTTCTTGATGAAAATTAATTGGTCTGATGTTCATCTCTTATCCTCCCATTCTTATATGTATCTGCCAATAGGTTTTGCAAGCAGTGTGTGGTCAGTAAAAGATTGATGAAATTAATATGTTAATGAGTTGGATGAATGAATGAATCTGATACAAGTATAACTGAATGGTTCTCTCCTGTGACTTCATTTCCTTCTTTTTTTAAAGTTTAATAAATCATTTTATTGGGGGTCTCTCATAACAATCCATATGTCAATTGTATCGAACACATTTGTATATATGTTGCCATCATCATTTCCAAAACATTTCCTTTCTGGCTTCATTTCTTATCCTTTATCCAGAGGTGAACTGGCCTTGCTAAGCATATCCTACATAAAGCAAAGCAGACAGCAGAAGTCTCGCTTGCTTTACAGGCAGAAAAATCCAGCCTGGTTGCACAGCAGAAACAGAGTGCCAAAAAAAGTACCAAGGAAATTCCTCCAGCCCACACCCCTACCATTTGTGATTTAAATCAACCTGGTAATAATTAAGTACAAATTCTTCATCTGTTTCATTTCAATGCTTAAAAATAAAAAATTAAACAATATTCTCTTGGAAGTGTCTAGCCTTCCCTTTCCATTGGGCCTGTGTGAATGAGTCTTGCATGGGATGGACTGGAAAGAGCCCTGCATTCGAGAGTCAAGGGACCCTGCTGAGTCCCTGTCTTGCCTCTTGTGTTCTGGCTTATATAAGTGAGGGGAAAGGGAGTTTATACCCCAGGGGCCTTCCCCCAACAAAGTAGTTTGAAGGTAAACAACTAATCTCTTGTGACTAATTTCTGTATTAATGTGGGTATCTTATGGCATGGGGATACGTAAATTTTGAATCTGTTTTCCCCTGCAATTTTCATAGCAGTTTCTTTTTTTATTCTCCCACCCTTTCAATGGTCAATTTCCATCCCCTGTTCATGTAACCCTATTTGTTAGCCCCTCCTTGGCCAGAATCGAATTTATGCCCACCTGGCCCTCTTTGTCACCATGGATTTATCAAACATGCTTAACCGCTGAAGAAAAAGGCTTGCGGCTTCACCAATGCAGGGGGTGACGGTATAATTTGCATGCCAGACCTCTGAGAGGAAAGGGGTTGGATGATCATGATTATTCTAGGTCAATAGTCATCTGTAAAATGAAGGTAATAAGCTCGCCTCAGAGGATCTCCATAGAAGAAAGGGGATCATAAAAATGAAAATACCTAGTCCAGCATCTGACACACAAATGCTATTTCATAAGCAGTAGCTTCCTTCCCTCCTTGTTCACACAAAACGTCAGTCTTTAGGTTCATTAGCCTATTTAATTTTCTCAAGAAACCTTTGAAGTGACCAAAGGGGACATTATCATCTCCTTCTTTTTACTGAGAAACATACTAACACGTGGAAAGACCGAACAAACGCGGCTCCGTTCCAGCGGTAGGTTCTTGCGCGTGTGATGGGCAAAGGATTGAAATCCAGACGTGCTGCTGTGGTTGGGTGCCATCGAGTCGGGTCCAACTCACAGGGACACTATGCACAGGAAACGGAAACACGCCCTGTAGGCCATCCTCACCATGGTCCTTATCCTCAAGCCCACTGTTGTAGCCACTGTGTCGATGCACCTTGTCAAGAGCTTTTTCCCTGCCCCTCCACTTTACAGGCATGATGCCTTCTCCCGAGACTCTGATGAGACATCTCTCCTGATGACATCGTGTCCAAGACATAACCATCTCCAAATTGAACGTTCTTCCTAATGTAACGCCTCCAACCCAGACCTACTGCCACAAAGCCAATTCTGACTTCTAGCAACCCTACCGAAGGTTTGAGACTCTGTATCTTTATGGGAGCTGACAGCCTCATCTTTCTCCTGTGGAGAAGCTGGTGGATTTGTACTAGGTAACTTGCTGTTAGCAGTCCAATGCGTAACCCACCGTCCTACCCAGGTTTTAGGATCTTGCAGAGACTATATTTTCAATTTGATTGGATGCCTTGTGACATGAGGCTGACATCATGGGCAGAGAGAAAGCTAGAGAAGGGCAACCAGGTGTCTACCTTCTGCTTAGTCTCAGGAAAGACAGCAGTCTTACCTGGGAAACACCAGCTACACTGGCCTCATCCTTTCCAAGAGGAGACAATTTCCTGGCTCTGCCATAATCAGTTTCACACTCCATCTCAGAGGTGGCTGCATTTCAGCCGAGTGTGAGAAGAGAGCTGGAATTCACCATAGGGGCCTAGACTGAGGAGAAGCCAAAGATTGATCAGGGAATGAGAATGATCTGGCAGAAGGCAGTTTTCTGGTAGGTTTCACAAGCATGTACAAATACCAGTTAAGTGCACACATCCCTAAGCATCCATCCATAAAGATCAACTGCCCAGTTCTGCTCCCAAATGAGACAAAACAATTAGCAAAACCAGGCATTATCCCTTCTGTTCACGCTCCAGCTCCAGAAGAGAAGTGATCATTTGTCAAACTCATACGTTATTCTTTTGTCATTTCATTCTTAGGTGAACGTGTTGACCTTGGCTCCCCTATGAGGGATGCAAACTTACTCAAGTCCAACCCAATTTCCCAATGAATTCCTTTCTACAGCGAATATGAAAGGTTTTCAACACTAGTAGAGTGCACCCCTGCCCTTCTGAATTAAACATAACAACATCTAGGCTTTCTCCGCTTCCGTCCTCTATCAGAAGGAAGAAGAGTGAGGTCGGTTTCCTTCCCTCTAGAGGCAGTCTGTCGCCCTGTGGACCAAATTCATCCCTTTCCATCTTCTCCATCAGCCATGCCTTGTTTTATCCCTCCAATGACTTCTACTCCGGCTACTTCCTCAGCCATGCCTTGTTTTATCCCTCCAATGACTTCTACTCCGGCTACTTCCTTCATTTTGCAGAAAAGCTCGACTCAGCAACCTTTAGAAACTGAAAACTAAACTTATTTTTCCCCTTCATTCCCACCTTGCCTCTCGGTCTTTTCCTTCACCACACCTATGTTAGGGTAACACAGACCTTTCCCACTATTATTTTGATTCCCCCTTTCCCTCAATCCATTACAGCATGGCAACTCCCACAGCACTGCAAAGCCATTGAAATGTCACTACTAAAGTCACCAATCGTTTGGTCATCTGGTCTTTTACAATCAGATTCAATACCTAAATCATTGCTTTGAAGAAACGTATACCTAGTTCCCGAATTTACTTCTTCGCCTTCTCTCTCCAGCTTCGGGGGACGAGGGAGTCCACAATATTTTCTTCACCTCCCCTTATCCAGGCAGTCAGTCACCACATCCTGTCTGCACAGAGCCTTAGATAGAGGATGACGATCCTAGACCCCAGACCAGCTCTTGCCCACAACTTGCTTTATGTTTTAGAACCACTACAGCCACGTGTGTGCATAAGTCGCACTATCCTTGTGTATACAATTGAGGACTCACCTGAGACTGAGTGAGCTTTTAAGGGTGTTCCAGCATATCTCAGGTGATTCCTCGTTGTTCCAAAGACTCAACTGGTGCTTGAAGGCAGTGACATTCATAGAGAGAGAGAGAGAGAGAGAGAAATTGCGGGAAAGCTCCAAGAGCACCGGTTCTAGTAGCCTTCTACAACCGAAGCACTGTATACACTGTCCAATAAACAAACTGCTGCTCTGCTGCTGTTGTTGGGTGCAACTGAGGCGGTTCAAGTCAGCTTCCACTCACAGGGACCCCATGAAGCAAAGTGTGACCTGGTTCTATATTGCCTTCACGTTCACTTGCAGATTAGAGTTTCCATTGGCTGATTTTGTTAAGTAAAATACTAGTCATTCCTTTCTAGCCCATCTTATTCTGGAAGCTCTCCAAGAAAGGAGAAATCTATCATTGGATTATGCATACCCTGTACTAGCACAATATTTAAAATTTTATCTCCAGAGTAGATATAATAAGAGATCAAGCCATGCTTTCACAGTGTTTCCTATGTTCGGCTCAGAGCTGTCATTGAAATGCTTATGAGTATAATAGAAACGCAAGGGCAGTTGGACTGAAATGAATACCAAAAGCTCCTACTGTCTGCTTTGCAGAACGTAAGCTATCCTCAGCCTCACCTGAGGTTATAAAGGTAACAAAGCCAGGGGCAGATTCCTGTAGTGGGTCATTTTCTTTCTGGTTAAACGGCAAGCCCTCCCCTTGGATACAATCTACCCAAGTCACTTGCCTTTTAGGCTCTATTGGTCTTGGCCCCAAGGATGATACTCTTTACCTATTTAGCTTCCTACTCCCCCAACATTGTCCATCCTATTTCTTTCTGCAATTTCCTTTCATCGCCAACACCATAGCTGAATACATCTATCCTGCTCCCCACAACCCCAGTTCTGGAGATTCCCAACTGGCAACGCATTGAGCTTTCCATTTCCTCGAAGCCTGTTTTCATTAACAATTCAATTATCATTGAATTACTGAACTCTTGTTCTGCTATGGACGAGTGAAATCAAAACATTGAGCAGTTTCCCAAAGAAGAGCCCGCCAAATTGCGGAGGAAGTTCTATCTGATGGCACATCCAGGGATGGAGAAGAAATGAAACTCCAGACAATGTTTTCCGCAGAGAACCAGAAACAGCTCTTGACAGGGCGGGGGCAGGGCTTCTGAGGAGAGATTCTCTGCAAGGGGTCAGTTCTATCCATAGCCGCTCATATTCATGCTCCACCTGGTGGAGTTGGTGTGCAGCACGGGATCGAAGGAATGTAAACCTGGAAAGACAGCCCCTGTAATCCACACTCCCCTTCTTCTGGAAAATGAGACATGAATTAGTGTTTTCAATGAAAAGGACTAGGGTTTTGGTCTGAAGCCAATATGGCTTTGAATTCTGCTAACGCGAGGGATTAATTATAAGACCAGAACCAAGTGCTTTAAGCTCTGAGCCTCAGTTTTTCCCTCTGTAAAATGTAAAGAATTTCTTCTTCCAGGATTGCTAACAGGAATAGCATAAACACTTGTTAAAATAACGTTTGATTCTTTCAATCATTCAATATCCCAGCCTGCTGCTTGGCACACCGTACATGCTATAAAAATGGTAGCAAGTCATACTTCAAAGCCGAAAGGTGAGTGACGCTGTGTCACTTCATGGAGGTGCGAGAGTAAGCAAATCACTCTGCCCCTCTGCCTCTCAGCATCGTTATTTTAAAAAAGAAAAAAGGAGCTAACAAGATTCAGCTCACATGATCTTCTGCACATAAAATTATTTGATAAGCTATAAAATATACAAGCCCTATAAAGTGTTATTTTTAGTAACACAAAGGAAGTAAAAGGAGGGAATTTCCAAAATGCAGACCCATGGGTTATTTACTCCTCTAAGAAAGTTCATTTTCTTTTTGAGACAATCAATTAGAAGACATTTTATATGTAATGTCGTAGATCTGAGTGCTTCCATGATAGTAATCCCTCTGATCTTCTTCATAACAACTCGCCGAGAGGACGTGCGTTTACAATCCCCACTTCAAGAAGAGGAAGCAACAGTTTCAGGAGGTTAAGTCCCTTCCTGTGCAAGGTTGCACCGACGGGAGTTGCTCGGAAGCACTACGCTCCACCACCCTGTGACTTGTCTCTAAAACCCAAGCAGTGCCTGCAGGACGAGTTCAAACCCTGGACATGGAAACCAATTTGCCTCAAAGAGCTACGTGGCCCTGTGCGCTGCCCGACAAAGATGAAGTAGATACACTGGATGATTCTGCCTCTCGTAAAGTTGTCGATAAAGCTGGCATCTTAACCATCCAACATTTCCATCAGCGCTTCCTTATCTTAGTAAAGCAGCTTCCTATGCATTTCCCAGTGGTGGCTTTTAATTCTTACAAACGAAGTTGAGAGGTTCTGGGGCTCTCAGCTTTGGATTTGCAAAGCCAGCTGATCCCCTCGGAAGCTACTGTTTTCATTGGACTTTCGTTTGAAGGCATCCTATGGGGGTGAAGACAAACGCATTACTGCCAATCTAAGGGACATGTTGAAACATGGTTTTCTTTGGAATCAAGTCATGCCTCTATAATCTGGAACCTCCTTTACCCTCCTGTTCCCCAGGTTCCGTAAAGCTAGGTCTGACTAGGGTTGACCACTGGGATTGAAATTGTGGGGGTACATCCAGGACAGTTTCTTAAAGAGTGGGGTCGCTGCTGGCCCTAAAGGATTCTGCTCCTAAATAAACACATGCTGGGGCTTTTCCTGGATTTACCAGTGAGTCACAGTGCAGCCGCTAACATGTAAGTCTGGACACTCTTCCTCCGTATGATTAGTAGCTTGATTCATTAATCACAAAGCTGCTGTTCTCTGCAAGGCTGCCTTTCCACTTTTATGGCTTTTGAAATCTCTTTCCCTAACAAAACCTACCCATTAGCCCTGTGCTAACCCCTATTCAAGAGCTGCTGTTCTGCTTTCCAACAGAGCTTTGTTGTATGTTTGTCATTCCACCTTGGTGCCATCTCAGGTCCAAGTCCACCCCCCAGTCTAAACCCCCACCTACACGCTTCTCTTTACCCACCTCAATGACAATTTCCATTTCAAAAAAAAAAAATCTCACCAGTACCAGTTCACACTTGCATACAATTCTGGGGCTCAAAATGCCACAGTCTTAGAGGAGAAGTCATGGTGACAGTGAGTCAACCCCAACCCCAAAGCAAGCTTCCACCGCCACAGGACCCAACTTGATGAGAATGTGGGGTGTTGGCCTGACATACCAGCCCCTGGAACGTGACTTTGTACTCAAGCCTAATCACTAACATCACCAAAATCATTTCATTCTGTTTCCAGCTATTTATGGAGAGATGTCAAAGTGACAACTCAGAAAATGCCGGCCCCACATCGGAGTGCTCCACTCCGTCTTAGAGGGAAGCACTATTTGTTTTGAATTTAAGCAGGCATTTTGCAGGCAGGCCATTTCACATACCTGTGAATTCCCCTGTGATTTGCGGGTAGGCTTTTGCACTTGACTATAATCCATATAAGGTCTTCTTTGCTTCCTAAAAGTCTGAAAACTCTGCCTCATTCACAGAACCTTGGAAGAACATTTCTGACTCTAATTACCAGACTCTGTCTGGTATGTCTGTAGGCTTTCTGCTGGCCACCCTCAACTTTCTCCCATCCACCAGGCCCCTCACCCCAAGCCCACACTCCCAGTCCACACGTGCCCTCAGAGAAGGCTCTCCTGGGTCTCTCCTTGTGAGGCCCACAGAGAGGACAACCCACACTCATCAACCCATTCCTTAGAATAATCAGGTTCTTCCACTTTAAAAGAATATAGAAAACCCCACCTAGATCATAATAAACACCCCAAACAATAGACCAAGACATATTTTTAAAGATTACCGAGTAGACAACTGAACTGAGAAATAGATATATAAAGATATACCTAGGGAGACGCAGAATTTTTTAAATTCCCGTCAAGTCCATTCCAACTCCTCTGAAAACCAAACAAACAGTCACCAAGTCAATCCCGAGGCATAGGGACCCCATAGGACAGGGTAGAACTGGCCCTGTGGACTTGCAAGCATGACACTTGCTGCAAGAATAGAAAGCCTCATCATGCTGTTAGCAGCCTGGCACATCACCCACTACACCAGCGGAGCTCCGGGTCTTCAACTCCTAGAAATACTTTAAGAGAGCCATGGTAGTGCAGCTGGGTCAACATTAGACTGCTGACCTCAACGTTGGCGGTTCAAACCCAACAACTACTTTGAGAGAGAAAGAGAATGTAAATCTTTACTCTCACAAAGATTTACAGCCTTGAAAATCCTATATAGGATCACTATGAGTCAGAATCTATTCCATGGTGGTGGGGAGTGACCCTATAGGACAGAGTAGAATTGCCCCACAGGCTTTCATGGCTAATGGTAAGTGTTGGACTGCTAACCACAAGGTGGGAAGTTCAAACCTACCAGTTACTCTTCAAGAGAAAAATGAGGTTCTCTGTTCCAATAAGGCTCTAAAATCTCAGAAACCCTATATAGTGTCCCCATGAGTGAGTATCTACTCTAGGGAATTGGGTTTAATCTTTAAAGAAACAGGAAGTAGACTGCCACCTCACTCACCAGCAGAGCAGCTAGTATGTGAACCAATAGTTTTTCAGTTAGAAGCCAAATGCTTAACCACTGTGACACTCTGGATAATGTTATCAAATACACGTGAATAAAAAATTCATCTGAAGCATCAGGAAATATGTAAAATACTTGAGAAAATCTCCCCTAATTTTCAAAAAGAAGGCTGTGTGTCCTTCTACACTCACGTAGACACATACCACAAAGAAATCCATCCCTGCTTTTTATGTCATCTTTAAAAACACTTTTCTCTTTTACAGCACTTTTGCTTCTTACAGTTCTTATGGCTAGAGACATGAAGTGTGTCTGTACTCTGCAGCCAGTTCCTAAGGAGCCCTTCTTAGACTTCCTTTCAGGGAACGGCATCACGACAAGGATTATAGATGCTGATTGGCTTACACTCAGTTCAGACTGGCTCATAAATTCAAGGAGGTTTTTATTCAGGATTTTTAAAAACAAAAGGGGCACTCAAGAGAACAGACCCTTATCCTGAAAAATTGAGTATGGTTTATTATGTTCTAGAGCAAAAACACTACCAAACACTTCATTTACCAGCCAAGCCACGCCGGGGTTCTTGTATGAACTACCAATCCCTCCTTGGGGGTGGGTGTGCAGACTGCAGATTACCTTGGCTTTGATCCCCTGCCTCCATTGAATCTTGCCTCTTTTCATCTGTTGGCCTTCTTCTTGGCTTGGTGCTGCTGCACTTCCAGAGAGTTTGTCTCCTTACAGGAGAGCTAGTGGGGATCTTGCAGAAAATTCTCCATATTGGCAGCTTAGACTTTGGTTTTTGTTGTCCTGTTTGTTTGTTTAACAGCTCAGTCATTCTTCCATGGAATTTTTTGGACTTTTATATTACCCCAACCCTGCACCACAGGATGGAAATTGTCTACAGACAGACAGTTAGTACATTCATAAAGCTCACCCCATTGTTTTTCATCTCCTTAGGGAATCAAAGGTTCTATGTTGCCTAATGTCCAATGTCCTGGAAACCATGTAGCATACCTTATGTCTGTGTTGTTGTTTTGAACAGCAGGATAGATTTAGTCTCTTTACTCCATCGGGGCTGGAAACATAAATCTCAAAATAATATAAAATAAAACAAACCATATATAAGAGATGGAGATAGATCATAGAGGAGAGAGAATGGAATTTTGATAAGTTAACAAGGGACCTTTAGAGACTAGTTCAGCATTCATTTGAGGAGATAATTGGTAGGTCCTTTTTGGCTTGGCATCAATTTCCTCTTTAAATAGGACCGATCATCTGTGGTTTGGAAGAAAGAAGACCATCCTTATGTGTGTTTTCTTCTCACTTCAGACTTAGACTCAGCCACCTTTCCCAAAAGAATAAACGCACGCATCTCCTCAGCAAATCCAAGATAAAATTGTCTAGCCTACTCTTCATCCTTCTCGTTCTGAGGGTTGCTCCGTGTGTTTCTGAGGGTCCTGCTTCCGTGGTAGGGAACAACACCCCCTGGGGTGGTTGGGAAAGGCATGTTCTGTGACTCCTGCTTTTTGTCTCTGTTCTGTTGTGCTTTCCCCCTGGGTTTGTTGGCCCTGGTTGGGTTTGCTTTGCTTTCTGTTTGGGGGAAATGGTCTTCACTGCCCTTCGTTTGCTCACGGTCTGGCTTCTGGGAGCAAGGTGACATGTTCTTCATCAGAATCTCCTGCAGTCGCTCACTTGCACCATGGTGAGGGCATGCCACGTGATCTGGAGATCGAGTTGAACCACGGTGTGGGCAAAGAAGACTGAGAGCACCGTGGACTGATTGCCGGGAGAACACACAGATCTGTCTTGGGAGAAGGACAACCAGAAAGTTCCTTAGAATCGAGGATGGCAAGACTCCGTCTTTGGACATGTTACAGGAGAGACCAGTTTCTGGAAAAGGACATCACGCTTGGTAAAGGAGACGGGCAATGAGAGAGAGGGGAGTCTTCCATGACATGGTTCTCAACCTTCCTCATGCCGCGACCCTTGAAGACGGTTCCTCGTGTGGTGGTGACCCCCCCAACCGTACAATTATTTTCGTTGCTACTTCATCACCATCATTCTGCTACTGTCATGTATCGGGTGACCCCTGTGAAAGGGTTGTTCGACCCCCAAGGGGGTCGCAACCCACAGGTGGAGAACCGTTGTCCTATGAGCTGGATTGACGCCATGGTGCAGCAACCGCTCCAACATAACCGGTGCGAGGATGGAACAGGGCAGCCAGGGCTTCCTTCCGCCGTGCATGGGACTGCTCTGAGTTGGAACCGATTCAACAGCACTTAGCAATGACACTGGTCCCATTGTCTCAGCTGTCCTTTTCCCGCATTTTCCTTCCTTGCCCGTGCTTTCAAGATGATTCCAACTCATGGTAACTTTATAGGACAGAATCAAACCACTTCCAAGCGTTTCCCTGCTTGGCAATTTTAAGGAATTAAGAGGTCTCCTCTTTCTCCCGCAGACCAACTGGTGAGTCTGAGCGGTCAACCTTGCACTTTGCAGCCCGATGCTTACGTCACTACATCACCAGCCTCCTGTCCCTTCCTTATGGGATGTCCTCATCTGGTTTTCTCACCACCGACTGGCTCACATCTCCCTCTGGTTGACTTCTGAGTGTCTAGGCTCCTAAGACCCCTAGGGAATCCAGAGTGGGCAGATGGACGCAAGAGGATTAAGGGAGTTGGGGGACCGGCCATGGTGGCTATCTCCAAACACAGGTGGAGATTATGGCGCGGTCAGTCTAACTCACCTGAGTCAACATTTTAAGTATCTGTAGCTCCAACTATTTGTTTGCCTTTGTGCTGTCCTTGCCAAGGACAAGAGAAAGAGCAGTTAGGGTTAGTCACTGTCACCTCTTGGGCCCCCAGACAATGCTTCAAACGGCCTCCACTCTTCCCAGTAGAAGGGTTTCACGTTACTCGCCAGCTTTGAGAGGAAGGAAATTTCACAGGGTGGCCAACTGCCCTGCTTAATCCAGAACTAAGGGAGTTTCCAGGACATAGAATTCTCTGTTTTCAAACCAGCAGAGCCCCAGGGAAATGTGGACAAGCTGATCACCCTAACATTTCCTGGTCAAATGCCACATCACGTCTAGTTCAGCCTAGCAATTATCTCCAGAAATCCAAAAAAACAAGTGATCAAGGAAAAAACTCATGATAACAACAGTCAAAAACAGATATTCTCAATCACTACTTTCTCCAATATTGATCATTTCAATGGACAGTAGAGAAATGTAGCAAACCAGTTAGTTGTCTTTAAATACTTTTCTATAGTATTCAACATTTCCCATTTTTAAATGTTCCTATTTTATTCATTTCTATTTCATTTCCAAGAATTGTGCCTTTTTCCCATGATTCTGAGAGGGAAACTTTGGAACTATATCCATGACCAAGGTCACTGATGACTTAAGGAAACAACTGTGAGTTACAAGCATTTTGTTTCCTACTAACGTGGCAGGTGTCCATTTTGGTTAGATGTCTATAAACGACTGATCCTGTCGTTCTCACAAGTGTGGTTGTGTGTGAGCCCATTGTTGCAGCTCCTGTGTCCATCTATCTCCCCGGGCCTCTTCCTCTGTTTCATTGACCCTCTGCCTTATCAAGCACGATGGCTTCCTGCTTGGTAACAGGGACTGCTCTCTCCTGATAACTATAAGGGAAAATCTCAGCGTCCTCACTTCTAAGGAGCATTCGGCTGTTCTTCTCCCAGGGCAGATTTGTTTGTTCTCTGGCAGCCCATAACACTATCAATATTCTTCACCAACCTCCTAATTCAAATGCGTCAATTCCTTTTCTGTCTTCCTAATTCCTTGTCCAACTCTTATAGGCTTCTGAGATGCCTGAAGCCACCATGGCTTCGGTGTGGCACACCGTAGTGGTTAAAGTAGCATCCTTGCTCTTCAACACATTCGAGACCCTACGCAGATTTGCCCAGTGCAATACAGTTTTTGATTTCTTGACTGCTGCTTCCACTAGCAGATAGTTGATCTAAGCAAACTGAAATCTTTGACAACTTCAATTTTTCTCCATTTACCATGATATTGTTTATTAATCCAAGGGTTTTCTTTCATTTTCTTTGCATCAAGGTGTAATTCATACTGAAGGCTGCAGTCTATGGCTTTCATCAGCAAATGCTGCAAGTTCTTCTTGGTTTCAGCAAGCAGGGCTGTGTTATCTACATATCACAGCTTATTAATAAGCTTTCCTCCAATCCTGATGCTGTGTTCTTCATATAATCTAGTTTGAGGATGTATTTGCGAAGCATACAGATAAAATAAGTATGGCGAGAGGATAAAACTCAGATGTACACTTTCCTGATTTGAAACTATGCTGTATTCCCTTGTTTTGTTCTAAGGATTTTCTCTTGATCCATGTGCAGGTCTGGCATGAACACAATTCAGTGTTTTGGAATTCTCATATGATGATTTCCAACTATCCAAATTATGAATCTAGTTACATATATATGACATATGTATTTGTTTTTAAAAGCACTAACATAAATAACATTCATTTATAGATACATAAATTATTTTATCGACAATCAAAGACAAGCAGGATATAAACCAAATGTTAGCATTATTTATTTGAGTGCTTATGTGAGTGGATACTCCTTTGCATTTGCTCGTAAACTTACCTTAACAATAAAAAAGAGGCAGATCTGCAATTTCCATGGTTTAGAAATTCTTTTCTTAAAATTTCTGTACTTATTGTGTAAAGAATAAAGGCTGTTTCACTTATTTCAATTAATCTCAGGTTTCTGTCATGTTCTTGCAACTAATTCTTGATTGTAAGTTATTTCACTTTTCCAATGAATCACCTATTGTCAGAAGTGTGTGATTTCAGTTTGTCAAAACAGGGAAACATTGGTCATTTCACATCCCAAAGTGTAGAGATCAAGCATGCCTTCTGGATTCCTTGACTGGTAACAGAGCCATCTCAACAACCCAGGTTCCTGCCATCTACCCACTGCTGCCTGAGTGTGTCAGGTTTGCCCTCAGGCCACACCTTTGCAAGATGGAAAGATGGTTGCCTAGCAGCACCCAGAGAAACAAGCCGCTCTGTTAATGCCCAACTAGAGAAAGAGAGAATGTTGGTCACCCAATCAGGAATGATAAGACTTCTAGTCTGTCTGAGTTGACCAATTTAGGATACATATACTGTCCAGAAATGTAAAATGGCATGTGTTGATCAACCAATACTCAGAACAATTTGCAACCCCCGCCCCTAAGCTACAGACACGAGCAAGCAGACAATGAATCACAACAGGATTCTCTAAGGAAAGGGATGAGAGAAGGCATGCTGGGAGCAGGGGGTGGGGGAGAGGGGTCAAAGTCTCTCCACCAAAGGATAGGTACACTCACAGAACTATTAAATATGGCCACAGTTGGGAGAGGGGTCTTTACCAATGTAACTCAGAGTCTCGAAATGAGATTATTCGGGAGTTAGAGTGGACTATAAATCCAACGGTAGATGTCCTTACCAGAAGAGAAAGACAGAGGGAGAGGAGGCAGAAATAGAAGACACCACCCGGAGGCAAAGATTGAAGTGATGCATTCCAAAGCCCAGAAGCGCTGAGGATCACCAGCAGCCAGCAGAAGCCACAAGCGAGGCAAGGAACAGATTCTCTGTTAGGGCCTCCAGAAGCAATCACCGCTGCCCACAGGCTGATTTCAGATTGCTGGCTTCCAGAACCGAGAGAGAATAAATCTCTGCTCCTCTCAGCCCTCAAATTAGTGGCACTTCATCACAAAAGACTAAGGGATCCAACACCTTGAGTCAGAAATCAATGGAGTCGGATAGGTCCATGCATGCTCTGTCTTCTGAATATAATCCTTTTATTCCATATGGATTAAATTACCTATCTAATCCACCTCTCTTGGTCCTATTGATGGGCTACAGTGTGGTGGTGAAGTGCTCCGGGAATCAGGGGCCACTTCCTTGTTTTGGACGCATTGGAATATTCGCTAACCTCTCTGCGTTCCCAAGAAATCCCAATGGGCAGTTTTACACTGTGATGGACAGGTGGCCAAGAGTCAGAATCAATTCTATGGCAATGGGTTCAGTTCAGGGTATCTTGGTGCTTGTCTCCACACCTTTATCATGAGATCATCATGATACCTACCCCACGGAACCGTTCCTCGGGTTCCATGCCGTGACCTAACATACTATGTCCTTCATAAATATTAAATTCCCCTTTCATTTTAAGTGAACTGGATGAAAGGTGATAACTTATCTTTGCAGCTTCGCCCAATACTCACCCTCTATATCAGTTCTCAAAGTGCAGTCATTGCAATCGATTATCAAACACAGAATGGAGAACGACAGAGCCTGGGTGGAGTCAGGAAGGATGACATGTTGGAGGATGAAGGTGTCGCTGAGCTGATTTCATCTCACAGGAATCAGCTTTCAGCTGATCCTAGTCAGCGTCCACCTGAAGTTAGGCAATTCCTGCTGTAGCTTCCACAGCAGTTCTCAAAGGACTGCATGGGCACGTGCCGGTCGGCAGGGATTCCCAGTCCCTTCCTTACCGGTTAAAAGCCAAGCCCTGCACAGGTGAGTAGATGCTAATGTACACGGTGACCCTGGACGACAGAGAAGAATTACCCCATGGGGTTTCCAAGGCTTCGAGCTTTACAGAAGCCGACACCCCATCTTTCTCCTCTGGAACAGTGGGGGGGTTCGAACCCTCAACCTCTTGGTCAGCAGCTGAGCATTTAACCACTGCATCCCCAGGACTCCTTCTTCACCCCATTAGCAAGTCGGAATCCAGCCAGTTGGTTAGAGTCACTCTTATTGGTAAGCTCTTCGACTTTCGCAGGTGGTCTTGGTAATTTATTTGTTGATAACCTGAGAACTCCAAAATCTCTCGCGAATCTGAACTAAGCCCCATTTCTGATGATGAACTTGGAGATGGAGAACAAGTTGTCCATGTCTACACCCCTGATGGATGGAAAGCCAGTCACGAAAGTCATTTTTCAGCTTTCTCTCCTCCAAGATGAGGGACTTCAACTCCCATCTACACGCCTCATAGGCCCGTCTCAAACTAGTGGAGACTTTTCTCAGAAGCCTCTCCAGTAGTTTCACATCGTTTATGAAATGAGGACCCTCAAACTGGGAGCAGTGATAAGAAAGATTAAGAACATTGCTTTTTTTGTTGTTGTTAAATTAGAGGTGCTTCTCAATCCTGCGAGGCAAGGACAAAACCTGAAAAACTGATGGCCTGGGGTCAAAATCCTCAGCCACTGACGAGCCATGTGCTTTGGACAAGGTGTTAATCCTTTTTGTTTCTCACTTTCTTTCACCTTTGAAATAGGGAGTCCTTGTCCCCCGGATTTTGGTGACAATTTCATGGAAAACATATATAAATGGTATATAAGGGTATGGCATATGAAGCACTTTTCAAGTCTAAGTAATTACTTAAAAGAAGAGGGTTTTTCCTGCTCTTTTTTTCTCCTTTTTTTTTATTTTAACAGGGGAGAGGGCGAGGCAGTCCCCCACTACCACAAATTATGCAGTCGAGTTTCCCACAGTTGGGGAAATCGCAGGGGTCAGCGCATCCGCAGTGCAATGGGTGAGCCTCACCCTGGGAAAACCACCCTCCAGATCATGGTATCTCCCTGCCAGGTAAGTATATTCCCTGCTCTTTCAAAAGGCACTGGTTGGAGAAGTCGTGGCACTGCTAATCATTGTAATGATCGGCATGGAGGTGGAGCTATCTGACCTCCTTGGGCTTCCCTACCGCCATGAAGCAAGAGTCAGACAGGCTTCACCACGCTCCACCCTCTGTTACCTCTTCTGACACCAGCCCTTCCTCCCACCTCTCTGCATCTATGTTGTGGCCATACAGAACTCATGGACAATACTCACAGGAAGAGGGCTTATTAGGGAAGTCAATAGGTTAACCAAAGTTAGGATCAGCCAGGACACGGCAGTAAGGACACAGTCTCAGGTCTCCGCAGCGAGAAGCCAAGTCTATTTCTCTGGTTCTCAGCCTTTCAGCCAGGTGGGAGCACAGTCTCCCTCCAGTCCTCAGTCGCTCAACCACCTAGGCCCTTGACCTTTGCCTCTATGGGTTAGGAAGCCCCACTTTCTGTTGCTCGGTCCTACAGTGCCATCGTCTCAGCCAGATGAGGAGAAGGTGCCCTATAGGCCCAGCCCTGCTCCTCTGAGTCTCTGTGCATCTGGTCTCCGTGGCCCCCTCCATTTCTGACAGATCTTGAAAGTGCTCTTCAGGGTCCTCGGGGAGCTCTCTCTCTTCAAAATGGTTCATGGTCAGGTGGGGAAGAGGGGGGAGGGAGGGAATGAAAACTGACCGTTCCATCGAGTAGGGTTATGCACACCCTATTTGTGTAGTCACTCCAATCATTTTGTGAGAGTTACTGAAACTTGGGTAGAAGAGCCCTATGAAGAAAATTCACTCCACCACAACCACACGGTCGGTGGTTCAAGCTCACCAGCCAGTCCTCGGGAGAAAGATGAAGCTGTCTGCTCCCTTAGAGACTGGCAGCCTCAGACACCGTCCAAAGGGTTGTGTGATTCTGAAGCCCCGCAATGGCAGTGGATAGAGGTGCTGCCTGAGGAAAGAAAAGATGCCAATTCAAAATGCGAGCACTGAGTTTGCTCCTGTGAACTCTCTCCAGGCGCGCCAGTTCCTTGGTTCACCTAAAAGCAGGTCAGACCCAACCGCGGTTATGGTCAAAGCAGCAGCCAGGCTCTAAGAGGCATCCCCGAGTCGTGCAAGTAGTTAACTCAGTCAACTGCTCCCCAAAAGGTTGGACGCGGGCATCCATCCAGAGGAGCCTCCATTGAAAGGCCTGGTGATGAATTTGGGGTACACAGCCATAACAGTCTTTAAGAGCACACTCCTACTCCGACACACACAGCCTTGCCACTAACCAGAAGACAACGAGCATGTTCACAATTCCCTCTGCTCTTGATCAGAGCTCTGTGTACTCTTTATTGGCCTTCCAAGAAGAGTGGCATGATCAGATTTCCTGGGAAGAACGTTCTTGCACATCAGGGCACTCAAAATTAATAGTTTGGGTCTTTTGTTCAGAAAAGAGATTCATTAGCATGGTAAGGGTGCTGGCCACAGTAGGGCGCCAACTATAGTCAAATGGACAAGGGTCCCCAAGGGCCACTGTGAAACCCATCACTTCTTTGTGCTGAGGCCAGGCCTTCCGCAGCACACTCCCAGCCAGTGACAGAGCGCGGCAGAGATTCCAAGGCAGCCTCATGGGGTTGACTCCCTTCGCCAAGCCTTCAGTGCTGGGCAGTGTAGTGGTCTCAGAGCCTCAACCCAACCTTCCCAACGTCTTTTCTTTACTGGGAGTCAGACCTCCCTCCTGGTAGGGCAGTTCAACAGTCTTCCCAACTCTCCCCTCATTTCCTCTCAGTACCAGTGCACCTCATGGCATCCCTGAAGGGTCCAAACCAACATGGTAAACAATAGCCAAAAAACCAACAAACAAAGGAAGCATCCAGTTTTCAATGGATTTTTAGATCTGTAATCACTTCTATCCCTTATGATGATCCCATAAATCACACAAAAAAGGAAAGTATAGTTCCCACTCTTTCCCCTTTTATTATTTGTTTTGTAGTTTTGAACAACAATACCCAGACTCCAAAGGTATGAAGCATAGAGCTGGCAAGAAGTACCTTCATGGCAAAAACAATTTATGCTCCAGTATGAACCTAAAGGCTGGTCCTTTAAACCCCTCCAGTGCCAGGAGAAACCAGCCTAGCACATCATTACGGGTCCAGTAGGCGCAATTGTACAGTGATAATAAGTAAAGATTATAGTAAAGTTATAGAGAGCATGAGAGAAAGAAGAGAAATATAGAAATAAATGGAGTCAGATACAATTCATGATAGCATGCTCACCTCAGCCCTGCTTGGTGGTCCACGTGGAGAGAGAGAATATTTAATGTTAACCAAGGCTTTTATATTCTCTGGGAACATGCAAGCCCCCTAATTACAGGAGAAGACATACATCATAGGAAGGGGTTGTGCTATAGGTAATATAGTAATGGGAGGGGGTGGCCTAGGGGTATCCACACAATAGGAAGAGGAGGGATTGGGGGTATACGGGCAAGATGGGTGGATCCTAGATACAGGATGGCAGCCTAACTTTGGATGTCACAGAGCCTGTTTGACAAGTTCCCTGGCTCAACTGAAAGAGACCATTAGCAGTAGGGTGTGAACTCCACCTACAGGAACCAAGCTAATGGTCGCAAGCCTTAGGGAGAAGTAATCCATTGTCTCCAGCAGCAGGGAGCAGGCCCACCCCTATGGTGTAGGGAGACAGCAGTCTGCCTCCAGGGAGGATGTCTAAGCATCTGACCTCCCCCTACACTCCAGCAGTGTCATGAAAGAAAGTCCGACAACAATCTGCTTCCATCAAGAATACAGCCCAGAAAGCCTTGTGGAACAACTCTCTTCTGACACGTGTGGGGCTGCCTGGATGCAGAGTTGATTTGATAGCATTGGCTTTTCTGTAGAGGGCAGGCACTGTGTAAGTGTTTGATATATATTCCTTTTTCTTTTTTTAAGTCCTCACCGTGACTCTGAAAGGTAGATGTTGCTCCCTTTTTATATTTGTGGGAAACAGCTTCAAGAAGTTCAGGAGCATGTCCAAAGCCGTTCAACTTGTAAGTAGCGGAGCCAGGATCAGCACTGTGGCCCTCAATCGAGCACATTGAACTGGTGATCCTAGCTACAAGGTGGGGAGCCTTTCACTAATCATGTCAGTGGGCATTTAAGAATGAGAGAGGACCAGCAAGGAACTGCCCTGCAGCATGTTGGAGAAGACCAGAGTCGGGTCTGGTGTGAAATGCGTCCTCAACTCCTCAGGCTGCTGGAGAGCAAGGGTCCAGACGTACCAAACTCCATTCCTCCAGAGGGCTTGGTGCACCCATATGTCCTTGAACGGGCTAGACAAATGAACAAATGAAGTTCCGGAAAGACATGACATGAGAGGCTATTACAACATAGCAGAGATGTACAAAGGCTAAAGATCACTGTTCATTCCCATAGTGTGCTGCACTGAGAACTATAAATTGCATTATAAATTGTAATGCACACTGGATTTGTGGGAAGAACTGGGTGTCCCTAATGTGCGAGCAAAGGAAAAGTAGCCAAGTGAAGTGGCTTTTCTAAACTCAGTATAATGAGGTAAATAGTAAGTATGGTCTGGGCTCTGACTAGCTTTATTTTATCCTCTGTCTGGTTCCCAGAGGATTCGAGGTAGCTTTGAAAGGCACAGGCAGTTACACAATGTGGAGTGTCCACAAAAAACAAAACAAGCCAGTTGCTCAGGAGAAGCATGACTGTTCCTGGTACATGGTCTAAAGGAAATGATTCCCTTAGGTCCTCACAAAGGGTAGCAAACCACATCCTCAAATGCATCTCCCAGGACATGCATCAGTGGGGCTCAGAGGGTTGTTTGCTAGCATTCCTTAGTGTGGGCTGATGGCACGAGGCCAAAGCTCAGATCTAGGGAGCAATTCTCCAAGGGGCTAAATCAAGACAGGCCAGGTGTGCTGTTCTCTGATGGTGCATCTTTATCCAAAAAGAACATCTGGAGAGTCTGGAAGAATCACTTAACAGTGCACTCTTCATGCTGGGCTCCGTGGATTTTACTTCACACACCAAAACTTCTAATAAATGCTAATTCGCAGTGAATTGAAAGTGACAAGCATCCAGGACACAGTCAAGATTGTGGAACTGAAAAATACTCCATACCATTTATCAGTCAGATAACCAGTAGAAAGTATGTGAGCTAGAGTGTACATTAGACTGTGTAGCCAAGACACTCCAAAATATAGTGCCCTTGATACAACTAAAGTTCATTTCTCTTTCACAGAACCTCTCTGTTTTTGAGAGTCACCCAGGACAGATGGACAACCTGGTAGTGCACTGCTTATCCTTAGCATGCAGTAGCATGTGTCTAAGGAAGCTGCTCTGGCAGTTGCCATTTCAAAGCCACAGAAAATATCAGAATGAAATGGCAACTGATTTCTTATTTAAATGTAGTCTAAAAGTTGTATGTATCAATATCCTATTGACTAAAAACTTAAGGACGTGGCTGCCCTTAGCTGCAAGGAGGCCTAAGGAGTGAGAGCTCAGCTTGAGCAGCCTGATATCCACTGAAAACTCGAGGAGGTTAGATTACTGCGAGGAAGAATAGGAAAGCAGATAAGGACAATTGTACAAATCTGCCACCAGGGATTGGCATTCGCTCAGAGAAGCCAAGCAACTTAAAACAGAATTCATCTCTGGATAAAAGACCAGTCCACTCCTCGCCACATAGGAGACTGCTTCTACCTCTTCAGACTTCTGTAGTGGACTTAAGGTTTAGATTCGACATAAGCATTAGCCTTTTTGAGTCATGGATTTTTCTCCTATAAACAAACGCTGTCTGTGAAGTAAAAGCTGAAAAAAAAGTCAATCACACCGCCCTACATCTACTAGGATGCCCAATCAATAAGGAAGTCGCGTGTGTTGGCGAGGATATGGAGATGTTAGAACATTGCTGAGGCATATAGTACAGCCACAGTCTGGCAGTTCTCAAAAAGTTAACATTTAAAACCACTCTATAACCCCGCAATTCCATTGCTGAAGATATGCCCACAATCGTGGGCAGCATTGCTTCCACTCCAACCACTGGGAATCGTGGCTCCCCTTCGGTCTCATTGAATTTGCCCAGTCTAGAGACATTGTCAAGCCTTTTGCTTTACCTGGGTTCACGATCAAATCCCCCCTCCCCGCAGAGCTCTCAAAAGCACGCTGCCATGGAGTCAATGCCGACTCTTTGCCCGTAGAAGTAGCAGTCATGAAATCAAATGATGAGACTGCACTGGTCAAATCTGCTGGAAAGAAGAAAAAACAACTGGGAAAACTGAACAGTCCCTGAGGAAAATGGAAGAATGTATGCATCTGCCTCAATGCCTCACAGTGTTGTTGACGAACGGTAACCACGCCCTGGAGCGCCAGAGGGACCATCTTAGCAGAAGTGCAGCCAGATGGCTCCTGGGAAGTGAGGATGGGGAGGCTCTGCCTTTGGATTTGTTCCCAGGAGGGAGCAGTCCCTGGCAAAGAAAGAAGACTGTCAATGAGATGAACTGACCCTGTGATTGCAGCACTGGGCTCAAAGGTGGGCATGCGTGTGGGGATGGTGTGGGTCCAGGTAGGGTATTGTTCCATAGGACACAGGGTTGCTATGAGTTGCAATTGGCTCAACGGTACCTGAAAGCAGGATAGCTTATCTAAAACCCACCAAAAAGCAAACCCGCTGTCGTCTCATCAATTCCAGCTCCTTGTCACTCTGGGGTTTCTGAGATGGTCAATCTATTGGAGCAGACAGCTCATCTATCTCTCACAGAGCATTTGGTAGGTTTGAACTGCCAACCTTGGCATTAGCAGACCAAGACCTAGTCCCTGGCACCACCAAGGTGCGTACATGCTTACATATGTACATGTGTAATGTGTATCAATATAAAAATCATCATTCCATTGGTTTTGAAGTGTCTCCTTGTGACTTTGGCTTACATTTCTCAAATGACTTACGGTGTGCCGTTTTTCATGTGCTAAGTGATCGTGTGTGTATCTTCTGTTCAGAAGTCCTATTGCCCGTTTTTAATTGAAGACAAGGATGTCTTTCAAAAGCATGCCAATCCCCAATGCTAGGAATACCAGTTCCCTGCCAACATAAAGCCACCTTGTGCTTTTAAAAGGAGAACATCATTCCTAGCCTCAGCTACCTTGAAATCCCACTCATTCCTCATTAAACTTCCCTTTACAGGTGTTACTAATGTACTACATAGAAAAGGTTAATTGTAGCACTAGAGAGGAAATCTCTTTGTCGTCTCTGGTGTTTTGCTGCTTAGTTGCTTTATTCCTCTCAATTGTGAGTTAAATGCTTCAACTAGCATCACCTGGACATTTGACAAAGCCATTATATGCACAACTTATATAATTGTAAAACAGAAATGTTACATCAGGACGTCATCTGACCTCCTCCAACTTCACAAGGGAAATGAGGGGAATTGCCATCAGCATCTTGTAAGGCCAATATCTGTGAGGCTGAGTTCAGACCCAGCCTTCCTACTAATTCTTAAACCAATGGCACGCTCTACTTTTCAGCTGTATCCAATGACCACACATAGACCTCACAGATAAAACTTAACCAGTATAGGGTTTGTTAAGGATATGAACAGGTTACAGAAGCTCAAAATACAAAAGTATTTGAACAGAACAGCCCCTTATCAGCTGTACTGACATGCTGGCATCTCTCTGGTCTTTGGTCTCTTAGCCACGTAGCCTATGGACCTCTGCCCCTGCTCAGCAATGCTGCAAAGCTTTTGGGGGGCTGCCAATAAATGTCCAAAGGGTGTGCCACTATGCCATAGGCCTCAATCCAAAGGTACTCTGAGCTAGCTCCCCCAATTAATTGCTTGGAAGCATCCTACTCCACATCAAACTTCCTGCCTGAAGGCACTCAGCTGTACTTGCTCTGTGGGCTGGGAAGTCCACCATCGTGTCTGCCTGGCTCTGGCTCTTGGTTCTGCTGCTGCTGTTCATTCCTCGTTTGCTCTTCTGGTGTCAGAGCTGCCCCCTGGGCTAAGGAGGCATGCCGGGTCCCAAATCCTGACTCTTCTTTTGCTGCTAGGGAAATTCCCCCATTCTGTTTCTGGGATAGCTCATGTCATACATCACAAGATGGACAACATCCTTACCCCTCCCTGTTCGCAGTCACTCGCCACTGAATCTTATAATCCTCTCAGTAACCTCCTATCCCTCAGGAGAGACCAGTCTCTAGAAAAGCACATCCTGTTTGGTCAAGTGGAAGGGCAATGAAAAAGAAGGCGGCCCCCCATGACACAGATGGACACAGTGGCTGCACCAATGGGCTCAGGCATCGGGACCACTGTGAGGCTGGTGCAGGACCGGGCGGTGTTTTGTGTGTCTTGTCACCATGGGCCGGAGCTGACTGGATGGCCCCTGGAGACAGCATCAATCACCTTTCCAGACTTCTCACCCAGGCCCATCAAGAAAAATGTCTTGTGGTGGGAGTAACAAAGACAATGGCTAGAAAAGCTGCATTAAATCCTTTATTATTCTGCAATCATGAAAAACAAAATTCTCATCTTTGATGTCTGGTTCCAATTTCTGAATAGCTCATACTTTCTCTGAGAAGATAGTCTAAAATAAAGCATTAACTAAACTCTAACTTGGAGGTGGGAGAAAAAGGATAATCATAAGAAAAGACTTAGAATAGTTTATATTCAGGAAGAGTTTTCAAAAAATTTTTTTCCTCCATAATTAAGCCTTGTGCAATAAACAGTACAGGTATGTATAGTCTATATGTGTAGACTGTATGAGAGAAAGTGCCTAGTACCTGAATGATCTCAAAAAATATATTCATGAATGAACATATAAAATACATGCAATTGATTGAGTCAGAAGAAAAATTTTGTCATTTCTAGATCTTTCTCCCATATGATTCACCTTAATAACAGCCAAATGACAATATTTGTCCTCGAGGGAAATTTTATCTCTTGACAATGCTTCTTTACTAATCCTCGTTAATCCTTACAGTCAATGGAGATCGTTAATAGGCCATTAACTTCCCAATTTTGAAATTGCCAATACTGGGACATGTACAGGGAAGAAGGCCGTTGAGTGTCTCAGGGTGGGTGACGAGTAAAGAGGTGAGGGTGTGTACATGAGACTTGCTGTCGCCAACCAAGAACAGAGCTCAGCAAAGGGCTATGAAGTTTCAGAGGGGTGGTAGGCGCCTCAAAGACCACCTCCTCCACCCTCTGCCCCAGCCTCCGCCAAAGCTACCTCCCCAGGAAGCCTTCCTCTCCACTGACAGTACCTCCCGGAGCAGCAAGCTCCCCACCACCGCCTGAGTTGTGTCTTCTTATTTGTGAACAGCTGTGATTACTGAAAAGTTCTTCCTTGTATGAAACTGAGTTCTACCCCTGGGTATCTTCTATTCGTTCTTCGTAGGCTGAACCAGTCAAGTCTCTTGCACCTGACCTACCTTCAAATATTAAAGCAGCAAGCAACTCCCCGGTGACTGACTCACTTATTTCAATATTTCCTCATGCGGTGTAGTCTCAAGTCCTCTCCCCACCCTCCTTGTAAAAGTCTGCCTTGTAAAAGTTGGCCCATACAGGTGGGAAGCTTTTGTAAGTAAATCTTCTTAAAGTGAGACTTCACTAACTCCTTTGAACTCTCTTAGTCTACTATTTGCCCGGCAAGGGAGCCACCACCTGGCGTCGGGAAAGTCCTGCACTGGGCCTTCCCAGAGCTGCCAACTTTCAGGTCACTTTCAAACCCCCCAGTTGGGTTTGGGTTTTTCCTTTGTTTTGGAAACCCCCCTTCAAAGAAACAACAATGGGCTCAGACAGAACAACACTGCGAGGTGACACGGGACCAGGCAGGGTTTCGCTCTGTTGGGCACAGGGTCACTCTGGGTCAGACCCAACCTGATCGCACTTAATAACAACGACCGCCGAGCATAAAATATTAGGATGTGGCTCGTCAGTGATGAAGACTTAAGGGGCAGTTCATGGTCACCACCTTACAGAAGAGAAGACAAAATTCTTTTTTAAAACAAAAATATTTGTGGGACTATTTATTGCATCACGAGGTTCCCGAAGAACGAAAAATCTGTTTTGGAGAAAGTATGGCCGGGTGTTCCTGAGAAGTGAAGACGGTGTCCTTGGGATGCTATCAAGAGGGGCAAATTCCCCGAGAAGAACAACATGCTTGGTAGACGGTCTGCCAAAAGGAAGACTTCACTGAGATGGATTGGCGCAGTGGCTCAAACACTGTGATGTCGGGGAGGGGGACACAGAGCTGACAACATTTCCTTCTATGGTGTGGAGGACTGAGATGGCACCCAACGACGACAAGGCTGGTGTTCATGGAAAGTAAAATGCAAAGAAGATATGCTGAATGGGCCTCCGCACCATTCTGTTCACTGTTCTTCTTGTCCCATCGATCCTTGCCCACATGTAAAGGTGTGATTTTGAATTTAGCATTTTAAAGCTGACCTTGTAGCATACTTTTTTGCTTTATTGTTCAATAATCTTTACTGACTGCTATTCTGATAATGGCCGTACAGCGTTCCACAGAATAGACAGTAATTTATTGTACTCATTCTCTGGGGCAAGGCTTTTAAGTGATTTCCAAAATGTTCTTAAGAGTGTTACATGCATCTTAATGCTTATAGTTTTTCTTGTTCTGTAGCAACATTTCCCTGAGATAGAGTTCCAAGGGCACAACGTTGAGATCAAGAAGGATAAACATTGTCATGATTCAAAGATATTCTAACAATCAACCTTTGTAATAGAGTGGTTAGCCTTCTGAGGTAAGAATCCGTTCCCAGTAAACTGTGTGGGGTACATAGGTGTTTTGTTACGAGCAACTTTCATGGAAATGAAGACATTTCTGTATTTACTTCTGCAGTACCATTGAATTCTTTTGACTTTGCTTCTGTTACATAGTAGGACAATGGAAGCTGATGCTTATGAGATTTTCTGTATGTCAATAAAATATAATAAAATAATTTAATTTGGGAAACATGTTACATAGTCCACTTTTCAAAAAAAATAACATTGTCCCTCTCTCTTGAGTATTACTATATTTAGGAATTAGTGAAAGAATAAGTAATGTTACCATTACCCATTATATCAAATATTAGCCTTGGTCTACTTTTTTTTAATTCTTTGTTTTGGTATTTATGTGTCCACATTAGCATTTGACCCTTTGGACTGGGAATATTTGGTGGTATCATTAGCATATGTTAAGCAAAGTGTGGAAATGATTACTTTTTAACTTTACATTCCTTTGTGAGTAATGATAGATTTCTAAGGGGGAAAAAAGATACTTAAGTGTAATGTAAAGTTATTATTTCTTTATATACGCTTTCATAATGTCATTAATCTCTTTAGTGCGTATCTTTTGAGGGCAGGGATTCATTGAAATATATACTCATTTTTAATTGTTTTGCTGCTTCTTTGTTTTTAAGAGATTACTTCGTCGGGTAAATTTTTCAAAAAGAGTGTCCTTTGCTAAAGGACGACCAGGGACAGACTCTGCTGAGGGCGTAAAGAATGGACCTTATTTTAATCCCCAGTGGAACCTAAGAAAAGACACTGTTTCACATAGATGAGGACACAGAGGTTTACAGATACCATGTGGTTTATCTACAGTCACTTAGCTAGAAGCACAGAGAAGACAGCATCACCAGTCTTGCAGACTGTACGTAGAACCCACGCTCTTCACCCCTGCTCCTACCTCGCTCCCTGCAGGAGCAGCTATTGCCAGAAATTAGAGGAACAGCCATCGGTCCAGCACGTTCGAGAGAAATAGCAGGACAAGTGTCCCGTACACCGCAGGGGTCCACATACGGTGAAACTGCAAAGAACATTGGACTCTTTGGTCCTTGTCCATCTGAATAGTCTCTAGATCTTGCTACTTACACTTTCAATCTGTCATTAAATAGAATTGGCTTTCTGATAATTCTACATGTAGCGGCACGGTCTAAATCGGGTGTTTTGTAACCAGGATACACAGGAGTGACTAGAGACAGACTGACAGAAGCAGACATCAGACCCTCAGCTCACTGGGCCTGCTTTCCTTTCTTTCCCAACGTCCCCTGTCGGAGGCAGAGGCGGGTCAGACACAGAAGCAGGGGTGGCAGAGAGCGGAGAGTGGAGTGGTAGACACAAAGGGGAAGAAAGTGAGCATTGTGTATGCCCCTACATTTGCTTAAATTGGGAGTAAATAACCAGGCGTGCAATCCCTTTGCATAACCTGCTACTAATGAACACATGCGCCACCTGATTGCAACCGAAATTTGCAAAATACAATAGAGACAGTCCCTGCCCTCAAGGGAGTCCTGGTCTGAATTCCAGACAAACAATGCAAAAGTGGGCTGAGCTGGCAAGCCTGGCCGAGCAGGCAAGATGATGTGTCTACGAGAAGAGAAGCAGACATGCAGGGACTGCTCAGGAGGTGAAAGAACACCCGAGTTCCAAGAACCCTCCAATTTAATCTGGGCCCAACCCGACTCTCCTCTGTGCAGTAGGATTCATGACATCCACTACATAGTTTTGACGTATTGGGCTACTAACTGCAAGATCAGCGGTTCAAACCCATTGGTTGCTCCTCAGAAGAGAGATGAGGCTGTTGGCTCCCGAGATTTACAGCCTGGAAAACCCTAGGAAGCCACTCTACTGTGTCACCATGACTCGATGGCAGAGGGGCGATTAACTCAGAATTGTGAGGCGTGAGAATTTAATGAAATAAAGCACGGAGAAAAACTACTGCACTCTGGGAAAGAACATGCAAGTGTCGATTAAAGTCAGGCTTGAGGCTTGGAAGCAGAATTTCCAAGAAAATGGCCTGTTCAATCTATAAAGTGATAATCCGCTCACCTTCCTTCCTCTCCAGTGTTAATTCCACACCACCATTCACTACCAGGCGTGTGCACCTCACTCCTCAAACTCTGCCCGTCAGCACCCTCAGCCCCGGGTCAAAGGTAAAAGAGCATGGCGCTGGTAAAAAGGACAGTGGATTGAGAATTTGTTTGCTCCTATATTCCTCTTCCCATCTTTCCATGAATCTCTTCTAAGTATTTTTTTCCACCTATTTCTAGCAGAATATTGAGTGTGGGCAAAAGATCCCAGTCTCATTCATTCGTTTTATTAGTTCATTCATTCAACCAATATTTTTTGAGTCCCTACTAGGTGCCAAGGAGTCTCTGGGTGGCATTTGACTACTTACTGAAAGGTTGGGTGTTCCCACCCACCAGGTGTTTCTCACTTCAAGTCATTGCTGACCCACGGCGTCCCCTGTGGGTTTCTGTCACTGTTTACAGGGGTTGAACACCCAGTCTTTCTCCCTCAGAGCTGCTGGTGGTTTTGAACTGCCCACTATGCAGATCCCAGACCAATGTTTAACCACTATACCTTGAGAGGTACCTAGGCAATGACATATATAAATCTTCCTGGTATGTTCCCTACAAAAAGCCCAACATAGCATAAGTGCCTTCAACAGGAATGATTCAATAACTCAACTTCCTCTTTGAAAGAAAGCACTCGATAAATAACTCTGCTGGACAGTGTACTCCCTTGGGAGGCGAAGTAAAGTGGTAAAAGTATAGCATTTGGAGTTGAGGTCTCCTTTGTGTCCTAGGTCAGCCATCCTCTCGAAGCTACTCACCCTCTTTGAGACTGTTTCCTGGTCTGAAAATGGAGATAATCATACGCATCAAACAGCATTTTTGTGCGGATTAAGTCAAGTAATGGGCATTCCTACCCATCACCAGGGCCAAACACCACCCACCAGGCTAGGTGGCTACTGCGGCAACCCTGCTGTAACCAGGATAGGATGCATGGCCATCTGAGAACCTCCGTGACTGTTTGTCTTTTTTTGTTTGCTTTTTTCCAGCCAGAGAAAAGTGGGTCATTTCAGCCTTCTGAGACTAAAAGACCTGGCAGAAAGGGCAGTGTGTTGTCTGAGCTCCACTGCACGAACATAATCCGGGCATCTGCACACCAAGTGTGGGGCTGTGGGAACCTTCCTCAGCACTGAGCAAATATCACATTCACCTTGTCATTCATCCAGCCGTGTGCATCCCCATTCAAACCTGAACCCATGGCTGCCAGTCCATTCCAACTCATAGCGACCGTGTCTAGGGTTCCCAGGCTGTGAATCTTCTCTGAAGCAGGGAGCTCCGTCTGTCTCTCATGTCATGGCTGATGAGTTTGAACTGCTCACCTTGCAGTTAGTAGCCCAAAGCTTAGCCTAAGGTGACCAGATTTTAACATTGGTAAAGCGGGACACCATTGATAAAACTCATATCCCGGCGAAATAGCCACATGGCAGCCAAAAACCGTATACCCTAGCTTGTCATGCATTCTTTCCAAAAATCGGGACTTTTTTAAAACTCAGCATGACTTGGGAAAAATTGTTAAAGATTGGGACTGTCCCTCCAAAAGCGGGACGTCTGGTCACCTTAGCTTAGTCCCATGTGCCTCGACGCCTCCTTCCAGACCAGAACTGCTCGAGGGCTGGATTCACAGTCCCGGAGAGAAGGTAGAAAGAGAGCGAGTGAATGTGGTGGCCTGGGAGGAGGGCAATAACAATAACAACCACGGTAGCAATTATCACAAAGATTAGCTCTACTGGTCAAGGTCCTGGTTAGAAGCAACGGATACGAACTCTGGCCAATCAAAGTAAAAATCTGAGTTTATGGAGGGAGGGAGCAGATGGGGTGAGCAGGGGTGTGTGCAGCCCTGGGGAGGCTTCTGGGCGCGCAGATGCCTAAAAGGGAAAGGAACTAAGGAAGGCCACACAGTCCAAATCCCACCACAGGGAAGTGCTGAGGAGGACACCGAAGCCAACCCTGTCAGTCTGGATACCATGTCTGGTCTTGCGTCTACGTCTGCTCTGGGAGACGGGCTGCGCTTGCAGCTGCCAAATGCAACCGAAGCAGCTCTGGGCAGTAAAGGGAGAGAAGATGCCTCTAAGGCAGGGGTGTCTGAGGAGCCAAGGCCAAGGGGCTGGGGAAACCAGCATCTGGCCTTTCCAGCTCTGAGGGTGGGAGGCTGGTGTGGCTTCCTTCCCAGACTCATCCTGAAGGAATCCTCCTAATACAAGGACAGGCTTCAGGCACAGGGCAGCCAGATGTACGGGCTGCTTCCCACGTGCCAACCCCCCCACTCCGCAATTTACAAGCAATCCATCATTTGATCCTCACAGCCGAGCCCTCCGTCAGGTCCTTGACTGAGTCACTGAGATTTGATAAGGGGAAGTTACTTGCACAAGGCAAAGTTAAGAAGGGGCAAAACCCTGATTTCAACTCAAATGTTCAACTACTGCATTACAAAGAGAGAAACGCAAAGGCTCAAGACCCCATGAATAAATTCAGGAGGGCATGCCAGAGGAGGAAAGGCTGCGGGAGATTTAAAAGATGAGAGGCCTGGTTCCCATTAATGGTATCAGGGCCATTCCTGTAAGACAGGACCCAAGTGCCCTTGTGTGTTTCCCAGATGGTGACTCTATGAAATCAGTCCTGGAGGCGGCTGGTGGTTTCAAACTGCTAACCTTGCAGATTGTAACCCAGTGTGTAACCCACCATACCACCAGGGCTCCAAAGTTAGGTCAGAGGCAGACAAAGAGATGGAAACTGGAGTACAAGGGATGGGATTAAGAAACCCACCGGAAAGGGTTCAAACCTCGGAAGAATGGTGGAGGATGGGCAGCGTTTCGTTCTGTGGTTCTGAGGGTCAGGACGGGGCAGAACTGACTCCATTTCACCAAGCAAACAGCAACAAAGAGAGCCAGCCCTAGGGAGGCGAAAGGGGTTTGAAACGTATTCCGATGTCTTGGTACCGAAGACCTTTCATTCGTGTAAAATAGGTGCAGAAAAGGGTACCCCAAAGGCACAAAAGGAGGGATGGCATCTAGTGCCCCCCAAGCCTTGGGTACCTGGGGTACCTACAATAGGATCCCAAAAGAGATTCCAGGTTCTGGAAAATTATAAAGATTCCCCACACCTGATATCATGCAGTAGAGGTGACACTGGAATTTTCCATTCCATTGTCATCGCTGAAAACACAGAGGGAACAAAATGAGCACAGTATCCTGACCATGTTCAGCACCATGTTCTTGAGCTATTCCTACCACCCTAAGACCTAAAATCCACACGCATCCTGAGTGAAATTTCTCTTTAGGTCTTAAAGAAACGAATTGCTCTGCTCATATTCCAGAGTGGATGTAGTAGTTCACACTATGCCGCAGATTCTCAAGGGCAGCTATATGCTGCCTACTGCTGGCCAGCCTTGTAAGTAAAAACTCTTCAAGCTCACGGATGATATTGTGTTGGGTATAAGGCCCAGAGCCAACTTTCGGTCAAAATCCAACAGTCTTTTATTGCTGAACTCCAGTTTACATCGCTGAAGCATGAGGCAACGCGAATGCACAAGGAAGCAAAACACCAAATACCAATCACAGCACCTCCTCATATGCATAGCAGCACCCTTTCGATTGGCCATTATCATATTTTTCCTAGCTTTTAAAGATATAGATGATGATGATGATGATAGCTAGCTAGCTAGATAGCACCTAAATACCCATTTGCTTGAAGGTCAAGCCATAGAGTTTTTTTAAGCCGGAGGACAGCTCTCATGCTGACAGTGAAAGTCGTCAGTTCCAGGTATTTGTCCAAGGCCACCTGGTGGATCAATGACCAGGTCATGGTCTTGCAATTCTCTGTCCAGGGTGCTCAGCATGCCAGGTGCAGCCACCGTACCAGCTGACGCGTCATCAGTCATGTTTCTCAAGGGCCAGAACCATGACAGGGTTCATGGCAAGGCTTCTCTTGCTGTGAAAAGCAGCCTAAAGACTGTCCATGCAAAGGGTGAGAAATGTCAGTTCCTCTGAAGAGAGAAATGATTGCACAAGGCCCGGCCATGGCCAGGCCCGTGCGCGTCTGGAGGTCAGAGGCCAGAGGCCGTAAGGGAAGGTGTGTGTTCTGTGCAGAATGTCTCAACTTGCCAGATCATGGTGATGTTGGGTTTCTCCCAAAGAGTTTTGCCCCAACTCTTGATAACTATCGGCAAGTCTCACAAACACAGGAACTCCCGAGATCGAGATGCCAAGCAGCCGGGAACCATTAAGGATAAAATGTGAGTTGTGGAAGGAAACTAGAGATTGGGTGATCTGTCTTCTCGGTTGCTACAACCTGTGTGTATTAAGAACAAAGTCCCCCTTATTGTCTGGCTCTGGGCCTGACCCGGCATATTGTATTCCACTGGGACCAAGAGGAGAGTCTGTGCCAATGTTCTCAACCACAGCACGACTGACTGCTTGTGGGGGATCATCCATCTCTGTGTCCTGAGCATTGTCGGATGTTTGGTTGCAGCCCTGGCCTTGACCGGTAGATGCCAGTTAGCACCCTTTTTTTATGACAACTAAAAACTGTCTGCTGACATTGTCAAGTGTCACTTAGGGAGCACTGGGAACAGAATTTCCCACAACTGAGAAGCATTTAGGAGAATGATTAAGAGCTCAGACTCTGGAATCCAACTGCCAGGGTTCAAATCCTGACACCTCATTTATTAGGTAACCCTAGAAAATGCCTGAACTTCTCCCTTCCTTCATGTGCTTAGCTATCAAACAGAGCTACCCACTCACAGAGTAGTCATGCGGTTTAAATGAGAAACCACATGAGAAGCACTCAGAGATGGGTCTAGCACATACAGAGCCAGCCCTCCGGTACCTATGAGTATATACCATTTTCTGGATAAGAAACGTGAGGCTTGGAGAAATAATGGGAGAGACCCTGTGACTAGCAAGCAGACGGGGGGGGGGTCTCGATATAAGGTTGTATAATGCCTCTTGTGTTCAGTAGTCTTTCAGGGAGCTCCTACCCCATGCAGGCTCGGTTCTGGGCTCGGTGGCCAATAGGGGAATACGCCAGGATGGCTGCCCTCGAAGAATTCCAAGTCCAGCCAAGGAGACAGGCACATGGGCTGGGGCTCAGTAACGCCCCTTGCGGGTTCTGTTGGGGAGAAGCCCAAAGCAAGGGACCTGACCCAGCCCAGTGCTAGGGGAGGTGCCATCTAAACAAGGTCCTAAAAGACCCCCAGGCTCTTTCTACATTATAACACTGCATATTTAATCAAATCAACGACAGACAGCCGTAGATTGTGACTTTGCAAATGAGCCCCCGATGCCTAAGGTCTGCAGTGAATCTAGGCTTTGACACCAGCCTCCACATTTTTGTGGAAGGGGAAGAAACCACAGCGCCGCACTGTGACTGAGTCAGACTGAGTTCATTCAGAAACTCAAGAATGGCCGGGTGACCGCAGCCCCTTCCTGGAGTCAGGGCGCTCTTAAGCAGTTTGGCGGGAGAAGTTAGCACACCCAGCTCGCCAGCACTGGGCTCTTTGCTCAACTGCAATGACAATTAGGACTGACTCAGCATGAATAGGCAGTTAGGATGAATAAGTAAAAACCCAAATTGCCACTGGGAGCAGGTCCTTTTCCTTGAAGAAACTAATTGCATAAGAAGGGGCAATGATCACACAAGAGACAAGAGTTTCACAAGCAGAGCTATTTTAACAGTCCCATATTTCACTTAATGAGCTGACTGCTGAAGGCACATATTCATTTTTCTACCGGTTGGGTTAAACACCTGCCTCACAGCTGCGTCATCGTGCACCTGTACAGAATACCAGTATCATGGACCTGTTCTGCAGGACCGCAGTAGGCCACTCTACAAAGAGGGAGGGGCCCAAATCTTATGGTTGTCCTTTGAGAACATCATCCAACACTACCTGGAGTCTCATCCATCTCTGGCAGTCAGGGAGACTCTGTAGGCCAGAGCTGCTTAGTAACAATCTCACCAGAAAGCCTGAAAGAAGTGTAAATGAATAGGGCCCAACTCCGACCAACTGAATTAGAGTCTTCAGGGGAGGCAATCTAAGTTATATAAAATACTTCACTTGCTGAATAATTGGCAGCTTAAAACCAACATTTAATTGCTATTTTCATACTTTGAGATTTCTGTGAGAAATCTTAGTTCTGCGGACATAGTTTCACCTTACTGAATGCACATTACTGAAAACTTTTGTCTTCTCCACACTTTATTATTATCCTTAGCAATGTTTAGTTACTTACGTTTTTTATCTAAGTCAACGAACGTTCTACTTATTTTATTCTAAAAATCTTTCATATATATGTGTATATATATATGTTTTTTTCCTTTTCTCGGTAGTAGTTTTAATTCTATACAATGATATTGATTAATGATATTATTATTAGAATTTCCAAATGTCCCATGGAGTTTACGTATAGTATTTCTTGATAAACTGATAATACTGCCTCTAGAGTAGACCAGAACTATATATGAACCTTCGACATAAGAATGGATTTTGAGTTTGTGCTTAATTGTTAGCCCTACTCTAAGAGTAACTTGTCCTTATGATGTGGTCTCGCTCGATGCTTTCATGAAGTGATCACTGAAGCTATATGGAGTGCTATACCAACGTGTAGTGAAGAAGTCAGATGGTGCCTGGCTATCAGAAAGAATAACTGAGGTTTTAAAGGTTTGTCTTAAAAAAAAAAAAAAAGCAGCAACCTATGTGAGGTATCAGCTAAATCCATATGGAAGGAGCACACCAGCCTGTGGGATCCAATAATTGTTCATAATAAAATCCATAATCAGAGGAGGGAATTGTATTAGGGTTTAAATTCTGAGCACCCAGTTTACAGAAGACTACGGATGACAAGGAAAGCCCGCAATCCACTTGCAGACTCCCCACATGGATTAAGTTTCTGTTGAATCCTTCTGACTATTGACCAGAGATATGACTAGTCTTGCCCTCCGGCAGAGTGCATTGCAAAGTGCATTACCTAACAGTCCAAGGAGCAGCAATCACCCTGGGGGAATTACCTGGGTACGCCCTTGATGGAGATCACGATATTGGAATCACAGTCATAAAATCATGCCCTGACTGGGTTGGGCCAATATTTTAAGCTCCTCTGTTTAACATAATGTACATGTCCCCAAAATGGCGCCAGTCCCACTTTGGGAATCCCATCGATAACTATGATGTTTTCAATCTGCCTTCAATCCTATTTTTTAATGAAATTTGACCTCCCATGTCCTTTTTAAAACTGTGTATCTCTGAAATCCCTTAGGCTCCATTATGACCTCAGGCTAATGGTCTCCCTCTTTTGCATGATATATCACTGCAGTGATCTTGTCCTTGTCTCATTTAAGACTTAATGTTTAAAAAAAAAAAAAAGCACTTCACATAATTATTATTGATGTTACAGTTTGAAATCCACTACCTATCACAGAGCGTCTTCCTTTCCTTTAATTCATTCAAAAATATTTATTGAGTATTTATTGTTAATAAGGATATTTGGTTCCGGCTGTAAGTGTGCCAAAAACTCAAAAACCAAACTCACTGCCATTAAGTCAAATCTGACTCACAGCAACCCTATAGGACAGACTAGAATGGCCCTTGTGGGACTGAAAGACTATAAATCTTTATGGGACTAGAAAAACTCCGCTTTCTCCTGCAGAACAGCTGGTCACTTTGAACTCCTGACCTTTGTGGTTTGCAGCCCAAGCATAACCTCCCTACCATCAGGGCTCCCTAGTAGGCAGAGAGTAACGAATAAAGTGGACATGATTGCTTGCTCGGGTAGAAGGTAAATTCCTCCTCTGGATGGCATTGGGAACTAGTTGCCACTTTTGATGAGAAACCCATGAGAAAATTAGAATCATACCCTTGACCCTGCTGAACACACAAGTGGAGCCAAACTACCACACAAGCATGAGCACAATAAACTAAGGCCAGTATTGAGGAAGTATTGAGTCATACTGACTGCACAAATGAAAGATTAAATTAAGAAAAAAGTAATTAATGAGAGGCAACTTAAGTAAAAGATACCCCACTCTGCGTTTTCTTCAGGACATCTTATAATGCAGGTACGAATACAAGAAGGGTTCCCAAAAGTGGATGGGAAATGGACTTAAAAGATACTAGCATTGTTCCATAAACTTTTTTGAAGCCTTCATAGTAGTCCCCATTTTATAGATGAGGAAACTGAGAGCAAGAGGCAGGAAATGCCTGAAACAAGATTCAAATCTAGAAATGTGGTTCCACAGGATGAAGAAGAGGGGAATGAGAAGGGAATGGGGGGGGGGGGGCAAGAAGAAGGAAAGAGAGAAGGAAAAGAAAGAATATTTTTATCACAATGATTTCATCCCCCCCATGACGATCCCAAGGGACTTGGCCCCAAGAATCCTGTTAATATAGAAGGCATTTCAAAGGATGGATGGATGGATGGTTGGATGGATGGATGGATGGATGAATACTAACAGGGAGAGACAGACTGGAGCAGGTCTAATGCCTCACAATCACTGTGGCCACCTTTACTCTGAAAATTACCCAACTCACCCTCATTATCTGGCACCCCCAACTTTGTCTGGCTTCCTTTCTATTGTCTCTAGTAAAACTATGCAACAAAACTTATTTTTCACAAACCCTGGACTGTGGAAGTCAGAGGGTAAGAACTAGCAGGGCACAGGCGCCTACCAAGAGGATTTCACCCACCCTGCCCTCCAGAGCCAGAGTTGAAAATGCTTCCCCTTAAAGCGTGGAACTCAGAGAAAGTTAATTGATTCTTGGTGTTTTTCCAATTTCCCCCAACAAATAGTGGCTACTTGTTGACCCTGCACCAGGTCCTGAACCCAGCATGCCAGAAGAATACCGGGAATGCTGGGCTCTCCAGTGGCTCAAGCAGCAGTCTTTGCGGTCGTAACTGATGCAGGAAGCCCCATGCGCATGGCTGGAGAAAAGCCCACAAGAGCGCACAGCCGGAAAACCAGCCATGACGTCCGGAGCAGAGGGTGAGGGTGGTGGTTGGAGAAAGCTTCTCATGGTGCCGTGGGCACTGGATGAGCGAGTCTCTGGGTAGGAAGAGGAGGGAGTAGCAGGCAGTCCATGCAGGGGAAACCACATGAACACAGGTCTTGAGGTACAAATGGGCCAGGAACCTTCCAGAAAGTTGTAAGATGTTTAGAGCAACAGAATTACGCAGGGAGGAATTGTCGGAAATGACACCGATGTGAAACCCTGAAGTCAGGGATTCTTTGAGAATGTGGCCACCCTCTGGACCCACTCCCCAGAAAAAAACAGGAACGCAAATATACAACATTTTACATTTGGTATCAGGGTGTTCTCAGATCTTGGTGAGCAGGGAGCGAGCGTTGTTTTCAGCCAAAGCATGGCATGCGTACATTCTATATTGAGAGACAGGAAGAGGGCACACTGTGGTGCTGGTGAAGAATGTCGAAAGTACCGTGGACTGCCAGAGGACAAACAAGTGTGTTTTGGAAGCAGAACGGCCAGAGTGCACCTTAGAAGCAAAGATGGCAGGACTTCGTCTTCCATACATGGGACATTTTGTCAGGAGAGGCCAGACGCTGGGGAAGGACAGCGTGCTTGAGAAAAGGAAGGGCAGTGAAGCTGAGGAAGGCCTTGAACACGATGGATTGCCCCGGTGGCTTCAGTGGGGTTCAAGCATCAGAACAGTGGTGGGAACAGCGCAGGGCCAGGCAGCCTTGTTTCCGGTTGTGCTGTGGAGGCACCATGTGTGCAAACCAACTTGATGGCACTTAATAACAATAACAACCACAAAAGAACAATATCTAAAGTCCCAACAGAGTCACACTTGTCACTGAGACCATGCTTTGCCTCTTACTAGTTGCAAGACATTGGCAAGATGGTTAACAATTCAGCAGCTCAATATCTTAGCTGCAAAATTGGCATACGTCCTACCTCATAAGGTTGTCATGAAGATTAAAAGAGATGAAGCTGTTACAGTGCTTAGCATAGAGCCTAGAGCAGGGGCCTCGGCCTGGATCCGAGAGCAGCATTTTAAAGGAGGAGCACAGTTCTGGTGGGCACAATGAAGGCAGAAGGCCCCAAGATGACTGGGCAGGGGGTGGGGGTGACTGGCACAGGTACCACCTGAGAGGGCACCCAGTCCCAGTTCTCACCCCATGGAAACCTGGCTCTGTAATAGGCATTTAGAATGAAGCACGTTCTAAACAAACAAAACAGGTCCTTGGAAGGTGGGTGTGGCTGCTTCCTTTACAAACAACTGGTACCGGAGCCTCCTGGAGCCAGAAACATGGGATTGGAGAATGACCGAGCAGAGCAGCTCAGTCACAGTGTTTCCAAACAGATTTCCCAACCAGATTGTGCCTCAGATTTAAAGTTGGCAACCCCAAGCCTATTCTTCAGATTGTGAAACCAATATTCAGATGGCTGATAAAGCATATTCCCAATTGAATGACACAAGGTTCCATTGAAACCTGCAGATGATATGCAAGGGATACTCATCAAGCTTCATCCGGCAGGGAGGGCATGGACCGTTTAAGAGAGCTTTGCTCATAGAGCACTAATCCCTGGCACAGCCTAGGCCCTTGATTAAAACCTGGTAAATGAATGAATGCAAAGAAAACTACCCGTGAACTTTCCAAAGTGGAAGAGAAAGTATAAGAAGACATAGCTCAGGGTTTATCCTACTAATCTAGTTCTCATTCCCCAGATGTGGAAAGGGATATGCAGAGAGAGAACGCAATAGTCCCAAGACTTGATACTCTTTCTGCCTGCACACCCATTGTTGTTGTAGATTCTACAGTTAGCTCTGACCCTTGGGGATTCCAGGAACAATAGAAAGAAACACCGGCCCTGTGCGCCTCCATTGTTGATTGATTGGAGATCAAACTATTATAGTCATAGAGTTTACATTGGCTGATTTTCAGAAATGGACCACCAGGCCTTTCTTCCTCTTTAGTCTAAGACTGGGAGGCTTTGTTGAAACCTGTATCAGCTACATGCAAGCCTTCATGGATAGGTGGCTGCACTTGAGGTGCTTGGACTGGAAATCAAACTCTGATCTCCTGCAAAGAAGGTGGAATTCTGCTACTGAAACACCACTGTCCCTACACCCCCAAGAGCTCTGGACAAAATGGGAGGCCATCCCTGCCAACTTTTTTTTCATTAGTTGGGATTTAATACATATATCGTGCCATATTTCAATTGCATCAAGTAGAATGTACAGTTGCTACCACAATCCATTTCCAAACATTTTTTTTCTACAGGATTCCTTGGCATCATCTAATCTCCCTTTTACACACACGCCCCACCACCGATATAACCCGCCCCCCAACCCTTTACTCTAGCCAATGTTTACTGGTAAACTTCATATCAAGCTTCTTTAGAGATGATCAGTTGGTCAAGTCAAATAAAGCCCATCTGTAGCTCTTCCGTCGGTGAGCGCGCCGCTGGGCTGTGGAAACAGGTACTACATCACACCAAGCCCATTGCTTGTAGAATCGATGGTGACTTAGAGAAACCCTATGGGACAGAACTACTTCATAAGGTTTTCAAGGCTTTTTTACAGGGCAGATCTACAGGATAAGGTAGAGCTTCCCATAGGGCTTCCAACAGTGTTGCAAGTTTTTTGGGAGGCGAACTGTGTCTTTCTTAAAACTTTTTGGTTAGCAGTCAAGTGTTTTAACCACTGGGCCACCGGAATTCCTTAAAATCAACAACACCGTCTGTATTGATCCCCAAAATGCCTCTCTGTTCCCCCCAAGTGCCACCAGAAAGAGCTTGAACCCCCCTGCTGCTGGCCTCCCTCCGGCCTCTGTGAGCATCACCCAGCCCCGCACTGCCTCTTCTCCCGATTACACCTCAGTTGCTTCCACGTTGGCAACTCTGCACACACCGTATGCTCCTCTGACACTGCTGCCAAGGCTAAGATCATGTCGAGGTCACTTCTGGAGACTTTTATGTTGGAAGGCATCTCACTTCAGAGATTTTCCTCTCTTTGGAGCCCCAGACATGAGTCCCTCGGAAATGTGCCTCCGCATCCCAAAGACACCGCTGGTCTTTGATAGCAAAATGTCAAAGGAATGCGGAGTGAGAAA
>NW_022111310.1:12655431-12666979 GCF_000313985.2 Echinops telfairi
TTTTTTTTTTTTTTTAATGAGAGTAGGTTGGCAATGAACCCACTGCCGCTTCCTTCATGCTGGCACTGCCCAGGGAAAATGCAGGCATGTCACTGTCATTTTCCAAGAGGTTTGCCAAAAGGGCGTTTTACTAGGAGGCTCAATTCTCTCATGACAAGATTTGCTGCATTCAGTAAAAGGACGCTAGGTGTTCTGAAACCCAAGGGGCTGCCTTCCCTTTGCTAAGTAAGACTGTCCAACAACGTGAGGGAGAAAATACCAGAACCTGTACTTCTGATTGGCTTCTCTCATGCTTTGAACTTCATATTTTATGCACATACAAAACAAATGCGTCCTATCATTTATAGGCAAATGCACACATATCAGGGATACACGCTCGAAGCATTTTTACTGAGAGTCTCACCTCATCCAAAGGCTTCCAAGAATGCCACTCTGGGTGACAGTCACATTGCCCACGGTTGGCAAAGTCAGGTGAGACCACAACTGGTCATCCCAAGGCATAAGCACTGCTATAAAAATAGGAGCCGGGCCCAGGAACTAATGGTTATTGGTGAATAAGTGAGAAAAGGGTGCCGCTTACGTAGCCGTACGAGAGATAAGGTGTCTAGAATGAGGGAAGGAACGGTCTCATTCTTCCCCTACTTGTTCAGACCACACCTGGAGGATTCCACTCCTTTCTGGAAGTTGTCGTCTCAGAGATGCCCCCCTAAACTGGAGTCGTTTTGGAGGGCAATGACAACAGATGCCAAGGGGACTTGAAGCCGTATCGCCAGAGGAATGAGTGGTGGAGCCGGGGGGTGCTCAACCTGGCTGGGGGAGGGGTCCGTGAGAGCTGACTTCGATTGCAAGTGTCTTGGGAAGTGAAAACCAACATTCGCTGTGACTCAAAGGAACTCGGGTGACTTCGCAGATCACATGTCACACGGCCAACCTCAAGGTCAGAAATCCAAACCCACCAGCCATTCTGCAGGAGAAAGATGGGGTTGCCTGCCTGGTAAATCTTTGAGTCTAGGAAACCCCAGGGGGCAGTTCTAGTGTCCAATAGGGTCACTGGAGGTTGAAATGAACTCAGTGGCAGTGCATGGGTGATGCGACCCAAGAGGTAGGCACAATGAGCGAAACGGCAGGTAAAAAATGTGAGCACAACCTACAGAATAACTTTGTGCTAGAGCTGACTCCAGAGGGGAGATGAGTTTCCTATGACTGAAGGTGAGCAAGCAGGTGCAGGCTGACTACCTGTCAGAGATGTTTCTGAGCCGACTCAGCTTGCAGATGAGTGGTTAATCTGGGCCGTTTCCAGCAACGTTCCTGCATGGACAACTGGTGGGACATCAGACCACCTTAAATGGTATATGAATGGATGCTTTTGATTGTAATCATTTTATGAGAGATGCATGTAACTGAGTCAGAGGAGGATAAATTTATTTGTCAGTCAAAGGATATCAAGAAAATCATCAATAAAAGATCCTAAGAATAGCGCGTAGGCATGACAAGACTCGTGACTATCTCAAGACAGGAAAGAATAGAATGATTAGAAGCACCAAGAAAGCACCTTGCTGCTTCAAGATTTCAAAATTCCCTGATCTTCAGTACTCACCTCCAACCTGTGATCACGTCTGAATTCTGTCTTTCTCTCTCCAGCAAGTACAAGACCCACACTCATATATCTCAGAATCCTCCCTTGCCACCTGGCTTCCCAGGTAAGAACCAAGCTTGGCTTCTTGTCCTTCGTCCTCTCCAGCTCGATGCACTCGTCAGGGACCCTTAATAACCTATTTGAACACTGGCTAAAAAACCCTCATTTACACCTGGCTGAACCTCACCACCTACTTTACAAGTAATGTATGTTTATTTAAGCAATAGTCTTCTGCCCAATATAATTTAAACCCAAGAATGAACATCAAGGTCAAGGAGATTAGACATTAAGGCAGGATTTTTTTAAGGAAATATTGTTTTAGTCAGGAATGGCCTTAACTATGAAAACAAACAAATAAATAAGCAAGCTCACTGTCATCAAGTTGATTTTGACCAAAATTATAGTAATGTAATATACTATGTATTGCAACATACAGCATATAGTATACAACATCATTAAATCACAATCATATTAGAATCTTGTCTTCAGCTCTTCACAGTTTACAAGCATTTCCCATGCCCATTTCTATTCTGATGACTCCTTTTTTAACGGTTTAATTGACACTTCATCCACACATCATACAATTCAATAGCTCAATCATATCAAGAAGAGTTGTACAATCATTACCACAATCCGTTCTAGAACATTTCCTCTTCCTTGTACTCATTGTTATTTGTATCACTATTTTTTTAATTGTGGCAAAAAACATACACATACAATTCAACAACCTTCACATGTAAAATTCAGTGCCCTTGATTATAATTCTTCTACCACCATTAATATATGGTAAACTCAATGTCCCCTAGGCAAAAACTCTTCCTCCTTCACCCATAGTAACCAATGGTAAAATTTGTTTTCTTTTTTTTGGGGGGGGGGTAGATTTCTTGTTATAATAGTCATATATCATACACTTCCAAAGTTAAATCACTTTTTAAGAGTTATATATACATCATCACAATTAGTTCTAATGCTCCATCCTCTCTCCCAAATTTACTGTTTGCTCCCCAATTCCCTTCACCCTCCCCCATCCTAATAAATCACTGCATTAGTTGTTATCCCTATAGATCCCTTCTTCTTGTGCTTCATAAACTGGAACCCCTACCAGAAATGGCGAAAAACTAAAGGAAACAGAAAGAAAAGAATAATATAAAGATAAAAATGAATAGTAAGAAAGACAAGACCACCAACGGTGTTTTAAAGATCAGAGAAGACATTTGTCGTGGAGCAAGCTCTGTTTACACTGAGCACAGGGGTTGGTGTTAGGGGAAATTTCCCTGTATCATTTCTTACAAGACCCCGTGCCCATTTCTAATCTGATCCCCGCTACAGCCTCGTAAGGTGAGTATTGTAATGATCATTCCCATTTATGGGCAAGGAAATGAAGACTCAGAGATGTTGATAAACTTGCCCAAAACCACACAGCTTCCAAGACCACACCCAAATCCCTTCTGGCAAATGGACTCTCAATCCTCTGTACCACACTGCCCCCCAGTGTCCCAGAGGAGGCACTCTAGCCCATCTACAAAGCCACAGGAGCAGCGGCCCTGCCCTCAGGCTCCACAGACCAGGGTTTGAGTCTGGGACGGCGGGTCGTGTCAGAATTATGATCGCTTGCTTCGCTCTCCAAGGAATCAAGAAGCTTCCTCAGCTATTTAATGCATCTCCTAGCCTGGCTCAAAATGGAATCATATACGCAACATAGTCAGTGCTCAATAGTGGCCAAGTGGGTCTGTTGACACTGCTGAGTTTTCTATCTGAGATCCCAGTTAGTGAAGGATGTTGGAAACCAGGAGCTGAATGTGCCTATTGAATTGGAACTGAAACCCCAGGTTCCTAGCTCATGAGTTTCTAGTTGAGACCTAAGTGCCTGCCTTGTCTTGTTTGGCCTGCAGGAATTTCGTAAAATGAATCATTTCAGCGAAATGAATCTTCATATTAGGGAAACCAGAAACCCAGGAATTTGGAGGGAAAGGCCATAAAATGAATCCTATTAAATTCCACCGACTTTTCGTGCAGAAGGCGTCTCAGGCACGTTTCGGCCATGTGTCCTGGTTTTTCCAAGGCGGTCCTCATTTCAGAAGCGCTGTGTCTCACGCAAACCACGTGGTGGACACGATGCCAGGCCCTGTGGCCGGTGTTCATGTGTGCCTGACCCAGCTTGGCAAACCGGGAGCGAAGGAAGCAGGGCTCCACCCTGGAGGGGCTTGCAGTCGAACAAAGACCACGGAGCAGGAGGAACCGTGTGGGACGCCCGCTGGTGGATGGTGGCCCCTCAGAGGACATGGGCAACATGAGAGGGAGGTTTCACAAGGAAGCGACAGGCAAGCTGTATCTGGAACGGTGACTAAGACTTTGCCCGTGGAAAAGATCAAAAACTCTCTCGGTGTTCCGAGTCTGCCCGCGGTCCCTCGCCCACCTGCCTTGTCCTTCCTCTCCTTATCTGAATCCGTGGTTCACCTTTCCCACCCATCCCCAGAGGATGGCCCAACCTCCCTGCCTTCCCCTCTGATCTGCATCCAACCCAGCCCTCCTCCCTCCTCCACATCTTCCTTTCCCCATGAATCATGAGGCTCACTCAGAACTTCCTTCGCTCTGAAAGCCTCGAAATGGTTTATTTATCTAAGACGCTCCCTCCACCTCCAAGACGCTCTGTCCTCACAGGAGGGCAAAGTGAGGAAAGTGCCAGGCCCAGCAGAGGGCAGAGAGCACGGAGTTGCTGCTGGCTCCTGACTCATGATGCGGCAGAGATGAGTGAGAGGCTGTGGTGGGTGTGGGAGCAGCAGACCCAAAGAGCAGCCGAAGGAGTCGTTGAACCAAGCCAAGCTCAACCTAAAGATCCCGGTTTGGTTTGTTCCTGAAAAAGGTTGAGCTGACGGCCGGTTCTTACTTGTTAGCGACTACTTCACCCATCCCTTCTCTTAAGTCCTTGTTCATTAATCTTCTCAAAGACGGCAACTTGACTCTGGCAGGTCTTTCGGCTGTGTCAAAAACCTGTTCTTCCACTAAAAGACGTCGGCAGTGAAGCACTTCATATACAGAAATCTTCACAACGCGCTCCCATATAGGATCAGGAAACCACGGTCCCTTCGTGTGGGAAGCAACCATACACTCAAATAGCAAGAAGCTACATTTATCGATCTACTTACTCATCTGTTTATCTGAACATATGTATTGACCGTGATCCAGGCTTGAGCTAGCTATTGTGACTCCCAGAATAGTCACGTCAACACATTGTGATAGGTGGTATAATAGAGCCCCTGGGAGCATTGGTTGTGGGAGAAAGAAATCCACAGGGGGAGTTCTACCCTGGCCATAGGGCTGCTGTGATTGGGAATCGATTCACTGCGTTTGAGATTTGGAGGAACATGTTTTAGGGATGATCAAAGGGATCAAAGATGTTTTCATAAAGTGACACTGTCCGGTCTCTTTGGGGCTTATGACTGCGTCTTCGTCATCATGCCCCCCTGCATAACACAGCCACCGTTTTCCATTGGAGGGGCCATGACAAGAAGTGATCAAGAGCTCAGAAAATGAGTACGAGTCATTTAAGGGGAAGAAGAGAAGGTGGAACCCTGGAAGCTCCAGAGTGCGGGGCTGTGGAGGAAGGACTCGTATTTCAGAGTGGGCGCCACACTGGAAGCATCAGAAGATGACATTGGAAACCGAAACTAGGGTCAAACTGGGAAGATCCCAGTATTTTGTGCTAACCAGTTGGAACTTTAACCTAAGAATAAAGGAGAAATTTATTAGTAAGGGTTGCCCATGGGAAGGTCTGTATAGCCTTTCTAAATTGAAAATATTGTCTCTTAGATTTCAAAAAGCCACAGAGTCACTGTTGTTGTTTTTAACGGTAAATGTTCATCTTGGTAGCATGTAGCCTCTACCAGGAGTGATATGACGTCAGAGTGAAGTAAGAGGTCCACTGAAGTCCAGCCAAGTATTTGTAGAGAGATCTGATCCCTCCTACTCATGGCTTCCTTCGCACTAAAAGCCAAAATCCTCCTTTATAGCCATCAAGTGAATTAGAAATACTGCTTCTGTCTACGGCCATACCACCCTGAATGTGCCTGATCTCTTCTGATCCCAGAACCTAAGCAGGGTCAGGCCTGATTAGTACTTGGATGGGAGAAATACAGCTGCTGATGAGCAGCTCCCAGCAACTGAAGGTGGAAACCACCGTGTCCAGAGCACACATCTGCAAATGACAGAAATGCATCTGCACAGCTGTCAAAGGGACTATAAGAGGAGGTCCCCAAAGCTTCTGCCCAAGGGCCTGGTGCTTACTAGGCCCACTGCATACCTCACTGCTCCTTCAAGCTTCTTACCTGTCCTGGGAGAAAATCGTGTCCTTCTTGATTGGCAGTGCTTGGTTTTCCCGTTCTTATATCCTTGGGGAGCAGGTATTTTAAAAGGAAATCCACACCTCTTGATATAAAGCTCTTTTTTTACACACATATGAGTGTCACTGGATTTGTTTCTCTAGTCAACCCAGTCTAACACACACAGAAATAGGGACAAAAGGGGCATTCAGCAGAGAGCTGTGACCAAAAGCATAGAAAACATAAAGGACCTTATTAAAGAAACCATAGTTTCCAAATATGGTCCCTCCTCTAGTAAACCATGCTTCCTGGTTTCCATATCCTCTGTAGTCCCCTGCTTGGAGTCTGGGCCAGTCTTGGGAGAGCAGAATGCAGTGGCAGTGCCCCGGCAGAACTGGCGAGGTTAGGGTATAAGCAACTTTGCAAGTTCCACTGGCATTAGGGTGGTGGTTCTCAACGTGGAGCAATGTTGCTTCTCAGAAGATGTTATTGGTAGAGATGTGATAGTAACATTTATCAAATAGAGGCTGGTGATGCTGCTCAATATCCCACAATGCACAGGATTGTCTGGCATAACAGAGAATTAGCTAAACCCAAAGGTCAAAAATGCTAAGGTTAAAAAAACCCTGCTCAAAAGGAAGCCAGATATCATATAAGAACTCCCAGTATATTCATAGAAACCACCAGAAGGAAGTCCAAGCTGATTGCTTTTAAATGCCATCGAGTTGGTAGAGACTCACTCTATGCTTAAGCCCAATGTAGCAGCCACTGGGTCTTTCTCTTTTTGTGTTAACTCTTCACTTTACCCAGCATGATGTCTTTCTCCTGGGATTGGTTCATCCTGCTAATACATCTGAAGTATGAGAGGCCAAGTGTTACCACCACCCTGGCTTCCTAGGAGCAATTTGGCTGTATTCTTCCAAAACAAATGAGTTTCGTTTTCTGGTAACTCATGATATATCCAATCTTCTTCTCCAACACCATTACTCAACTCTTCTCCAGTTTTCCTCGTTTATTTTCCATCTTTGACATGCATATGACATGACATGGTGCCGAGAATACCATGGTTTGAGTCAGGCCCACCTTTGTCCTCCAGGCGACACCACTGCCCTTTAACACTATTTAAAGAGCTCTTTAACAGCAGATTGGCCCAGTGCAATACATCATTTGACTTCTTGCTACATTACCCTGACACTTTCTTTTCTTTTTTAAACAATTTGGTTGGCATATAATTCATGTACCTTGTAATTCAATTGCTTGAGTGTATTAGAAAGCATTATGCTCCCATAAGCACAATGTCAGATTTTCTTCTTTCTTGTACCCATTATGATTGGCTCCCTATGACCTCCCAACCTCCACTTCCATAACCCTAAGGAATAATTAATCTAGCTGTAGTCTCTATGGATTACCGATCCTAGATTTCATATCAAGAAAATCATGCCCAAAACACCAATGATGACAACAAAATTAAACATAAGAACTTCAATCCAAGAGAAAACAGAAGATAATAGAAACGAGGACAAATTAAAAACAGGCGACTGCTGCTTTCTTGATCATTGATTGTGGATCCAAATAAAATGACATCTTTGACAATTTCAATCTTTTCTCTATCGTGATGTTATTTATTGGTCCAGCTGAGAGAACTTGTGTTTTCTTTACACTGAGTTTTAATCCACAGTAAAGGCTATCGTTTTTTGACCTTCATCCATAAGAGCTTCACATCTGTGTCGCTTTCAGCGAGAAAGGTTGTGTCATTAGCATTCCACAGGTTGTTAATGAGTCTCCCTCCAGTCTCAATGGGACATTTCTCTTCATATCATCCAGCTTCTCAGGTTATTTGTTCAGCATGCAATTTAAATAATAATGTGGGAAGGATACAATTCTTGTGCATATCTTTCCTGATTTCAAACAACTCAGTATCTCCTTGTTCTACTTAAATGACTCCCTGTTGGTATATAGACAATTTCCCCGTGGGCATAAGTAAGTATTCTAGAATTACCATTTGGAACAACGTTATTCATAGGTTGCTATGATCTAAGCAATCAGACGTATTTGTATAGTCAATAAAGGACAAGTAAAAGTAAACAGCTTTCTGCTATTCTCTGCTTTCAGCCAAGATTCATCTGATGTCGGCAATGATGTCCCTAGTCTCACATCCTCTCCTGAATCCAGGTCCCTGTCAATGAACTGCTACAACCTTTGTTGAACTGTCTTCAGGAAAATTGCATCTGATATTCATGGAATTTGAAATTTTCCATATTTGTTTGGTCACATTTACTCGGGATGAATATAAATATGAATCTTTTCCAGTCAGTTGGCTAGATAGCTGTCTGCCAAATCTTAAATAGATGAGTGAGTGTTTCCAGGGCTAAGCTAGTTTGCTGAAATATCTGCACATTGGTATTCCATCAATTCCTGAAGCCTTGTTCTTTGCTAATGACCCCAGTGGAGTTTGGATTTCTTCCTCCAGTACTGTCAGTTCTTGATCAAATGCTACTTCTTTAAATGGTTTAATGATAAGCAATTATTTGGGGTCCATTGGCTTTGTGTATTCCTTCCATTTTCTTTTGGGGCTTCCTGAATCATTCAGTATTTTACCCATAGAATCCTTCAATGTTTCAGCTCAAAGCTTGAGTTTTTCTTCAGTTCTTTCAGCTTGAGAAATGCTGAGTGTGTTTCTTTTCCTTTTGGTTTCCTTGTGGGTTTGTCTTCTCGAGCTGCCCTTTGAATTTTCTCTTCAACTCTTTTACTTCATCTTTCCTTCCTGTCAATTTAACTTCTCTACATTCAAGATCAAGTTTCAGAATCTATTTTGACTACCATTTTAATCTTTTCTTTCCTGTCTTTTAACAACCTTTTGTTTTTATTTTTTAAATATGATGTTCTTGATGTCATCCCAAAACTCCTCTCTTCTTCAGTCATTAATGTCCAAGGCACACTGGTGACACCATGGGTTATGTTTTGGGCTAGTAGATGCAAGGTCAGCAGTTCAAAAACACTAACCGCTCTATGGGAGAAGCATGAGGCTTTCTTTTCCCATCAAGAGTTACCACATGGACATTGTGCTTCCACTCAAGTACTCTCTCAATGTTTGTTCTACTAACACTGCATTCTGTGATGCTCACCTTCCCTGACAGGATCACTGAAGACAAAATGGGTGCATAAGCAAATGTGGTGAAGAAAGCTGATGGTGCCCGGCTATCAAAAGTTATAGCCTCTAGGGTCTTCAAGGCTTGAAGATAAACAAGTGGCCATCGAGCTGAGAAGCACCAAAGCCCACATGGAAGAAGCATACCAGCTTGTGTGATGATGGGGTGTCAATGGGATCAGGTATCAGGCATCAAAGACAAAAAACAAAACAAAAATGTGAACGAGGGGGAGGGCAGAGTGGAGACCCAAAGCCTATTGGTGGTCAATTGGACACCCCCTGTCAGAAGAGACACAAGGAAGAGACGAGCTAGTCAGGGTGCAGTATAGCACCGATGAAACACACAACCTTACTCTAGTTCAGTGGTTCTCAACCTCCCTAATGCCACAACCCTTTAATACAGTTCCTCATGCTGTGGTGACTCCAAAACCACAAAATTATTTTCATTGCTACTTCACAACTATAATTTTTCTATTGTTATGAATCAGGTGACCCCTGTGAAAAGATTGTTCAACCCCCAAAAGGGTCATGACCCACAGGTTGAGAACCGCTGCTCTAGTTCTTTAATGCTTACTCCCCACCCCCTCCCACTATCATGACCCCAATTCTACCTTACAAATCTGGCTAGACAAGAATATCTATACTGGTACAGATAAGAGCTCACAACACAGGGAATCCAGGACAGATAAACCCCTTGGGACCAATAAGGGAAGTAGTGATACTAGGAGGGTAAGGAATGGGGGGTGGAGTAAGGGAGAACCGATCACAATAATCGATGTGAGGCCTCCCTCCCAGTGGGATGGACAACAGAAAAATGGGTGAAGGGAGACAGCAGTCAGTGTAAGACACACACACACACAAAGAATAATTTATAAATTATCAAGTGTTCATGGGGGATGGAGGATGGGGGAGGAAAAAAAAGAGGAGCTGATACCAAGAGCTCAAGTATAAAGAAAATGTTTTGAAAAAGATGATGGCAACATATGTACAGATGTGTTTGACACAATGGATATATGTATTGTGATAAAAGCTTGTAAGAGACCCCATATGATAAAATTTAAAATTTAAAAAAGAGCTACCACATGGAAACCCATAGAGCAGTTCTACTCTGTCTTGTAGGGTTTCTTTGGGGCAACTTGATGGCCATGATAGATATCAAAACTATTCTTGAGATGTCTCTAAATTGAGGTGGGATATGCTCAAGGCCATATTTTGGTACTTTGGTAATTTGTCTCTTTCTATTATGCTAGAAGCTATGCCACCAATATTTCTGAAATCATCCTGGTCAGCCGTGGTGACCAGGTTTCCACAGAGTTTCCAGACCAAGACTCTGAAGGAGTGGCAGGAGACTTTTGAAAAGCTAGCCACTTTTGAAAGGTTGTGGATAGCAACAGAGCATTGTCAGATGTAGTTCTGGAAGATGAGTCTGTCAGGTTGGAAGGCATTCAAAACTACAACTGTGGAAGAGCTGCCTCCTCAAAGTAGAACTGACCTTAATGATTTGAATTGGTTAAGGCTTCCAAGACCTTCCTTTGCTGATGGGACAGGATTCAAAATGAAAAGAAACAGCTGAAAACAATATTTACCATTAGAACATGGAACAATAAGTGGATCTAATCTTTACTTCAGACCATATAGTTGACGACTCATAAGTCAGAGGGCCTCATAATATTCTGTGTAGTTTTCTGTTATTAAGGAACTAGGAAATAATCTCTTCAATCAAAGGGAAGAAATTGTGAATTTGATATTTTTTTTCCACACCATACCTGTGTCCCTCATCTTTCCAAATGCATGGTTCCAGACGAGATACTTTGGACCCAGGTCAGACTCTGGGAGTCTTATTCAGGATGATTTGGGTCACCCTGCAATAATAAACAACCTTGACCCTACGATGATTTTCATCAACAGATGTACTTCTTTCTCATGCAACCTGGCCAGCACAGTTACACGGAGAGCTCCACTCATCAGAATCCCTCTGGGAGCCAGTTGGTGGTGCCTTCCCCTCAGCTCCAGCCTCTCCCTCACCACAGCCAAGGAATGTAGCAAACTGCACGCTGGCACCCAACTGACACACACCCCTGGACTAACGTTGGTCACCCAAGAAAAGTACCTGGATCATGACCAGAGTGTGTCATGAACAGGACTTTCATAGGAGAAGAATCTCCTTCCTGGAGCATCCATTAAACTCTCACAGGCACCCAGTCCATTCTAACTCTAGTGGTTCTCAACCTTCCTCATGACGTGACCCTTTCATACACTTCCTCATGCTGTGCTGACCCCCAACCGATAAATTTAGTTTCCTTGCTACCTCATAATTTCATTTTGCTACTGTTATGAATCGGGTGACCCCTGTGAAAGGGTCATTTGACCCCCAAGGGGGCCATGACCCACAGGTTGAGAACCTCTGGGCTCTCTGGGTTACCAGAGCAGAGAGCCTCAGATTTC
>NW_022111310.1:12668483-12674633 GCF_000313985.2 Echinops telfairi
CAGATAGGAACTGAAAACACATGGAATCCAGGACAGATGATCCCTTCAGGACCAGTGCTGAGAGTGGTGATACCAGGAGGGTAGAGGGAGGGTGGGGTGGAAAGCAGGAACCCATTACAAGTATCTGCATATAACCTCCTCCCTGGGGGATAGACAACAGAAAAGTGGGTGAGGGAAGACATCGGACAGTGTAAGATATGACCACATAATAATAATTTATAAATTATGAAGGGTTCATAAGGGAGGAGGGAACATAGAGGGAGGGGAAAAATGAGGAGCTGATACCACGGACTCAAGTAAAAAGCAAATGTTTTGAGAATGATGATGGCAACAATTGTACAAATGTGCTTGACACGATGGATGGATGGATGGTGATAACAGTTGTAAGAGCCCCAAATATAATGATTAAATTTTCTAAAAAAAAAAGATCTATTCACTAAAAAAAAAACACTATTCACTAAAGTAGGATATAGAACATGGCCTTATAAATTCTTAAGACTATACTCTTCAAACTCCCTGAGATATGCGTACTACTTTGCTATGTATAGTGGCTCTGTGGCAAAAGAGTGGGGGGTGGCAAAGGGTGGGAAGAGGAGGAAGGCAGGATATATATAAGCACTGGCTTAGAATATATGTTGCACTTGAGAGAAAAGGAAAAAATAGATGCTTGTAACGACTCAAGATAAACAACAGATAATATTCTAAATTCCTTGGCAGGCAAGGCAGAGAAGAAAACACAGGAGTGGCATTTTTTGTTCGCTTGTTTGTTTATCAACAGAAAGCAAACATATCCATGAACAGAGACCGGTATTCTGAGAATTCACTGTGGAGATCACAAGGTTGTATCCACTACTATTTAGGAATGAATGTATTTTGGTGGCTCAGTGATAGAGTTCTAGCCTTACGTGCCAGGGGCTCAGGTTCCATTCCTGGTCAGTGAACTTCAAGCACAGCCACCACTTGTCTGTCCCTGGTGGCATGCATATTCCTATGCATATTAGGTCTTAGCAGAGCTTGCAGACTAAAATAAACCAGGAAGAAAGGTCTGGAGACCTACTTATGAAAAGCAGTCAATGGAAACCAAATGGATCACAACAATCCAATTGTGGGGAGGGTGCCGGACTGCACAATGCTTCATACCATCGTGTCTGGAGTCATCATGAGTCTGGGGCTAAGTCAAGAGCAGCTAGCAACAATGACATTCTTGCATCAACCACTATAGACTGAAGAACTACATCCCACCTGGGTCAGCAAAAAGCAGTTGCTTTTTGTAGCACAAATAAGACAGGAGTAAGAGTGGAGGAATTCTGAAGAACTGTTAGAGTTACATCTTTTTTTAAGTTTGGTGCTAGGTGTTGTTCTAAGTCATCCCCATATAATAGCTAATTCAATCCCCAGAACTACTCCATGTGGTAGATAATGTTATACCCATTTTACCATTAGAGGAACTGAGACACAGGGGCATGAACCTGTCCCAAGTCAAATAGGAAGGGTGACGACTTGGGATTTTCATTCCTAAGCACCAGGCACTTCTGTCTGAGTTTGATAAAAGAGGTCCATGGGGCATATTGAATGAGCTCTGGGCAGGGGACAGCAAGTCATTCAGCTTCTTATTAAAGCACCGGAGTTGGTGTGGGGTTGGTAAGCTATGCGACTGATCACCATACAGTCAATGAGCATCCCTACACTATTAGCCCTGGGAGGTCCTACCTCCTCTGAGGACTTTCCTGGACCAGAGTCTGGGCCTGCCCACATCCGAGGCAGCCCACGTCAGGCCTGGCAGGAGGAGCACCTGGGGGCCAAGGTGATTTTCTGCAGGAAGATTTGCATTTTCTCCAACTCACATCCCAGTGATTGATGGAGACCCCAAAGCTCCACACATTACATTAAATAAACGTGATGCCTTCAGCGTGGAAACATTTTCGGGGATGTAATACCAGCTGCCCGCTCTTTCCATGACAGAACTCAGCAAGGGAAACTGAATACGGCCCTCAGAGTGCTTCTGGCTTTAAAAGGAAGGGGAAAAACATAGTATATGTCTTTAACATTTCCATTGGAGTGTTTGGGAAAGGATAACTTCAGACTTGGGTCAGTGTGTCAGGCTGTTGTACCTAGGGCCCCTGAGTCAACCCAACAACTGTTCCATTTCTTTTAATGTCTCTAATAAGTGTCAAATCGGTGCTACAGAACAACCAAACTGGCATCACCACCATTATCCCCACCCGGAAAATGTTCAGGAAGTCTACCAGAGTGTGAGTGTGAGTGTGAGTGAGTGAGTGAGTGAGTGAGTGAGTGAGTGAGTGTGTGTGTGTGTTTTGGAGAGTGTGTGGCGTGTTGCCAGGGGTGATTGGATCTCCTCCCTCTAAAGCTGGTGGCCGGCCCATGGGTTCAACAAACTGAATGTGACATGGCGACCATTAGCCTGGAGGCACAGCTTTTAGAAGAGAGGCTGGCAGCCATCGGCAATGCCACTTTAGGCCAGAAGATGTTCCCTAGAGCCCCCTGGGATGAGTCCTCAATGCGGAAACCATAAACCTGACCTGGGCTTACAAACCCAGCGGCCACAGGCTGGGCCCCTCCAGGAAAAGTACAAACCAGAGCAAGGGTTAGACCTGGGCAGTGTAGGGAGTCTGACAACCGGGAGGCCCATGCCTTCCAGTCCCACCGTGTCTCTCTCCATGAACAACGGGCAGACCGAACACGACACGGGTTAAGGCAGAGCTGAGCCAGGAAGCACCCGTTGGTGGCTTTGGAGGCGGAGTTCCACTTCAGCTGTGGGACAGAGGGCAGGGCGCTGCGCACCACGGACGAAGCTTGGTTTCCTTATTGCCAAGGGCAGAGAAAGAGGCGTCTCTGCGTCAAAGGGGGCGTGTGGAGAACTCAATAGCGACAGGGACGTTCCCCTCCTTCCCTCTCCATTGGGAGCTGCTGAGAAAGGGTTCTTCTCCACCACTGGCCTTGGCGTAAGCTCTGGTCAGAGTACGGAATGGCGGGTGGATGAGCTCTTGAGTAAAATGTGTAGTGTTGTGGGCCAAGCACTGCTCGACGTGCTCTACCCCCGTCTTGTGGACAAAGGGAAGGGACCTTCATGCAGTGCTCCTTAGCACAGATCCAAGTCTTCCTAAGCTCCTTGCTTGTCCTAATATCCTCACATCAGGGAGCCTTTACAACAGAGAGTGAGGATTACACAGAGATTGGGTGGGTAGCGGATAATGGATTCTTTCCATTAGCTTTACCCAAGAGACCTTCTCTCTCTCTCTCTCTCTCTTTCTCTCTCTCTCTCTGTCTCACGCACTCATTCACTCACTCACTCACTCTACCTATTCAGTGACTAGCCTGTTCTTAAATTGGTTTATTCACCTTGAGTGTTTAGAGCCTGCCCAGGCTCTGTGCTCGGCTCAAGGGACAAAGAGTCCATCCACTCAGTCCAGCGCTGGAGGGATCCCCTTTTAGGGGGCGGTATTTCCAGGGCTCTAGATGAGAACATCGCCGCCCTAGCCATGCCTCCAAATTACAGCCGTGTTCCAAGGAGCAGCTGGGGTTTTATTTTTCATTTCCTCCGCACACCCGTCTCTCTAGATTTAGTTGATCTGCTCTAAAGCACAGGCCCCGACACCTGGGGGTATGTTTTTGAAAAATGTGTGGACCATATGCATCCCTGATGCAGCAGGGCCGTGGAGAAATTGGTACAGCGTGGCTGCGCACCAGCCTGATTGGGTTCAGGGGTGGAGGGAATTGTGTGTGTGCATGTGCATATGTGTGTGTGTGTGCTTTAATTTTCTAACATCTTGCCTACAAATTGCATCCTAGAGCACTTCAGAGAGTTAAATAGCCCCCAAATGTTTATAGCTTATTTCATTATGCTTTATTTGGGGCTTTAAAGGAGAGGGTACCAGACAATGTCAGGAACAGTTTAGCAGCATCAGGGTTTAGTAGGTTGCAGAGCATTCAAAGAAAGTTATCTCGGTATTCCCTTTGTTACCAGGATCATATGGTTCTCTGAAAGCAAGCTCGTGATTGCCTCACAAGTATGCTTCCTCACCTCTTGTGAGCCCGTTAGCCATCGTTTGACTTTTATTTTATTATTTTTTCTTTCTTAAGGAAAGGAGGGAGGACACAGAGCTGGAGATCTGTCCTGAGGCAGCTGATGGTAGACCAGGCCCTGCTCTGGAAAGGGGGTGGGGGGATGGGGACATCTTAATTCCAGGCTTTTCAATTGGTTCTAAGGAGCCTGGGTTGTGTAGTGGTTACAAGTGGACTGCTTACTACAAGGTCAGAAGTTCAAAAGCAGCAGCCACTCCACAGGAGAAAGACAAGGCTTTCTACCCCCATAAAGAATTGCAGACTCAGAAATTCACAGGGCAGTTCTACCATCTTCTACAGCAGTGGTTCTCAACCTTCCTAATGCCGCAACCCTTTAATACAGTTCCCCATGTTGTGGTGACCTCCCAACCCGAAAATTATTTTCGTTGCTACCTCATGACTGTAATTTTGCTACTGTTATGAATCCGGCGACCCCTGTGAAAGGGCTGTTCAACCCCAAAGGGGTCATAACCCACAGGTTGAGAACCACTGTTCTATAGGGCCACTATGAGTTGGGATCAACTCAATGGCAGTGAGTTTGGTTTTAGTTTATTGTTTCTGAGCAGTTTGACCTTCACCAAGTCATTTCCATTCTCGGGATTTCAGTTGCCTCCTTTGTTTAAATGCAGCAGAAGTGATGGTTTATAACTTCATGGGCTGCTAACCACAAGGTCAGCAGTTGGAGCCCACCAGCCACCCCACAAGAGAAAGATGAGGCTTTCTGCTCTTGTAAAGATTTACAGCCTTGGAAACCCACCAGGGCAGTTCCAACCTGTTCTGTCAGACAGTTGGAATGGTAGTGAGTTTGCTTTTTCAGTTTTAGTCAAACACGAAACCAAACCTGTGGCTGAGGAGTTGATTCTGGCTCATAGTGACCCTGCTGAACAGAACTTCCCCATAGGGTGTCCAATGCTATATAGAATCAGATTGCCATACAGATCTCTCCAAGAGCAGCTATCGGGTTCAAACCATCAACTTTTCAGTTGGCCACTGATGGCTTAACCACTGAGCAACCAGGGTTCCTGAGAACCCTACCACAACTATTGTTTCAAGGTAATCAAGTCAGGTCCGCTGTGAGCCCCTCTAAATTTCTATTTCCTTGGGGATAGGAACGGGAGTGATGGCAGCCTCAAATGAGACCAGGGACTCAAATTCCTTTTTAAAAACTGGTATGAGTCTTCAACCCCAGATCTAAGTGCATTATCTTCTCCAGCATTTCCCCAGATGCCCTAAATAAACATACTTTAATAACAGCACATGTTTAGCATAAACTGTTTCCAGATAAATCTCTTCACATCACCTCCAGCCAAATTACTCTCCTCAATCTCGCCAATACAACAGGCAGCACTTTGGACCATGCAAGCATTGACATTATCACCATCATCCTCTCTGTGTAAGGACCCCGTTATTCTGAATGGCTGTGTGTCATCTTTCAATATTAGCCATAGCCATTGCTATAGTCATTTCTGACTCATAGCGATCCTATAGGGCAGAGTGGAACTGATCCCGAGGATTTCCAAAACAATAAATCTTCATAGGAACACACAGTCTTATCCTTCTCTATCAGAGTGACCGGTGGGTCCGAACTGCTCAGTTAACAGCCAATGGCTTGAACAGTCAGCACCCCAATGCAGACAACACTACACCACAGGGCTCCTTAATGATAACCACGGGAAGGGAGGTTTTAACAGGTGATAGCATTATGCTAACTGCCTAACATCTTCAGACCCAAACAAACCAACCCACTGCCGTGGGGTCAATTCCACCACATTGAGACCCTGTAGAACCAAGCAGAACTGCTCCCTTCGCAAGTCGATCACTTTTCCTGGGGCAGACAGCCTCATCTTTCTCCTGAAAAGCAACTGGTGGATTCAAACTATTGACCTGGCAGTTAGCAGCTCAGTGCATGACCCACTAAGCCACCAGAGCTCTTAATAGCTGCACAAACTTAACCTTTCCTTGTACATTTATTAAGGAGCTGTGGTGGCCCTATGGTTAAACATGAGGTGACAAACACCAGCACCATGCCACCACCGTTCAGCACCAGGCCACCGCCATTCATTATAT
>NW_022111310.1:12674998-12680552 GCF_000313985.2 Echinops telfairi
ACATCTCCCTTCACCCACTTTTCTGTTGTCCGTCCCCCAGGGAGGAGGTCACATATAGTTCCTTGTAATCACTCTCATTTCACAGACAATGAGACTGGAGATCAGAGAGGTGAAGTGATTCAACCCCCAAGTCACAGGACTTGACAGGAAATATAGGATTACAGGTGGGAGCCTAGGCCTTTAGATCCAAAGCTGCCACTTCCCTAATGTGCCTCTGGGTCAGAGGGTAAAGACATCTGCCCTAGCTGTGCTTCCAGTGTCATCCTTATTTGAGGTCAGGGATCCCACACAAGCTCACGCTTTGTCCCCTTGCCGGGAAAAGTAAGAGACCGAAAGAAGTGGCACGGTTCCAGCCCAAAGGTTTCTACGTGCTCCTCCCCTTCCATCTTCCCCTCTTGGCATCCCTGAAGAGAGTTTCCCCACCTGCCATCCCAGGAGGGCCCTAACATACACAAGAAAGCTTTTGGGCTTCCACTTGGATTTTACGAGGGGTGTGCTCCTCCTGACACGATCTTCTGAAGTTGTGCCCACAGCCACTTACACTCACTGTCAGATAGAGGATCATCCGTACCTCTCACTTTCCAAAACTCAGTAGCCCCAGCGGAAAGCCATGTGCGTTTGTAAATACTCATGATCGGGAACCAAAGTTGTTGTGCATGATCATGCTGTGTACCAGGAACGAAAGGGGAAAGGCCCATCCCTTGTGAAGGGTCAACGTCTTCAAAGCATAAAGATCATTATCCCGTTTTACTCGCTGCCCTCCAGTCAATTCGGACGCAAAGAGACCCTGACACACATGATGAAAACCAGGCTCCAAAAAGTGAAGGGACTTGTCCAGGGTCACACGCTTAGAAAGGGGATCGAAGAATTGGAAACCAGATCTGTTTGAGTGGAAAACCTAAGCTTTCCGTTGCAATGTGGGTATGCCCACTAGTTACACACCTGGAGAGTCGCATGCCTCCCTCCCAGGGCATCCTCACTTTTAGCTGCAAAGGCCTCTGGCAGCCGGTGGTCTTGATGCCTAGGGAGAGCGGAGATTTAATCAAGAAAACAAAAAAATTCTCCCTGGACTCATAAATGCCACCTAGAAGCTGAAATAGAGGCTAAACCAGGTGAGAAAGGGCCTGAGGGGCAGGCCCCAGAAACAGCACCCCCAGCCCAGTCCGTACCCCAGCCCCATTGTGGTTTCTACTGCCAAACTGAAGTGAGAAACGGGGAGCCCAGTAGGTCCTATCCCTCTCGCCTTTCCCAGACACTCTCGCCCTCCCTCCCCAGCCTGAGCACAGATCCGGCCTTGTCCCACTACCGGAACATCGAAGCCCCCTGTCTCCCTGCTCAGTCTTCCTATGGGCATGTGTCAGGAGTCGGTGTTACCTTAGTTAGTCTTTTGTAATATGCTCTGGAAGTAACCTGTGTGAACTCTCTACGCTGCCCTCTGATGATCAGTTCATGGAAAGTCACATCTCATGAGAATATTCACCGTTGTCAAGTCGATTGTGATTCACAGTGACTCTCTAGGACAGAGTAGAACTGCTCCTGTGGGTTTTCAATACTATAACTCTTTATAGGAGTAGAAAGCCTCGCCTGTCTCCCATGGAGTGGCTGGTGGTTTCAAACCGCTGACCTTGCAGTTAGCAGCCCAACTCGTAACCACTACACCGCCAAGGGTCCTCTCACAGGCATGCATCCTTTTAATTCATAAAAGGATCATTGTTTGACTATGTCTTACCTAAAAACAATAGAGTGCTTTAATACCTACTCTGTTTCAGGAATTGTTTAATGTGTAAGTTTACTTGGACTCATATCCCACACATGTTCTCTGGGGGACCAGTCCCTGGAGAAGGACATCGTGCTTGGTAGAGTGGAGAGCCAGCAATCAAGAAGCAGCCCCTCGACCAAATGGATTCCCACAGTGGCTGCACCCAAGGGCTTTAACACAGAAATGATCGTGAGAATGGTGCCGGATCGGGCAAGGTCTCGTTCTTTTGTGCGTAGACTCATTATGAATGGAACCGACTCGATGACCCTTAAGAACAATGGAACAACAACACAGATGCAGCAAATGAACCTCGGAGAGATTAGCTGACTTGCCTACAGGAGGTTATCCAGGTAATATACCAAGGTTTTACCTCAAGCCATCCAGATATGATATTCTTGTTCTTTCCTGGTCTCCCACCCGGGTTATCCCTGCAGTCATCTGACAGGAAGGATGCTTATCCATATCCATCGCAGTGAATAATGTTACAGACTTGTACGTGAGAATTCTTAATTATATTACTATAGTCAGCTGAAAAGAAGATCTCAAGATAGGATTAAATGAACAAGAAACATATCAGGGAAACAGTTGGGATTTAAGAACAGATAGGGAGTCAGGGGTCTGATCCTGAGTAGAGAGGAAAACAGTGGTGGGACTCAGCCTGTTCATGGGGATTCAGCTAAACCAATGCCTAATATTTTGTTGAGTTCAGCAAGCCCACCATTAAAATGGACCTTATAATCAGGTTTCTCTCAAATGTGGGCAGCTGGTCAGCCACCAAATGTGAAAATCACAAATTTATAATCCTTGCTCTTTTTGAACATATATATATAATGAATGACGGTTAAAAATGATAATGGGACAAGGAGAAAGTAAAAGAAAATAGAGGAAAGAACTAGGAGGCAAAAGACAACTACAGAGGTATAAATATAGGCATGTACATATGTAAATATATTAATATATAACAATAAGGATATAGGTCTATGTACATATAAATGTTATGTATTAAGGTAGACAGACATTAGGCATCTATTTAAGTCCTCCTTCAATGCAAGAACACTTTGTTCTAATAACCTGGCATTCCATGATGCTTACCTTCCCGACACAAAAACTGAAGAAAAAAACGGGTGCCTAGGCAAATGTGGTAAAGAAAGCTGATGGAGCCTGGCTAATAAAAGATACAGAATCTGGGATCTTAAGGGCTTGAATTTAAGCCAGTGGCAATCTAGCAGGGAAACAACAATGCCCACATAGGAGAAACACATCAGCCTGTGTGATCATGAGGTGTCAATAGGACTAGGGATCAGGCATCAGAAGACTGAAAACAGTGACGTGAACAAGGGGGGTTGGAGTGGAGACCCAATGCCCATCTTCAGACAATTGGACATCCCCTCACAGAAGGGTCACAAGGAAGGGTCAAGTCAGCCAGTGTGCGGTATAGCAACAATGAAACACACAACATTCCTTGAGTTCTTTAATGCTCCTCCCTCCCACTATCATGACCCCAGTTCTACCTTACAAATCCAGCTAGACCAGAGGATGTACACTGGTACAGATAAGAGCTGGAAACACATGGAATCCAGGACAGACAAACCCCTTAGCACCAATAATGGGAGTAGCAATACCAGGAGGGTAAGGGAAAGGTGTGGGGAAAAAGGAACTGATCACAATGATCTACATATAACCCCCTCCTTGGGGTACAGACAACAGAAAAGTGGGTGAAGAGAGACATCAGACAGTGTAAGATATGAAAAAGTAATAATAATTTATAAATTATCAAGGGTTCGTGAGGGAGGGAGGGTGGAGGAGGAAGGGAAAAATGAGGAGTTGATAACAAGGACTCAAGTAAAAAGAAAATGTTTTGAGAACAATAATGGCTACAAATGTACAAATGTTCTTGACACGATGGATGGATGGATGGATTGTGATAAGAGTTGCACAAGCCTCCAATAAAATGATTTTTTAAAGAAGACTTAGATTTAGTCAATCAGAAGGGAAGAACACACTCAACATTCCTCAAGCTGAGAGAACTAAAGAAACCTCAAGATACACTATTGAAAGATAGGGTTGCTATGAGTTGGAACTGATTCAAGGGCACTTAACAACAATGGTCAATATAGTTTACAACAAAGAAGAATCAAAAGAAGATCAAGGAATACATAGAGTCACTGTGCCAAAAAGAATTGGTCTATGTTCAGACATTTCAGGAGGTAGTATATAATCAAGACCCTATGCTACTAAAGGTAGAAGTTCAAGCTACAGTGAGAATTTCTAACACTTAGTTTGAAACTGGTTTTGGTGGAAAAAAGAAAAAGGCTCCTAAATTGGATAGAACACCCACTGAGATGTTTCAACAAAGGGATGTTACTTTGGCGGCGGTCGTTTGTGTGTGGTAATACATTTAGAAGACAGCTACCTGGCCAAGTGACTAGAAGAGATCCATATCCATGGCTATTCCAAAGAAAGGTCAAACACCAGATTGCATAACCTACTGAATATCATTAATAATCTTACACAATCAAACATTTCTGAAGATAATTTTGAAAATGGTTAAAACAATAAAACTGCCAAGAATTCAAGTCAGATTCAAAAAGGGTGTGGAATGAGAGATACCATTGCTGATGTCAGGTGGATTGGGCCAGAAAACAGAAACTACCTGAAAGCTTTCACCGATGTTTTATTGACTACGCCAAGATATTGTGTGGATAACAAGAAATTGTGGTGAATACAAAGGAAGAGATTTTCCAACACTTATTTGTGCACATGCAGAACCTGTGCATAGACCAAGAGACAGTTGTTGGTACTGAACAAGGAGATAACTGCATGGTTTACAATCAGGAAACAAATGTGTCAGAGTTGAACCCTTTCATCATACTAATACAGCCTTCTGTATGAACTACACCTCAACATAAAGAAGACAAAAATCTTCACAAATTGACCAATAAGGAGTATCATGATCAAAGGGAAAAATACTGAAGTTGTAAAAGATTTCATTTTCCTTGGATCCATAATGCCCATGGAAGTATCAGTCAGGATATTGAATGAAGTACTGCATAGGGCAAAAATGCTGCAAAAGACATGTTCAAAGTGTTAAAAAGCAATTATGTCATTTTTAGGACTAAGATGTGCCTGAAGCAAGCAAGGGCGTCTTCAGTCTTCTTACATACATGTGGGAGCTGGGCAATGAATACGGAAGATTGCAGAAGAAATGATGCATTAGAATTACAGTGTTGGTCAAGAATATTGACTATGTCATGGACTACCAGAAGAATGAAAAAAAAATCTGTCTTGGAAAGAAGTACAGCCAGAATATGACTCACGTCCTTGGAAGGGAAGATGGACCTCCTATCAAGAGGGACCAGTCCCTAGAGAGTGACATCATCGTTGGTAAAGTCAATGAAAACAGGAAGGCCCTCTGAGGGATGGGTTGAAACAGTGGCTGCCAAAATGGGCTGAAATATGACAAGGAATGCAAAGATGCCCCAAGACTGGGCAATGTTTCCTAGTGTCCGTGTGAGTTGGAGTTGACTCACAGGGTTGAAATGATGCCGACCATGTCTACTTCATCTGATCACGGTGAGAAGCAGATACGATGAATGGGAACTGGTAGGAAATGGTTAACCGGAACTCAAGCCTCCCTCCCAGCTTTGCTTCTCGGCTGATAGTCCTTCCATTCAAGATCCACCTTGTGTGGTTACGTCCTCATGGAGATGACTCACCTTGACAACAGTGCTCATCCACTTTGTTGTGGCTGCGTTTGCATCACCGGCCCTTTGTCTCTAAGGCTCACCCTATACG
>NW_022111310.1:12681060-12683319 GCF_000313985.2 Echinops telfairi
ATGGCATATTTCTTGTGCATATTTTGATGTGACTTATTTACTTATTCTGGAATCATCTGTAGAGGTGGAATTACTCTGTGAAAGACCAAAAACAAACAAATAACATCAAAACAGTCAACTCAAACCCATCAGTGGTTGTGAGGTTTAGTGACCCTAGATAGGTCTTTTTGAGACTGTAATTCTTTACAGGACAAAACCTCACCTTTCTTCTGAGGAGCAGCCGGTGGGTTGAAATAGCTGACCTTGTGGGTAGCAGACAATACCTAGCCTACAGCACATAGATGGCTCCTTCTTGGCTGAAGAAAAATCCTATTTTATGACTTCTGGTATATATTGGCAGTTACTTTTCAAAAAGTTTGACCAGTCTGTGTTTCTACTAGTGTACAAGAGTGTCAATTTCCAGACGGCCTAGTGGAGTTAAAGCATTTGCCAACTTCATGTGCTATAGAGCCCATATTTGAATACTTCTGATTAATCGTAAAGCTGAACATGTTTATATACCTATGAAGTTATTGGTTGATCTACTATTTAGTTTTAGAAACTTCACATTGTTCCTCCATTTTTATAATGTCTCGCACAAACTCACTGCCATCAAGTCACCTTCAACTCATAGCAACTCGACAGAACAGGGAAGAACCACCCCTATGAGTATCCGAGGCTGTAAATCTTTATAAGAGCAGGAAGCCTCTTCTTTCTCGCAAACAGCGGATGGTGAGTTTGAACTACTGATCTTGAATATAGCAGGCCGAATCATAATCAACTTTGTCACTGGGCCTCCTTTTGAAAAATAATGTTGGGTTAATCTTTTTCTAAGTGCATTATAAAATCTCTTCACTGTATTAAAATATTGATCCCTTGACTATCATCTGTTTTTAATATATTTTCCAGTTCATCCATTCTTCTTTCAGTACAAAAATGGTTTATTTTCAGTTAGTTTAATGTATCAGCATTTTCTCACTTATTAAGTTCTGACTTCTCATATATATTTCCTATTAAAAAAATTTTAAAGCATTAACTCGAACACAACCGTTGTCTATGACATAAAGCAGAAATTCAACTTACTTGTTTTTGCATAATTAATCTGCTAGCTTACCACTATTTCTCTTAGAAAATTAATATGGTCTTTGCCACTCAGTGAATTCTTAGAGACATACACTCAGATACACCAGGACCATTTCTGAGCTCTCTGCTCTGCTTCTTTAAGCTAGCTTTCTCTCCTGGGACTGGTCCAGCAGTATTTTACTGATTGTGAGTTTATAGTACATTTGAGCCTCTAATAAAATGTTTAAAATAAATAAATAAATAGATAGATAGATAAAATAAAGATGTCAGATTGTAAAAAAAAATTTAAAAATTAAAAAATAAAATTAAAGTCTGGTGGATGTACAAATGTGCTTTACACAATTGATGTATGTATGGATTGTAGATGAGAGTTGTAAGAGCCCGTAATAAAATGATTTTTAAAAAAGGCTGGTAGAGCCTGTTGGTCCACATTATTCTTCTTTTTCAATATTTTCCTGACAGTTCTCATGCATTTATTTTTCTAGCTGAACTTAGTTCCAAGATTACCATTGCAGTTTTTGAAAAGGTATTCAGTCTGTAAAATAGGGGAAGGCTTACATCTTAACAGAGTCTGACTGAGACACAAGAGCTTGGCATTTCTCTCCACCTATTTCAGGTGGGTGATGCAAAGAGCTGCGAACCACAAGTCAGCAGTTTGACTCCACCACTCTGCTCTGAAGGTGAAAGATGGGGCTTTCTGTTCTTGTCATGACTGACAGTCTCAGAAACTCAGTGGGCAATTCTGCACTGCTTAGGGTCAACAGCAGTGGCTTTTTGGTTCTGTAAAAGTGTGGAGTTGAGTGAAGGCTTTTTATTAAATTGACCGGTAGATATTTACATTGTTTTGGTCACACAATCTGAATGAGTTTTTAAAATCGGATTGTCAGATTGGTCATTGCTACAATTTAATCTGTGTATTAATTCTAAATAACTACTTTGGATTTTTTTTTTTAAAGAGGAAAGCTTTAGCAGCTGAAAGTAATTATAGTATGATTTTCCCCCTTTCAACCATTTCTACCTCATTTATTTTTCCTATCTTATTGCATCGATTAACATTTCTATAACCAGGTTAAAAATAGGAGTGTGGGTTGCCAGTTGTGTCTTATCGCTCGTGTTCCCTCATGAAGTAGTGGACGGACTCTTTTTATGCTTCCTCCCATTAGAAGCTGCGGCTTTCACTTCCCAACATTTTTTTTT
>NW_022111310.1:12683843-12702032 GCF_000313985.2 Echinops telfairi
TTTTGAAATAGGAATCACATCCTTTTTCTACCCTAACTACCTTGTGAGCTTATTGTGACCATTTCACGACTGAAGAAAGATGGAAGCACTCTGCCGAGGAGGAAGACACTCCTTATCAAGTCCCTGGTCCATGCCAAGAGCTGTGTGTCTTATTTTGCACCCGTGCAGTCACGACTGAAAATCTTCACTGCCCTCCTCACGTGCTTCAATCGTCTTAGGGAGGACCCCTTAGAGCCTGCATACTGCTTAGTACCATCAGCATCACCTGGCTGGGAGGGAGATGGGGGTTGGGGTAGGGGCTGGGGTGGGATTTGACACGTATGGAATCTCCAGCCTCATCCTCAGAATCTGTTTTCACAAGGCCTTCAGGACGATGTGCGCTCACTTTGGAGTTGGAGGAGCTTAAGGCTTCCAAATCACACCGCTGCCAGGCCTCGCCATCAGAACAAAAGCACAGCTAGAACTTGGAGAAACAATGTGGATGCCAACGTGGAGTTTCATGCCCCCAACGTTCTGGATGAGCCGGCTACACCACTGGGGCTGTGAATGCGATTCATTTGGAGCGATTGTTGTGAAAATGCATTACTTTCCTGTCCAAAGGCCCAGCTTTGGAAACTGAGCAAAACGGACCTCACCATTGCGAGTTCTTTTCTATCAAGCCCGCACGGTCAAAGTCCTTTGTTGTCCCATCTGCCGATGTACTCCTCTCTGCAGAGACTCAATCACACTGTGCGTTTCCCACCCGTCAATCAGAGGCATTTTTCAGCTGAGCCTGTGAGCACCCACAAACCCTTCCCTGGCATGGGGGTTACTATATCATTCTCAGCACAATGATTCCACCAGTTTCCACTTGAGCTTTTCTTTTTTTTTGCTACCACCAAGAACAAAGGGCAGTATGCGCTCAGCACCAGTGCACACGCTCATAGACGGGCATGCCTGCATACCCCACACTTAGCCAATGACCAAGTGGATCATGACGGAGGAGAAACCATGGCAACCAGGCATCAACAAGGATTCCCTCCGTGGGAGTTCCACAGGGTTGTGTAATGCAGTCAAAGTAACTGTTTGCAGGCCGAGGCTGGCAGTCGCCATGGAGACTGGCAGTTAGGTGAGGGAAACCCTAATTGGTGACGTTGCCAACAGCTGTTTAATCCCTCTGGGCTCTTGCACGCAAATTCTTTCCCACCCAGCGTGGGAGGAAAGCGCAGGTGTGTCTTTCACTAAGATGAGGAAGCTGAGGCGAAAATCCCGTGTCAAAATATTCCTAATATGGCGTTCTTCCGCGACGGTGCAACTATTTTTTTCCTTGATCAGATTTTTAAATGGACATTTCAAAAATGAATGCTATTCATATCCAGGGTGCTATCATTTTAACGCAGCGTGTAGATATTGCTGGGAATGTGAAATGAGCTCATGCAGTTTGAGTTCACACCTTCCGGGTTCACCTGGTAAGGGCTGTGACGGCTCCTCACACTCCCTGGGGTACAAATAACTGCTTCTTCAGCTGTATGGACCTGCCATGTTGTTATAAGTCCAGGGGATGGGCCCATGGCCTCACCAAGTGAATATGACAGCTGTGCCCAGGACAGTGCCCAGCAGAAAACATATTCATGACTGTACTGGTTGTATTCTATTATGCAGTACCTTAGGAAAACCTGGCAGCTTAAAATTCACACATATATCCCATCACACTTGCTGTGGGCAGTTGTTAAGGCCCCGCCTAAGGACTGGATCAGGGTATCCTAAACTCACAGCCCAGCCAGCTGTCCCTGGGTTGCATCCTCATCTGGAGGGTTGGCTGGGAAATAATTTGCATGCATGCTCGTCAGGTTATTGAAATGATCTGCTTGTGGAGTATAGGATCAGAGGACCTTGGCTCAGGGTGGGGTTCTCTGTGGGCAGGTTACACGCATACCAGCTGACTTCCTCGTGGTCTGCAGGAGCGTGAGGTAGAGTCATGTCACGTAATGCAGACACAGACGGACATACCACCCCTTTCGCCATGTTCTATTGGTAGAAGTCTGACACACTCCTGCTCACACCCAAGTGTGAACACCAGGCGATGGGGCATGTCCACTGTAAATGACCTTTTGCGGTTTATCCAATGAACTGATTGTTCAGGTGCCCCAGAAACATAACTAGTCCATTTGGCTTGTTAGGACGGGAAAAGAGAGCCCCAATCCCTACAGGTCTCTCTTATTATCTGAAGTCTGTATTCTAGTAAGAGTTGAATTTTGTCACAGCGAGGAGGGCTGAACAGTTCCATGCTGGATCCTTGTCTTTGTGACAGGCTGGATGTTAAGATATTTACGTTCAGACAAGAAGCTGGGGAACGGTCAGCTGAGATGTTTTAGAAAAGTTCTAGTTGGAAATGTGTTACACCACGCGACACACAACCACTGTGGTGGCCATGAGGCTGTGCTGCTCTGACTGAAGAGGGCGTGGTTGAACCAGGGCCCTGCCGCTCTCAAACGCGTGTGTGACAAAGCCACGCGCCCCATGGGCTGCTCTCAGCTGAAGACTGAACCCGGGAGAGCTCCTGAAGGCGGCCTGCTCTTGGGAGATGAGGACATCTCTCCCTCTTTGGGCCACTTTGACCTGAGGATTGCCTCCAATGGTCTTGGGCAAATTTTCCGTTGGTCTACATGGCAGTCTGAGATGCATCCACCGGCATAACTCTGCCCTTCTGTATTAGAGCTGACATTGAGTACTAGGTCTGCGGTCGGCTGTGGTGAAACCCTGAATCGACTTTTGTGTCTCCACACAGATTCAGCCTTCTTCGACTTCTTTTCGGCCATCAACTTGCCGTGTGAAAGCTTTTGAAGGCAGGCAGCATGCGTGTGAGAGTGGATGGTTACCACCCTCCACGCCAGCCCGGGAAGGGGTCGCCTGGTCCTTAGGGACTTGCCTGAGTGTGTCCTAGATGGAACTTGGGGTACTAGGGTCTGCATGGTCTTGCGCTAACTGCCTTAGAGGGGCCTGCTTTATTTAATTTTTTAAATAAAGGGCTTTTACAGCTCTTCTAACGTGCATCAATTGTATCAAGCACATTTGTACCTATGTGGCCATCACCGTTCTCAAAACATTTTCTTTCTAGTTGAGCCCTTGGCATCAGCTCTTTTGTCCCTCCTTGCTCAACCCTCCCACTCTCGTGAATTCTTAATTATAAATTATTATTGTTTTCATGTCTTACACTAATCGCTGTCTCCCTTCCCCCACATTTCTGTTGTTCATCCCCCTGGGGAGGGGTGGGGTGGATTTAATACATCAATACTACATACAACCATCTTGCGATGGTTCCTCCTTTCTCCCCCTTTGCCCCCCATCTTACCCCGACCCTTATGGTATTGCTACTCCCATAACTGTTCCTGAGGGGTTTGTCTGTCCTGGATTCCATGTGTCTTGCATTGAGGGTCCCCCTGGAGCCTTCAGTCCTGTTGTTTTCTCCACCAGATTGTTTATTCTGCCTATCTTATCTAGATAGACCTGCAGAGATAATAATATGCACACAAAAAGCAAGACAAAGCAACAAAAGAAACCCAAACAACAACAACAAAAAAGAAAAGCCTGTAAATAGTTCAAGGTCTGTTTGCTGACCTTTAGGAGCATTTTTCTGGTCAAGTCTGATGGGGTGCCATGGCCTGGCCCCAAAGTCTATTTTTGGTATTCCCTGGGGACTTCGTTGCTCTGCTCCCCTTGCTGTTCTGTTGCACGCCCTTAGTGTTTTGCCTTGGTGTGGTGGGGCCAGATCGGGCACAATTCCCACGCTGTCTCCAGTGTTGTTCCCCGTAGCTCTATGGGTCAGTGAGGGATGTCGTGTCTCATAGTGGGGCTGACCCTATGATCCTGTGTGTGCATTGGCTGCTCTGAGCAGGGCTATCATCCTCAAGGCTTGGTGGGCCAGGATGTGCTCCACTCTCTTCCTCCCCCTTCATTTGCTCCTGTGTGCTCTGATCAGACGTGTCCTTCTGAGCTATAGCTTCAGTGCTGTCCTCTGAAGTGAATTCTTCTGCGGGGAGGGGGGTCGTCCATGTAGTTGGGATTGGTTCCCTGCTTCATGTTGGTACTCTAGGTCTTCTTGGTCCAACATTTGACACCTTCTGTCTCTCACTTCATCTTTTCTTCCTTTTCCTTTAGCTACTCTACCTTCAAGAGCAAGTCTAAGTCTACTGACATCCCTTTTTGGTCTTCCCCTACACCCTTTTCTGTCTTGTTAATGATCTTTTGGTTTCTTCGTGTACAATATCCTTGATGTGATCTGCTAATTCATCTGGATATTAATATTCAATGTTAAATCTACCATTGAGATGGACTCAATTCGAGTGGAATATACTCAAGATCAAACTCTGACTCTCGTGAACTTATTTTTATTTTCTTCAGCTTCAACTTGAACTTTCACATGAGCAATTGACAAGTCTATTCTGCAGTCAATCCTGTTCTGGTTCTGATTGATATTGAACTTCATCCTCTCTGTGGAGCCCTGGTGGTGTAGTATGGTTCCCCAATGGACTTCTACCCACAAGGTCACAAGTTGGAACCTGCCAGTTACTCCAGGAGAGGAAGAGACCACCTTCTGCTTCCCTAAAGATACACAGCCTCAAACCAAAAGGGCAGCTCTTCCCAGGCCCACAGAGTTGCTAATGTGTCAAAATTGAATAGATGGCAATGGGTCCATGTCTTTTTACACAGATGAGTTCCATCTGGTGAGGTCCTCATGTACAGTAGCCATGTATGGTTTTTTTTTGGGGGGGAAAGAAGAAAAGGTATTCCCAATGACTAGGTGTTTAGTCTTAGAAAATTCTATCATGCGATTTCCAGTGTCATTGCTCTCACCAAGGCCATATTTTCAAATTACTGATCTTTCTTTTTTGTTTACAACTTTTCGATTCCAATCGCTGGTAATTGTCAATGCATCTCTATTGCAGGCTTATCAGTTTCAGACTGCAGAAATTAGTAAACATACTCAATTTCTTCACCATTGATATTAGTGGTTTACAAATAAACTTAGTCTTTCTTATTTTTGGGGGGGGGGCTGGGTTCTGGTCTTGGTCTTTCTAGCATTGAACTGCAGGCTAGATATTTAAAAGTTCTTAATCACTATTAATGTGATGCCATTCCTCTTCAGTCTGTCATTCTCCACATAGACCTTTTTTTTTTTTTTTAATTCACTGCTATCAAGTCAATCCCAACTCATAGCAACTGTATAGGACAAAGGAGGGCTGCTCCTTTGGGTTTCTGAGTCTGTAAATCTTTATGAGAGCAAAAAACCTCATCTTTCTCCCTCAGAGCAATTGGTGGGTTTGAACTGATGACCTTACTGCTAACAGCCCAATGTGCAACCCACCACACCATCAGGGCTCCTTATATTAGAACCATATTTAGATGATTTTCTACCTCAAAATAGTCTATACCAACCCATTTCACCTCCCTAATGTCTAGCATTATCTATCTTCAAGTATTTCATTTGGTTGGACTCCTTTCTAATTTTCCTAGATTCATACTTCATATATTTGACATTACTATTATTAATGGATACTTATAGCTGCTTTTTCTTTATTTGCCACATCCACAAATGAAGGTCCCAAAAGGTTTATTCCATCTGTCTTCAAAGTTGACTGTATTTTGAGGATGCAGCTCTTCAATAGTTATATTTTTGAGTGTCTTCCAACCTTCATATGCTTATTAAACAATATCCCACTGCTATTCCGAAGGTTTTCGTTGGCTACTTATTTTAGAATAGAATGCCATATCCTTCTTCCTCGTATGTCCTACTCTGGAAGTTCTACTGAAACCCGGCCACCATAGACAACCCTGCCGGATCCGACATGCCAATAGTGTAGCTTCCACCATCACAGAAACACGTAAGCTACTATGGAATGACAAACAGAGAGGCAAAGGGGAAATTTCCGCTGATCAGGATGGGAAAAGGAGACTGTTCTAAGCAAGCTACTCCAATGGTTATGACACAGTACAGTCCGGACTGGAACCCAGCCTGGCTAACAGTCCAATATTCTTTCCCCTACATAAGGGTTGCTGCTATAAATCTGAAATACAGTTAAAAGCACATCAGCAAATTAATTTGCTTCTTACTAAGATGGGGGAGAAATGTGTATTCAGGACTTAGGAGCTAGTGAGTCAAAGGCAGGATACCAAGACATAGGAACTAAGAGGCTTTTATTGGGATTTATATCATGGAAGCCAGTATAAAACTAGAAGCTAACTCAGATTTACCCACTGGATAAAATCTTACCGTGTCCATCAGGATAGACTAAATTATATTGTAATAACAAAACAGAACAAAATTCCCATGATTGGTGTCTGAAAATAACAACTGCTTCTTTCTGGCTTACAATGCGAGTTGATCATAGGATATCATTGAAGCTCTGTTTGCCAAAGTCCCTCAAAGAGCCAGGTTAAGCAACCAGCTTCTACCGGGAACACTGGCAGTTGTTGCATCAGATAAAAGGGAGCGTTCTAAAGACTCACACTCACCATTAAATGCCCTGTAATTCTCTCAATATTGGTCCCGAGGAGTTTATCTGTCCTGGATTCCCTGTGTTTCCAGCTCTGATCTGTACCCGTGTACACGCGCTGGTCTAACCGGATTTGTCAGGTAGAATTAGGGACCAATATTGAGCCGTGCCAGGAGGGGAAGAGGAAGGTTGGGGGAGAAAGGTGGAACTGATCACAATCACCTACCCATAACCCCCTCCCAGGGGGATGGACACCAGATAAGGGGGTAAAGGGCGACATCGGACAGTGTAAGACATGGAAAATAACTTATAAATTATCAAGGGTTCATGAGGGAGGAAGGGCAGGGGGGAAAATGAGGAGCTGATACCAAGGGCTCGCGTAGTAAAAAAATGCTTTGAGAGTGATCATAGCAACAAATGTACAAATGTGCTTGACACAATGGTTGGATGGATGGCTTGTGATAAGAGTTGTAAGAGCCCCCAAGAAAATGATTTTTTTTAATGCCCTGGAATAGAAGCAACGCATAATCACTTCTACCCCTCGCCCACTGGCCGGAACCAAGCTCTTTATATTTCTGCCCATTTGTCCTTTGAGGGAGTCTCCCTGCCAGAGGGTCTTTCTCATGTCACAGACCTGGGTCTTCCTGTCCCAGCTGCCTTCCTCTGAAAAGGAGAAGAAAATGTTTCCTTGGTTTCAAATAATACATTTTGTTTAAACTTGCCTCTCTATGCCAAATGGCAAGACTTTTTAAAAACAATCCTGGTTCTTCACTTTTCAACACAGAAATAAGATGGCTATTGTGAAGCTGTGAACAAACTCGGAGTCAAGACCTCAGTGAGAGGTGGCAGCTAGATCCAGAACATCCTTCTCAAGCCCAGCTTCCGATCCCCTTCCCGGCTTGCTCCACTGGGCAAGGCATGGTTTCCTGATGGCCTTTGAGGACCCAGAAGCTTGCCTATGTCCCAGGTATTCTTCTTCAGTGGTTTTATATTTTTGGTAAATTTGGTGTTCTTGATCATTTTTCTTAATCTATATTTATTCTTGACTTGGAATGGAAGTCATGTGCAGTCAGACACTGATGGGATGCTGCGCTAGAAAATGGGGATTGGAGCCCTGACTTTAGTCCAGTTAATTACTGTGTAAACGGATGATAATCATAACCTTGTATCACAAGGTTCTTGTTAATAAGATAAAGTGGGGAACGAAAACAAACAGTAGATAGTTAATAAAGGGCCTTTTCCTTGCTTCAATATCGTGTGCTACATTTTAGAATATCAGCCACAGGCAAAATTCCAGATGTGCAAGAGTCTGTTTATGACCTCAGATTTTATTTTACAAGACTCATATCTGGACCTTGTATAGTAACTTCAGTAAAGAAGGTGTTGGATTTTTTCTCTCTCTCACGAAATTTCTTGTGCATATTGTACCACCTTCAAAAGCCAAATTGCTAGTTATAAACAACCCCTTCTGGAGGCTTGCCTCATCTCATATGACAATTAGACGCCCAGGAAACAAGTTCAAAGATAGTTCAGTTGGTGAGAATGTGTCAGTTGACCAAACGTGAGTACTAGGCAGACTGACAGCTCACTCGTGAGGCATGGGCCTCCCCTCTGAGCAGGTTAACAAAAGCATTTGCCGTGAGGACCTCATTTATCATTGGAAAAGATAGCAAATATGTTATTAATAAAAGAATAAATCACTTGCAAGCAAGCAATGACTTCATTTTCTCTAAGGGATGCTGCATCAGATTCTTCCTGTAAATAGTAGCCTTAAGCCAGCTCACAAGAGTCCCCGGTGAGAGGCCAGCAGGCCTGGCTCTGTGGGCCTCACATGCTATGCGATGAGAGGATCTGAGGAGCCCCAATCTCCTGGCGTGCAGCCCTATCTGCTGACGGAGGAGCCTGTGCATCCTGGTGGCTCGCAAGTGGCCTGAAGGGCAGCTCTCTTCTCCTGCACCTTCAGCCTCTTCTGTTTGTGCAGAATAACGGGCCCCAATACTGATGACTACACATTAGTGTAGTCCCTGGAAAACAGGTACCCTCGGTGATGGCGCCACAAATTATCCAGAGGACAGCAGTGAGCAAGGAGAAAACACAAGAGACTAAAACGAGAGTGCGGAAGGCCGCTGGGACAGGAAGACCCAGGTCTGTGACACGAGAAAGACCCTCTGGCAGGGAGACTCCCTCAAAGGACAAATGAGTCTCACTGAAGCAGGCATCTGGTAGCAAAAGCAGTGGTGGAAGACAGTGGCATGCAGTGGGACAGAGATAGGATTTGGCAGCAAAAGACCCATTTCTAACCCTCGCTCTCTGCTGTGTTGATTTGGAAGAATTGCTTAGCTTCTCTGAGTTTCTGCTTCCTCCTCTATAAAACAAGGACATGGCGTTCTATCCCAGAGAGTCGGCATGATGACTAAATAAGATTGTGTATGTGAAACAAAGTCCTGTGTAAATAAAAACAAACAAACTCACTGCCATTGAGTTGATCCCAATTCATAATAACTCTCTAAGGCAGATTAGAACTGTCCCTGTGGGTTTCTGAGACTATAACTCCTTACAGGAGTAGAAAGCCCGGTCTTTCTCCCTTGGAACAGTTGGTGGTTTAGAACTGGTACTGACCTTTCGGTTAACAGCCCAAGGCACAACCCCCACCCCACCCCCCAAGGCTCTGTAAAGCCCTATATAGATGCCAGTTATTACCTACACAAGAATGATTCCATCCAATCTTTCATTAAACATCCATTGATTGTCTCCTGTGCTGGATACTGGAGACATGAAGATCAACAGGTCGAAATGACCAGGCAAAAGCCCTGCATCTAGGACCTTGATATCTAAGGGCAGACAGACTAGCAAACACTGGAAATCTCACAAAGCAGGGTTGGAGAGACTTTTTTAATGAAAGGATCATATAGTAAATCTACTAACGTTTTCAGAACATACTGTTCTCTTTGGCAACCAATCCGCTCTACCAGTGTAGTCTGCAAGCAGCCATAGACAGCATGTGAACAAAGGGGTGTGCCTGTGATCCAAAGAGAGGCGATGGGAGGCAGCGTCAGAAAGGCAGGCACGGTGGGTATGGAAAGCCTTAGAGCAACGGTTCTCAATCGAGGGGTCGCCACCCCTTTGGGGGTCAAACGACCCTTTCACAGGGGTTTCCTGATTCATCACAGTCACAAGATGACAGTGATGAAGTAGCAATGAAAATAATTTTCTGATTGGGGGGTCACCACCACATGAGGAACTGTATGAAAGGGTTGGGACGTGAGGAAGGATGAGAGGCTTTAGGACATGGGGTTTGTCTTAAGAGGAAGAGAACTAAGTAACCTCCCCCCTTTGTGTACAATGCCACTGTCCGAAGTCCGTTCTTGAGAGAGTTCAGATGTTGAAGGTGCTCATCCGAAAGTTCCCCATGAATTCTGCCTTGGATAGGCTCAACATGTATCAGCCTAGAGTGCTCCTCACAGAAAGGGAACCCAGTTAAATTCATTCAATGTTTTTCCACATTTATTTGATTAGAGAAATCTTTTGTTTGTTTGTTTGTTTAAAGGGGAAAAATCTATCCGTGTCCGTTGAACCAGAGTTCTATGGCTTGTACATTTGGGGAAACACTAGCCATTGGAACTGAGTGCAAACTCCTTAAGAAGACAGTCCCAGCCCTTCTCCAGCATAGCTGTCAGCTCTCCCTAAACCACACACACACACACACACGCACACACATTTACCTTCTCCATATCACTCCTATCATGTGCTTCATTCTATCATTATCACCATCACATTGTTTATATGAATATCTCTACCGGTCTGTATCACATATTATAACACAACCTCAGTGCCGGGTCAGGGGTCGACACTACATCCAAACCCACTGCCATCCGGTCAGCTGTCAAGACTATAAATCTTTACCAGGGCAGACAGCCTCATCTTCCTCCTGAGAATCAGATTGGGGGTCTGAACCACCAACCTTGTGATGAGCAGCCCAATGCCACATCCACAGCATCCCCAGAGTTCTTTAAACACTGCATAGATGACATGTAAAGGGATTCATTCATTCATTTCATCTGAGAAAAGCCTATTATGGATTCCTTTATGAAATCCTAGCTAATCTCTCCTGTTTTCCTGTGGGAAGGTAAAGGCTATTTAATTGAGGGAAATTCAAGGTGAACATAAGAAGGCATTCCTGTCTTTGATGCTGTGTTGAAAGACATAGGTTTCATTACCTTAAATTAAGGTACAGCACGTGAAGTTGCAACACTTGGGCAAACTGACCTCGCTTGCTACCATTTAACTGCCCGAGAGAGCCTCGCTGTGGGTTGTCCAGTGTATCCCTGCCTTCCTGACATGTGTCAGAGGGAGTGAAGAACAGCGAGGAGCAGGTCTCATTGTTGCCAAAGCCAGTGGTTTCCGAGCTTAAGCACCTACCCGAGTCACTGGTGGGCCTGTCAGAACACACACGGCACTCGCCCCCGAGTGTCGGATTCAGTAGGTCTGGGGTGGGGCCTGAGAACTGGCATTGCCCAACTGTTCCCAGGATGTGTGCTGGTACTGCTGGGCCGGGGACCACACTTTGAGAACGACTGATCTAGGGGTTCGCTGACTGCTTCACAAAACCCAAACTGTCTTAGAAAACAATTGTGCAAACTCCCTGATTGCCATTCTCCGAGAGATGGTACAGGTGATATCCAGCACTGACTTCGGATTCCAAAGGCCAGTCCTGGCCCTCTGTTTCCCAACTATGTGACCACTCGCAAATTCCTGAACTCTGGAAAGCCTTAGTTTCTTCCAATAAAAATGGCAAATATAAACTATCACCGCATACCTTCCCTCGTTGCCGCATGCGCGCAATGGAGAAATAATTTACAAATGTCTCTGTAGCTCCTGGAAAACACGGAAAGAATGAGAAATGTAATGAAAGTCTAAAACAAATGTGAATGGTACTAAAATATTTTAAAGGTACGTGTATGGGATTCATATACTGTGGTACCCTGTTGTTTGGTCAAACTCTAGTCCAGATGTTGCTGTGATTGACATTTACAATTGACTGGCTCCAAGGGAGACTAGCCTCAAGGTGAACAGCCTGATCCCGTCAGCTACAGACTTTGAGAGGCAAGCTAAGGTTTCCTGGACACCATGGTCCATCGACGGAGGACAGAATGTGGAAACTGAAACTCACAGGAAGCAGCCATGTGGTTTTCAGGGAGGAAAGAGCTAAGACCAGACTCTGAGAGAGCACACAGGCAGAGTTACCGGGGTCTATCAGGACACCGGGGTGGCCAGAAGGCCACAAAGTGAGGCCCCAAGACAGGTCAGTCCTGACTTGAGGACTAGGTAGGGAAAAGAGGAGTTTTGAATTGGATTCAGGATAAAGATATTAGTCTGATGTATGCTTTTAATGCTTGAAAAGAAGGCCTGACTCACGACAGAAAGTGACCAGAAAACAGTAGGATCTGCCCGAAGATGTTGCCACGGGGGTGGAAGAGGAGCACCCGGAAGTAAGCATTGCTACAAGGAAAGTGAAACCATTTCCTGGTTGCAGGTCCTTTCTCCACACTCAGCATGCTATCAACCAGTTCAGCTGGCTAGAACGCCAACTTCAGGGGAGGTTTGGGGAGACCTTAAATTTTATTTCAAAGGGGGCAAAATAAAGAGTAATTTTTTTAAGTGAAGACATTTGCTAAATTCTTCAAAGTCAGAAAAGGAGTTGTAGGACCCTGAGACAGAGACAGAGTTCATATTTTCCTCTCTGCGGTGCCCACCTATAGCTGTGTCTACATTGGTTGTGTGTCCTTCTTTTAAGGAAGCAGAAAGCTCCAATGAGACAAAATAAAATTTCACTGCTACCCCAGGTCCTGTTTTTCCAGAAAGTAACCTGACACCTGCCCCCCCCCCACAACCTGTTACCCTATTTCGGAAAAGATAAACTCTGTGTTTGAGGCTTCCTACAAGACCAGGTGGCAGAGGCAGACAAGGGTTGAGTTCCAGCCAAGCCTTGAAAGACCAGAGAAACTCCCAGAGGAGAAAGGCCCTAACGCCAGTGACCACTCAGCCAGGGACAAGCAACGTATAGTGTCCAAAGGAGTCAGGCTCAGTGGACGGTGGGCTCCCAGATGGACGAGGATTCAGGTATCCTTTCACACACAGCAGAAGGTGACAAGGGCTAAGGGACACTCAAAAGCCGAGTGGGAGCAGGAAGCAATTGACACTATGTACCGAGTGGCAGCAGAAGGTCATCAGGTTCTTGTTTCCCAGGATTAACTGGCTCCAGGTGTGAGTAAAGCTCCACGCCTTGCAAGAGACCTATGGGACGGGGCATTTGACTAGCACCTATGTGTAGAAGTAAAGGAAACCTCCCGTGGGCTGTGGCTGCTTACACAAACGCAGGCAGGTGCAGGCCCTGAGCACAGCCTGGGTGAAAGAGGCGAGGTCAGTGGGTCTAACCTGGGAGAAGGTGGCAGAGCCGAGACACGGCAGTAAGAGGATTTGTTGGGCCACACTGGGCTTTCCTCGCCTGACAGCATCAGCCACCCTGCCTCACCCCTCTCCCTCCAAATGAGGAAGTTCTCTTCTCGGAACCGTTCCCAGATTAGGTCTGGGCATGTTAGAATCGTGACGTGAGCTATGGGATACGTAACCTGCTACTTTCATGAAGTGATGGAACAGAATTAAGAGAAAACACTGTGAGTGTCACACAAGAGACTCACACCGGACCACCGGGCCACTCATCACCACGGTAACAGCAATCAAAACAATGAGTCTGTTTCCTGAAGCCAGTGTTTAAGGATGATTGTGTTACACAGCACAGTGGCTGATCCCACAGAGCATTACCAAGAGTGGCTGGAGTCCGGCATCAGTGGTGATGAAGAAACATCAGTGGTGGCTGGTAAAGAACATTTTGCAGGGTGGATTTGCAGAGCTCGCCAACAACACACACAGAGACCCTTTCGGCTCAGCTTGAAGTCATTGTTTCATCCGAGTGTCCTTTCCCCCCACCCCCTCCACACCAGGTTTGAGGGAGGAATTTCTTCATGGAATTTTAAGGCACATGACGCACTTGCTTATAAACTCAGGCATGAAAATTCCTAGCTCTAATGGTACATTACACAGATAATAGCTACTACATATAACTCTTTTTTGTGACCATGACAACACAAAACCTATTCTTAATCGCTTAGGGAGGAGCCCTGATAACTGAAAGGGCCATAGTTCGAACTCACCAGTGGCTCCTAGGGAGACAGATGAGGCAGCCCGCTTTCATAAAGATTCACAGCCCTGGAAACCCGCTAAGGCAGGTCTACCTGTTCTATAAGGTCACTCACTATGAGCTGCTTCAATTCCATGGAATGGGTTTGGTTTGGGATCTTTTTGTTTGTTTGCTCACATTGTTATTATTTCTTTGAAACAGATTGTTCCTTCCAACTGCCTGAATCAAACATGAAACATAATCTTCGCCCCTCCTTTCCTCTTCCAGGGTGACTTGCCTTCGGTTCTGGGCCCACTGCTGCCACCCACTGGTTGAGAAGCCAAGTCACATCCTCCTTGGCCTTCAGGTTCCTCCACCCTCCAAGTTCCCCAGGGCAAGCTCATGGTGAAGCTAGGAATAGCACCCAAATTCACAAGTCTTTATTCTGTTTCAGTGCCTCTCTCCCTTCTTTCCCCGCCCAGTCTCAGGACAAAGCACAGGCGGGATGAGAGGGACTTTGGCACACAGAAAAACAGAGCTCAGTTTTCTTTTCTGCTCTGACTCATCTTTGGGTCAAAGGCACAAAACCAACTTCCTCCAGTTCCCACGGTTTGCTTCGAATTTGCATGGAGAGAATCTGATAACTGGCTGACCAGGCAATAAACTGACCGCGCTTGGGTCAGGTGTCTACTGGCTAGAGGAGCTACTGATGTGGATTCCCAGCCCTGCCCTGCAGCCATTCCCAGTGGATAAGGCTTCAGTGGGATTCTCAGGAAACCAAGTCCTTCCTTGGGCTCTGATAGGACTTAACTCTAGGTTGTCATATCAGACAACCCTGACTTTAACACAGAGATCATGTCATGCAGAGAGTGCCAGCAAGTGCCCAGCTCTTAGGAGGCTGCCCTGGTTTCCACCTGTGAAATCATGAGCCATGACCAAGCCTCTCTGTGCTTTCCTGTTCTTTTTCCCACCCACAAAATGAATCCATCGCATAGGATTCGGTGGTAGTTACATAATCTCAAGTCAACTTGAGGATATTAAGAGTGAAGGGGTGGAGTCTAGCCTGTCAATCAGGTCACAGCCTGATGATGCTTGCTTGTGGGTGTGGCCTTCTCATGAGGAGTCTGGGAATTTCCTCTTTCTCCCTGGAGGGGGGCCACACTCTCTGCTTCACCTTCCTGTAGAGGACACACTGATATCTGGAGGAACCAGCACTGAGATGCTTCCACTGCCACTGGATCCACAAGACTTTCTCCCCACCGTCCTATGATCTTCCCGCATTCAGCATGTCCTGCATGAGTCTGAAAAGGAATTTATGGACTAGTATTAGACATATGGGCTAAGATTGGACTACAGACTTGATCTGGACTGGATTGGGATGTTTCCTCAATATACAATTGCTCTTTGATATACAGCCTTTTCTTGCACATACATGAATGTCCCTGGATTTGTTTCTCTAGTCGATCCGGTCTAACACAGATTATCATGAGAATGTTTTTAAACCATGTATATAAAGTACTTAGCATGGAGCCAGGTACATAATCAATCTTTAATAAAAGTATTAGTTGTTTTTGTTACCGTCATTCTGATCATTTAATCTGGAAGTCCAATGTCAGTGCTTTCAGCCAAACTCTGCCTCCCCGTCACAACGTAAAGCTGCCATGTCTTCATTTATTAAATCAAATAATAACCCGCTTGTCATGAATGGAAATACTTGCTGTTCCTATCCAGGATCTGGCAAGTGGAGCATGTTAGTTCAGTTCTAAACACTACCTGAAAGCTTATGAGTCTGAGATACTGAAGGCTGTGGTGTGAGCTGGGGTAAGAGGCCCATTCCCCAACTTTCTGAGTTCCTGTATGCTGCAGGAGGAGTCCTGAGAGGGATGTGAAAGAGCGAAAAGAAAGGAAAACAACAGCCACGATAGAATTGTAAAGGCAAATCTGACCCTGTGTCCCGAAGTCTGGTGGGAGGAACATGCTCCCTGAGGGAGGAGGACGCCTTGGAGAGTTCATCAATACTCACCACCCCCTAACAAAAGAAGAGGTCCTTCATAGCTGTGGGTTCTGATGGCATTGCAAGGATGCTATTGGGTTGCTCATGTGGTTGTTGCCATTGCTGGTGTTGTAGCTGTTGTTGTTAGATGCCATTTTGTAGGTTCCAACTCATCGCAACCCTATGGACAACAGAACATAGGGTCTGCCCTGCACTGTCCTTAAAGGCACTACGATGTTTGAGCCTTTTGTTGAAGCCAATGTGCCAATCCTTCTCCCTGAGAGTCTTCCTCTTTGTGGATGAGCCTCTACTTTACCAAACTCGGGGTCTGTGGTAATTACATAATCTGGTGTCAACTTGAGACTATTAAGAGTGAAGGGGTGGAGTTTAGCCTGTCAATCAGGTCACAGCTTGCTGACCTCATTTGGAGGCACGATGGAGGTAAATAGCTCACTGGAGGCCACACACACTCTCTCTGCGAGACATTCCTATTGACAAGGCACATGGAGCTTGAGCCAGAGCCCTGGAGTTGGAGGAGCCACATGGAGACTCACACCAGCACTGAGCTGCTTCCACCACCACTGGATCCACAAGACTTTCCACCCACTGGCTTTTGTAGACTGGTGTCGGACATCTGGGCTAATATCGGACTTTATGGAGTTGATCTGGACTAGGCTGGGAGATTTTCTTTATATACAATTACTCTTTGATATAAAGCTCTTTCTTATACACACAAGTGTCTCTGGATTTGTTTCTCTAGTCCACCCAGACTAACACAGTGTCCTCCTCCAAGGACTGGTCCCAGGCCTAAAGAACATGAGACAAAGTCCCAGCATCCTCACATCTAAGGAACAATCTGGCTATATTTCTTCCAAGAGAGATTTGTTCCTTCTTTTGTTAGTTCGTGGCTCGATGCTCTTTACCAGAGCACAACACCGCCCTCCCACCTAAGCTCAGAAGCTGCCCCACCCCTCCACCCCCCACCCCACCCCTACCCTCCCACCCTGGACCCCAGCCATGGAAACAGGATCGACCAATACCAAGAAGGGAAGCAGCCTTTGTTTCCCCAAGACAGGCATTTAGTCTCATTCAAAGGTCGACCAGCTGTTCCTCTTTGGCAAAACAGTTTTAACACATTCATCGTGATTGGCTTCTGTGTGTGTGCATATGCGCATGTACCATCCTAGAGATGATCAGCTGTCCTCTTTGCCACACAGTCTGAGTTCCTGGAAGAGGACGCTGTGTCGGCTTCTGTGTCGGTCTCTAATCCTCAAAGTGATAGCTTTGATTTTTAACACTTTAAAGAGGACTTTGGCAGCAGTGTTATCCAATCCCGTACATCAGCACATGGTTTCTTGACTGCTGTTTCCATGCGCGTTGATGGTGGACCCAAGTAAAAGGAGGTCCCTTGACAGTGTCACGATTTTGTCCGTTTGTCGCGCTGTGTCTTACTGGTCCAGGTCTAAGGTTTTTTGTTTCCTTTGTATTGAAGTGGAATCCGTACTGAAGACCATCGGCTCTGATCGTCACCAGGAAGTGCTTCCACGGTGCTGCTTTCAATAAGCCAAGTTGTATCGCGTGCACATTGCAGGTTGTTAAGGAATCTTCTTCGAATCCTGATGCCGAAGTATACTTAACACCGCCCAACCTCTTGGGTGATTTGCTCCGTGTACTGATTGACTGCGTATGGTAAAAGGAGACAGACCTGACCTTGAAGCTCACACATTGTTCCCTTGTTCTGGGCAATCTAAAGGCCCAAGGAGGGGAAACAATGTATGGCCAAGTTACTCCCTGTAGAAAGACCTTTTCCTGGAGATGGAGTTAAGTAACACTTTTAAAGCTTTTAAGCTCTAACTCAGGGCCAGCGTATTGGGGTGGAGAAAAGAGGAGAATATAAGGTCACTGTCCTGAAACAGAGAATTAATTTTTTTCTTTTCTTTTTAGCATGGCTCTGCAATGTACCAGCTGAGATATCCTGGCCGGCAACTCAACCTCTCTGTAATGGGAGGACTGGCCGAAGGAAACCTAGCACAAGCAAGCTAGTGCTAACTCCCGGCCCTGACGTCCCTCTGATAGGAGGCTATTGCAGATTTGGGGGGACAGATTTTAAGTCATTCAAGTGGGTAATGAGGATCTGATACTTCCAGCCCTGCCCCACCCACCCTCACCATCGCCACCATGAGTCCTTGAGCTGGACCCTTTCTGTCCTTTCACTTTAGAGCAGCGGTTCCTAACCTGTGGGTCGAGACCCCTTTGGGGGTCGAACACATATTTCCGATGGCCTTAGCAACTGAGACACTGCTCCTCTATACATCTCCAGGCGGGTCCGCCCACATGCAGAGACACCCACAGACGAGTGCCGGGCATGAAGATTGTTACCCACGCTACACCATGCTTCAAGACAAAATTTCATTTATTTGTGATGAGAGTGGCAATACCTGGAGGGTGGAGGGAAGGTGAGGTAGAAAGGGGGAACTGATTACAAGGATCTACATATAACCTCCTCCCTGGGGGATGGACAACAGAAAAGTGGGTGAAGGGAGATG
>NW_022111310.1:12704835-12705645 GCF_000313985.2 Echinops telfairi
AACATCGTCCTCAAGGCCTGGTGGGCCAGGATGTGTAGAGAGCTGTTTCTGGAAAGCACTGTCAGGCCAGGCCTCTGGTGCCCACTTCATTCGTAACCCTTCCTCCGAGTTGCCCAGGCTTTTTCAGAGGCAGGAATTCGGCACAGGCAGTTCGCACACTTCCCCGAGAGTCTTTAGTTCTTCAAATTTCAAAATGTTGAATTTACTGAACACAAAAAGAATGAATGGTTGACATCCAATTCCTGCAATCCATCTTCTCGCAATCAACCTTGTTCCATATAACCCAAACAAAACAAAAATTAGAACCAGAATTGAAAGGCAGTCTTGCCAATAGTCATGAATCCAACCCGTTCACTTTCAAGTTGGACAAACAGACCTAGAGAGAGGAAATATCTTCTCCAAAGTCCCACAAGAATAAAAAATGTGAGTAGTTACAGATTGCTATGGGCTAGGGCCACGCTTCACACGCATGTTTAATTCTCACAGGAATCATATGAGGCCCTTACTATGACTGGCCTTATTTCACAGGTGAGCAAGCTGGGAAGGGAACTGATTAGTTCAAGTTAGTATAGACGTACTGGTCTCCACCTACATAACTGCAGGGGTGTAGGGAGAAAGACAGGGCTGGTGAATGAGTCTCTCCATTCGTGGCCTGACACTTCTCTGAGTCTTGATTGCTGAACATTGTACTTATATCCTAGTGTAGGTGGGAGACTTTTAAAAGAACCAGTGCATGTAAAATTACTTGGAAAACTTCAAAGGAAAGGGGGTAGGGTGGGGAACTTTGTCCAAATAAAAAGATAATTTGGG
>NW_022111310.1:12705979-12736969 GCF_000313985.2 Echinops telfairi
GTGTGTGTGTGTGTGTGTATGTGTATAAATGGGGTATATATGCATAGGTATGTGGGACCCTACTAGTCATGCCATTTTATTTTTTTTTTACCCAAGTTATAGATTAAAAAAAAAATCAAGAAAACATCATTTGAAGGAGGCCATTCTTCTGAGCTTAGCTCAGCCCTGTGGAAAGAGCCAGCGGGGCTTATTTATCATTCTCTCTGTGGCTTATGAAAACAGTGCTTGCAGCCGAGTCATCACCTACAGTGGTACAGCCTGTGCCCTGCACAGAGGCCAGGGGCGCACATGCGAGCTGACAGCCAGCCTGCTCCAATCTCCGGGCGGGGCCCTGCTGGCACAGCTACAGAACCCAGGGAAGGGGGCCTTTGTGCACTTTGCACGCAGGCTGGCGCCGTGCATCCTGGCCTCTGAGCAAAACTGACCTTGGCCATGAAGCCTCTGGAGCCAGAGGAACACGAAAGCCAAGGATTGACGCCTTCCATCTGCCACTTCTGTGCCCAGATCTGTGCCCTGTGCCCCAAAAGCACAGGGTCAAATGCCACGGCATGCCCAGAACAAGCTTCGAGAATGGGTGCTGAGTCAAATCTATTCTGTGTTTGTGTGGAGCCCTTGTGCTGCCGACATTCTTCTCCTCTTAGTAAATTGGAGGGTGCTGGCCAAGTGATAAAAAAATTGAGTGAACGCTGCTCGTGGGCTACCAAGAAGAGCCAGACTATCCAAGTCCATTCCCCTTCAGCTATCTGTCTGGCTCTGCACGTTTGTCCCAGCTAGCTCTGAGTGACCCAAAGCAGTTTCAGGGTGGGTGGACTGGTTTTCCATGGCTGCATTAGCAAATCACTAAATCTAGAGTTAGACAGCTGAGAACAAGAAACATTTCGGAACTCAGCGTTTCTGTGGGTGCACACAGGCCATGGGTTCCGTCGCTGGGTGTAGCTTCTCAGAGTGCCCCTCACTCAAGGTTGCTCATGCTGTGGCTGCCAAGTGATCGGCCAGACTGCAGTTGTCCCAAGATTGAATGGAGGCTGCAAAACCCACTTCCCAGCTCGGTCACGTGCCTACTGGCAAGCCTGGGTCCCTAGCCAGCTGGGCTCTCCACAGGGTTGCCTCACAACTTGCTGGCCGGCTGCCATCAGCACCCTGGATCTGGGGGCCATGCTGGGGCAGGGAGGAAAGAGAGACTCATTTCTTTGTAACCTCTTCTCAGGAGTGGCACCCCTTCCCCCTCCTGTGTCCTATTCACCTAAGGTGACCAGACGTCCCGCTTTTGGTGGGACAGTCACAATTTTTGGCTTTTTTTAAAAAGTCCAAATTTTTGGAAAGAATGCACGACAAGCTAGGGAACGGACTATTTGGTCCATATAGACCAAATTCTTAATCAAGAACCCACCCCTCCCCCTGGTCAATGGTGTCCCGCTTTAAATCTGGTCACCTTATATTCACCCCAAGTGATCACTAAGCCTAATCCTCTCAAAAGAACAGCATTAGGAAAAGGTGCCGACCTCCAACCTCCGCCAGCAAGAACCAGCTAGAGTTCTGCCATTCGTCTGGGGCCATGAGGATGGAGGGCACACCCCGGGATGGCGAGCCCACAGGGCATCCTGAGTCCCCAGTGATCCCATCGCTTCAGCGTGGCCTTTGACTGAACACACTAAAACCCTCGGCGTGGAATCCACACTTGAGTTTTCTCCACTGGGAGGCGTGTCAAATCCTCACTGATAGGAGCTTGTAGCACACACTCATAAGGGTTCCGATTCAGCGAGGAATGGTTTCTTTGACCTGTGGGACACCTCGACATCTGGACTTGTCCAGTGGCCCTCGGAGGCTGGCAGGGAGGAGAGCCAAAGTCGGGTCTCTACATTACCACACCCGATCTGAGTGCCCGCAACGCTCCGGAACACTTAAGGCTCTGTTTGGGATGTTCCTGGCAGCTGGAAAAATTCTAACTCCCTCCGGCTACGTATTTGTACCAGAACATTCCCTGCTCTGCTTCTTTGCTTACCAAGTAAACAAGGGAAACACAAGAGGGAGAAATATTTTGGATGAATTGATGCTTTGCAGTTCAAAAACGTGTGTCTTCTGCTCACTCGGGCCGCCGTCGTCGTCGTCATGGAAACACTCGTGTCATTTCCTCTGCCCGTCTCTTTGCACACCATCGCTCCATTTTAAGCTCCGGAGTCCGCCGCAGCCATAGGGACAATGGGGGTGTGGTTTTTCCAAAGCCCTTGGTGCGCATGTCTATAACCTGGAAACGATTGTGTTTCCGTTCCAAAGTGGCCTCAGATGGCTTGTGTCTTCTGAGAGAGGCTTCGACCCCACTTGCCAGGGGAATTGTCAGCAGCGGCATGCAAGACGCATCACATACCGGGGATGTTCACAAGCCTCTCGGGTTGCAGAAGACATGCTTTCGTGTCTTTGCCCAGCCATAGCCCTCGCTGCAGGCATGGCCCACACTTGGCCCAGCTGATGGTTGACCCCAGGTTCCCAGCTACAGGATTCTGTTCCCATGGCCTTGGGCAACTGGACTACACTGGTCAATGTCTCCTTTCTCTTAAGAATTTGAAGTAAGGGATGCACAGTAACTGTCATTTGATCGTCCCTAAATCCTGCGAGTAGACTGGTAGAGAAACAATATTGACCCTCAGCCCTCTTTTATAGATAGGAAAACAGGTCCAGGGTGGACAAAAAAAAGAACAAGTTGTTTTTTACCAAATGGCTGCATGAGCAAGTTCATTGTCCTGGTGGCAAAACCAGTACCCCATCTGCCACAAATCATTCTGACTCATGGCAAGCCCGTGGGTTTTCTTGCTTGTCGTCTTTACAAAAGCATAGCACCAGGACTTTCTTCCTTGACACCGCTGGGTGGGTTCATACCACCAACCTTCAGTTTAGATGCTGAGCACAAGGTTCAGAAAGGGCTGGGACTTTTCCAAGATGCAGAACCTGAACTCAGGTCTTCTGACTCATGAGTGATGTTGACCCTGCCACGTCATGCAATCAAGAGAAATGGAAATTCCGGGTGAGTTTGGCGCTCCCAGGGTTCCCTCTCCGATTTTAGGAAGGCAAGAAAGGATAGGACTCCTCCCACTACTAGGGGAAAAAAGACAAGTCCAATCATGGGAGCCTATTTCAATTGTCTTATTTTAAAGATTGGTTTTCTCTCCCTTGAGACCAAGGAATACTAACTGCAAAGGTTTGCAGAGCCAGGCAGGCAAAGAGAAAGAGAGCAGCCAGCCACTGTGGGTACAATCGGGAGTGGTGGAGACAGGGGTAAACTAGAGAACTCGCACCCAAGTCTCTAGAAAAGAGCAGTCATTACGCACCTCCAGCCATGGGGGACCCACATCCTTCATTCCTAGGATTTGGGAGAAGTTGGAAATCTGACTTTTTGTGTGAAGTTTCCTGTTCAAACATCTGTCTGTCTGCCAAACAAACAACACCTGTTGGCTGGATAGTGATCTCATCTGGCCAATTACCCACCTGCGGTCTGGATTGTAAAGATGGAGGGCAGAGACCAGGCGTGACTCATCTGCCCATCTAGCACAGAAGAGGCATTCAGGGCAGCTTGATCTAACCAGACAGGGTGATGATCATGTCCTACACGTGCCCCCTCCTTAGAGAGGGCTTCCCTCACCATCAATACCACTCTTCCGCTTTCATTCTGTAGAAAAAGACCCCGATTCCTAGCTACACGTATGGCTACCCAGCAGAGAGAGAACTCTTACCAGATTCTTACAGTGAGGTTGGCCATTGGATTAAGTCCTGACCCAAAGGATGGAGACGGAAGTGATGTGTGCAACTTTCAGAAACTACCCTCTGAGGGAAAACTGTGCCCCGTTTGTTGTTTGCCTTGCCCTTCTCTCCTTGCTGCGGACTAGAAGGTGGGTGCAATAGCTGGAGCTGCAGCAGCTGTCCTTGTAGGGCTGTCACACGCTGAGGATGGCATGGCAGGATCGAGAAGCGAGGTCCCTGATGGTCTGGGAGTGCCTGAGCAGCAGTGGATTGCTTGCTTTTGCATAAAATTCTTTGAATTATAATACACACACACATATATACACAGGGTACGCCACACACACACACACAGAATGGAAAAAAGCTCTACTGGGCGCAGCTTTCATAGTACGCATTTTTCCCCACTAGGTGAGCATCAAGCAACTCGCTCTGAGTTAGTGCACACCGTGGAATCCCCTGGGAGGGTTCCCTCTGGTCACAGTGAATGTTTTCATAAAAGCAGTTTTGCTCAAACTTGGTTTTTTTTTGTAGTGGCCGATTTAAGGGAATGGCATGTGGCTAAATTTTGTTTCCTGCTCAGGAAAAATGTCACAGAAACTGTTGTGATGTTGAACACAGCTTACAAGGGACCGTGCTATGGGAAAAACCCAAGTGTGTGAGTGGTTTTCTTGTTTTAAAAAAGGTAAAATGTCTATTAATGACAAATATCATTCTGGACATCCGTCAACCTCCCAGATGAAAATGTCAACTTATAATGCATGTGGAATTTGTTCCACCAGGTCAGACTGTTAATCAAGCTTTCTATTTAGAGATTCTGGAAAGATTGTGTAATAGTGCGCAACAACAAAAAAAGCCTGATTTGTGGCAGACGGGGTACTGGTTTTGCCACCAGGACAATGAACTTGCTCATGCAGCCATTTGGTAAAAAAACAGCATGCCTCTCTTTCCCCACACACCTGACTCACCTGACCTCATCACTCCAAGCGACTTCTTTCTGTTTTTGAAAATGAAATGAAAGGACAGTGAATTGAAGACATAGAACAGGTAAAGAAAACATTTTTTTAAACCCACGAGGGAGATATTGTCAGCCATCCAAAAAGATGAGTTTGAAAAATGTTTCCAAGAATCTAATCATAAATTTGACAAATGTGTTCAGTGTAATGGAGAGTACTTTGAAGGTGATAGGGTTGTTTTATTTAAAAAATTAAAGACATAGCTTTGGGGAGAGGGGGAAACCTGGTTTTGAGGGGAGAGGTAGCCCCCCGTGCATATATTTCTTCTCTCACCCTGATTTAGTTTTGCTTGTCGCTTAACATACTAACCACGGCATACATGGGTTTCATTTCCCCCGGCTTCCCTCACACAGTAGGGTATCAGTGCCCTGAAGGGAGAGCCTTGGTTGGGCCCACACCTGGTTCCCCAGTGCACAGAAAGGGACTTAGCATATGGTTGGTGCTCCAAAAAGACTTTTTTCTTTTAATTTTAACCATCTCATTGATAATATAATTCACATACCACACAATTCGATCGTTAAATATATTTAAAAGTGGTGTATAATCATCATCACCATTGATTTTAGAACATTCTCTTCCTTCCTATTCTCAGTATTTGCCCCTCACCCACCCTCAACCTCCCCTGCCATAACCCTAAGAGACTATTAGCCTCATATTGTCTCTCTAGATTTGCCTATTCTGGATGGCATAGCTGACATGCTTCCAAGCTATGCGCAAGATTTTCCTTGGGATTTCAAGAAAACCCTAACAGAAAGCAAACGTGCTGGATGTTCCGATGAAGTGGGCTAGGCTGACTTAAAACTGAAAGGAGACTAAAGCATAGCTGATGCCTGGTTCCATAGGACCATGGAGCACCACTCCCTGCTAGCAACCAATTACCCTCACCCCCACCCCTTGGCCATGCAAATGAGCCGGGGGAAGAAAGGGGCACATGCTGGGTAGGGAGCCACCGGTCCAAAGGACTGCTCCCAAACTGACAAAGATTATGGGAGAGAAGAAAAATCATTCTGGAAATACGTTCCCACAGTCAAAAGCAGCACCTGCCCAAGAGCTGCCCCAGTTTTCCCCAGCAATGCCTGGATCCCAAGTGCAGGCAGGGCTCGCTGCCAAGTGCAAAGAACACAGGCCACGGGTCGTCCATCCTGTGCCACTGCAGGAAGCCACTTGCTGTATTGGGTTCAAGGCTGGCCTCCTAGATGCCAATTAATATCTTTTTTTTTTAATTTTAACAATTTTATTGACTTCGGCTTCACATTTCTAATATCATTTTTAATTGTTCAAGCCACATTCCACAGGAAGACCAATCTCGGCTCAGACAGGGGCGCTCCCAGCCAGGCCTGCATGGGCCCACAACAAGTCCAGAAAGCTCGGCCCAGGTCACCTCAGAAGGCAGCAAGGTCCAAGACATCGCATGGCTTTTTCTCAAGGCAGTAGCAACTCTTTTCCTAATTAATAGAGCAAACAGAACAAGCCTCGGGGAGCTCCGGAGCCCCAGAAAGGGTAGGAAGCCTTTACAAAGACTCCCAGTGCACAGCATTAACTCGGCTGCCCTGGGCACAGAGCTAGAGAGCCGAGCTTCACGTTCCCCCAAAAGAACATTTGGGGGAGGGCGGGAAGGGGGGAGGGGGCTGAAGGTGGGGTGGGGAGAAAGGCTGGGTAAGTTAAAATGCCACAGTATATGGTCAAAATAAACACCTGGCAGAATACCTCCACATCTGGCGCACGTCACAGGGCTGAAATTACATTTGGCCAGGGCAAGTGTTCCACAGCTGTTGCAGGGTAAAGGCGGGTAATTAAAAACAGCGGGTTACCATGGCGCACAACTGGTCGCTGCCCAGCAATGTGTGTGTTTGTCTTAGGAGCGGGAGGGCTGGAAGGAGGTCTGTCTTCAGTGTGGCAGGCAGGTAATTTGTCCAGATAGCCAAATGGAGAGGAAGGAAATGAGGAAAGGAACCTGCTGGTGCCAAGCCCCACCCAATGCATTGTTTCTCTAACAACCCTAGAAATAGGAAGGAGTCTCCTGTTCTTCAGAAGAGGAGCTGGAGACTCAGTGACGCACGCAGAGAAGCGAGCAGAGCGAAGTGGTCCAGCAACCTTCCACTCCAGCTCATCTGCCTCCAGAACCTTCCTCATTTCCTGCCACCCTGCCTCCGGCCAAGGTCTGGAAATGCACATGCCGCCAGCTGATGCCCGAGAGCAGGGGTAGGGATGCCAAAATAGCCCATAGATGTGGGGATCGCACTGGTCCCCCAAGTCATTTGCTGTGAGAAGAGAAACACACACATACACGTGCATCTGCTGTTGCCGCTGTGACTCCGTGCCACGGAGTGGATGCTGACCCAGTGACACCACGTGACCGAACAGAACAGCCCCAGAGGGCTTTCTCCCTGTCATCCCCGTGGAAGCAGGTGGCAAATCTTTCTCTGGCCCAGAGAGCAGGGGGGTAGGTTTGAACCACTAACCTTTCCATTAACACCTGAACACTTACCTACCAGGCACACTTAGACATCACATGTGGGGACAGGGCCTTGAGCCCTCAGGAAATCAGCCAATGGCCCTTAGGGAGAAAAAACTTCGGGGAAGACTTAAAAGAGTGGGCTATGGCTCCACGTTCATGTGATGGGGCAGGGCCAAGAAGGGGTTCTGGCCTTCAGCATCAAGGGAGTCTCTCGGGTTGAAGAGAGGGATAACGTGTGAGGCGATGTGCACCAGACACAGGGTGAAAGTTTTACCGCAATGCAGCTGCCGGGGCTCTCTCTGGCTCCAACCCACTTGCTAAAGCAGCCCCTGGGCTCTTTCAAAGTTTCCTCTCTGCTCTGGGTGAGGCAAGGGAGCCCACGCAGCCCCACCCTTTACCTTTTCCCTTATTATATTCTCCTCTGGACCTCTGCCGGGTGACAAGTCCTTTCCCATGCCTCCTTCCTCTCCTGTCCCTCCAGCCCCATGCCCCCACCCCCATCCCATGCATCCCCAGCAAGAACAGAGGGAGTCGTCTCTGTCCCGTTACTCCCCACGCCACCAGCACTGCTGCTAACACTCCTACAACTGTCAGCACCCATTAAAGCCCTGGTGCTTCCACCTAATGAAGCTGTCGGTGCCACCTGCCAGGGGCCAGCCTCAGGAAGGTTTCCCAGGGGGCTCTGAAGCAGGAGGCACCAACTGTTCACAGTTTTCCTCTTTACAGGCACCGGGGACTAATCACTCCAAGCTAAGCCCCTTTTGCTCCCAGATATTCCCATGTCTGAACCAGGGGGAAAGGGATGCCAGTCACCAGACCCACACCTAGACTTCCGCTGGTCAGATGCCAGCGGTTGGCTCCTCTAGGCTGTTTGTCTGCAAAGATTAAAGAGACATGTGTTTCGATGTCCCAGATTTCATAGTGTAGTCAGGCTTTTTACCTTGTGGTCATCGTTTCTGCACCCAAACAGAAAATGGAAAGACTCAGAGAGACTTCTCTTCCTTGGAGATTAAGGCCCAGCCGAGAAAGCTTAAGCTGTGAGGACAGTCCCTCTTGCTCGGTGAGCTCCTATCAGCCCTGCGTTTCAAGACCCTTCAGAGATCATTGAAAACGCCTACCACCAGTAGGGGCCCTCTAAATACCGTTGAGCATTATATCTAATAATGAATCAGACCTGGGTGAAGTTCTTTACCGCTCCTCCTCTCCAATGGCTCAAAATTTCCATCCCAGAGACATTAAGGAACAAGAATGACTGTGCCCAGAGAAAAGGAGCATCCCTAAATTTGACACAGAAGAGCCTGGACAGTCCTCCAGCTGCAGGCGTGGTCTCCATCCACTGCCTCAGCCACTTGGCCAAGATCCCGGCTGAAATGTCCAGAGCCCTGTGCTGCCCTTGCCAAGTGGGAGCATCCCTCTTCCTTACTCCTGGGTCTGACTCCATTACACTGATCTTAAAACTAGGTAGCTTGGACTCAGCGTCACAGACTGGCGTCAGGCCATGGGAAAGCATCCCATGTTCATGCCCGGGGCCCTCTCTTCTCAGAATAAAGGTGTGAGTTCCTGAAGGGGGAAAAAACAAACCGAGGAGAAATCTAAGTGAAGGGTAGCGTTAGAGTCCTCCCTTCAAGGACCAAGCTGTGCACCCAACTGCTTTTTTCCTCTGGAGGCTCCCCGGGACAGGATGAAAAGAGGTTGCTGTTGGGCCAAATCCAGCTGCCTGGTGCTTGCTGGCTGTTAACTTGTCGCTCCTAACCCCGGGCAGCTCCATGCCCAAGGGAACAGAAGACTGCCCGGCCCCGTATCGCCCCCATGACTGGCTGTGATCGGACTGTATGACCCACAGGGTTTTCACTGTGGGTTGCCAGACCGGTCTTCCTAATCCATCTTGGTCTGGATCTGCTGCTGAAATCTGTCCAGCAGCTGAGCAATATGCGAACTCCACTGGCAACCAGGTGCATTGGCCAGAAACCCAACCCAGATCCTCCAGATGAGAATTCTATCATCTCTCTAACCCCAAACGAAGGCGACAAAGACGCAGGCTCGCTGCAATCCAGTCGAGTGCAATTCACTCTGCAGGACAGAGGACGGCGGCCCCGGGGTTGCTGAGAGGGTCTGTCCTTATAGACACACAGACAGCTTCATCTTTTGTCTGTGGAGTGGCTGCTGGGTTCAAACCACCAACCTTCTGGTTAACAGTCCAACACATAACCCACCGCACCCCAGCTGTCTAGATCTGTTAGCTAGAAAGTCTCAGAAACCCATCGGGGCATCACTACTCTGCCCAATAGGGTCACGGTAAGTCAGTCAACTCGATGGCAGTGAGGTTTACCCTGGGTTCCTTGCTAACCAGAGTTTTCAACAGGTCTAATAGAGCCTCTGAAGAAAAATGAGAAACCTGGGCTAATTCTGAAAACCCCTTTGTTCTAACTAAAGGTAGTAAGAGGTTGTATTTATTAAGGGCCTGTCTCATGTGCCTCACTATGGCAACGACATAATAAACATGAGCTCATTTTGTCCTGACCAGCCCTATAGGATAAGTTTTATTATCCCTGTACTACACACTTCTCTATGATCCATCCACTTAGGGGGGACAAGAGTCAGGCAACCGGACACAGAAGAACATGACAAGCATTATGGCCGATAAAGCAGTCACTAGTGTGACAAATCCTGCACAGCGTGGGGCACAGGCTAGAAGTGCCCTTGAAGGAACCTACAGATGAGAGGGCACCCGTCTCCCTCATCCTGTCAGCCTCTGCTTCCCTGGACAATTTTCTTTTTCTCTTTCAGTAACCAAATCATTTTTTTCCCCTGAAGAAAGAACTCTGAATCCAACACAAAAGCTGAGTCTTGCACGTTGTGGGCTGGTCAGACCCAGCAGTCAAGAGACTGATGAGGCGGAGATGAGGGTGGAGGATGGTAAGTGAGGACTCACAGGTGCTGAGAAGCTCAGCAGGGCTTGGTACTGAGAATTCAACCAAAGAGTAAGAATACGACCCATGGTTTCAGAGTTTCTAAAGATGTTGGTGCAGGTCCAGTTACAATGTAGTAAGTAAGAAGAACTCCCACTGGAATAAGGCCTAGCAGCTGAAACTACAAAATCATATACATATTACTCCATGAGGCAGGTAATGATATAAAGTAACCCAAGTGGACTAAACTTCAAAAAGGGACAAAACCTAACAATGGTGACAATGAAGAGATCCTCCACGAGAAGGGAAAGAGGAACCAGCTAAACTTTTAATGAACTGTTAGCCCCTGTGTATTGGGTACAATAATGAATCATATCTCAGGAAAAGTCCCCAGTGTGGGGGCAGGGGGAATAAGATAAAAGTAATAAGTAGAGAAATCATTAAAGACTATTTTTCCAAAGTAGAGCAGAAACAATAAAAGAAGAAATAGAGAAAATGTTTAAAAGTCAAGAGTCCGCTTATCTATCAGAGAAAAATGAAATTGATGAAATGCTAATAAGATTAGTAAAAAACAAAGCAAAAGTACAAACTTCTAAGAGAAGGAATCAATCCCTCTAGGTCAGACAGGATCAAGTAAGGGAGGAAAAGTTAGGTCAAGCAAGGATAGGACCCTGCCTTTATTTAAAATTTTGATATTTTGTTCATCATGGATTTGGGGGGCATTCATTTTGATGGTTTCAAATGTGGAAGAAAACAGAATCATAAAGACTCGGCTTACTGGTCAAACAGAGATTATGACTGACCCCTCCCCACTGCCACAAGTTTCCATCAAACAATGGACAGACCAGTCGGGGAACGATAACTCTAGTGTGGTATGCTTCCCTTAATCAACCATTTGAAATCGAAAGGACAGCGTATAGAGAAGGGTTGTACAGAAGGGTTAGGGAAGAACCTGGACACAGGGAGGGTGTTCAGCAGGGTTGACTAGAGAAACAAATCCAGCGACAGTCATGGATGTATGAGAGAGCTTTATACCGAGAACTAATTACGTATCCAGGAAACATCCCAGTCCAGTCCAGCTCACGTCCTTAAGTCCGATACTAGTCCATGAGTCCCTCATCAGTCTCACGCAGCCACATGCAAGGATGCAGAATGCAGGAAACTCACAGCGCAGTGGGTGCAAAGTCATGTGGATCCAATGGCAGTTACCAAAAGCTGGGTCAGCCAGCAGGAAGGTGAAGACAGAGGTGGGGGGCGGGGGGGCCGGTGTCGGGGTTGGGGGAGGTTCTCAGGACCCTCCTTATGAGAAGGTCATGGCCAAAGGAGGCATGGCATGATTATCAGGTTGAATACCACCCCTATACGTCTATGTATCTTCAAATCGACATGAAATTAACTACCACAGGGAGGAAGTGTGATACATGAGGTTACATTGTGAGGATTGCAATTATATGAGATGAAGCAAAATGTGTGTGCGTTGTTGAATGGAAAACTTATCTGCTCTGTAAATCATCACCAAATTCATAATGAAAAGTTAAATTTAAGAAAGAAACAAAAAGATGGTGAAAGCAGCCCTAGTGGGTTAAACCTTGGGCTGCTGACCTTAAAACTGGCAGTTCAAAGTCACCAGCCATTCTGAGGGGGGAAGATGAGACTGTCCCCATAACCATTGAATCTCGGAAACCCGGAGGGGCTATTCGACTCTGTCCTCACGGACAATATGAGTCAGAATCCACTCAACGGCAGTGGATTTTTAGAGAAGTCCATTTCGAGACAGAGACAGAATCTGTTGTGTTAAGTATAGATGTAAGTCTGTTAGTCCCTAGAAGATATGTGAAAGGGGAATGGAATAAATGGCATATGTGATGGAACACACAAGAATGTTACTTAGAAACAGAGTGGAATGGCAACATATATGCAAATATGTTTGATACAATTGATGTATAGCTTTTCATAAGAGTTGTAAGCAACCCTAATAAAATGATTTATTAATTTATTAAAAAGGAAAGAAAGAAACAGAGTAGAAAGACTGCGGCACTCAAAACTCAATGACAACCATCAGGGCTATAGTAACAGAACGTTTCATAAAATATTATATATCTTGATTACTAAGTCTGCTGATGCCCTCTTTCGATTTTGCCCCCCAGGTGAGGGCCCCGTCACCTCCTCCTAGCCTCAGCCTGGAATCGGTAACCGACAGCGCTGGGAATCAAAGCTGGGTTTCTCTGCATCCTAAAGAAATTGACTAGGTAGCCCCCCCCCATCCATCCCCCAAACAGTTGCTGGTCTGTGGGCAGGTACTGACAGGTGAGTGGGCAGCTATCACAGAGGTGACCCTCGCTACCACAGGTATGGCTCTTGTTGCTGTTAGCTGCAGGGGAGGCAGCTTCAAGCCATGACCCCCTTTTGTACAACAGAACGTCATGCTGCCTGCTCCTGGGCCATCCTCAGGACCACTGCTGTCTTTGCTTGCCCCGTTGCTGCCCCGGGGTTAGCCCATCTCATCAGGAGTTTCCTTGGTGGGCACCGACCCCACCCCCCACCCCCAAGGGTGTGACCATGAAGGCTGTACAGTCAAGAGCAAACGGCTAACCCTGCCTGCACCCACGGGGGATAAAGCCCCCAAAGGAGAAAGGCTTGTGCATGAAGGATTTCCCAGATATAGATTTTCCCACCCCACTTTAGGAGGCAGCAGCAGCTACTATAAATTTGGGTTTCATCCTTTGACAACCAATATCGGCAGTGTCTTTTACCTTCTGTGGCACTTCCCACTGGGTCCTGAGCTCTGGGGCGGCAAGGCAGAGGGAGACAGAACCGTTCTGCTGGCGAGGTGGGTGGCGTGCATCAGTGGGCGGGGGACGGAAGGAGGACTAGCTGGGGTTCTGCAGGCTCCCTCTTTGGTGCGCGCACACAGAAGCAGCCAGGCCGGGACTAGGACCCGGAACCCTTGGAGGATAGACCGGCCACTGGGCACAATCCTGCCAGCCTCGTTCCTGAGAAGAATTCCCGCAGGCTGTCTGATCCCAGGGACCTCACACCTGGGGGCCGGGCTGCCTGGGCAAGTGCCCCCACGTGGGCCCACACAAGACTTCCTTGGAGCAAGGCAGGCACTGTGGTCCCGGGAGGTGTGGGCTGTGAATATGTGTCTCGGTGTCCACTGGGCAGAAAGACATTAGGGCCTTGGGAAAAGTCTAGCCCTGTGTCCGCAGCCATAGAAATACCTTCCGTAGCCACAAGGGGCAGGGCCGGAGACACCGCACGGGAGGGGGCCGCGCAGATGCGGAGTAACTCAGAAACCACCGTGAAGGCTGACCACAGGGAACTGCCAAGGCTCCCGTCCCCTCCTCTGAGAAAGCCGTCCTGTGCTGGAGGGCGCGTCGGGTCCAGATGCCCTTTAACAATCGAGCGAAACCCTGCCCTGCCCTCACAATCGTCGTGAGGTGTGCGCACACAGTAGGAGCCCAATAAATATTGGTTCGACCCCCTGCCTGCCTTCTCAATCCGAAAAAAACAACCCGATTCCAATCAAATGACACCTCGGAGTTCCTAAAGGCTGAAAACAGCCGTGAAGGTGAGCAAACCCCTCCTGGAGGGGTTCGGAGCGAAGACACGAGCCTCACCCCTTCTCCCCGTGTGCAGAGCATCACCTGCAAGTCACCAGATCTCAACTCAGTGCCTCCATGCTGTCTCGGGAGGCTGCGGCGTGGCGGGCAGCTCTGGACAGGATCTGGGTCCACTCTCGGGCATCCGGTGGGCTTTCCAACCACAGCTCGTCGGGTGCCAACTGCGAGCTCACCACAGAAAGCAGCGTTCAAGGGGCCAAGGTAATCAGGAGCAAAGTGTGATTCCAGCCCACCTGTCTCTGCTTCCAACACCTCCTTTAGTCTGTTCTAACTCCATACACGTGTTAAACGAAGCAGCACATTCTCCTGTTTGCAAAAGCAGTCATATTTTCAGGCCTGAGCCAGTGAGTCACAGTGGAAATCCATGGTGAGCCTCCTGGTCGAGAGATGCTCAGGGCTCAGGACTGCACCCTTGATCAGAGACCTGCCTTCAGCAGATACCATCTGAGCAACCCCTTCCACCACCTCCCACCACTTCCAGGACAGCAGTCAGTGGCTGGCTGCCTGCCTGATTCAAGGTAGACAAGCAGCCTCTTTGCCTCGGGATACGCTTCATGCCCAGAGCCCCATGTGGATCCAGCTGAGGCAGAACAGACTCCAGGCTGCCACCTCTTTGCCTGGCGGCTTCCTGGCCTTATCCTGAGCCCCTCCCTTCCTTATAGACCTTTCTTCTAGAATCACGGTCAGCAAACTTTTGAGATGGAAGAGCCAATCCTGTCCCTACCAGCAATTTTAAAATGATTTGAAAGCCATACATATATTTTTACAAACAAATGAAATCACTATTATCTGAATAATATCCTTTGAATTTTTTCAATTTTCTGGCAGCGCGGCATGTGCGCACTGAGAAAGCCGGAAGTTGGCCGACCGTTCTGGAACACTCCCACAAAGAGCCGCTTACATCATTGTCCCTAGCTCCGAGTCGGCTTCTAGGCACCGGACCCAGGGCAGCCTCTGAACATGCACAGGAGCGGTTTGCGATGAACAAAACTCAGACAGTCCCTGGGAGGAAAGTAACTTTGTCTGTGGCGACCCCTAGCACAATGGCACGGGACTCTTGGGATCCACAGGATTGCCATGGGGCTCATGGTTGGAAGCAGGTGGCCAGTCCTGTCTCATCTCTCTCCCATGGAGAGGCTGGTGGGAAACAGCCCTGGGTTTTGACTCCCAGAAACCATGACCATTTGGGAAATGCCCAGGGGGTAGTTCTGCCCTGCCCTGTCGGGTCACCGTGCATCAACATCCACTAGATGCCAGTGCATTTGGTTTTGTTTGTTTAGATGGCACGAGGGCCCGACGTTCCCCCATCCCTGGGCTAAGCAGTCTTGCAGAGAAGAAAGAGCCGTTCTAACGAGTGCAGGCATGGCTGGAAGTGCACCTGAGGGGGGGGCGGGGGGGAATGGTGGGAGGGTGACACGATCATCAAACGATTCCGTGAGGGTCGGAAAGCTTGCGGGAAGGGAAAGGGGCTTATTCCGGGACAAAAATAGATATCCCCAATGAGTGAAGCTTTGATGCATGCCATTCTTAAACATGAACACACACTCCACGCACAGTGACGTTCCTTCTTTCCAAGGAAATGTTTGCTCCATGTCCCAGAGTATGAGAAGTCTGCATCCAGTTCAACTGGGAGCTCCGAGAGTGCCAACCCCTGGCAGCACTTCCTGCCCAGGTAAGCCCCACGGTCTGGGGGGGCCTGAAGCCAGGGGGCCATTGCCCTAAGGATGCAAAGATAAGCCAGCAGTCACCTTTTCCTTTACAGACCGGCCTCCCCACCACCACCACCACCTGCAACCCGTAATTGTAATGATGTCATAATTTCCGTGATGAATGGTGGGATTTCAGCAAGACTGAAAAGTCCTGATTAATCTAGTGTTTATATAAGATACCATGGGCTCCAACCTGAGAAAGAACTGGGATCAAGTCTCAGATGTGCCTCTAGCTAACGTAACCTCTTTGAGGTTCATTTCCACACCAACAAACAGAGAGATACAATATCTACCTTATGACGTGCTGGAGAGAATTAAATGGCACAAAGTGCCTTGCTGGCTCAAGGCAGATGCTCAATAAATGGTAGCAATTGTATGACCATGGTTGAAATCAGCTGCAAGATCCCATATGTGGACCAAGGAGAGGTGCCGGTGCCCAGAGTCTCCCCTCGTCTGAGTTTCACCTCTTGATTTGCCAGTCACCTGGGTCATCTTACTGCCCACAAGTGCCTTCCAACTCACAACGACCCTATAGGACAAGGTAGAACTGTGCTTGTGGGGTTTTGAGACTGGAGCTCTATCCAGGAGGAGAAAACCATCTTTCTCCTGAAGAGTGACTGGTGATTTTGAACTGCTGACCTTGTGGTGAGCAACCGAGTGCATAACCAGAGCCCGGTGGCTATCTCTGCCCATGAAGACTTATGGAAATTTCATGGAAATCCACAGGGGTAGTAGTTCTTCTCGGGCCTGGGGGGGTCATTGTGAGCCAGCAGTGACTTGAAGGCTGTGAGTTTCTCAGTTGTGGGTCATCTTAAGGGCAAATGTGGAAAACAGATGTGGTCCTGTGCCATGGGAGCTAGTGTGTGGTGTCAGCACAATTATTGGCTAGGGTGTGTCAGGTGGCATCCCAAAAATGCATAGGAAGTCTGTATCCTAGTGCAATACTCTGAGAAGTGAGTCTTTGTTCCCTCTGCCACTTCCCTTCCAAAGCAAGGAGGTGACATCTGTCCATGTTCCACATGCCTGGGATGCCAGAAAGACACCGCCAGTGGGCGAGGTCGGACACTGAAGAGCACCTGTGTCTACTAGAGTCAGAGGCCAGGGGCCTGGGAAGAACTGGGAGCAACCCCTGACTCAGCCGCTCTCTAAGGTCCCCCACAACCCTGTTGGAGGGAGAGGCAGAAGCAAAAAGGCGTGACTGCACCTCCCTGCCCCATCAGGAGCTAGAGGGCTAAAGCTCACCTTTTCTGCCAGGGCAGTTCTAAGAGACAGACACTGAAGTCTCAGGACTGTGGGTCATTCACTTGGGTCCCTTGTCCACTCACTGCTCCCAGTCTAGACAGGAGCTTCTGTCTCACCTTGCTTCTTCCTATCTTATCTGGGCCACTAGAGCAGCAGCCTTCTGATCGCTCTGGCACTGACCACCTACAGTCCACTTCTCCACTGTCCCCAGAGCCCCCTTGATGGGAGACCTGAAATGACGGTGTCTTGATCTGGGTGCTGATTCTGGTTGCGAGTTGCCATCAAGCCAACTCTGGCTCCTGGGGACACCAACTGTTCAGAGTAGAGATGTGCCTAGCGTTTTCAAAAGAGCAACTTTTCCCAGGAAAAGCCCTGCCCTATTTCTGAGGTGCTTCTGGACAGGTTAGAACTGCCAACTTGGAACCCATGGTGTTGGCACTCTTAAGTAAGGGCTGGACTGCAGAGCACGTGGGCAGCCATTCAAACTCACCAGCTACTCCACAGAACAAAGATCAGCCTGTCTGCTCCAGGGAAGAGTAACAGGCTAGGAAATACACAGGGGCAGTTCTCCTCGGTCCTATAGGTCCCTATGAATTGGAATGAGCTATGACTGTGAATTTAGCTTGAGGCTGGTAGGGAGAGGGGCAATAAAAATGAAAGAAACATTCAATAAGATGGATTGCTGCAATAGCCACAACAGTGACGTCAAACACCCCAATGATGATAAGGATGGTACAGGATGGGGCATCCTGCTGTCCTATTAGACTGTGACATACGTAAGGTTGCCTGTTGTTGAAGTGGACTCAGCAGAAACTAACAACTACAATGGCACCCTCCTCACCCTGCCCTAGACTGATCCACAAGATTCAAAGGGAATGTGTCAAAGTAATTTCTCATGTCAAGATTTAATGTTCAGGGCCTATCTTTATCACCTAAAGATCTCTCAGTATTCCCGTGGTTTAGGAAATAATTTCTCAGTCCTTGTGGCAGTTACATAATCTCCTGTCAACTTAAGCAAAGGGGTGGAGTCTAGCCTGTCAACCAGGTCATAGCCAATGAGGCCTGTGTGGCCATGCCTTCTCCTGAGGATTCTGGGAACTCCTGTCTTCCTCCCTGTGGGTGGGACACGCACTCTCCCTGCCACATGGAGCTATGCTGATGGAACCACAGCCCTGGAACTGGAGGAGCCATGTGGAGACCCACACCAGCATTTGGATGCTTCCACCACCACTGGATTCACAAGACTTTCTACCCACTGGCCTGTGATCTTCCTGCATTTGGTGTTATTGCATGTGTTGCATGAGTCTGAAGAGGAAATTATAGTCTGGTGTCGGACTGATAGGCTAATCTCGGACTTAGGGACTTGATCTAGACTGGGCTGGGATCTTTTCTTAATATACAATTACTCTTTATATAAAGCTCTTTCTTATACACAGGAGTGTCTATGAATTTGTTTCTCTAGTCAACCCAGAATAACACAGTCCTCCTACCTTGATGCTCTCCGTGGACCAGTAACAGAAGGATGGGCATAACCAGTGGAAGTCTGAGTTATAGGCTAGTCTGAGAGTAAAGACTTTCAGCCTCCAAACAACATTCCCAGGAGCTATTAGAATGTTTTCCAATTAGACGGATCTGGCACACATATTAGCACACAGATAGGAATGATTTGTGATCAGTGCAGTCATCGTTTATTTTCAAACAAACAGTTCTAAATGGTTTGGCAGGGCCTAAAGGATAGCTCATCTTCTCAAGTAATGTATACTCCGTGTCTCTAGAATCTTATTTACATGATCAACTTGCTGAATGTAACACTCGGTCGGACAGTATACAAAGGTAAGTTTAACCAGAGGCTATGTTGTCAAACGAATGCAATTTCCAAATTAGTGGAGCCCAGGTGAATTATGCTGATTACAAAAGCAAACCGCCCATGGAAGCTTGGCTCTACGTTCATTGTGACGGATGTCAGGGTACAGCTCGCCACGGCATTCATTTACTTTAGACCATTGAAATATGTTAACAGTTTCCCCTAAATTTCGAATAGATGGGGAGGCTCAAAGAGCTCTGAATGATATTGAAATAATCGGGGCACCCAGCCCCTGGACTCGGGCAGAATCTGTACGACCTGCATTTTTCTGCCTTTGCTAAATGTTCACCTTTTGGCTTTCAATAATGATCTGTGTGATCTTGTGTAAATTCCTTGCCTCTCTCGCATTAATTGCTTTCATTTGTAAAGGAGGACTGGATTGAAGCACCATTTTCGGTAAAGGGGTAGGTAGCAATATTGTTAGCTTTGCAGGCCAAATAGTCTTGTCACAACTGTTTGACTAAGTTATCCTAGCACAAAAAAGCCCCCAAACTATATTTAAGCCAAGGAGCATGGCCCTGTCCCAATACGTTTTATTTCCCAAGACAAGTGGCTGGCCAGATCTGTCCCACTAAGTGTGGTTTGCCTTTCCCTAGACTAGAGGTTCTCCCACTTCCACCTAATGCTGTCTTTGTCTTAAAGGGGAGGGACTCCTCCAAGCTCTGTCATGTGAGAGAGCCAGGATTGAAACCCGGGTCTCTGAGTTAAAGTTCAAAGTGTATGTCTCCACCACAGACTGTTTAATCGACCGAGGCACCTATAACTGCAAGACAAAGCATCAAATAGCTCTCTTGGATACTAGGAAGAATGTCTTTACATTTCAAGCACAATTATTATAAATTATTTTAGTGGCAAGTTATTAACCAAAAAATCCCAAGTCCCTTTGCCCTGGATCCAATTCCGACACGCAGGATTTCCGAGGTTGTCAATCTTTAAGGGAACAAATTGCCTTAACTGCCCCCCAGGGGCCAGTATCACCCACTTTGGGAAACTGCTTGAGACTACAAACATTTGCCAGGAAATGGATAGGGTAGAAGAGAGACCATTCAAATAAGCAACTTTCCCGTGACCGCATGGAACTTACAGTCAGTCTAGTCGGAGTGTGAGACCAGGAACAGATAACCAACTGGATCCTCATGAATGGAGTCCGGACCTAAGAAGGAAACCACCATGAAGTGATAAGGTTTGGAGGTGAAGAGCTTCCTGGGGTACAAGAATCAGGAGGGGCTTCTCTAAGAGGAGAGCTTGCAGGAGAACTTCTTTGAACCGTGTCATTCTGCCTCCACTCTGTTGAGAGCTCCCATCTTCACCCCAGATACACTGGATCATAGCATGTGTAAGAATCACATAACGCTCTTGGAAAACTGTGGATTCCGGTGCTCTCTATCCAGGGTGGAAAGGCAAATTCTCAGCACGTGGTCAAAGTGGAATAAATGCGTTTGAACTCTGGTTTGTGGCTGAGCCTGAACTGAAAAGAGGGAGCCTGGGACTTGGGGCGAGTCAAAGACCTGGCTCCCAAGAAGACCACATCATCACTCTGAGCCCCAGGTCTATCACCTTCAGCATGAAAGTGCTCCCACCTTCCCAGGATGGAGCCAGCCTCCAGGGCTCAGGCCCCTCGACTTATTTTATTGGACTTAAGACTAGGAGCAAGTTACCTAACCAGTTAATTCATCTGAAAAACCAGAATCATCATAATGGACCTGTGTTAGCAGGGCTCCCTAGAGAAACAAAACCAGGACACTAAGATAGAGAGATAGAGATTTACACAGCTTGAAGGAATATAACAGCTAATTGGTCCACACGGCAGTTCAGAGGTCTCAGTTCAACTCACTTCTGTGGAGCAGTTAATATACTGGAAGTCCTTCAACTCATGAGAGCTTCAGGGTCCAAGGTCAAGAAAGTGGACAGCTGAGTCCTCCTCCCTCCAGCAACGCAGGCAAAGTCTGCCCACAGGCGGCAAACAGCAGGGCGGGCCACCAACAGTCAGCAGCTCAGGAGCTTAATGAAGCAGGCCTGGATGGAATATCAAACTCAAGCAATGCAAGACAACAGGATCCATCAGCCTCAAGCTTAAATGATGTACACACCAGTAACGTGGTGAAGCAGGTCTCAAAGGAACCTTAAGCTCTAGGGACAAGATCCACGGTTTGGCCTGTCCCACAAGTAGTGTAGCTCGCAAGCTAAAGCCGCCTCACGCTGGTCTGATCACCAGAGAGCAAGCGAGGGAGGGGCGGGGCTTGGAGAGCCATTTATCTCTTTGCTCTCCAAACTGCAACCTGATTAATCCCACATGTTCCTACTGGCCAGGTTAGCACAATAAATCTACCTATCACAGGACCCTTAGTAGTGTGATGGTTAAGTGCTTGACTGCTAACGGGAAGGTCAAAGGTTCAAACTCACCAGCCACTTCCTGGGAGAAAGCTGTAATTGTCTGGCTCCTAAAGATTTACAGCCTTAGAAACCCTATAGGGCATAATCTGTATCACTAAATATAGAGGCTGGTACCCAGAAGGGGTTCCATTGGGAAGATAACAGGGAGGAAAATGAACATGGTTTTAAACTCTCTCTCTGTACCCAAATTCCATCAAGTATCTTCTTTGTCCTCAGCGTCTCATTTCCAAAAACCAAGCTCACTGTCCTTGAGTGAATTCTGACTTTTAGCAAGGCTACAGTGCAGGGAGGGTAGAACTGCCCACTTGGGTTTCTGAAGCTGTCTTTACAGGCACAGAAAGCCTCGTCTTGCTCCCTTTGAATGACTGGAAGGTTCAAACTGCTGACCTTGTGAGCAGCCCAACCCGTAAGCCCTTATGCCAACAGGGCTCCTTTCCTTTCAAAGACGAAGATAAATGATTTCCTTGCCCAAAGGCACCTGGATGCTAAATAGCCGGCCCAGGATTAGAACACAGGTCAGAGACGGTGATTCCTCGGACCTCTCACTGTCATCCCAGTGGACGATCAGAGATGATCAGGCCCAGGTCTGCCCCAGAGGGAAGACCTCTCGCCAAGCACTAGTCTTGAAGGAGCTCGGGCTTTGTTCACAGTGAGCCCAGTAGTCATCCTACCCCCTGACGGCTCAGGGAAGTGAAATCAGCGCTGAGACTCACACAAACAGGAGTTGGTAGAGTCGGGACTCAAACCCAGGTCTGCCCGATTCCTAAGCCGCAACCTCTGGCATTTCATCAGGCTGCTTCTCCTTAAGGTCAGGAAACACCTGTCAGTGGGTGACCTCTGAGGAATGTCACGTTCTAGTGTTTCGACTAGGACTGAATAAAATCCTTTCCTGGGACAGCACAAAAAGTAAGCGCAGCTGAAAGTGGCAGCCTGATGAATCACATCAGGGATTTTTCCATGCACCTTCTCTTTCTAGCCCTCATCTCACACACCTGCCCCATTTAAATGAGTCAGGGTTGACTTAAAGGTGAGGGGTAGCTGAGGGCTGGCTGCTGAGAGAATTAACAGAATAGCACTGGGAGAGAGATGAGCCTGTCTAAGGATGTACAACCTCGGAAACCCTCAAGAGGGTTGACATGAGTTGTTTATCTTAGTCTGTATCAGCTCTCAAACGAAATTCTATGAGCAGCCACTATTCATTGAATAAAACCATAAGGGAGGCACTGTGCTAAGTTTCTTCCTGTTGCTGCCTCATTTAATCACCGTCACCGCAACTCCACCAGGTGAGCGGCATGAGCCCGCGATCAATTGGGAAACTGGGCTGCAGAGGGGGTAGGTGCCTGGAGGCACTAAAGCCAGGCCTGAGACTGGGCCTTGGAGCTGATTCAAAAGTTCGTTTTCTTGTATGTTGTCTTAATGAGTGTTCTCTATTTCACCTCTCTGGGTTCTAATTTCCGTTGCAGCGGCTACACAAAACTAGCAGACACAACTCACGATTACGGGGATTATTAAGGAAGTTACCAAGTTGTCACATCGGTGAAAAAATGCTCAGGGAAGTTGTGTATCAGGACATGTTACAAAGTTCTTTCTGGCCTGCTGATAAATGCCCAAATGGGGCATACCATTCCCCTGGAAGCCTCAACTGGAAGGCATTCAGCCTAAGCTCCCGGGGTCAGCCAACCCAGCTCCCTGAATCAAGTGCCCAGATGAGCCTCATTCCAGTCAGCCTAAACCCATAGGCACTCAGCTCCACTTCTGTGGGTCAGCAAGCCCAGCTTCTCCAATTAAGTGCCCAGAGGTATCCTACTCTACAAGTCAGTCTCCTGTACAAAAGCACTCGGTTTTACTTGCTCCATGGGTTGGGAATTCCAACACGCTGTTCCATGCTCTCTTGGTTCTGTAGCTACTTCTGTGGTAGAACAGTTGCCTTCTGGATCCAGAAAATTCACTGTGCAGGGATCTCCGGTCCAGAGGATGGCTTCCACTCCCGGCTCTTCCTAATAATGAGATCCCCACCTCCTGCTTCTCAGAGGATTCATTTTACACATAGCAGGAGGCTGCTCCAGGGAATCTGGGTCACAAAGACTCACAGATTAATCCGGTATCTTCCCCCACCTTCTTAGCAGACCCCTGCCGGAAAAGGGCGTTTGGTGGGAGTTAGGCACTTGGCTAGCAGAGGCACATTAAATAATTCACTGCCCCGACACCTTCATACTCTGGCAGGTTGACTCTCGAGACTTTAATGACGTTTGTTTCATAGTCAAGCACTAACTAAGCTGGGCGCCAGAGAGGTAGAACTTTATAGAAGTGCCCCTCCCAAACCCCATCTAGTGAACCCCATGGAAAGCCATACACTCAAAATGTGTCCCTAGTCCGCCCCGCCCAACCACCACCACCACCAGGACCATCAGCCTCTGAGGCGCCCCTAGAACTGATTGAATCAGAGGATCAGAGTCAGGGCCCAGAAAGCAGTGCTGGCCAGCTCCCCAAATGATTCTGACAGCCCCTACACTTTGACACTCTCTGCTGGACATGGCCGCGCTGGACAGTCGGTAATAACTTGCAGGAGTAGCCACCCCCGTGGAGGGAATTTGGACAGAGAATAGGAATACATCTTCCCCAAAGAGAGTCCCTGGTGGACTGGGGAACTGAACCCAGAAAGCTCCTCTTCAGATCCCTTCCCAGAGTGAGGAATTCCCCTGCCCTTTGCAATGAACAGGAAGAGAGGCTGGAGCTACAAGCAGCAAACTGGAATGTTCTGTGGCAAAGGCAGTCCCCAGCACCCAGAGCTGTGGGTCCTGGTTCCCTCACCTTACTGCACCCACAGCTGGTGAGGGAAGTGCGACTCCGTTCATGGGAAGTCTACCCCTTGCAGCAAGCGTCGTGGGTGGCTGTCGCTGGTTGCCGTGCACGCGTTCTCACAGTAGACTCTGCACGCACTGTCCTGTTCTCTGCCCATCAGGCAGTCCTTCTGCTTATGCGTTTGTTGATTGCCTTGGGACTGCTGCTGCCCAGGATGGACTATGGAGGCTTGAAGACAATAAATGACCAGGTTGTGAAAGGAAGTAGCCATTCAAACCCAACTCTACTATTCATAATGAGTTTGCTTGTTTTGTTCGTAAATCAACTACATATGTGATAACCAAAAATATTACCTGACTTGACCTTCTTTGGGAAGCATTTTAACATTGCAAAGCACCAGCCGCTAACCCCGGCACACTAACAGAACTGGTTTTGCTTTTTCCCCATTCTGTCTGTCTTGTTCCCATAGTCGTCCACAATTTTGCCTGGCTGTAATTATAGGGTAGAAGCAATATGTAAGTCTTGCTTTCTGACACCCCCTCCCCCGCCACCTCACCCTGCCCCATCAGCACCTTGGTGAAGGCTTCAGCAGAAGCAGGTTTGCACTTCACCTTCACGATGGGCATGAACCTTTCCAGACAATGGACGCATGAGTTGGCGTTCCACTTAGACATCCTCCAGTCCCTCGGGAAATATTGAGCTCTGACTGCGTGCCTTTGAGTTATGGTGCTGGCGAAGAATCTTGAGAGTACCACGGGCTGCCGGAAGAACAAACAAACCAGTCTTAGAAGAAGGGCAGCCAGAATGCTCCTCAGACACAAGGGGGTCAAGACTTGGACTCGAGAACTTCGGCACGTCAGGAGAGTGCAGGCCCTGGAGAAGGACATCTTGGTCACGTGGAGGAGGCAGCTAAAAGGAGGAAGACCCTGGACCAGATAGACAGACACCATGGCGGCGTCACGGCTCAAACTTACAAACACTTGTGAGGGTGTCACAGGATGGGACAGTGCTGTGCGTCAGAGCTGACTCCACGGCATGTAACAGCAACAACGGTGTCCCTGATAAGATTCTAGTCCCTACAGGAACCTAGTGGGATCAGGTCAGCGTCCCTGTTCTCAGGACTGAAGCCACGTACCACCCACCACCTTCATCTACATGAACCGCCTCTTGGGGGGGCGTGCACGCGTGCGTGTTTTCCTTCTTACCCCACTCTTCTCCAATGTGCACCAGTGTGCACGGCCACGGGAAACAGCAAACACGTTGTTTGCACCAGAGCTGTGTCAGCACTAGGTGTTAGACGTTTTTCAAACTGCCAGTGGGGTTTGTTCACAAGAGCCTCTGGAGAGGAGAAGAGAGTTTTAAATCTGCATGTTCCGTGGCAATCGGATTCTTCCTTCAGTCCCTAAAATGACACCCTTCAAGAATGAGTATCCGAGCTAAAGGGAGGGGGTTGGGGAATGCTCTCGGGGAATGGATGGAGGGAAGGTGGTGGCTTCCCCAGTGAGGTTTACACACTCTCTGTGGAAATGCCTGGGCCCTGTGTTGAGCAGGAGCAGGGAGAACAGCCACTTCTTCTCTGGGCAGCTTTAATCTAATCCCTCTTGCAGCAACTACTTATTTCCACGCGGGCCCCCAACCCCTGGGTTAGTTCTATAATTGTTTGTTAATTTGAGAGGATTATGAGTGAAGGGGTGGAGTCTAGCTTGTCAATCAGGTCATAGCCAATGAGGCCTCTGTGTGGGCATGGCCTTCCCCTGAGGATTCTGAGAATGGCTCTATTTCCTCCTTAGAGGTGGGAGACACTCTCTTTCTGCTCATTCCCTGAGAGACGCTCTACTGACAAGACACATGGCACTATGCTGATAGACCCTGTGCCCTGGGAACCGGAGGAGCCAGGTGGAGACTCCTGCCCGTGCTGAGATGCTTCTATCACCACTGGATCCACAAGACTTTGCCCCCACTGGCCTGTGATCATCCTGCATTCAGTGTCATTGCATGTGTTTCATGAGTCTGAAGAGGACTTTATAGATTGGTATCAGACGTAGGGCCTAATATCAGACTTATGGACTTGATCTGGACTGGGCTGGGATGTTTTCTCAATATTTAGCTGCTCTTGTATACAAAGCTCTTTCCTATACACACATGAATGTATATGAATTTGTTTCTCTCGTCTACCAGACTAACAGCCCCTATTCAGGACCCTGGGCTCTCTCCTCTCCCACAGGTGGCTCCTACGCAAACATCCCCACCCCCTCATCCAACCTAGACACGTGTTCTTGGTCAAATCTTCCCTCACACACCTCACTCTCTGCAAACGTGCACTGAGGCCCCTGGCTTAGTGAATTGCTTTTCGTGTCAGACAATGGAGGCCAGGCCTGGGCTTAGGTTCTTTGTGTGCCCAACAGTGACAGCCAGCTCAGAAGAGGTGTTCGATGGGGCAGAAGGGGCAGAAAGAAGATAAATGTGCTGGCCGTTGGATAGTGAAAGAGATGAAGTCACTCGTTTAAAGTGAACCTTCGCTATCTGGCCTTTCGGGAACCCCTGGGAATTCGAGATTCAGGTTTCTTCGTCAGAGACTCGGGGACATTAGCAGGTCTTGCGTGTTGTTCTCATTTAATCCCAAGTGCTCATTTCCTTTTTCTATGTTCACATCCCCCGGACCAAGCCTCTGCTGCTGCTCATGGAAGTCCTTCTAGGTCTCCCTTTGTTTGATCCCTCCCCTCGCCCCCACCAGCCCCAGCCCTACCAATTAGAAACTTGCCTTTCAGCATGGGCACCCTTCAAAATGAAAAAGGTGAAGAGGGTCTCTTTGGTGTTTCTCAGCATTGTAACATGAAAACTAGCCCGCTCTTCTCAGCCCCCAGCGGTGATATTCTGTGGTGTCACAGGGAGGGAGGTGAGCCTCAGAGAGGCTGAAGTCACAGAGCAGCGAAGGACAAGCCTGAGACGCAGGCAGGCTCCGCTCCGCCGCCGCACCGGCTCTGCGCGCCAGCTGCGGTCCATACCAGATGCCTGACAACTGTTAGAAGACGGGCGTTCCCTCCCAACTTGGCCGCTCTCATGAGAATCCTTCTAACCACACTGCCTCCTCCCCACATGCTGTCCTGCTTGGCCAATGGAAGTAAGTGCTAACGCTGCCCCAATGTCACTGGGTTATAAAAGAGTCACAGTCCCCGAAGCAAGCAAGGGTGCTGGAGCCTTTGATGCAGCCCTGCCTGCGCTGCTCATCAGAACAGCTTGCTCCCAGGCATAATATCTATGTCCAGAAAGTAGCTCCAGCACGGCTCCAAAGGCCAGGTTGCCACAACACCCCTCAATTGCCAAGACACTCAAGTTTCCCACAGCTCTGTCTCGCTCCTCACACCTGGAACTGACACCTCAGGTGAGTTGAATGGTTGGGGCTTCTGAGCACAACACCTGGATTTGGGAGTTGGAAAATGTCAGAACTGGAAAATACCTAGCCCGATCTTCTGATTTCACCCACAGAGGAAACCCAGTCCAAAGGCCGTACCCCAGTCTGCCCTTCAGAGTCGCCGTCTCTGAGCAGGCTGGCCCCCGTCCTTTCTGCAGGCTCCGAAGAGGCTGAGTGCTCAAGGCCCGCTCTTTAGACTGGGCACGCAGAGCGAGAGCTCGGGACCATGACCCAGAAATGAAAGAAGATGGGCAAGGGGGGGTGGGGGGGCTGCTTCCTCTAAGGCGGTGAGTAGAAGACAATACAACCCATCTAAGGTCACAGATGGAGGCAAAAAGGTCATGGACCAAGAGGGGTCTCACTTCCCTTCCCACAAATAGTCCAGGCCTTCTCACCGAGATATACATTGTCGGCCAAGTTTCGGGTGTTAACGGTACCCGGAACAAAGGAGAGCTTAATTAAGCTTTAGGTACCCAACTAACTGGGCCAATAACTCAAATGGAGAACAGCCTATCAGAAAGGTGTCAAATTCTTCCTAAAGACTGCAACATTTTAATGGGGGGGAAATCGAATAGAAAAGGACTACAAGAGCAGGGCATTCACCCACTCTTAAATAATGCATTAAATGTGAAGTTGTTGGTGTTTAATGTCCCTTTGAAGGGCTTTGAATATGGAGATGGGGAAGAATCGTGGAGCTCGCGCGCCTCCTAGCGATAGAGTTGTGTTACTGCCAAGTAGCAATCTGCTTCACTCGCTTGGACCAGCGTTGATGTCCTGGGTGCTGGATGCATGTGTCCTTTTTAATGCTCGAGGCAGGTGACCATCATTAAACCCATTGTAGCGATGGAGAAAGCGACGCCCAAAAAGGTTAAATCCTTTTCCCAGAGAAACTAGTCACAGGTCCAACCAAGATGGAGCTGGGGCTGGGGCTGTGGGGAAATTCTCCATCAGGCATCCTTCCTGCCCATCCCACGGAGTACAAAGCGTGGAGATGAGTAAGAGCCAGTCTGCACTGGGCTGTTTGATCTCACCGGGGGCACATTTTAACTAGGGAGGCAGGCTCACATGAAACAGCACACGCGGTCCTAAGTGCTATCTTCCCAGAGGCGTGGCCCGTCCTGGGGTCCCCTCCAACCCCATCCCACCACCCCACCCCTGGGAAGCAGGAGCATCCCCAGGCCTCAGTGGAGCGCAGCGCTGGAGCAGACGCAGGAATCTCTGCTCTGTGGTGACCAGACTGGACAAGGTGAAGAACGGGCTGCCCTGCGCCTGCACGGGGGTGAGAAATGAGACCCCTGGGGTGAGTCGCTGTGAAAAGCAGACATCATGAAGCAGCCTAAACCCTCAAAAGCCCCCAGTCAAGACAGTTCCCGAGACTTCTGACACCTTTTTCCACTGTTGACAGGGCAGGGGGCAGCGATCCGGCCTCCTGTAGGAATGGTGCCCTGTGGACCAGCACGCTGTTCTTTGGGCTGTTGATCGCAGTGACCAGCTGAGCGATGACTGTGGCCGAGAACTCCTGGGCATCTGTTTTTGCAAAGGTAGCAGAACACCTTTTCTGTCCGAAAAGGGTAGGCAACCATCCCACTAGACAGAAAGCCGCGGTGACACGTTTCTGCAGGGCCTAGCCACGTGTCACATGCCTCTACTTGACGTGAGAGATTTTTCTTCTTCTTCGTTTGTTCAGACATGCGATTGGATTTCATAGAGATAACGTCATGCTTTGCAAACTGCTTGCTGTCCCACGACATTGGAAATCATCATTCATCTTAAACAGCCCTTGACCTCTTCTCCGAAAGCCCCCTACCCTCCCACGGGTGTGCAGACTGCTATGGTCCTGCACAGGCTGCAGTTCAAGCTCCCGACAAGGACAGATTAGGAAGAAAGGCCTGGCCATTTACTCCCAAACTCAGCCAAATGAAGATCCTGGGGACCACCGTGGTCCACACCTTAGTGGAGGATGGAGGGTGCCGGGGAGTTGGGGCCAACTCAGCAGATGCTAACAATATAACACAGTGCTTCACATTGACTTATCCATTCATCGTGAGCACCCCATTTGCTTTCCAGGTTTTGCCTTGCCAAATGGCGGTGAACAGGCTGTCTGAGAACGTATCATATGGAGCACATACGCGTTTTTAAAAAGAAAAGTTGATGCAGACTCAAGCAGATAATCCTATGTCCTGCAGTGTTCCAGAACCATCTGTGTTTTCCTCTCTTAATATCCTGTTTCACTCTTGCTATCTAACCCAGACAAAATGTCACGCCAGGCCCAGAGACAGCCCTATTGAGACGTTTCCTGACAATGTTGCGGCTGCCGCCAACACTTCCTCCCACGGCGTTCTATTTCTAGGCTGAGTTCAATAACTCATGGCAATGGCCACACAGAACTCACAGATGACACGATTGTGGCGTATTAGAGAAGTTATCGGGTTACAATTCAGGTGAGAAATGCTTAGGCTACCACTCTTCAGTCAAGACCGTTTCTTCTCTGCTGTCCACCTAGACAAGCATCTCTCTGGCCCTCAGACTCTGGGCCTGGCCACTGCCTTGCTGAGGCAATGTTACGGAGCTCTTTTAGGGCTGCCAATAAATGCCCAAAGGGCATGCCACTCCACTAAGCCTCAGCCTGAAGGTACTCAGCTCACGCTCCATGCGTCAGCAAATCAAGTTCCCAGAATTGAGGGTCTGGAGACACTATTCCACATGCTCCAAAGCACCCAGCTTACTAAGGTGCTCTGTGGGCTGGAGCGCCCACCACCCTATCGCATGCTGTGACTTTCTGTTCTGCTCCACTGCCTTCTCGGTATCGAAGCAGTCACTTGGACCAAGGAGGTTCAACGCTCAGGGATCTCCATGTCCAAAGGACACACCTCCCTCTTAGCTCTTCTCTCTTACTGGTGGTGCAAGCCCTTACTTCCTGCTTCAGAGATGGCTTGTTTTTTACCCAGCAGTATGGCCATCAATCACAAGTAACCCTGTTAACAAGCACTCTCAGTTGAATCATCTAACCTAATCAGTATCTTTACCCACCTTCTTACCCAGAAAAACGGAGGTTGTTTGGTAGAAGTAAGAAAGGCTATGGCTAGATGAGCCATATGGATCATTCACTGTATTACGTTGAATACCATTTATTTTTTTAATCTATCATTATTTTTAAAATAGAAAACATGAATGTTTGTGTAGTTTCCATTTTTATTATGAATAATGTCATAAACCTGCTTGTAGCTAAGTCTTTGCTATATTTGCATATTTTTACACTCTGAGTGGCATATTTTCCAAATACTTAGCCAGTGTCTTGGCATCTGTTAATTCTGTAAGGTAGAGGATAAGGAGATGAATTTTGAATGTTATGTCTGGGTTTATATCTGAGCTTGGCACCTTACTAATGGGGTGACTTTGGCCTGAGTGATGATGGACCTGTAGTAAGTCGTGATGGCATTGTACAGCCTAGGGTTGTGGAAAGAAGCAAATAAAACAAGAGCTATAAAGCCCTTCATGCAAGCCAGGCAAGTAAGTCGTGCTCAGTAAAGGTGAGCAATTTGTACTTCCCTCTTCATCCTGCTCTGGGTCTTTTCCTCGGAGTCGTGGTGGCTAGTGGGTTTCGTGTCAGGCTCCTGACAGCAAGGTTAGCAGTTTGAAACTACCAGGCCTCGCACGAGAGAAAGATGAGGCTCTCTGCTCCCATAAAGAGTTACCGTCTCCATGAAAGTGAGTGAAGGGAGACATCAGACAGTGTAAGACATGGAAACATAATAACAATTTATAAATTATCAAGGGTTTATGAGGGAGGGAAAGTGAGGGAGGGAGGAGAAAATGAGAAGCTAATACCAAG